>NC_060213.1:49182500-49913750 GCF_021130785.1 Homalodisca vitripennis
TTTTTTTTTTTTTTTTTTTTTTTTTTTTTTTTTTTTTTTTTTTTTTTTTTTTTTTTTTTTTTTTTTTTTTTTTTTTTTTTTTTTTTTTTTTTTTTTTTTTTTTTTTTTTTTTTTTTTTTTTTTTTTTTTTTTTTTTTGTTTTTCTTGTTATTTTTTTTTTTTTGTAGTTGTTATTTTGTTTTTTTTTTTTGTTTTTTTTTTTCTGTGTTTTTTTCGCTGTCTGTGTTTGGTACTGTAAAGTATGGAATTAATGCGTTCATGTTAATAAAAAAATAACTAAATTTAGTGTATTATCTTTAAAATTAGAATTTAGTACAGCTAATTTAGTATATATATGGCCTTCCTTTTTTTAAAATTAATGTACCCATACCTCCTTAAATTTAAACTTGGAAAAATATTAAGACTAATGACTTGGGCCTGGTGTCCTTTTCTTTTGCCTGTCTTCCTCTTTTTTTGTTTGTGGCCTTCTATTTGTCTCTCTTATATAGCTTTCCTTTTTTTGTTTTCGTTTTTTCTCTTCACCTCTCTTTATCTCTTGTTTTCTTTCTTCTGGTTTTTGTTCTCTGTTTTTTTTTTTTTCTTGCTCCTCTGGTGGCTTTTGCTTCTTCTTTTGCTTTTTTTGTCTTTAATTTTCCAGTAATTAATCACCATTTCTTGGTATATACATTGGTTGGAACGTTACAAAACCTATAACTCATGGAGGTAGAAAAATTTTTCATATCTTGTCTATCACTTTGTCCGCGATTGATATTTCAAGAACAAAACTGACACCTTATACTTGGAAATTTGCATGATGCAATCGTTTATAAATAATCAACCGTTCGAATTTAGTAAAGTTGATTAGTGCATATAGTGCGTGTCCTTCCAAGGAGTTCTCTCTGTGTTAGTTTTAAAAAATCATTTTATGGGTATTTTGGCTATGAGAACAAATCAAAGAAGTACAAAATTTATAAGTATATTTACTATATATATATTATTATTATATTTTATATATATAATATAATAGTATATATATATATATGTATTTAAACCTGGTTATGTTTTTCATTCCAAAATTAGTAGTTCTTTAGATTTTCTCATACAGCCAATTATTAATTAGCCAATACTTTACCAATAAAATAATTGTTTTATATATATAAATGCATTTTGTATATTTAATATATTAATAAACATCAAGAAGATTGAAATTCATTTAAAAGTAACCTAACAGAATATTTTATTTATTATATAGAATTAATGAGTTTGTAGGATAAGAATAATCTATTAAAGCATAGTAATGCGATAGTAAAAACCCATACTGGTGGTTGTCAATACAAGGTAACAGAATACAAATTTTATACGTCCATTTTCAAAAATCGAATTAAAAAGAGAACTTTATATATACACTGAATTTGTAGGATAATATTTATATATATTAAAGAGGGTGATTAGAAAAATCCACATTGAAATTAGTTAGGGAGAGGATAGAGTATTAAACTATTTATATACATATTTAACAACATAGATTCTTAATGATTTAAAAGATAGGCAGAGCTTTTCAGTTCTCTGAATCTTTGTCTATTCGGTTCTTCAACATTCTGATTTCACTGGTTTTTTAAACTTAAGCGATGGAATTAGACTATTATAGGTGGGATAAGGGAAGCCGTTTTTGATTTAGTTCTTTTAAATTCCTTATTACGTCGTAGTAACTAAGTTTCTGCTATAATTTATATTATATTTTAAACTTTTAAAGTTATTTTTAAATTAGATTATGCTAATATTCAATCCATATGATGGAAAAATTTGTCGTCCTAGTTTGCCCTGATATTCCTTGCGTGTTAACTGAAGTATAGAATTACGAACCGCTAATGTAATTAATTGAAAGATCCATGTTGACTCCTATGGTTTAATGATGTAACCGTTGTAGATAAAAATTGAGTATCAGCAATTTTTAAAATTATACTCATTTAATGTTGTCCTTCAGTTGTAAAGAGTGCTTCATTGAAACTATAAATTGTATTTTGATCTCGACGTAACAAAATACTAGCTTTAATTAAAAGTAAATTATGATAACAGGTAGTTTTGTGGTCAGTTTAAAATTGTAATTTTGTATGTTTAGTGAATTTAAATCGAGCGAGATGTAGAAGTAGAGAACTATATTTAATTAATATCCTTCTGTAATGTTTTTCTTTTAATTTCTTTCCGCATTCATAGTAAATACTGTAGCTTCCCATTTATTGCTTATGCATTTTAAAATACAATTTAAAAAGAGACGACCTATAATCACTATCGTTACCTAATAACTTGTATGATGCAAATCGTAAACAAGGAAATACGTATTTAGAAGGACTGGGCGCCCTGCATTAGCGAAGTGAATCCATCATTGATAAAGAAAAGCCACTCTATTGGTAATGCATGAATCAGGCGGAGATATAATTGGATGTTATTAGTACCCTATACCGTTCCATTTACGTGTGTGCCCCGTGGCGCAACAGTTAAAAACAGATAAACCGTTATATTTAATGCAATAACCTTCCATTAGAAAAATATTTTATAATTAGTTTTTGCAACGAATAGTTCTCTTATTTTACTTTTTCATTAGGTTTTATAGATTTCGTGATGTCCATGTTTTAATCTCTAAAAGTTAAAAAGTCAATCTATTGATATTAATTTTAATAGCTTTTAGTATATTGACGTTTTTCTACATTCGTTGCTTTTAAATTGTTATATGAACGTACAGAAAGCGTTTTAGGTGGACAAACAAACGGAAACGGCCTACCCAAAGAAAATAGATGATGAACGTAATTGGGATACATCATTTATCCTTAGGAGGAATCTTTATATTACAAACGTCGGTCTGTTCTATACATATCAGTCCTGAAGTATAAATCTAATATTGTTTAAAACTTCTTTTGGACGTTTATTCACAAAAAACTATAAATGCCAGTTTGCATGTAGCTAATTGTTAATTCCTGAAATTTAAAAGGCTACCTTTCATTATCTGCGAAGGCAAGTCTCGGTAATATCCTAAATAGAGCACAAAAAAGTACTTATAATAAAAAATAGTTTGGATTTCCTGATAGAATGCGTGATAATTCACTAAAGGCTTCGCACTTACAATGTTCACAGAGTACGTATATTCTACTTTGCGCGAGTACATTTTCTTATAATTTCTTTACAAACACGGTTTTCCATGGTAATTTTTTCCTCAAACCCGACTTTCATGTTTTTAAATATTTTAAGAGGAAATACAAATTCGACTGTTTTAATATAATATTAAAAGTCATTAACTCTAAATGACATATAATAAAAAACCTTGATTCGTTTTACGTATCATAATGTAAAATTTTCTATTATATTTCTAGTTTAATATAACTACTTCTGGAGATGTGATGACTCTTTGCACAAATTAAAATGTACTGGGTAATAGCATTATTTTATTGAGCCTGGTTTAAAAGACCCATATATCCACGAAATGTTTCAACGCTTTATGAAAAATATCTTTAGAAGCCCTTTAGATCTGTAAAATTGTACACAAATGTGTAATTTAACAGTCAGAGATATTTTTTGCATGTAAATATTCACTTGTCCTTTTTTTAATAATCACAAATAAAAAGAGAAATAAAAGAAACACTGTGATTTTTGTGATGGATAAGAGTACTGCAGGATATGTATTGGCATAAACATGACCCTGACAACAATTAAAATATACATGAATCAAAAAAAAAAAATATATAAATTTCAAACTATATTTGTTGCACTATATTAATATAAAATTAGCCAATCTTGTTTTCCTCAAATAACATTACTTATTAGGACGTGATAACACTTTAAAGTTGTATGCTTTTATTAATTCACTACCAATGTCCAAAATACTGTATTTCGAGGACAATTTTATTGAATCTGGTTCAAAGATGCCTTGAAATAAACATTATCTTAAATGGAAATATCTAAACATTCTGATATTCAAAAATGTACATTTGTGTAGTTTAAAAGATCCATATTCATCTAAGTTCATTTAGGAGGAATCTCATTATAAAGGAATCTTATACAACTTTTCCGTGTTTCACGTAAACCGCTTGATTTTCAGTCTGTTCTATAATAATTAGTCCTGAAATATTAATCTAGTATTGTTTAACAACTCCTTTTGGACGTTACTTCACAATAAAACTACAAATGCCAGTTTGCATTTAATTAATTCTGAAATTTAAAAGCCTACTTCATTATCTGCAAGGCAAGACTGCAAGACTAGTAATATCCTATATGGAATAAAAAAGTACTTATAAGAAAAATAGTTGATCTCCTGATAGAATGCATGATAAGTCACTAAAGGCTTGGCACTTGTTTACAGAGTACGTATATTCTACTTTGCGAGTCCTTTACTATATTTTTTTATAAAAACTGTTTCCATGGTAGTTTTTTCCTCAAACGCGACTGTTAATTTTTTCAATATTTTAAGGGCAAATACAAATTCGACGGTTGAAATACAATATACCAGTCATTATTTGCTAATAATAATATAATAAAAAATTTGAATCATTATAGGTATTTTTTATGTAAAATTATCTACAAAATTTCTAGTTGAACATGCTTACTTCTAGAGACGTGATGAGTCTTTGCACAAATTGGAAATTTACTTTTTTTATATAGTATTATTTTATTGAGTATGGTTAAGATATTGCACGAAAGATTTCGCCGCTTCATAAAAAATGTCTTAGAATCCTCTTAGATCCGTAAAATTTTACACGAATGTGTAGTTTAACTGTCCGATATTGTTGTATGTAAATAACTTGTCTTTGGTTTTATTTAATAATCCATATGAAAAAAGAATTAAAAGAACACTGATTTTTTTTATGTATAAAAGTACTGCAGGATATGTATTGGCATAAACATAACGTGACAACATTTAAATATACATAAGAAAACATAAATATAAAACTATATTTGTTGCACTATTTTAATATAAAATTATTTACTGTTTTCCTGATATAACATTATTTATTATGACTTGCTTACACTTTAAAAAGTAGTATTCCCCTTCAGTCATACCAATGACAAAATACGGTATTACGTGGACAATTTTATCGAACCTGGTTCAAAGATGCCTCAAAATAAACATAATCTTTAATGGAAAGTTGATATAAATTCATTAAAAGTCAAATGTTTTTTGTAATTTAATAATTTTACTGTTGTTTCCAGTTTTAACGTCATTATATTACAATTCAAAAAAGGAAACATGGTGATTTGTTTGATAGAAACGACTAGTATTAGATACTTATGACATGAGCGTTAATTGACACTAATTAGGTAATGAAATGATTAGAATATTCCACACGAATGAACATATCGAGGAAGTGGCACTGAAATATCTATGTCCCAGTTAGCAATGACGTAGCGTTTCGCATGAATAGAGAAGGTCATAATTGTTTAGTACATGCTATCGAACAAACGTACCCACATGAAATAATGTTTACATCATTCTTAAATGTATATAATATATCTGTCATTCCACATGTAACCTTTAGATCACAATTCTATAGAGATAGTTTTTCATACTTATTAATAATTAGTTATTATTATACGTATCCAATATCATAGCAATAGTAAAAAATATTACGGAAAATCGCCCCTAGCGTGGTGCTGAAAAAATTACATATCTGTGCGTTTGTTCCTATGCAGATCTACACAGAAAACGACCTGAGATATAGGATTATCCATAAAGTTCATTTCTGTGTAAGCGACACTAAGTTCTGTAATGATGAAGGTCATTTCGTGGAATTTTTTCTGTGCGTTACCGAATAACTTCATCAGTGTTAATATGTATAACTATCATAGCAATGAGAAAAATACGATTAAATACATTAAATGTAAAAATGGGGTCAAATGTTCACTGTTAAGGTTTTCTGTATTGGGTTCTTAGGTAATCTACTATATCGTTTTATTCCATAAAATATGTGTTGCAAAAATAGTTGTCCTATAGAGCTAGTGATTACATAAGGCAGAATCCGTCACAAAACTAGGAAGATCCAGGCCTTTAGCCTTTTGGGTTGCTTGGATTTACAAAATAGATATCTTCTTGGAAATATTCCATACCATATATAGCATAGTATGCTTTGTTTTTGTTGCATACACATTTTCAAGTCAGTAGCTATTTCTAACTCAGTTAGATTTATTGTATTACTGGGTGTAATGCAAAATTCCATACGATTTTACTCAGTTTGCTTATAATTTGCTTATTCTAATTCTACGATTTTCTAGTTGTATTTATTATTATCCTCTACAATAACGTAAACATGTAAATCAATCGTTTGAAAAATCCTATTGAGGGACCTTTATTGAACTCCATTTAGCCAATGTATAATTGAAAAATAATGCCATATGTAGGTATTTCTCAGTATATCGTGTGGACACACAGAGTACGGTAAGTGGTAAGTTGCACTAATGCTCAGAAAATATGGCTATGCTAAATAAACCGTGTTAATAAATTTTAAATTATTTCTTCCAATTAACTTAAAACTATATTGAGACACTGCTACGACCACATCAACATACCAAGTTCAGCATTAAGTATTATATAGAAAATGTAAACGAGCACCTGTTCAAAGCTTACCCTACTAATGAGGACGACGAAGCGGACTATTATATTAATATTTAGGAAACAGCACAGTCGATCCTTTTGATAGTTCGTCAGATTATGTTCATCGATTAGTGGATTGCTTATATATAATATTTCTCTCTATTATCTATCCATAACAGGGTTTTAGTTTTAAAAATATATACAGTATATGCTTACGTTAATCAATGTTCAGTACCGTTTGGAACAGTAAAGAGATGATTGATATTATATTAGAAATTTAAATAAGTAATATCATGAAACTTTAATTCGTAATTTAGTGTGTGGCTGATTTGAAAAACGTATACCACCTCAATAACTGGCCCTGGCTCATTAAATTCCTGCAACTTGGATTTGTGAAATCTTAGTATTATTTTAAAGAACAATAAGTCGTCATACAAGCATAATTGATTTAATTATCTGACTTCAAAAAACTCAAATTATTCTGTTATAATAAGTGTTAACTTAGTATTTATCACTTGTCGCATTTTTCATGAAAATGCCACAGGGCAACAAAATATTGAAATATATAGATGAAAATACGAAATACAATAATTATCACAATACTTACGTATCGATTTCCACCACCTCTGTATGAACACACCTGAAAAATATTTACATAAAATTAATACACATGTCAAAAAACATAGCACATCATATTGGAAATATAATTAATTTTCAAGTATATATATACGTTTAAATATATATACGTTTATAAATTAAATTTATTGATTTTATATATATATGAAATTTAGATATATTTACTTATAAATGTATTATTCTTTACACGTTTAATTTCCAAATGTACGGTATTTTTGAGTTTTATATTCTTTATTAGCAAAATGTATTTTCAATTTAGAATAAGTTGTTAAGGAATATTAAAAACCAATATAATTATTTCCTTATCTTTTATGTTTCAATATTATAACTTTTTACCAAAAAACTATACTTTTTGCTTTTTGCAATCCTTATGGTTAATATAGTAACGTAAATTGGATTTGCATAAAATGATAAAAAAAGAAAAAATCACGGATAATTCTTTTGGAGTTCATCACAACGAAGATAAATGTGTTCTAATACTATTAAGCATAGCGGTTATAATGTTAAAAGGAATATTTTTACTTTTGTAATATACATATAGTTTTGCTATATTAAAAATAACATTTGCTTACTAACCAATCAGAGACATAACTAAATTCGCAAAAAGACTGAAAAATTAAATATCTAATGACGAATTTCTTTACAAGGAAATGTATCTATTGCACGTTAATGTAGTAATGATGTTGATAAAATTAGATGTTTGTAATGTATTATTGATTTAAATTATAATAAAACATGAATTTAAAGCTTTTAGTGCAATAAATTTTACGTCCAATTGCATTTAATCATGAAATCATAAAACATTACGTACTCTTCATCATATTCACTTTAGCGACTGGATTATGAAGCCGCAGCGTAATGATGATTTCTATACAGTGGCATTGTTTGATGCAAATAAGCTTAACGTTACGTACACTCCGGGAATAACAGTGAAATTAGATAATTAGATAACAGTGATAAAAAATGATCTGAAGTTGAAGTATATTTCAATATCTTTACTCTATGGCGAACGCGAAGAAATATAATTCTATCAATTCTAATCTAAACAATTACAATGCCAATATTCAGTTATATTGTTAGGAGCATATTTTTTAATCCACATCAAATTCCATCACGGAATTATAATTGAAATAAATTTGTTATTTACACTTCGCAATAAATTATTAATATAATTTTTATATATTACTTTCGAAAAATTTTATTTTATTTTAAAACATTTTACATAATAAAATTTTTAAACTAATTTAAACGTACAATTCATATTATCAACAAAAGTATTCTATTGTTTAAAACAATACCCGTAAATCTACTAAAAAATGGTAAGTTTTTGAATATTAGAATGGTTGATGTAATTACTTAATTATAGATTTATAAACAAAAATTAAAATATAAGGAGAAAACAAAAATATTATATCCCCACCAAACGATTCTATATTTTTTAATTAATTCTTCATACCGTTCTAAACAGTACTTTTTTATATTGCCCATGACCCTGTTAAAAGCCAACTGATACATAATATATTGTTCGTTTTAGAAATCTTATAACTTATATTGATTTGATTTCTATGAAAACTTCTTAGTGATTTCTTACTCTGAAAATTCTTTATGTTTGGCGTTATTTTGTAATTCTAATGTCATCAATATTCATTGGATTAAAGACATTTTGAAAATCAAATATATTGACACTGTTTTAGAAGAAAATCGAGGTTTTTAATTAAATATAAGTTATGTTATTAATAACTTCGCAACATACTGTACTGCACATCCTGACTTGAAGTTATATTAAAACTTGATGGTAATATAACTTTATAAACGATATTTGGGTATTCGCTGAAGTTTAATACGTACAAAACTCTATCTATGTAATAATTTCATCTCGGTTAAAATGATTATCCAATTTTGAAGAGAAATATAATCTGCTATTGAGTGCTATTTTTTCTGAGCTAAAAAAACTGTATAACCGTTAGAAGTTAAAAATATTGTTCATCGATGAACAGAAATAAAAGATTCCACGATGGTAGTAAAAAATTCTTGTGTTACTTTTTCACATGTGGAGACCTCTTATGATTTAAATCAGTTTCATTTTATTCATTATTTAGTAACCTGAGATTATTGTTGCCGATATAGTCACTTATAAGGCCAATTTAAAAAAATAAGAGCAAAACTCATGAAATCACACACACACACACACACACACATATAATCGAACTTAATGTCGCTTATTTAAAACTATGTACCATGCAAAATTTCCAGTACATGTTCATTCTTGTCTTATCGTGCAGACAGACTAAAGAAATCTATGTAATTTATTCTACTCCTCGTGTAATAGGCTAACCAATGAAACCGGGGAAGTTCTTAATATTAACTGGTTGTAAGCAAATCATATTTCCTTTATTTTAAGGTACAATAATAACAGTAACAATAAATAAATTAAAACAGAAGTTTTGTACATATAATTCAGTCGCTGGAAAATGTACGAATTACACTATCCAGAATTATACTAAGACAGTTTATAAGTAATCTCTATTATTTTATAAAAGTCAAAATGAAAACAAATTTTTATAATATATAGTTATGTAATTTACGTTGTCGATAAAGTACAGTTTATAGGTGTGAAATGATTTTTGGGATCAAGAGCTCTCAACACCGGAGATAACAAGGTTACCGAACTTGGGCTGTAACTGCCTTAGAGGCTAAGATTTAGTTTGACTCGTGTCACTTGATAAGTGTTGCCATCCATTGTATGAACACACATGGTGAGTGTTGGAATTAGATTAGCAATTCTTACCACTACTCAACAAGATTATAAGCTCTCCTTTATTTAGAATCTTACCATTTTTTGTTTTTTTTTTTTATTAAGAAAAAAATTGTTCAAATGTTACTATATTTTGGACGTAATTAAAATTTTGAGTCCCGGCGGAGCAGGTACTTTTTGTGATTCAATGTTTATTGAAATTAAATAAGTCTATTGCCACTTATACAAATTTAATGTAAATAAAAAGTCATTTGACAGGTATTTGGTCTTCTGGTCATATGTTAGTTTGGTTATTTAAACGCATATGTGATATATACTGCCATAACAAAATAATTGAATAGTAAAAAGTAAGGTCTCTGTGGTGTAATGGTAGCACATTCACCCGGCAAGTGAGAGATCCGGGTTCGAGTCCCGGCTGAGCAGGTACTTTTTGTGATTCAATGTTTATTGACATTATATATATATATATATATATATATATATATATATATATATAATATATATATATATAATAATTAATATGTATAAATCGGTTAATATGGATTTTATTTCCAAATATCAGGAGTTAAGTCTGTCACAGGGTTATATTTTTAGACGGTTCATTATATGGAAGTTGAAATGGAGCTAAACGTAACAATCGTATCGAATCAACACTTCCCACCATTGCTCTATGTTGTTTAAAAAATAAATGCCGTACAACAACTTTGAAACGAATAATAACAATAAAGTTATTAAATTGTACACTTTAGTCTTTAAACATTTGTGATACCACTTAATTTTCAACGCGTATAAGTATATTGACTGATTATAGTTAACATCCACCAGTAAATTGAAACAAGCAGTGTAAGTAAACTTTGAAGAGCCATTCATATTAATCGTTTATTTGCAATTACATCATATTTATTAGTTCACACGCATTTAATGTAGTATTAGTAATCTTTAAAAACATAATTAAATAACTTATCATTTGATTTAGCTTTTGCGTACAAAGATTATAACCTATAAGTTTTGATATTATTATTTCATCAAAAGAGAATTTATTTGATACTTTATCTTGCAGTTTTTGATTTTAAAGCATCTTTTCTTAAATAAACTAATATTTATGTCAAACAGTCACACATTTAACAAAATAAGCAATTTCATATGTAAACGTAATAATGTTATATTACTTATTAGTTTAAAGGCCGCTTTGAACGACAATCAATTAACTGTAACAATAAATAATAGTTTAAAAAACTAAAAACACGCTTTTATAGCTAACCAAACTAAAAAAATAGAAAATAATTGTTTAATTGCAAAGAGTTTATATTATGGTAGTAAAAGGCAAAACAATCATTCATAGTCAATCACCTCAAAATAAAATTATAATAAAATTTAAGTTATTAACAGAATAAATTAATTCAGAGTAAAAAGCGTGGGGTGCTTGATATATTAAATATTACAATCATTCTATCGGTAATTATCTTTGAGTGGAGACTTATGAAATGTAGTAAAATGCACCTTCATTTTTTTCTTTCTCTTACTAAGCAAATAATAAATTTAACGCTACAGCAGAAACTTGTCATGCTGTTTAGACGTTATTTAATTATGAATGAAAAGTTTATTAAAACTACTCGGAAGATATATTCATTCAATAATTGAACCGTTTTAAGTTATTTACCAAAAATCCCATTATAGAAGTGTTACGATCCTAATTCATTATGCAACGTGCAATTTAAATAAAATTTAGCTGTTTATATTTTAAGCATTAATATTCAGTACTAATATTTGAATTGAAAGAAATTATTTTATTGCTGTTGTCAAAAAGGACGAATTTCCTTATGAATAATAACTGGATAATAGTAGGATAAGAACGTGCTATTATTTTATTTATGAATAAAGGTTTTTGTTTTTTAGTTATAGTACATTACACAGCTCTATCGCCTGTCAAATTTATTACAAATTTAAATATAAGTACGCTACCGAACTTTAATAATTTGAAATCTTGTAATATCGTAAATTAATTGCTCTTAAATAGGAAAACTGAAAAATGAAAATCCATTAGATTGAAAACAAAAATTTACTCCCTATTATTTTGATCATGTGGTAAAGTTAATGTATTTTTAATATGTACGTGTTCAGAAATAAAAATTACTGGCTGAGCATTTATCAAAGGCTTTTGCCGCTAGGTGCTGATGACGAAATTGTTATTGTATACAGACGCATTGACAATAACTGTCAAGTTATTTGACCTAGAGGTTAACTATCGCAATGAAACCACCTCTCCGAACTGTACATGGTTATGAAAAACTGTACACATAGTATATATTTGAAATTTTATTTATTTCGTAAGAAAGTAATTCTGGTTAAATTGGTTAACTGATTAGGTAACAATGTTGTATAAATTATTGCAAATGTCTTCATGCCCTTGATACAACCTTGAATCAGACAATATTTCTGTAACCTGAAGATCATATAGGTTTGTCACTGGATTACGCATTATTTTCAATTTGCATGTATTTTCAGAAGCTAGTGTACTTGATTTGTGTCAAATTGTGTATTGAATACATTCAAGGAATGTTACTATTGTGAAGTCTACTTTTGTGAAGTTAAAACGATATAAGATATTTCGTTTTAGACACTACGAGGTTTAGTTAAGGACTGAGTGATTAGAGTGGCAGATTTCTGTTTTTGTATGTATTTGTTGGTATGCAAGATAAATCCACTACTCCTATATTGAAAGTGCAAAATCATTATTGGATTATTGGGATTAGTAGTGTTAACCCTTCAGGCCAGGTTGATGTGCACTGTGGGGCGAACACGAAGCTTCCACAAGTCCGGCGTGATTTTAATACAGTTTACTCCCCACTATATCTTAATCATCAGTTCATAAAAACTAATAAGGATTGCTTTTTGTGGCAATGACCGTATGATCTGATTATACATAAGAGTTGGCATCATCAGATGATGCATCACCGATGCTCTATGGATAAATGCTAATGGAAGGATACTGAGTAAAATTAAACAGCTTATCGGATTATACTTTTACTCAAAACGCACGCACGTAAATGGAACGGATGGTACTAATAACATCAATTACATCCCGCCTAGTACATGCAATACGCACAGAGGCTTTATACATATTGGATTCACTTTGGTAATGCATGGTGTTCAGCTCTTCCATTAAGGATTTACTGTTAACATTATTTTCAATCTACTACGAATCATTCCATATTTTCAGTACACGGTCTATTGCTAAAGATAAATTATAAGTACACTCACTACCTTTTAAAATTTTAATTCACATATGAATAAAATAATCGGAAAGTATAGGATAAAAAAAAAACATTATAAAAGTAAAACTTTATGGAAAGTAGGTCATAATAAAAATATTATATTCTTAAATTCTGTATTCTTAGGTTCTGATAAGAAGTTGTACATGCACCTCACAGTGATTAAAATGTCATTCCATGCTTGTTTCAAGTGTTACATAACCATTTCTAACATGCCTTATTCTGACAAAGAGGGTTTGGTATGGTTACAGTATTAGGTTTTGTAGTGTTTTCAAAAATAATTGAGCTGTTGCTGAAACCTATGAACATCGTTACCGAGAGAGAGCACTATTCTCTTTAAAGGGATGAAAAACACCTAACTTTCTGTCAGGTTTTATAACGAATCCTTACTATTCAGTTCGAAGTGTTGTTCTGATTCAGCAATGTATATAAATATAAATTTTTGTCTGTATGTCCTTTGTAGAATCGGAAACTGTTTGACGCATCACTGTGAAAATCTTTATGAATATGTGTTCTTCCACGGCGAATGTTTTATACGCTGTACTCTTTGATGTAACTCTCCACCAGGCGGCTCTGCAAAATAAAACAGTTTTCACAGCCTCTGTACATTATAAACTTCAATTATATTACAGTTATGCATTTCAATTAACCAAACACTATCTGAGGATGCTAAGTTATGATATATATATATATATATCTTATAAAATATATATTTTTCTTTAAAATAATTTTCTGGTTCAACTTAAAGCTTGAATGTTAGACTACTTAATAGTAAAAACATGTACGTGTAAAATTTCTATAAGAATACATTTTAGATAGATGGTTTTGATCGTGGCAACAACTCAAACTCTACATCGGCGTTGTAAATATAATTCACTTAAGCCAGAAGTGCTCATACACGGGAAAAATTTACGAAGAGCGTGCAAAGCGGCGGGAAACATTTAGTTACATATAATATATGTCATATTATAAAAACAAATATAATAAAACCTATATTCGTTACACATATTTCTATTAAAATTAGCTTATACTCTTCTAGTAGTTTGTAATCAATTCTCAGACGTTATTTGTCTTTAAGATCTCGTATTGTTATAACGTACACAAGTGCAAATATACTTTAATACTCGGATAATGTTTTTACGCTTGGTAAAAAATATTTATAGAAATGTGGAAGGCCTTCTCTTAAGCGGTTTAATCACTTAGAAATGTTTATTTGTGTACTTTAACTATAAAATAATGTTGTAAATAAATAACTGTTTATGGCAATCTATCTAAAACAGAAAAAAGAAAACTGTAAATTATATGGTAGCTACGAGTAGTTTAGGATATTCATTAGCATAGGCGTTAATTGACACTAACTAGGTAATGGAAGGATTAGAATGTTCCATACGAGTGAATATGTCGAACAATTGGCAATGACATGTCTACATCATAGTTAGCAGTGAGATACAGTAACGCATATATAGAGAGGAGTATAATTGTTTACTAATTGCAATTATGCAATCATACCCAAATTAAACGTATTATACCAGGTATTCCGCCTCTACCATCTCAGAAAACATTTTAAAAATAATGGTAATTTATAATTTTGTATTCAATACCATTACATATAAAAATGCATATACAAATTTTCGTGATATTTTTTAAGAATAACAAAGTACGCGGTAAATTGCTTATGCTTGGACCTAAAAGTTTTCATTTACTTGTAGGTCTGTTTTGTTTAATGCAAGATATATGCAGAGAGATATAGACTTTAAATTAAGCATTCATTTCAAATACATAAGAACATCACAAAGATCTATAAAGATGCATGTTACTTATTGAAACTTTGTTTAACGTTAACGAATATTTTTATTGATATCATGCGGAACCATCATGTCAATGAGGAAATATCAGATTAATTACATGTAAAGTATCAATAATGTCAAAAAAACAGGGAAGTGGTAAATTTACATTCAGTTACTTACTATAAAGTCGTTGAAGACGTTACGTTATAATGGGTTCTTAGATGATTCACTAAATATAGTATTTGTCTACAGCACACTTGGTAAAATTGTCCTGCAGATTGAGTTAGTACAGCGGGGTAGTATTCGCTAAAACATTTAGGTACATTCCTGTTTAACTTTATAACCTGTCAGGTTTCACGGTAGCTTATTCAATTTTCAAGTATATAGATATTTTATTCACATCGTTTAGGTTTCATGTGTTACTGTATTACATGTTGAAATGTCATAAGATTTTCATAAATTTGTTTAATAAAATTTGTTTTATCCAAAATACCTATGCTAATATGTACAATAGCTGTCTTCCAAATAATTGAGCTACGCACGGCATCACTCGACCTCATTTTTCCAATATAGTAATGAAGCATCATACGAAGTAAAAATCCCTTCTCCCTCGATATATCGTGGGGATGGACAAATAGAATTAAATATTTGTCGCCCCTGAAGGATTATGCTTCAATAATGCTCGGAGAATGTGGTTATGCCACATACATTTTTCTAAACGATCCTACTATGAATGTGACAACTCATAAAGGTCAGCACTAACGATTTTATATGCCAGCAAAAGATCAAAGATTCTCTACTAATCAGCGAATTGGATCGCCGAAGCGGACCATTACGTTCGTATGAGCAAAACTGCAATGTCGATCATTATTATGAAGCTTCAGGGTATGTTCAGTGATTGGTGGATTGCTTGTACCTATTATTCTTTCTTCTCTCTATCAATAAAAGTGTCGAGTAAAAGATATCCTCGCTTTTGAATTTTCGTTACAAACAAATTTGATAGTAATATTATGTTCGGAATTCAACGAAGTAATTTAAATTAAGCCATTTCATTGTGATAATAATTTGAATTGTGTTATGCAAATGATGTCACTACTTCATTAAATCACTGAAATCGGTAAACGTGATATTTTAGATATATTTTAACAGACAATAAGACTTCATACAGGGAAAATTTTTTAATTACCTGACGTAAGTAAACTAAATTTCTTTAGCGTAGAACATTTCAGCTTAAAATTCACCTCCTTTAAAATAGTTAACGTATAGTCATAACATATTGAATCCATCCAATACCATATTCATTACTTAAACTTATTATTTCTCTATTATTTTATCTATAAAACTATCTTAGTTGAAGAGTATCAATAATTTATACTTTCAGTACTGCCTGTTCCTAAACGGTGATAGTTTCCTAACATTGGAATTGTAAGTAAAAACTTACTTTACTGTGTAATTAGCCATTATATTATGTGTCAAATTTGAAGCACATTATACAAATGATATCAATAATCATACAATAAATCCATTCAGCTCCGAATGGGTAATATTTTACTATTCTTTTAATCCTCTTTAGGTTCGCACACAGACTAAAGCAGTTTAATTAAGTTACTTAAACTTAAATTCAATTCTTTACACCTATTGAAAGTCAGCTTAACTTTCATGACCTTTAAAATCATTTAGACTATTGAGTACTAACAACGAATTCATCCTAGCTATATAAAACGTGATCTTCACTGTAAGTTATAAATATTTTCCTGGACGAAGTGACATGGCAAACGTTGTTTTACGCGTCGTACATGGTATTAGAAATTTAAGAGATATAAAAACTACACGATTTACAAATGTCAAACATAAGTTATTAGTTATGTTAGTGGTTATCCTTAAAAATATTTGAAGAGTATAAAAAGTAATAATAACTGTGAAAATAATCCCTTATTGGAAACAAAAGACTATGTCATTTTAATTGTTTTAACATTGATTGCCTGAATTTTATATCGTACTTTATGCAAACGAGATTCTTTGTCGAAGCCTTTTATGTATCTTTGAATTAAAGATACATTTAGAAACGAAGACTGTTTCTATGTTTATAAAACGCAATAATTCAAGGTTTCTTGTTAAAGACGTGCACAGTAAAATAGAAATGTGTAACCAATGTTAGAAGTATAAATATAAAACAAAAAAAATATTCATTTGGGTTCATAAACAAATAAAAGTTATATTAAAAACAAGTTTTATTTTAACGCAATTAAACTATTTATTTTAGCCAGTAACATATTTATTATCAAAGTTAAGACTAACACTAGTCACCACCAAGCTAAGAGTTCTACAATTTATCCACTTCTTATAAATATTCTCGAATGTTATAACTTTCATCTATGATTATTAACCTGTGTAAAGTAGTCCATCAACTTTGCTGGTTAGTCCATGGTAACGCTGGTACATTTAATGTTAAATTCCAAATAATATTATAAAAGCGTAATAAATGTTTTACAATAAAGGACATTGCTCCAACGTTTTCACCTCAAAGCATGCCTATTTCAGCTTTGCTGTCTTTTGACTATTAGAACTCAAAATCAAAAAAGTTCTTCCCTAGACCATTAGAGGCTTAAGTTCAAAATTTCAAGTCACTACGAAATTTATTTAAAACTCCTCAGACAAAAAGATTAATAAAGCACAGAAGATGTTATAAAGATCCTCTTGATTACTTAAAATGTAATATAAATTATCAATATTCCACAAAACTTATACATATAAAGACTATTAATAATATTATAATTTATTTATAATTTTTCACCTTAAAAGGTATAAGGCTTGTAATGTGTAAAACAAGCTTTAGAAAAACAAATAAATTTGTATTGCTTGAATATTTCCTAATGAATGGAAATGTTATACTATACTAATATTTACACGCAGTTATAGATTTTACATATGTAGCACACTTATAACATGTACTTAAGATCTAATGTGTGATGAAGCGTATGAGATCTTGTGTATGGTCGTAGCCATACGTCAGGCACTGACTCTTATTATTACAGTATTCATGCTTAAGATTACCAGAAGTTAAGGATAGTTGTGCTTGAATCTTACGTAAAGTTTTTCACTTGTAAATTCATTTCTGAATCAAAAACTTTTCTGACACCAAAACTGACTTTGCATTGTTGTCCCGTTCAAGAACATATTACATTAGTCTAGGATATATACTTCGGTCGAAAAGAGTTTACTTCAAGGCCTTATAAACTACACAAGGTCTAAGTTATTTCCACAGCCAAATTTAAGTTGGCTTTAAAGTCCGGAAAAATAATATAGTATAAATACTTACGCATTTATAGCGTTCTTCATCTAGGACGTTTAAATTCAATTCCAGTCTAATATTTAAGATAGCACAATTATTAAGTTTCACATACCGTCTCAACTTATAAAATAGAAACATAAGCTTGTCTTGGTAACCCACTTTACTTGCGTCTACTACCATCTCTTGTTAACTATTTATTTCCGGTCTAAAATATATATATAATTCCATATTTGAGTTTGCCTTCTCCAATGTAAGTAATATACTATATGCGTAGGACAGAGAAGACTACTAAGGTCAATATCCCTACCAACTCCATTGTAGCGTTTTTAAAGCTACATTGATTTATTTTTTTAATTAAAACTTAAATTAAATAAAAATTTTTGGATCGAAATATTGGGACTTAATTTTAGATTAGATTGTGAAATGTCAGGGTAAAATCGAACATGTAATCCTTTGGCAAGTTAGCACTGGTAGTTTTAAATTGTTAGGAAGGCAGGTTGACTGCCTTGAATTGATTAGAACTTGTCTTATTGTGAGTATTGTTCTCCTGGTTTGATACAGCTGGACCAATGAGAGAGCTCCACTGATGTCCTGCAAAGGTGATTGGAAAGGGAAGTATTTAAGCGCCCGCTCATAATTTTCGCCCTTCTTTTGGTTATTTTCGTGAGTAAAGTTAATTGCAGTGCGCCGTATTTCTTAAATGTTTTTTCCGCGAGTGATTTTGAGGTAAGCACCAAATTTATTGTACGTTTTATTGAAAAAGTCATCTTGATCTGATATTAAATTAATTTTGTTGTCTTTTTTATAGGAAAAAATTAAATTCATAGAAACTACAGAGCAATCTGAATAACTTATTCTCGAAGAACAATAGAGCATAATAGAATCATACAAGTTACATTTGGTTCATGCTTGCCAGAGAAGTGAATTAAAATTGAACTTTGTTAATAACTTTAATTGAGATTTGAAAAGGTAAGTAATTTATTAATATTTAACTGGAACTGTTTTATTGTGAATTATTAATTGAACTTTAATAATTGTTCGAGAGAGACTTGTAATCTGAATTGCAGAGACTTGAAAGTTAAGGTTCAAATAGTGTAAAGAGAAGTTGAAATTTTTATTTTGAATTTTGAGTGAACTTAGAAGTGAAAATTTTTATTTTAATTATTTCCAAGTGGTATTTCATTTTATTTTAAAACTTTATTATTTTATTTTAGAAGAGAGCTCTGATTTTTAGTTTGATAATTTGATTAATATTTTTATTTCTTGCCAAAGGAATTTTTAAATTTACTAAAAGGTTTGTCAATTCTTTGTGGAAAATAGAGTGATAAAAATTCTGAAACTTTTAACTTATTAATTTGCCAGTTAAAAATAAATCCATTGTTTTCATTTAGAACTGTGATTTTTATTTTAGACAAACCAGATAATATTTAATAGTTAACAATTTTAGTAATACATTGTACTTAATATTCACTAGGATCTTTACTAATCAAAAAAATATTTTATATCGTCTTGGATGTATTATTGATGATTTATATATTAATACTCTGGAATATTAAGATCAACAATCCAAGTCGTTATATCCATGCAACATTTCAACATAATCGTTTATAGTAGATTTTATTTACAGACGTCTTGTTAATTTTAGTTATATCGTCTGGGAATTAATGAATCAGAATGCGAAATTTTTAGGTTACGTTGTCTGCAAAATGGGTTTTATAATGTTTTTTAATCATTGTTATCATGATGCAAATAATAACAATCAAATAGTTTTCAAAGTCATGTTGTAGTAGCTACGAGCTTCTTCGTTACACATCTGATTCGTATACCTATTTTCTCAACTTTAAATATAAATTAATGTCTCAGTCTATTCCTTGAACTTCAACTAAAAAAGCCAACAGCTGTTTACTATTAGTTCAATTTGAAATATATATATCAATAGTATTTACAACTAATTAGTTATTCTTAGCTCTGCCAAATTCTAAGAAATATAAGACGTTATGAGATATAATGTGTCTTGGAAAATGTCCGCTCATTAGAAGGGATAGAATATAATATGCTCAACAGCTATTTTATTGTTTGTAAAATCCTATAACACATAATACACATAATAAATTCATTTAAATTTAATTTTTTGGCATACAAATACATAGCACACCAGACATCATAACAATTTAACCTCCTAGTCACGTAACCTCTACAACTGTACTACACACTACGTCATCAGTACTGACAGTAGGAACAGCTGATCCAGGTTGACTCCGAATGTGGAATGGCAGTAACTAAATTGGAATAGAAATTAAATATTTCAATCAAAGTATTATTTCTTAAATCTTTGCAATTAAAAGGCTTGTATATTTTTTAATCTTCTTATGTGTTTAAAAATTATTTCCACATATGTTACACATTTACGGCCTGGTTACTTTCGTACATATCACGGTTTGTATTTTACATGTATCGTATAAAATATTTATCCTCATACCGTGTTTTAAATGATAAGCCAGTCTGGTCTATATACTATTACGGCAACTGTAACAATCAATTTGGTATTCGCAGAGTTTTTCTTTTCAGTGTTTTCGTTATTTACACACACACACACACACACACACACACACACACACACACACACACACACACACACACACACACACACACACACACAGAGAGAGAGAGAGAGAGAGAGAGAGAGAGAGAGAGAGACGCGCGCGCGCGCCTAACTCCTTATTATAATTTTGGGACATTTTACAGTTTGTAGACTATAGGATTGTATTCTGCAATCCTTTGTTTGTCACCACGGTAAGATCAATAAAATACTGTTAGTTCCAAAAGCGTAGATACTAATGAATACCAAAATATCACTTTTTTGTAATTGTAAATTATTCTTGAAAAGTCTGCCGATATTTCTACTTACAGCAACCTACCGCAGACATATACAATTTTAATATAATTTAAAGCTTATTATGCATATAATTATTTAATTAACATTGATTTAATATTTAAAGTTAAAATTCATATATCTATTATTTTCTTATGTTTATTTATGCATCAATCAGATAAGCACATTGATTAATATTTACGGAAAGCCATACCGCGTGGTTAATAGGTAGCTTATTATAAATATTAGTGAGCTATAAATTATTAGTGAGTTATTATATATTGGGTCAAATTTAATAGGCCAAACCAAAATGAAACATAAAAGAGAGATTCCCACTAGCAGCATAAAAATAATAGAGTATGATGCATTGTCATAGAAAGAGCTTTGCGTAGTCCCTACAGCATTTTGCTAATTAATGGATAAAAGCTTTTGTTTTGTAATAGATGCACATAGTATAGAGGAATGGTTAAAACTAGTGAAATGTTCTGTGCTTTTATCGAGGAAAACGTGAAAAATTACATATGAAATTATGATGTTGCTAAAGCTGTTAACATTAAACAAAATCACAGAAAAGTTACTACACATTTTTGTTGCTAAATATAATATATTTCCGATAATGAAATTCGGTTCTCTCACATGATTATCAAGATCCATCGAAAAAAGAATTTATGACATAAAATAATTTACCTCAATTTCTGTCATTTTACTTATAGGTTTTCTTAATTTGTTTAAATAATACCATTTTATTATTTAAACTTGTTTGTTATATATTGAGTTATAAAAGGTGGGATAAAAATATATCACCCTCACTTTTACCATTAACTGCTTTCATTTGTTGAGAATTTGCTAGTAGTTAACCAAGATTGTAATAACTGGCTATGAAAATTAAAACGCAAAAAACAACAGGTTATTCCATCTAGTGCGGTTTTAAATATGGTTAAAATTTAGTCGTTCATATTTGTCGGTAATTTATTTCAAGAATAAATGTGAGATGCGGGTTTTTCGCCCTATTGTTCGATAGTATCGGTAAATCCAAATTTGAAGGATAATGGGATTACAATGAATGTCAGTAAGATTTCCTTATAGAATAAACGTTAACTACCATCGAGTGGTAGTTTTGGTTATGGAGGTTCTATTGTTCTCAGTAATAAGGTATATATAGACAGTAGGCATTATTATTAGTGATTTTTGACATAGTCTGTTGATTATTAGTTATAAACAATAAAATACATTATGAAATATGCACAGCCTGTACTGTACTATTATCTAAGCGTAATGTAATAATGATCGAGAAATTAATAACTTTGACAAGAAATATAACGTAAAATTTTGTAATAGTTGGCTGCGGCGTAACAATATTATAAATGCGAAAGTGCCTTTGTTTGTTTGTTTTGATTTCACGCGTAAATTATTAAAGCGATTGTACTAAAATTTGATATGGACATTATTATCACACATTAGAAGAATATAGGCCTATTCTTATATTGAAAATCTCTTTGGGCTACGCCTCCGTCTATATAAATTAGCGAATGATCCCGACTTGGTCTCTAACTTGTGAAATATTAGTTAAAATACCATGTCAAATGTGTTGATCTGTTGTGTAAACATCGTTATTACTTTCAATAAGTTTACATATATAGCGAATACATTCTGTAAAAAATAACATATATTTTATTACAACTTTAGGTAAATACTCATATACTTACAAAATACACAAAAATATAAGATGGTCAGAATTTGTCACCGGAGACTCCCTTTGAATCAGTCGGTATGAACTATGCAAGAGGAAAGTTCATTTAATTGGGCTTTTGAACTTATGTACCAATGAGAGCTCTAATTTTAAAAAATATTAGCAATAATTGTTTTATACAGAACATATTAGTAGTGTCATTCTTAATATACGTTTAACCGTAAGTTAAAAAAAGTATTAGAACTAAAACACAATGTTACTATCTAACTTTTACTGTAAATTAAAAGGCTTATGTAAAACCAATCTCAATTTCCTTTTAACAGCATTAGGCATCTGTTCTTTGTTTTATATATATATACAGGGTGTATATTATGTCTGGAAACACCCAAATATATCCTTTAATAATTTAAATATAAATTTGAAACCTCTTTACAATCGTGATAGAGATTGGGCATCTACTTTTTGGAACAATGTTTTTGTTATGTCACACCAACGGGGACGTCCTGCCGAGGGTATCGTGAACATTCTTAATGGAAGCCTATACCTTGTGATACATAATGTTAAAGGTAATAGCTTACTGAATTGAATGCCACAAACCGCATCTCAAAGGAATTATTCTATCAGAAAATAGAGCATTTTTAGTATTGAAAATTTACTGATGTTCAACAATGTAATTTTAACATGGTTCTTGCCACAAAAATGTGTTACACTAATTTTTTAGCATTTTTTTAAATGTTCAATTAAAATAAAATAAACAATTTATTTTTAAGCTGGTTTCATTAGTACAAATTTACCAGTTTTTATTACAATGAATAAAAACTTATGAGTCACTTTCTCTGATTACTTATGAATCTGTACTTGGTGTTTTCCCGTCAGCAGGAAGGTTTAAAGAGACAAAGGTCACTAGCCTATGAGAAACATTATTGTGTTATTAATCATCTGGTCTACAGGTTTCAGTTTGTTGAGCATGGGAGCTTTCACTAGACAGGTCTAAGCTTGGGAATTACAAATGGACAAAGGTCATATCATTCCTGTCGAGTTAATCAGTGTCTCTGAAGCATTGCTGTCAACAAGTTATCTAATTACAGTAGTTCAGTTTTTATTTGGCATTTTAATGGAATTGTCTGAAAGAGAACGAATTACTCTGTTGATGATGCGAGGATATGGCGATCGTCAAAGATCTTATCGGGAAGTTTGTAATTTGTTTAATGACACTTTCCCAGAAAGGAATCCCATAAGTGTTTCAACAATATCAAAAAACTATTGAGCGTTTTGAAATGACAGGGAGTGTACGTAATCGGCCAAAGTCGGGTAGGAATACAATCTGCAATAGATGAAGAAACATGCACTAGATGTTTTGCAAACATTTATTGAAGACCCACATACATCGCTCAGAAAAGCTGCACAGCAACATGATATGCACCCTATTGTCTGTGAGTAAGATTTTGAAAATTAATAAATACAAACCATTTAAAGTTCATTTAGTCCAACAGTTAAGTGAGGATGATTACGACAGAAGAGTTTGAGTTTTGTGAACTTGTGATGCGCAAATGTGATGACAATAGAGATTTTCTGACCAACATACTATTTTCTGATGAGGCAACTTTTTTCCTAAATGGCAATGTTAACAGGCACAATTGCCGTTACTGGGCTAGTGAAAACCCACATTGGATTACTGAGTCCCATTCACAGCAACCCACAAAAACTGAAACGTATGGGTGTGGAATTTTAGGTAACAAAATTGTTGGACCCTTTTTCATCAATGGAAATTTAAATGCTCCACCCCATTATGGGAGACAGGTAAGAGAGTATTTGGATTTAAGGTTTCCTTACTTCAAGATCTCCGGATTTGTCACCAATCGATTAGTTTCCTATGGGGTCATTTAAAAATCCAATGTTTATAGAAGAAAGCCTCATAATTTGGAAGACCTAAGAAACAGGATTATAGAGGAGATTGCTTTGATAACTGAAGAAATGTTAGGCAACTCTGTCGAATCATTTTACACAAGATTGGCTCATTGTCAAACCGTAGAAGGAACACAGTTCGAACAATTGCTTTGACACCAAAATGCAGGTAAAACGTTTGTTGTAAGACTTTTCTAACAGCATACATTATATTTATTTGTAATAAGAAATCAATAACATAAGTATTTCCATAATTGTACTGTAATAAAAAACTGGCAAATTTGTGCTAATAGAACCAGCTTAAAATGAAATTTTTGTTTTATTTAATTGAACATTTAAAAAAATGCTAAAAAAATTAGTGTAACACATTTTGTGGCAAGAACCATGTTAAAATTACATTGTTGAACATCAGTAAATTTTCAATACTAAAAATGCTCTATTTTCTGATAGAATAATTCCTTTGAGATGCGGTTTTGTGGCATTTCAATTCAGTAAGCTATTACCTTTAAAATTATGTATCACAAGGTATAGGCTTCCATTAAGAATATTCACGATACCCTCGGCAGGACGTCCCCCGTTGGTGTGTGACATAACAAAACATTGTTCCAAAAAAGTAGATTCCAAAATCTATCACGATTGTAAGAGGTTTCAAATTTATATTTAAATTATTAAAGGATATATTTGGGTGTTTCCAGGACATAATATACACCCTGTATATTGAACGCTAATTATGAACGATATATTTGACCCGGTGTGTGAAAGGAAAAACATCAAGGTTGGTTATGACACTGGTGATGTGAGCATAAGAACTAGTATTTAATATATTAATATAACATATCTATTATTTTACTTACCCTTTTCATTACGTATAAAATAATTTGCATTATTTATTAGTGTTTCTGTCAAAAAGATCTGGGTTTATTATCATTGTTAATTATTTAAAATTTTAATAATAGTCTATAAGTACAAGCTAAATAGTTATTGTTAAATAACGCAAATAAATAACTATAAGAAGCTTTTTGTTAAATTTTTATTTTGTATTTCATGAATAATTTTCTATAAGATAGCCTGAGTTGCGGTGTGTATGTAAATAGAGTACAATAATGGTATCTCCCTCGATATAATATGTTTAAATTCCTATCAACGGATTGGTCTGTGTTGTAGTATCGAATACGTAAACTCTTCCAGTTTTCGAAACCAAAACAGTCATAGTAATAAACATATTACCAAAAAATATAAAATTAAATAATACGTTGAATGTAAACTTTCAGTACAAACTGCGTTATAGAATCAGTTATCTGGATGGTTCCGATCATTACTAATTTATGTTCCGAGGTGGGAAAAATTACTTTTGTAGGTTTGGAGATCTTGCTATATCTATTCATTACGTTGTCTGCCGCCAGCTTGGTAAACCTAAACGCTATAAACGGTGATATCTGTTGCTTCGTGTGAGACGCGGTAAACTATAACCTCTACAGATCTGGAATTATTAAGCCTTCAATTTAGAACAATCATGCAGAAAACCGTACCGCTACATAGGTAACAATAATTCTTGTGTGGTAAGCACTATTGTATTGTAATTTTAAACAAGCAATAAATATAAATTATCTCCGAAGTTATTATTGGAACAACAGTGAGATTAAACAACATAAATTCGATACTAATTATTACTATTTGTTTCTAAAAGCAAACTTTATAAATCTACTTCTTGACTTAAAACGCTAGTTTGCAACAATTGATAATAATAATTCGTCTACACTAGGACTTTTTAAACCCTAATTATTTTCTTGTTTGACTTATTTGATATTCGTAAAATTATTGTATTTTTATATTATTTGTTTTGTTCACCTAAAACCTTTCTATATTATGGTAATAAACGTCTAGTTGTAAACACTAGACGTAAAAGTAAAACTTAGAGTAAAAACTTTTTAAGAGTAACATTTATAATATAAATTAAAAGGTATATTGAAAGGTTATAATTGGTTATCAGAAATTTAAAACGGCAACAAATAAATAATTTCCTTTGAATATTAAAGATTCTAACAATAAAATTACGTAGAAGGGGCTCCGTAAAGCCCATCAAAAATTCCAGCTCTGTTTCACAACTTGATTGCCTTTCATTACACAACATCTTGTCATCTGTATTCAGTTCAGTTTCCGAAATAAATGGAACACATTTAAAGCTTGTTACATAAAAACACAGACACACATTTGTGTGACTTCTCTAAGTAATGAATAAATATAAATAGAGTATAATAAAATAAAATATGAGTATGTTATACAAATAATTGGAGTTTTTTAATCACGCATAGTACAAATTCTATAAAAATTTTAAAAGTCGTTATTATAATACTCCGTATTATTAATTACGGTTTAGATAATCAAGTATTACATTACCGAAAGATTTCCTACTATGCGTAATCAAAACTCATATTATTTATATTAAATAAACCATATATATATATATATATATATATATATATATATATATATATATATATATATATATATATATATATGTGTGTGTGTGTGTGTGTGTGTGTGTGTGTATGTATATACATTTATTTATTTCACAAATATTCAACTTTCTGGCACTTTGCAAAAACTTGACAAACAATACTCGGATATTATCACAATGTAAATTATATATGTTTCATTCGTAAGTAAAAATATTTTGCATGTTAAACTGCCTACATTAACACGATGGACCAAGAAGAAATTCTGTTTGGTGTACAGTTCTGCAACCACCAGTAATAGTAATAAATTACCCCATGTGCTTTTAACTACAACTACGTCAGTTTATTTTCGAAGGGATATTCCTACCTACAGAACTAGAATACTTCTTATCAAGAATTGATTTCTAACCTTTACTTTAAGTGTCAAAACAACTTATACGTAAGAATAATCATAAATTTAATCAAATCATGGTGATGAAGTTGCAAAAAGCATTTGACAACATAAAAAGTTGTAGGTTAAAAATTTAACCATATACTTAGGTTCATAAACGTAAAAATATACCAATAAACTATAAACCAATTGACTTCAACATATACTGCACTGAGATATTGAAGGCAAAAACAATATGACACCTTCCAAAGATTAGGTATTAAAAGATGTACCACCCTATAGAGAAAAACGCAAATTACGTACTAGAGAAAGTCACGTATAAAGGGATACTAACAGAAACTTTGGACGGTGGCAGGTATTTTATCGTACATTAAATAAAGATCTAACCAATGTATTTTATTGCCTTGTTAAATTTCTAAATCGAGGTTCCCTTTACGAAGAAAGAGTAAATCATTATTAGTCTGAACATGCCAAAATATTGAAAAGTTTTTAAAAGTACTTTATAATTAATTTTCAATATAATGTGATACAGTTCCATTTTACTGGAATGATATTAGTACACGGTAGAGCAAACACTGCAGTAACGACGAGAGATCAGTAGATGAAGACAATCTACACGTTTAATATATTACGGAATGGTAGAATAAAGGTTATAGAACAACCAAACGATTATCTGATCAAAGAGTAATCCAGTAACGAGCCAATAACAACGCTAAGCAGACTGGGAATTAGTCCCGAGAGAGGATCTATCGCTGATACCCTTGATGTGGCGTCAGATACTCGTACTGCAATTAGCTAACTGCAGAGCACAATCCCTCCAGATTTGCGCCTTTGTAAAAACACAGTTTACAAAGTATTCACATACGAATACTTTATTGGTAATTTAATAATATTATTTTCGTATTGAATTTTTATACAATACAATACAATATTTCTTTGATTTTGTTTCGCTTCCATGGACAATTTATCAACTGAGTTACATGAATCAAACACAAACTATCTGAAGTAGTTTTGCCGTCACAGTGCACAACCTATTATACTGAATTAAAAAAAAGCACAAGCTCTGGTTTCATACTATAAAGCACAGGATCCAGTAATTTAAGGAAGTATAACGACGGCAAACTAATTGTATGATTCAAACATACGTTAACCCTCACAATTTCCTTAATAAAAAAATGTCTTATAGGAGTTTACTTATTTCCCAGTCTCTGATTGTAAAACTTTGAAGAGAATACTATTTTATGTCAATATTCAGTCAAAAATAGAAACTGCAGTTAATAATTTCAGATATCAAATATCAAACCAATCTTCGTGTCACACAGTGACGTTTATAGCCCATAAATGAATGTCGAATTTTATTGGAAATCATACGGTGTACTGTTATAAACGGTTTGGAGCAGTAATATTTCAAAGCCCTTGTAAATTAATGCCACGTTGAATAATGGTAATTTTTATGCTTTACTCTTAGATTTATCCTTGTTAGTTTATTACCAATTAATGTTGCAATTACACTACTTAAGCCAGGTAACATATTTTTCTTTTTAACAGTTCACCTTTTCAATATGTATAGTTAGGTCACTGCTATTTTGAAACTTTTACTCAAATTCGAGCTTAGTTTATTAATATATACCAAAAAGTGCTTAAGCCTGAGTAAACCTTGCAGCTTCTGCATAATGATGACGGAAACAGATTATTACCCCTCACTTTGTATTCTTTTAGTATTCGTCATGCTAATCCAATAATGTTACTTTTTTAATAAAATAGATTATTAATCAGTGTAATTTACCTAAAATATATAATTTAACGCACTTTAAAACAATACATATTAAAAGAAAACATATTGAAAAGAATATTTTTTTAATGATCTTATGATTTATATATAATGCACATGCAATATTGTTGTTAATAGAAATGGTGCTGCAGGGTTACCTAATTAACATATTAAAGAGTCCTTCTTGAAAGAGCTAACGAGATTGCTGAAGCATACTACGAATTAACGCTGAGGAGCCTTGAAGTGGCATCAGCACCCCGTCAAGCATTTAGGGAACTTTTTGGTTTCAGGCTTTCTATAGCCAATTACTTTCTAATTGCATTGATTTGGATGTATTTTAAATCTATAACAGGGAATGTTTAAATAATTAAAAAGAAGGAATTTATAAAATTGATAAAATTTCCACAGACGAAATGTTATAAATATCACTCTAGTTATGGATCTCTATGTAAGGCAGCTAGAGTATGTATTGTGACTATCTGAATAACAGTAAGATAAATAATATATTATTTAGCTCTTTTTGGAATATTTATCTGTATTTAGGTCATACAGTTTGAGTGAATCACTTTGAGGACCGTATTTAATGGTATTTAATTAATTATATATATATATATATATATATATATATATATATATATATATATATATATACATTAAATTGTATAAATGGCAATAGCCTTATTTAATTTCAATAAACATATCTCACTTGCCGGGTGAATGTGCTACCATTACACCACAGAGCGCTTACTTTTTCTGATTCAATTATTTTGTATTTGGCCGTATCTGTCACATATGGCTTTAAATAAGCAAACTAATATATGATCGGAAGGCCTAATATCTGTCAAACCGCTTTTATTTACATTAAATTGTATAAATGGCAATAGCCTTATTTAATTTCAATAAACATTGAATCACAAAATGTACTTGCTCCGCCGGGAGTCGAACCCGGACCTCTCACTTGCCGGGTGAATGTGCTACTATTACACCACAGAGCGCTTACTTTTTCTGATTCAAATATTTTGTATTTGGCCGTATCTGTCACATATGGGTTTAAATAAGCAAACTAACATATGATCGGAAGACCAAACATCTGTCAAACGACTTTTATTTACATATATATATATATATATATATATATATATATATATATATATATATATATATATATATGTCCATTCACAAGTTCTTCGTTAATAAGGATCTTCCTATTTTGCATGTAGGCTTTGCAAAATTAAGAAACATACCTTAAAACTTTGCACGGAGCTCGTTTCTGGGTAGGAAACATCAACTTATGTGATTGGGCTCGACACACTATGGGATTTAGCTGGACATCGTTGGAGCCAATTACTCAGAAGACTGGCATAATTTATCTTTTGTGTACCAGGAGTGTGTAAATGTCTCTTTATTCTATGAGTCATGTGTGCCTTTTGTTAGTCTCTGCTACGCAGGCCATTTTGTTTTAACCCCCAAGAGACTAGGAAACTGCCACTCGTGGTCATAATTTGTGTTACGAGTATTCGTTCAGTTTAAACACCAAGCTAGTGTATATTTCGAATAGGTTATAGGACCATAAAATGTTTCAGAATTATTTCAGTATATTAGAAATAGTAAGTTTAATACCACAATTTGGCTTTCATTGATTTTATTTAAATCAAGGCAACACCTTTTTTGTTTTCTACATTCAGTCTATACTTCCTAAGCTCAACTCAACTCAACTCAATTCATTTATTGCCAAAAACGTACAATGCATGGACCATCGTCAAAATACATGTATATACGATGCAGTATATTAAATTAATCAATACAGAGTTACCCATGAAACCTAAAATAAGGTAAACTAATTATGGAGGTCTAAACGTTTTCTCTTCTAGGTATTCTCTAACACTGTGTGTGACCAGTGTCGCTGTTCACGGAAAAATTTTTTATAGAGAACAAATAAAATGTATGTTTATTTTTTAAATTTACTACTATTAGAAAGTCATTGTTTTGCGTTTATTTATCCAAGTGTCCTATACACGAGTCTGTACCTACTATCTCAAAGGAAGGATAGAAAGGTGATTTGAAGGGCGGGGAACAGACCTGAGCACACTTCGTAAGTAAAGTAGTTGTTTATTCAACAGAATACAGGACAAGAAAGATTAGTTGACGTTGCCGGGGTTTTTTGTAAATCTTGGTAGAATTTCTTACTACCCTCCCTACAATCCGTTCTCTTAGTCTAGTGCATTATTCTGTGATAATATTGCTATATATATATATATATATATATATATATATATATATATATATATAAAGCTATTAACAGGTTCTGACTCCAAACTTTACTATTTCATGACAATTTTACAGTTAAGAACAGTTAAAATTATGTTAGTTAATATGAAGTCTATAGTTGACATATTATGAATGATCATAAAGAATCTCTTTTTAAGTGATTACACATGATCAACTAATTGATTAGCAAATGCCACGTAGCAACTTGTATCCATAAACTCAAATAGCATTACTGTGTAACGAAGTTTTCTGTAGGTAGTATAAGTATGTAATAAAATAATGTATCGTTTGTTGTTGTCAAACTTTGCTTGAACTAATTCGTGATTATTTAAATAGCTTTACTAATATCTTTTCGATCTTAAGATTGTTTGTATTATATGCAGCCTAAACTAATAGTAAAATTTAAATGAGTACCTCTTTATAAATTGCAATGCAGAAAAGCAAGTACAAGCCAATATCGCAAGCTAAAAATTCTTGCTACGTTTTTTATAAAAATAACTGTTTCATAGGATATGAAAGTAGGTAAGCTCGCTTTTTATTTATTCAAAACTACACAAGTATGAGAGGAAAACCATGTACCTAAACCCATAAAGCTATTGCATCTACGGTGTGTAGTATATAATACATTTTACAGTATTTTTTATCTCAGGAGGAACACAATATTTAGGCGAATGGAAGACTTTTCGGCGATTATCTTAATATGACAAGTGAGAGAAAATCTTAGTTAGGGTTTAAGTTTTTGTATATTGTAAACTATATATTTTCCCACCTATGTCAATTTTTCAAATCTTATCTTTAAATTGATTTTTTTTCAAATGTTTATGATTGCAGCTGTCAATAAATAATTCTGATCATGCATTAACAATAACAACGGCTAATAAAATAAATAGTACGTGTTAAAGTTCGCCAATAAATTCAAATAAAAATTGTAATTTACATATAAATGTAAATCCCAATAATCATAATTTATAGGCTTCTATAAAGCTCATTAAATATAAATAAATATTATAAGTACCGGTGTTAAGTTTTTTATTGACAAGTAACTATCATATAACGTAGGAATACCACACATCACATTTTGCTTAACACGCGTTATTGTAATAATTTGCCACATTTCAAATCTATAGGTCGTCATTTTCTAGATGACGTGAGGACAGATAGGTAGACAGAAAAAATATGTTTACATCCCTCTGGCAAACAGTGTGGTAAATGTCTCACTCTACAAAGTCTTAGACATTAATTACGATCAGCGATCATACAATTATATACAATTATACACTATACAATTGTATAGTGGGCATTGCACCATCTTATAACTCGCTCATGTCTATGCATCTTTCATAAACAATTTATGCATATTATCCTTCTCTAACCTAACATAAACCAACCTACGGCTTGCCCCATAATACTTTAAATTTTAATTGGATTTCACAGAAGGGTTGATGACATAAAAGACCACAAAGCAAGTTACTAAGAGACAATTGTGTGTGTGTTAGAATAATTAGCTTCTTTTTTCAATATGTGGGGTTACAATCTTATTATGTTTGTAAGGAGATCACGAATTTATATAGTCTGCACTTTTCTCGTTGACATATTTACTCATAATATATTTGTAAAACTTTCAATGTAAGATATATAAACTTTGAAAATTTTGAAATTCAATGGAATTCCAGGTACCATTATTTAATTTATTTTATGGTCAGCTCATTCTTGAGATATCCTGGATTGATAGTATTCGCTGTAACTCTCATCCAGTTAAATCGTAAAAGCCTTTTGCTGCATAAAAGACACTTTTTTGCGTACGGTATTTATAGAAAGAAATATTTTCAAATTATATTGTTGTTAATAGATAGGACGATAGTACGAAACATTTTATCATAAGTGTTTTACTATCGTTAATATCGTGTCAACCAAATCCACCTGTACCGAATTTTATATATGTATCAGTTGAACTCATTACAAAAGATAAGTCATAACATATATAAAACATGGTTACAGTTATAGAGGATATTTCTATTACCAAAGGAGTATTCGCGTATTCGCATACCTTAGATTAATCGGTCTTCTTTGAAAATTGGTTTAATTTGTTTGTTACAAATAAAAATTCAAGTACATACATATTTTTAACTACATTCAAACTTACAGTAATAACAATCACTGAAAAACATATTATATGTGATAATACTGTACTTTAAAAATTTTAGTTGACATATAAAAGTTTCCTGTTACGGAAGACACGTTTCTTCACAAAGCTATAAGCGACAGCAGTCTGAATAATTCTTGCATTCCTATATGATCTTTAGTGAGTTATGGTATACCTAAAACGTTTATGTATGTAACTTTTACAAATACACATTATCACGAAATCATTTATTTTCTTTGTAAAACTTTATATTGACGCTGTAAAAGTTGTATGTATATTTTTAAAATTTATTAACAATAATAATGTAATGATTTTTAAGATAAATACATTTAAGTTTTTATTTTGTTTTGACTGCAAGTACAGGGTTAAAAAAGACTGTTGCTTCTGGGCATGATAATGATAAAAATGTTTTGAATCATTTAATAAAATGTCATAATGAATATTTAGAGAGATAAGATAACACCATAAGATTGTGTCTTTCCTAATCCACCCTTAATAAAATATACATTAATTTAACATATAAAAATTGTATATTCTATAACGTTACTCTTTCTTTCACAGCCATGGTATGGTAAATTAGATCACGTCAAGTATGGTAGAATTATTTAAAATATTTGACTACCAAGTTGTGTACTAAGATCATTTTTCTTCGCTCAAGAAAATATTTTTGATACGATTCGATTTGTGGGAAAGAAAAATGTGCTTCCTTTTTAAAGGACCCCAGGTGCTTGTTAAGTAGGAATAATAAAGTTAAGTACAGTTGACAACTTAATTTTTTTTAACTCGACTACTACTTTAGATGATCCTTTACAACGAATATTCACATGAGAATCAGCGGTAAAAACAAGGAATATGAGTGAAATATTGATAAATACAGATGTATAAATACATATTGATGGATCAAGAGTCAATATTGCGGTATGGTAAAACATTCAACTTGCAGCCCTTCTGGTATTTTGATTGAGCACATTGTTGTGTACCGCTACAGAATACGAATGGCGTTACATTTTAAAATGTATATTTGTGTCATGCAAATTGTACTGCAAAATATGTTATATTTTTGACAAAAATAATATACTTAATTATTTATTCATACAGTTCTGTTTCATAAATAAGGGAAACAAATTTTATATGATCCCATTTCAAATGTATAAAATCTAGGATAGATATTTTAAAATCCTTATAAAGTGTTTAATTATTAATAACAATATCATGAGTGTGCGTGTGAGTGTATAGCCTATGTAGGTTTATTTTTGTAAAGCAATACATACTTAAATAATAATAAAATTTGTTCTTTAATATAGGTCTATTTTTTAGTAGTAGACGTTAGTAATTGCAATGTTTAGTGTGTCAGGGAAGTCGCCGGGACCCGGCCTGTCAGGAATCTTCTTTAGAAAAGCAAACTGTATGAGTGGAAGTAGACGATTTTTGAATATAGAAGATATTCCTGACTTATTTATGCGTTCATTTTCTTTATTAGGGCAATAATGAAAGGGATATATGACCAAAATATTTCCTTAGATCTGAATTAATATATAATGACCAAAGTTCTTAGTTGTTGACCAATGTATACCCAAAAGACCAAAGTACATATTTTGCTAATCTTGCCAACAATGAGAATGTTACTTCGGCAGCTGAAGAAGATTCCAATGGGAAAAATTAGACTCTCAGACAACATATTCTGTCTGAAATAGGTTTTTTAGATTAAAAAACTATATATTTTCTGTATATATTATGCATCTGAAGTACATTTCAATGCTTCAATTTTTATGTTTTTATAAAAATTAGTTTTCCACCCACATTTTTTCATCTGAACAGCTAGACAAATGCTACTATAGCGCATGAAATGCCTCAGACAGGAATTAGATTTTTTCAGAATTTAATAGTATAATTTGTTCTATTGAAAATTTCTTAGACATATTTATGCATATATTTTCTTCATAACAGTAACAGGTAAATTGAAAATGGTACTATACGACCGGAATATATCTTAGAGTAATTCTTTTTTTTCACTGAGAAAATTAATTGCGCTTTTTTGACTATATGACGCCAGTACAGATTATTAAACTTAATTTCTAATTGTTTCGAAGTAGATCCGATCACTGGTATGATATACACTATAAAGGACCACTGGCACTTATCAAATTGCGAAGTAATTATAAAAGTTCATGGTGTTAAGTAATCAACCCCTGTAACGTTAACATTTAACGAAACACGTAGCAAAGTTGACTTTGAGTCTGTTTTAATGTGATTTAGTGTTTGAAACGTGTGATATTTACAGTAGGTAAATAATGTACCGTATACATGCTACAAACATCAATTAAAGGATAAAAGCCTTTGTTCAGTTAATTGATGTACTGTGCACTCGGTAATGGAGGTAATTAGCATTACGTGATGACCTCTTTGTCTGTGTCTTTTGTTATTTTATCTCGTTTCAATACCCGTACTTTGGAATCCCATACAAAATGTCTAACGTAATCTTAAATAAAATACATATACGAGTAAATGAAGAAGAAACTATTAAACTATATAACAGCAATAAAATTTAAATTTTTAATTAATGGGTACGTGATTTTTCACTGTGATATACAATAAACAAAATCGTTGATCTTATATTAAAATTTTGAAAGATTTATTATAATGCTTCTGAATCTCTAATGAGCATACGTAATTAATATTGATGTGTCTAAATGTACGGTACGAGAAGTTAAACATTACAAATATTGATTGGTTCAAGTAACACAAATTTTGAAAAGAAAAACAACATTTACTGTGCCAATGTACTATTATATGTGACCAATAGTCAATAAGTAATCGTTAACAGAAAACTTCAATATGGTGTTTTATTCAATACACCAACTGATGTACAAACGAAGGTATTTGTGTATACATAGCACATAATTTAACCAATAATAATAGTATTCGGAATAAATAGTAATATTTTTCTTAATATAAAAGTTTGAAAGAGATATTAAATTGTTTCTGAAATTCTAATGACTATACGTAATCAATAATGATGTGTATAGGTAGTGAAAATTTTACTCTTATTATCTGTATACATTTCATTTTTAACTATACATATGTATATAACGTTATATAAATGATAATATGCCATTTAATGTAAATGATGATAACAAGATATATATAACACATTTTGTTAAAATTGTATGTTTAAACACTAACTATAATAAAAAAAAAATTTTAAATATATAGTTTTTACATAGATGTCATTGTTAAAAGGCAATTACTTTTTACTATTATTTTATGTGAGAAAGTTTTTTTAAATTAGTAATTTAAAATTTATGAGAGGATCCCTTTTTGTGTATTACTAAGTTCTAAAGACTCTGGATAGTAATACTGCTCAACATTTTTAGTAACAATTCTTACAAAGCTCGAGTAGTCTATTATACTATCCATTATGTATTAACGCTGGCTTACCTATCGGTCCTGATTATCAGGATACCACTTTTGTGCAAATCGGTTACACTTCGGGCTAGGAAAAAATCAGGAAAGATTGGAATATGAGAACTGTGTTTTAATAAAAGATCGCCCATGTAATTTCTGAAGTGATAAGGATTATCGGATTTATATATATTTTCAAAGCTATGAGGCACGATACTATTGAAATCAGGAATTATAATCTTAGGCATTTACAAAAGACTTTTCACTCTATTTGGTGCTAAGGTATTTGGATATTACATTTAAGCTCCTTTTAAACCCTATTAAAACAGTGGAGCATTTTTTTACGTTTGAGTCATAGTATTAAATTGATTTATCGTTACAAAACTTGATAATATCTTAAAAATTTATTTGTACCTCAATGTAGACTTTTAGTCCCGTTTTGAAATGTTACATTGTCGTATGGGAAATAGTGCTAAGTATGAATGATCATTTGTAAACAGGCGAAATTAGAGCCACATAGCCCTTTCTTTCATTTAACCTAAACAAAAAACTACTAAACACATAACTCCATTAAACATATATTTAAGATATGTCTGTCTGTATTGTTTATAATTTACAAAGTGTATGCAATCTAAAACTAAAATAGAATTGTGGATAATAACACATACTAAGACATAACACATATATTATTCCGATTCTATCTGTCATTCATTCCGGCCTGACAAAACCTAGTTCACGTTATCGGTATCGGCTGCCAAGACCATTCGATCTAAGGAGAGTTCTAAAGCTAAACTATTGAACTGTGCCCGGGTCTGCGAGAGGTAACAGTGAAGGATTTAATACATATCGCTGTTCTATGACATAAAATCCGCTGCATAGCATGTATAAACGTAAGCATATCTCAGTATATATTTATTGAGTTTCTATTCTAAAAAATAAATTTAAAAACGTCGATAACATATTTTGGGTACGGTATATAAAAAACTGGAAATCCGAGTATTTAATGTTAAGATTAATGGGAATAAAATATCAGGAAATTTGCTAATATTTTCGCAAATAAAAAAAGAAAAAGTTTTGAATTGTTTAGAAGATTTTGCTATCTACTATAATGCCATTAGCTACGGTATTACAGTAATTAGAGTATGACAACCCAAGAGTTTTTATAAGTAACTATTTGACGTGTAAAACTAAGGATTTTTTTCAATGAGTATATTGCGGAAAAGATTGTTTTAATATGTGCTACATGCTCATACAAATCCATTATATAATATTAAGCTTACAACTTATATCACTACGTCAGAACGGTATCGATATTCTGTTAACTGTTATTTTCTGCATATTTTTAATATGAATTGTGTTCCTTAGTAGTGAGTGAGTGATTATTATAGCTTAAGTATTGTCAGAGTTAAGTCTATTTCCATGATTCACGTTAAGTGGAGTTAAAAACAAATTGTCTCAATCTGTTATAGTGAAATGAATCGTAGCACAATTTGGTAGTATAAATATTAAACCGAAGTCTAAAAACAGGGATATAACGAGATAATGGAGCGGAATTAAACAGAAAATTACTAAACAGCTGTAGAACATCTCATAAAAACTTACCTTTGTGATTATACGAGTAAAATGTTACTTAGAGTTCCAGTTACAAATGAAAACATACTATTCAGATTTACTACAGTTACTGTAGTTATTCAGATAATATTTAGTTTTTATTGAGCAGTGCGTGCAGGTAAAAGAGATCCTTTACCAAGCAGGGATCACTTCTGACTGGTTTTATACCTTCCAGTTGAACCCACCACTGGGCACAGCAAAACCCCATGTGTCACTTCAATCTGGGCAACCTTATGGATGTCATCACTAACTGCAAATGTCGAGATTCTGGGGTTCATGGGCAATTCGATAGATTTAGTCTACTTTGGGAGATGACTGTTAGAGTTGGTGGGGTTTGTTCCTTAACCTCAGAGGTTCTTGCCAGCCTAAATAAGGGTGTGCCGCCCCCTGCCTACTTTGACTGGAGAGGCCGGTTCAGAGCTGGCTTTCTCTTCTTCCGGGGAGACATGAATTTGAGATGTAGTGCTCTAATTATTCCTCATGGATCTCGATAGGAGGCAGCCCTTACTCCCTAACCTTACCCATCCTGAATATCCGGTCACTCCGGAAGCAACGCAACGGATCTTACAGGACTAAGTGCAATTTATAAGCTTCTTGTCTTAAGAGAACCAAAAAACGAGATCTTAAGTTTTATGAACTAACCTCGTATACTACAGGTGAGAGTTACCAAACCCAGTAAGGCAGTGTGATTATCTCGAGTATACCCTTGAGTCATTTATCATATACAAAGCAATGTGTGATATCACAGATTACGATATATATGTTGTTATTTCTTAATGCTTTTAGACAGGTTCATTATAATATATTAAAAATAAGTTTTACTCATTTATTTCACTCTAGATTATTATGTTTAGTTTGCGTATGTCCTAAAACTGCTGACGTCAAGATCACTCAATTTAAATTTCAATGTTAACGTTTAGACAATTTCGAGTATAATCAAGTGACATTTATCAGTTACATACAAAAACATTTTTGGGTCTCAGAAATTACAATTTATGGCGTTCTTCCTTCATACATTGAGAATCGTACATTGTTTTATATATATATATATATATATATATATGAAAATTTTGTTTCCCTCAAATACTTCACTCCAGAATATTATGTTTAGTTTATAGATGTCCAAAGGCTACTGACAACAAAATTATTAAGTTTATATTTTAATGTTAATGTTTAGACTACATGTAAAAATATCAGTATTTAATTATAAAATTAAATAATTAAATTTTAATCACATAAATTGATACTACGCAATAAGTGGCTGTTGGGGACTAATTCAAGATATCATAAAATTAAAATCAATATTAAAATTTATATATTACTAATAACAAAGTGGGTTTTCTATAGTTTAATCAAGGCGGAAATCCTTGTACTGAAATTTTATTTGTGTAAGTATCTTTATTAAAGGATTTTAAGATGGATAAGGAATAAAATAGAAATGTAAAAAATTGTTATCGTTCCAATAAAAACTAAATACCGTTGGTCGACCTGTGTAGGATCTTAGATTTTGAAGGTTTTCAAATTAGTTATAAGGATTCGTAATTAATTTAAGAATATTAAAATTATGGAAAAATATGTAAATGGAATGAAATATATCGTATAAATCTTCTCCGTATCAAAAGTAAAAGGAATAAAGGGCACATTAAGTTTTGAAACCTATTAAGCCTTCACAAAAATTTTATTTTAAAACTTAAGAAATAATTTGACATACTGTGTGTATCAATAATATATTGCCACTTTTGTGGCAGAATTAATTTATATACTTACCATACGATTAAGAACGAGAATTGCTAAACAAGCTTTTTTACACCACTGCAACTGTTACAATAATATAAGACGCTCTGATTGTTTTTTTAGCTAACTATATGTCATTAGAGATAACATTCCTTAAATGTTATATCATTATCTCCTACGGCTCTTTACACTGTCCCCTCTCATACTTTTTCTCTTTCCTAATTGGCACCAAACTTTATCAATGAATACAGGATCACTCTTGCATGGCGTCAGGATTTTAATCGTTCTCTGTACATATGCAGATGAATAAAGCAATTGATCGTCAAACGACCTAACGACGTAAAAGGGTTTAGTATTTCGGCGATAGAAAGCCACAGCAAATTAAATGGCGTGATTTGAACCTGTTTTAAGTACGACTTTTGTGTCTCGTTTTACGCTTTGCCAGTTTTATCTTAAAGCTGAATTGTAAAGAACTCTGCTGAGCCAATACCTCTATTGAATGCAGTTTTAAAATTATTTATTAAAACACAGTTCACTTCGTCTCAGTTAGTTTCTAGTATTAGTTTTATATAAATAGATAATTTTAAGTTGTGGTATTACAAAAAGACCCCTTACAACATATAAACTTTTAGCCCTTCTACTTTAACTTGATTAGTAATACTCAACTATTACAAGAAACAAATCTAGGAAGCCACTGCACGCAATAATCCTTTGGTAACGATACAATCTTTCATACAAAAAGTATCTTACTGATTAAAATACAATATATTAATTATTCATTGAGAATATGGAAGTTTTATATGTTAAATTTTTGGGAATAAATATACCACTACAACCAATTCCATAAAACTCTGCCTTGTGCAGAACCATGTAGCTTCCAGCAAGAATACCATAAAATAACCTCATGTTTACTCAAGTACAGTATTTCCCTCATTTGTACTTTTTTATGATAAATTCCAAAATTCTCCCTAAATTCTGTCAGAATAAAGTGTTAGCAACAAAAATCCATTAAACATTCGATGTGTGTACGTGCAATTTCTATTTGCTTGTAATTCTTTGAAAAATAATACCATAAACAATTCAATAATAACATTAACACATTTTTGTTCAATGGATAATTTCCATTCTTAGTACGATTTAGAATGTATTCTAAGATACTTATTATTTTTAAAGACATTTTAAAGTAATTTTTCCCTCTTACACCTCTTTGCTTTGAGGATAGGAATCGATTCCGTTGTTCAAGTGTATTTGTGTGTGTGTTTTTGTATTGGTGGGTAATTTTGTTTTGCTGATTTAGATAGCAAAATATATCAATACATGGTAATGTACATGACGTACTACGTAAATATAACATAACAAGTTACACTAAAAAATGCATATTTATCAATGTACTAAGCGCGGTGAGAAAGTCTGCAATCCATAAGTCAGCTTAATATAACGCATGAAGCATGATGTTATATTTGAGACAGAAGGTCTTTCTTACCAAAACATTATGAACACTTTATTATTACTCCTGAGTCTAACAGCTTCTGAATTTTTTTGGAAGTGTTATTAACGTTATCTTTTATTATATTAGTGTTATTTTGACATAATCACTTGTCACTGAGCTATAGCGCAACCTAATATTACTCCAGGAACGGGAGAAAACTCATATCTGTCTATATGTCAGTCTTATCGGACATTATCTCAAAAATTAAAAGATCAATAGACTTGAAACTTAGAATTTGTTGCATTAGATTGCATTAAGGATTGTATGTGTATCACTGTGCTTTGTGACCATGTTAGTTTACATTGTAGTTCACTCAACCGTGCACTTGATTAGACAATGAGAATATTTCTTCACCTAGATTTTACTATATTATGGAGACTGGGTGTATCTAATACCGAAACTAAGCATCAATTATTTTTGAGGGTCTTAGTGACCGACTATAATTGGATAATGTCTCTTAATTGCAGGAGTCTGCAACACCTTTAGATTTAAGATGCTGCACTTACGAGGGAGGTAAAATGAAGCTAAACCCAACATTCATATTCATTAAAATACATGTAGCACTGATTATTAAATTGTTTAAATAGGTCTTAAAATTCCATGTAACGACAAAAGCAGAATAAATCAAGCTTGTCAAAAAACTGATTACAGTCATTTAATATCTCTAAACATGAATAATTGTTATAGTAACACGTAAAAGGGAGAGAAGTCAATATTCAATCTCGGTGACAACATTTCATTGTAGCGTACTCTTGTATTATTTAAAATATATTTATTTAGAAAAATACACTAATGAACCAAATGTGAATTGTGTATTTGATTAATATCTCAAGAAATACTTTATTTTTAGTTTTGTAATTTTGCGTAAAAATAAATTTCTATAAACACGTGAACCTTTTTTTATTATGGTACATTTTCAGCCATGGAAGTTGGGTCAGAGTCATTAAAAGACATAAATCAGTAAGGTCATGACTCAGTAGGCCGACAAATTATCTTTTGTAAAAGTATATTTATGATTGTCGGTCTTTCTATTCGTCATCAGGAAATCTTGAGATTTAAATGATACATTGCCCATGTAACCTAAGCGAATCCTGTGACCCGAAACACAGTGTGTAGTCATCCTATTTTGTTACAATACAGAACAATTCTTTCTTTTTATAATATTTTTTTGTAACAAATAATAATAAAGTTAATTCAAAAATAATTCGTAAGTTACCTATGAATGCACTGTAATTGTCAATTACAGATAATTTCATTAGCCTTTTACCAAAAGTATAATAAATGAAAACAAAACAGTTCTTTCCTTACTAGTTATCTGCATCGCCCTGTAATCTATTTGCATTTTTGCTAAACTAAAGCAACTTTATAGTAGTCGCTGACCACGATATCTACCATACAGCTTCTATCTGTGTACATCATATATAACATGGAACAAAAGTTAAACAAAATGTCCTTAAAACAGACATATTTCCACAAACTCTAACTAGCTAACAAAAATTCAGTATTGAGTGAATTTAGTGAAGTGTTTAAAATCTATTATTCAATGGTTATTTGCAGTTATCAAGCCATTCATTCAATAATATTTGTTTTGCTATTATGGTTGCTCATAACACCAATAAATGTAATAATATAATTGAATAATACCAATTTCGCTGACATGGAGGTAAATCCCATGATAAGTCATTCAATATCACTAAATCTCTATGTTCCCTGTGTATAACCTATTTTCATGCAAAGATTCATGTCTAAAGGTTAATGTATTATGAAGACAGAAAAACGCACAGAAAAAGTAGCGTTAAGCGATAACGAAATAGGACAGTCACACTCGACACAATTAAATTGTTTATACTTTTATCAACCAATTATGAATTATTACAGTTAATTAGCTATCCATTACCCGAGTGTAATATTTAAACGGTTTTAATGAAATACTGTATGACAATAAAAGATAAAAAAAGAAATTACACTCTACAATTTCAAATATTTAATGTTAAATCCGTCACTCTGTCATACAATGACATTTATAGCCAATAAATTAATGGTGAATTTCATTGCTCTCGATTTACTGACGTAAAAGGCTTTGTAATTTTGCCGTTACAAATCTCTCGTAAATAAATGTCACAAAATATTGGAAATGTTTATGCTTTACTATTGGACTTATCCCTGTTAATTCATCATCGTTGACAGTTGCAGTAATACTAGTTAATCCGGCCATCATAATTTATTTTTACAACATTTATCCTTTATACTCTATAGCTCCATATTTTAATTGAGACCTTTAAACCCTTTTTGATAAAATATAGCTTAGCTAATTGCGTTTTACTACAATGCGCTTAGAAAAGACTAAACCTAGTGAATAATTAGGCGTAGAAGAACCGGGTAGTACCCATTTTAATTCAATTCACAAAAGAGCCAATAATTTACATATATTTTATGATAATTAATTATGACGGTCTAACTATTTAGTGTTTTTCTAAAATAAAATAATTCAACAGGTGCATATGTATCATTTATATATATTAGCAAATAATCGTGTAACTTATACCAATTTTTATATCCTTATAATTTATAACTTGTTTTTATGCAGACTGTAGACAATTTAAAAAGTGCCATCGTATCAATAAAATAATAACTGAACCAATGAGTTTGATAAGATTGAAGAAGGACTCTTGAAGTAGTATCAGAGTCCCATCAAACAATTAGGTAACTGAAACACTTTTTCGCCTCCGCGCTTTGTTCTACAGTTACTATCTAATTACATGTTTCAGAGGTTTTTAAAAGTGGCAAAGGGAATAATTATGTGATAAAAATGTAAAAGATAAAACCATTATTGCATAATATCAATAACAATAATATTTTAATGTGCTCAATATGGCTATAACGTTTTTATAAGAAACGAATTAATGCATCTATTTTCTCCAGAAATATCATATTACAATCAAAGAAATCAAGTAGTCTAAAATCTGTACTTATCTAATGTACAAAATAAATATTTAGAAATTTTTCTTTGTAATAATTTTTATATCGTAGCCTACAAAGAGAGAGGTTATGTCATTTATAAAAAAAAATTAATGTTGTTTCCCTTAGTGTACGTAGTTGGGTTCTGTAAAGCCTATTACTTGAGTGGCTTGGAACATTTCATACGTCTATCTGTTTGTCTACACTATGTATTGATAATCACTTTTTTATTCAAAAGTTTTGCTAGAAGCTTAATATCAATGTAGTCAAGACCTAGTTCTACAATAATGCATGTCACTACATGAGAAATGAATTATCTTAAATCTGTCAGTAGGCTCGCAAACTTATCAGTTTTTCCTGTCATTTGGATATAAATTACTTTACTACATGATTTTAATTTGCCTCATTGCCCGTTTAACAATTCTAAAGAAAGATGTAAAGAATTTTGCATTGAACCACAGCAAAGCCAGTAACTCAACAGGGTTCGTGTACTCCTATTTTTTTATACTTGTAACCGAAAAATTAATCTTTTAACATTTCTCTGTCCTGTTCATTTTTATATTTTTACAAAATATCCTCAGTTCAATATCGCAAAACAGTAATAAACTCATTATAGTAGGTATATTTACGTGAGAGAGTTCTCTAAATTCTGTCAATATTTGAACTATTTGAAAAATAGGACAGATTGATGGTTAATTTAGAGAGGAGGCTAACCAATACTAGCTGGCTATGATGTTACTAACGACTTATTTATTCTCAAACCGTTACTATTTCATGAGAAATTCTGATAGGGAACTCGTATTAACACAATGGTTAAACTATGTCGGTAAACGTGGAGGCTATAGTTGACATTTATTGATTAATGAGTGTAAAACTGTTAGCAAGTAATTACTCATTAACAATAATCAATAACTCTTTGTTAGATAAAGTGATTACTAACCAATAACGTTTATCCATAAACTAAAATCGCGTTACAGTGAAAGTTTTTATTTGTTTAGTAATATTAATATGTAAATAAATCCTGAATCGTTTGTTGATTATAATTGGTTCTTATATCCTAATTTCATTAAATTGAAATTATTCTAATCTGTTTGGTGTGCAATTTAATCATTTCAAGTGAAAAAATCTAAGGGTAATATTTTGCTAGAAATATTTTTACTACAAATTCATCAAAATCCACTATAATTTAATATTGAAATAATTTTCTTTAGTAGTATTACCCTCAATTTAAATTATATACGTGCATAATACATGCACACGACAGTTCAAAGTGTTGTTTCCCTTAACTTACACAGCCCCTGCCGCTTTAACGGTTATTGTATTTTAAATTTTGTATACTTTTTAACTTACGAACAATCTAGTATTTAAAGTATATTCACCACTTTTTACGTGGATTTTTTAGTAGCAAGATTGGATTATAATAGTCTATCATTATATTCTGAGTACGTATTCTGCGTTTTACCATTATTATACGTAAAATAACATATTTTTTTAAATTTTGCACCTAAAATAGACAATTCATTCTAATCGTGACAACTTTTTATAATTTTGTAACATTCAATGATATTAAATGTCGAAATTTATTTCGTTAACCTAAATCACTAGGTTACGTTTATAACATTTAAATAAAAAAAATTGTTTTTGTGGTAAATTTATTCAATAAAATGGATATTAGCCACAGTAAATTCTATCATTCTACATTAATTAATAATCAATTACAAATTAATCCATAATAGCTTATTGTAGCCAAATAGACACACTATTATTATATTACTGAGTGTGTAAATACGGTGAAATAGATCTTTTCTCATTAGATATTTATCAATAGGAAACACATTATGATACAACAATTTATACTTAACGTATTATATTATTTTTATTTTTTATAATTTCAAAATATTAAAAATCATTCACTTGGGTCAAAAATCGATTAGTAAATAATAAAAGCGAACTTATACCGTCAATATCTCACCGACCAAGTTAGCCAGTAACATCTGTTATCTTAAGTATCCGGCGAACTTCTAACCCAAACCCATTACAACTGATAAGCCAAAGTAATCCATAAAAGATGTTTGCAGTGTGGAGGAGATTCCCTTTTCTAATGGAGTATTTGCATAGCTTAGACGATATTTAATTTACGCTCGTGTGTTAACTTGGGTTTATTTTTTTCACAGAATAATAAATAGTTTTATATATGAACATATGAAAATTTATTTAATTTAAAAGTTGAGCATCAATGTGCTTATTTCAATTAAATAACATTTTAATTTAATGTTTCACCCGCAATGTTTATATGTGGAATTTCCAAATAAGCGTACGTTAAAAAGTATAAAAATGTATTTTCCGCTGTAAGCATTCTAAATTAATATTTATCTTTATATTTAGACAAAACTTTGAGTAGGTATAATTAATTTTTTAATACCAATATACATTACATATTTCATCATAATTTGTTTTGATAGAATAATTTTGTGGAATAAAAAAAAAATTACCCTTTGAACTAATTTTTGATATCGTTATTTATGATATTAGTGATTATTTCATAAACTTGTGTTCAACAATATTTGTTTTACATAATCCGTCTTGTAGCCATGACACTCACACAGGTATGCTTAGTAAAAGATGCATCATGTACAATCATGGTATGTTTGGTTAGACCAATTTATTCATGTTCAAAAACATTGTGTATATATTGTACTAAACACTTTTTTCTGCTCTTGTGTGAAAAGCTCACGTGTGAACAAGAAGAGCTCAGTGTATGAAGATAAGAGCAATAATTTAAAATTAATGAATACGTTATTAATGTAAATGTACCTCCAGCCAAAATATATAGATATTAATTATACATATCCAGTAATTAGTATACAGTGCCCCAGGTACCAAGTTAGATAAAAGTAAATAACATTGTTATGTTGACTACCATAAACAGCTTAAATATTATGAAGATTTATCGGTACTAAAATTCACATGACTCTGACACTGCTAATAGCAGGTTGAAACAGTGAAATATCGATATATACTGATGTTTGAACCGACACCACATATTGTTGGCTCGTGAGCCAACACTGCGTCTGGTAAAACATTCAACTGACAGCACTTTCAATCTTCTGATAGAGCAAATTGTTGAGCATCACTACAGAGTAGGAATAGAGTTAAATTTTTAAATATATTTTAAATCTTGATTCCAAATCTAATATAGTTTATAAAATTATTCATCCCTACATATTGCTACCGTAATTTTTCTGAAATTAGAAATACGTGAATAAAAATATTATTGTATGTATATAATGTATATAGAAAGGGTTTATCTAATGTGAAGGTTTAGTTAGCTACTGTTTAATTTTCTCTTATTGCAGTGCCTGAAACCTGACGTTGTCAAAAACTTGACTCCATACCATTACACAGTGTATTGGATACAACAGTTATCGCAAGATAACCGGATCAAGCAACGTCCAGCGTGGCTGCTGTTTGGACAGTTAACCGCTGAGCGGCCGTTGGTGGTATTTTGGAAGTCACCTTTAAGTCGTTGGCCTCCAGTTTAAGTTATAGAGAGGGCTTCTTAGCCCTAACTTCACCTAGTAAAACAAATTTCTTTTACTTTATTCCTTGAGTTCTGAAGTAATGTTCTTCTGTCAGGTGAAAAGAATTCGGCGACGTATACAGTAAGTTCAAAACGAACTCATTGCATAATTTCTACATTATAGACACATTAACTACAAAATATATTGTAATCTAGATGAATAGATATCATGTAAAAACTGTGCCTCGTATTGTATTAAATTGTGCACCTAGTTAGAAATTGAGAATAATGCAATGCAAGTCGTTCTGACAAAACCGCCTACTGTGAATAGGCAAAATGTGAAAATCAGCTACATTCATTATATATTAAATAAACGTGAATAAATATTCATTAAAAAGGCTAATTTACTCAACCTAGCTTATTTAAAAGGCAAACAACAATAAAAACCGCTAAAAGGTATGAAATAATGAGAGTAGATATAATAACGATATGAGAGTTATATAAAAGTAGTGTCGTAACATACATCACGCAGATCCGAGACTGAGCTTGTATCTATTGTCTTGCGTTATATGATATTTATGTACATAATATACAAAATACAAGCTAGAAACATTAATTAAGTATAAAAGCCTTTGCTGAGTTAATCGAAGTACAGGAAACTCTGTAATGGAGGTAAATATCATTATATGATGATCTATTTTGTTTCTCTCCGATATAATAATTGGAATAAAATGAATGAAATGAATATCCATCTTTATGTCTCTGATTTCGAAACGATGTATAAGTTCATTTTAAGTTTTTCATGTCGACATTTTTAGACCTCTCTTTACAAACACGACTCCAGCTTCCAGGAGTGAAGTGTGGATAGGAAGGCTCCTATCCAAGAAAGGTGAACTGGAGCTAAACTCAACATTAAAAAATGTAGTATATTTCTGGTCTGAAATACTATACAGTAATTCCAGTTCTTATGTAATTTGTGCCAAAAAAGTAATTAATTATGTAATAAAAAATTATTATACGGTGTCAATTACTTCCAGAACGATCAACAGTGACCTGAAGAGATCTTTCTTTTTTTCACATTTGCAATTTATTTTATTAAAATAATACTGCGAATTTTGACTTAGATAGCAAAAGTTTTAAATAATATTGGTTTTAATTAGTCCATACATACGTTTACACTTTAAAATCTGTTTGCATTTAATAATAAAAGTAGATTAACAAAAATATCAACTGAGATATATTTTTCAGAGCAAACATGTCATTGTTAAATAAGTAATCTGACTGTATATTTGTATGGATTTAAATTTTAAAGAATTTGTTATATTGTGGAATGTCAACTTACACATACGTATACGTATAATTAATTACACATTTATAGATCAGTTAATTAAGAATATTAAGGGTAGAAACTTAACATAGAAAATGAAATCAGTTTTTAATGTTTCATGGCTATTACTCCTCATAATACAAAAACATATAAATTATAAAATCCTTATCTAAATCATTTACAATAAGTTAATTGCCGTTATTTCTTGAATCTATGGCCTAATAGCCAGGAACCACAATATATTTGGTTGTGCACAAATATATTCACAAATTAATAATGCGCCCAAATTATATGCAACTACTTTTTAATCCAGTAATCCTTAGATCAGTAAAATTAAACTTTTACATTCTTTTTACTCATTTCATAATTTATAAATGTCTGGATTGCAGAATTAGTAAAGGAGAACACAGACATTGAATAATTACACAGTGTCTATGAGAGTATCTATAACATCTCAATAAAATGTAAATTTTCAATTTTACAAATTTTTATATTTCTAAAGTTCTTTATTATAAATTGAAGACCAGTTGTGCAGAGGTCTAATATTTATTACTTTAGAGAATTTTCTTTCAGAATGGGAGGATTCCGCTCATTCTAAATTGTTATAAAAGGACCTAAGCGCTTCCTTTCAGACTGATAGGTATGCCAAGATTCGGGTTAGAGCCGCCTCCTTTTGAGATCCCTTGAGGAGGAACATCACTACTGGCTTTATAGTAATGTCACATTATAATAAGGTGAGGCTAACTTTGTTCCAACCTCCTCCATTAAAGTTCCATAGGAGAACGTAGACCCTCATGTTTAGGTTAACAATATATTTTATACTAAGGGAGCTTCACATGCTACTACAGTGATCATCCAAAATAGGCTACACCAATCTATATACCATTTTACGTTAATATCTTTAAATGTAAAGTTTGTGATAATAGCCACTCCTGGACAACCGTACGGTTACTTACAGAAACGATACATATTTCCTTTTGCTGTTTTATGTTTTTAAGCAAATAAGTGTTTTAATTATAATTTCCTGCCATCTGAGAATATATATATTTAAATAGTTGTGTTATGACAAAATCTTTTCAATATGTAGTCTCAGTGTGTTACATATAAGTATAAATATTTTTAGATATAAGGAAAATTACTGTTTATAAAATTAAACACTTTATAATATTACTTACAATGAGTATAGAAATATTTGGCTAAGGATAGTAAGGACTTAATTAAAAACCTTCAGAATTATAGAAAATGTTTGTAGGTAAAAGAATCTACAGTTTAACGAAATTTGCCACAGATGACGCTACTAATAAACTCAGTTAAGAAACGTCGTTATCTTGAGTATACTCTAGAGTCGTTATCATCTGTATGCTAAAGTAATCTGTGATATCAGAGCTTACGGTTGAATTTGCTATTACTTCTGTCATTTAGGTAGGATTATCATTATATACTAAAACAGTTTGCTTGATATTCTTATTAAGCTCCAGTAGAGTATATTTAGCTTCTAGATCGACAAAAGGTACTAACCCCTAGCTCAAACATTTAACGAAATTATAAAATTTCCTTTACTCGCACAAAGAACAATATACAACTGTCATAACAATATATTACGAAACCTTCACTGTGATATACTTGGGACAAGTGCAGTTATATAGTCACGGTTTATTCAGCTGTAAAGCATTAAAGATCTCCCTGTACGTACCCATATCTATCTATTAAAGTATGTTTATCTTGTTTTGATACATAGTACAATAGTATAGTTTATTATTTGTTATGTTTAGTCATTTTCTTCTTTTAGTATTATAAATATCTTAATCACAGAACTATAACATGCATTTCTCTCCCCACAAAAATAAAAGATAATAAAATGATTGTTCGACGAAGATATAGACAACTTGTGAGAGATATCTTATTTGGTTAAAAAGCATCTACGTCTATTAACTTACTTGAAATATTAAAAATACTTTTAAAGGAAATTTTATACAAGGAATTCATAAGAGCATATTTTGCAGATAAAGGGATTATATATTATTACCTTGCTTATAGAGAGAATAGTATCATGTTGAATTTATTAAAGTAAATGGTATATAATAAAAGAAAAAGTTGTCCCACGAGATTGTGTACGCTTTTATCTTTTATTCAGGATTGGTTTTCGTAATTGGCTTCACATATTCTAAATGAATATGGATTTCATGTTGGCCCGACACCATTCCAACAGTAACTGTACACGTATGGATGAATAGAGGATTTTATCGTCAAACGATCTAACGACATGAAAGGGTTTGGCACTGTAAAGCTACGGTAAAATTAATGGCATACTTTCAACCTGTTTTATTACTATTTGTTCCCACTTTGATGTATCTCTGCTAAGCCGAGAGCTCTTTCAATGCAGTTTTAAAACTATTCACCAGGAAACTAGTAATTGTATGGGCAGTTATTACTAGACCTCGTAGATACATTTTGTAGAAATGAAGTACACAACTGCAAATTCAATTTAACATATTTTAAATTAATAATGCAATTTGAATTTTATTGTTATATTAATTGGTTATATTAATCAGCTATTATTCCTTTAAAAGTTTAAATATTTATTTCTTTAATCGCTTTTAACTGCTTACTTTAAAATTTCATTGTTATCAATTTAAGATCATAACTTTATCTCCCTTTCATTGTTTCTATATCCCACTACGCTTATTAATGTAGTAAAAATCCTGAAAATTCAGTTTAAACTAGTTTAAAAAAATTAACTATTTAATAACTAGCAGACGTAACTATTTAAGATACATATTCACAGCCCGTTATGAGAAGTAGTCACTTCTGTCAGTCAATGCCGTGACTGCCTGTCTACTTTTTAAACCATTGAGAAGTAAAACAAAATCTGAATATTTCAAGTTAGGTATATTTAAAGAATGATTTCTAGCTGGAATATATTATATTTCACGCAATATTAGGGGTTTCATTGTTGCTATGGTTACAATATATACATTTTTGGGCAGACAAACACATTTTAGTCAAACGCATTTCGACTTCTTTCCTAGCAATTTTTGATGGTGCTCCCAGCCTTATTTCTGTTAACTATGTCAAGACAACTTGTGAGAGATATCTTATTTGGTTAAAAAGCATCTACGTCTTTTCATAGTAATCTACACCCAGTCAAAGGTATATACGGTGCCGGTTATCAGTTTAGAACTAAATACACATTTGTATAAAAATTCATATTAGTTATACAGCTGGAATTTAAAACACTAAATATACATTTTCTATTTTAAGAATTGCTATTCCTTTTCAACTATTATGATTGGTTTATATTCTCAATAAAGTTCACATATTAAGCATAGCATGTAAGGTATTTGTATAACATATTTTATTCTTCATATGGCTATCAGGAAATACACTAATAAACATTTTTCTAGTACTTAAACTATGTGTGAAAATCAATTTTACACAAGATTTAGAGAAGATCAACATTTGGGTGATTAATTATTGTATATTACGATTGCTTTTTTACAATTCAGCATAAGTTATAATAATAAGTTATGATAGTTACATGGCAAATTATATTAATATTTCATTTTTTCAGTTTATTTTCCATTATAATTCAATATTTTGTTAGAAACTTAGTTATACAGCAAAAGTCACTTTCTGTCTATATAGGGTTTAAAACCTTTGTGTCTATTGAATAGCTGTCAATAGGTTATCTCAAGAATGAAATTATTTTTACAGTTTAAATTGAATAGGCAGTTCACCCACACACGCTCAACGATTCGAAAGTTATCTAGAATAAAAGTTGTAATTTCTTAGAAATATTCTTTCTTATAAATGAGATATATCAGTATATTCTGTATAATTATCTATCCATATGTATACCTACAGGATAGCTCAAGAGAATCATGCTCAAGACTTTAATTTTTAAAATAAACCTTATTGAATTAAACCTTACTGATATGCGATACCTGGTTTAGTGTTTTCCTGGTTTGGGTACCAAAATGTAGTACAATTAAAATACCGAAGTTAAAACTTTAGGTGTAAAAGATTGAAACACATACAATACTAGAAGTTTCTGATATATTTTACACTAATGGCAAATTTGAATGATTTACAAAGTATAATTTTATTTTTTTACTACATATTATTTCACCATGCGACTGTCCTACGTATGATACCGATATATTAGCAAACAACTGGTGACGCTTTACCTTATAATAGCGCACAAACTCTCTGCTATGTTTAACTTAAATTACCTTCGCTAAATAACTGCTCTTGAAACAGCCGCATGTTTCGTGGTGCAGAACTTAAATTGACAATTACACAACTCGTTTGATAGTTGTTTATCCAATAACTCTATGGATATAAAATACCTCTCTCTAGGGATATAAATTCGTTTATAATCGAATTAAATTTTTGTAAGTTTACGTGTAACTGTATTGCAATGTGATTGCTTTTATATAATTTATTCATAATATGTGTGCTTCTATTTTGGTACATGCTGAATTTCAGATATATGTTTCAGTGCATTTATTACAATTTTATTTGTGCAACTTCTGGATAATTGATATATATGTAAATGTATAGAAACGTCCATTAATGTGTATTGATTCGAATATGCATTAACATTATAATCGCTATACAGGGTGTACATAAAGTCCTGCACTGGTATAATATTTTCTGAATGATAACAGATAAATCAACAAGATTTGGTACATTAACACTACACCTAAAAATATAAATTTTTGAAGGAACTATCAGTTTTTTCTTTAATATCATGGGGACGTCCCGCAAGGAGTCAGAAGGAAATCTTAAATAGGAGCATAGGTCAATATGCACATCATTCTAAAAAGGCTTATCTAGCAGAGTTTTAATGTCGCAAACCGCACTCAAAAAGATTGATTCAGTACGAAATGGCGGCTGTTCAAAGGTTTTACTAAAAAAAGATGTTTACTTACCAAATGTTTTCAGAGTAAATGTTCGAATTGTTCATCTCCGGTTATTTGACAGTTAGAAAGACGCACATAAAAAACTATTAACAGAATTTTGCAGGGCAACTTGAGGAATCGTCTGACATTCTTGAAGTATTATTTGTCTCAGTTCATTTAAATTTTTGAGGCTTTGTTTTTTGTAGGGGTTGTCCTAAAGGTAATCCCAAACAAAATAGTCTAATGGAGACAGATCTGGTGAACGTGCTGGCCATTCTACAGTCCACTGCCTTCCGATCCACCGTTGCTAAAAAACAGTGTTTAAATAGGCTCTTACGTCGATGCCGTAGTGTGGGGGTGCTCCGTCCTGTTGAAACAAGATATTCTGGAAATCTTCTCCAAACATGTTTCAAAGTGCTGGTGTAATTTCATTTTTCCAGTAAACGTTGGTATGCTATTGTATTTAAATTCCTTCAATAAAGAAAGGACTACCAACTGGGTACCTATCACACCAAGCCAGACATTTCACCTTTAGTGGATACTGCGTATGTGCCTCCCGCATCCAGTAAGGATTTTCGCTACTACAGTAACCGGCAATATTGTGTGCCTGTTTACTCACACTCGTCTGAAAACAAAATATTGTTTACATCAATTTCGTTGCGACCTATTTTGGCCACCATAGTTTCAAAAAATTCTATACGTCGATCGAAATCATCTTCGTTGAGTTCGTGCACCAAATGAACTTTATAAGGCTTCAAATTAGAACCCTTTCAGAATTTTTTTAACAGACTGTAACAGAGATGTCATGAGTTTGTGCTACTGAGCGTAGGGACTCTTGCAGGTTCGCAATAAATGACTGCAATACATCTAAAGAGTTGTCTTCGGTTGTCGCAGTAGCGGGCCTTCCTGACCTACGACGATCGAAAACACTTACTGTTTCCCATATAGCGTTAAACACAGTTCTCCATACAGTTGTTCTAGAAATTGGCTGTCTCTCAGTATTCATTAAATAAATGGCATGCTTCCACGTGTGATCGTCTGTTGTTTCCACAACCAACCATCATAAGTAGCGTTATACGTTCACGTTAGTCAAGCGACATAGTGTAGTTGAAGAACTACAAGCAATACGGCAAACTCTTTTGTGCTAAAAAGCGCACTGACAGAAAGGTAGGACAGCACTACTAAAACAAGAAAACTAGAATAGCCTACTATGAATAGACTGGCTAATAGGAAAGTCCAAACTGCGACACAAAGATAAGAGCTTTCTAATTGTTACTGTTATCAGTTTTCCCCGTTATCAATATATTAGGACCAAATTTGTAACCCTTGAGGATAACTAACGTCATAATTCACTTCTGTACAACTGACAAGCATAATTTAGTATTTAGCTGCAGTATTCGTTTGGTTGCAGTTTTACTTTACTGGGGTTATGGCTACTAATAAAATGTAACCAAGTAAAACCTTTGAACAGCTGCCATTTTGTACTGGATCAATCTTTTTTTGCGGCATTAAACTCCGCTAGATGAGTCCTTTAAAATGATGTGCATATTGACCTATGCTCCTATTTAAGATTTCCTTCTGACTCCTTGCGGGACGTCCCCTATGATATTACAGAAAACTGATAGTTCCTTCAAAAAGTAGACGTTTAGGTGTAGTTTTGATGTACCAAATATTGTTGATTTATCTGTTATCGTTTTAGAAAATATTATACCAGTGCGGGGATTTATGTACACACCGTATAACTGTATGAGCATGTAACAAAATACATAGCTCCACAGTTATTCTAACATTTGTAAGGAGTTATTATTAATTAGGTATCTCATTTCACATCAAATATCTTATATATCATGGATAATATGATGTTTAATAACAGGAGAGCCATCCCGGGGCAACAAAATGAAAATGGAACTTATAACGAGTTTGGCACCAGTTCGATGTTTGTCCTCCGGAGGCGTCTGGCCGTAGGTGACGTGTGTTAAGTTCACAAAGCACTAGAAATATTACTCTTTATCAAACACAAGTTTGAAGATAGTTTGTTCCAACCGTATTGGTTAAGAATAACATCGATTGGTGAAAAATAATATTTATCGTATTCATACTGGTTTTCATCGACTTCAAAATATTACATATTAACGATAAACCAAATGTTTTAATGCTAAGATAATATGTAAAAAAATAAATAAATTCTTATTTCAGTTTTATGCACCTGTTATATATTTTTCATAAATCACATGAGTAAGTTTTCAGCAATGTCTTCCATTCAAAGGGTTAGCAAAATGTAAGTTCTGTTTGTCTCTCTGTAGAATGTTTGTCTATTAAGTACAACAACAGCTCTCGCTGAGACTATTCAAGATGTATATTATTATTATCCATTTAGAGCCGATTAAATTATATTAATATACTAGGTTGAATCCAAGTAAAGTTTTAGTTATAAATGTTGAGTATGAATAAGCCAGTATTTTCTCCTCTATTGTTATGCAAATGTCTAGTGCAAGCTTTACTAGCATTTAGCATGAAGCTCGCAGTGTTTAAGAAGTGGTACTACAAAGGAATGACGATAAGTTTCTTCAAGTAACATAATAAGGCAACAGTTTTTATGTAATTGGTTTCTTTTAAAGAATGATTTATCTATATTTCAATAAATTTTTGTTACGCGTATGATTTAGATTGTATGTTCAAGTTGCTAAGATACTATAACACTGGTTCATTAAATTGCATTGTTTTAAAAGAACTAACAATTCTTGTATTGCTCTAAGATGCATAGTAATGAAGTTATACTAGTTTATTTGTTTAACAGTAGAGGACGCCGCTATCAAAACATAGAGTAACGACACATACCGTAAAGCGCAAGAATAATTTTTTTGTACAATTTCCTAATATCTTTCGAAAACATGTCTTCTTCGACCCAAAATTAAGTAATCTGCCTAACGAATTCATCCAATTTATGTAGTAATACTGTCTAAGTATCAAATGTGGTCTGGATCTATAATTAATACAATATTAATAATTAGGTTAAAAAACTTAAGATAAGTTGTATATGCCCATATATATATATATACATGCATGTAATCTAGAAACTTTATAGTTATTTTGATTTTTGGATTCTGGACATCGTGTGTTCTGGTAAAAATCCAAAACTTTTCATGGAAATCCCTTTATGTAATTGATGGCAATATAAAGATCCTATAACATCTGCCTGGAAACTATATTGACCTTGGACTCTGGTAAGGCTTTTATAGCAATATAGAATAAAAATAAGATCTCAGAAATGATGGAATAAATACACAATCAGGGTAACATTAAGGCTATTCCAGTACAAACTGCAGTGATAATTCCATCTTGACCACAGTTGTATTTCACAATCTCTTTTGATAATACTTTTTATTGAAGTGATCATTTGATGCTTCTATTTATATATTCGATATCGGGGTTGAATAACACGAAATATGGTCGATCACAATTAGAAGCTTGTCAATTAATTTAGTATAATTAATTTGCAAATAGGCTATATTCTTTTATTTATATAATCAGCGGAACAACATAAACACTACTCCCGAAACGTAAATTAATTAGACCGGAAATGAATTTCAACGCTCGGAGTTGACACATTTAAATTACAGTAGCCTTTCAGTCGTTCGTAATTATATATTTTTTCTTGCCTTAATTTAAGAATTGCACTGGAAATACGTTAGAACAAAAGTGATTTTAATCAGACAGAAGTTGACACTTTTTGACAGATGGATTTTTCAGGGACCATTCTTACATATTTATTAATTGCTATATCGAAGTAGGAAATACTTCACGGTACGAAATATAATGATTTGTACCAGAAATGCATTCTCCAACACAGACAAAACCTTCGGTAGATGCTATCAACTTTTATTTACATTTTAAATCTCTTAAATTTCGATTCAAAAATAATATTATGTACCTGATATATGTCTACTTCCGTTTAAAAAAAACAAAAAAAACAGGGCTCCGTCGTATTACATTATTACAGATTTCACTAAAAATACTTCATCCTTAAATTTAGCGTCAGGGTTTGGCTAGTACTGTTATACAATATTCGATGTTGTGTTTACATATAATGATATTATTATGTTACTTACCGAAATAAATTTTGTACAGGTGTTATTGTTAAAACACAATTTATAACTAAATAATGCGGTAAATCTACTAGTATAAATAAATAACCAATCCAATTTAGCTACAGAGTAACATTACTTTCGTTATCTGACAGAGAACACATCTATCGAATTGTTGGAATATATTGTCATGTACTGCCCCTTCAAAATAAATGCAAATTTTACTCACGCTTTGTCGCCTTCTCGGGGTCTGCTGGGGGATGGGGCTGCTTGGCGTGTAAGAGGGAAGTATTACGAAAAACGCTCTCTTTAACTTACTTTATTCAAAATCAAAAATATAGCCCTCAATCTAGAATTGAGTAGTACCTTTTTACCGCTCGCCGCGGCGCTGCACATAACCGGCACGTTACCGGTCCAAGTTCTTCGCGACGCCAGTTGTCTTCCCCGAACGTGGCTGCTAGACACCGTCTCGGCTCTCGATCACAACGCGGCCGCCAGTCTGTCTTATCTCTGAGGCGTCACACACTGACCTATCCCCTCTACTTCACACAGTGGATGATTTGCCCGTCTTCACAAAATTTTAAGACATTAGTTTAATATAAATATTTAACTAGTTCATCACTCATTAGAGTTTTAACTGAAATAAATTTTAAGGGAAAAATATATTAAAATATTCAATAACTTAAGAATATGATATTTAATAGTTTTACAGTATCAATTACTTCTTCATATATTTGTCCTAAATTTCTCATCTCCGACTCTAATATTCAACCATACGCCTAGACTAAGGTAATTTTGTAATTCGACAGTCAGGGAAAAAATACAGAATATCAACGACAAGGTTTACATGAATCCTTAACGAAGTTGTCTTATAAGAGTTTTAATAGTTTTTCAAGTAACGTTCTGAAGATAATTAACTTAATAATCTCCATGCTATTTTTATGATTTAACTTGATATTCTGCCAATATTTTAATCTAATGTTAAAGTTACAGATTACAATGTACGTAATAACAAAACATCATAATTGCACAGCGTTTTACAATCCTAACATATAGGCTAGAGTGTTACCTTGTGTACGTTATAAATTGGTTCCCCTATTATCTACAAATTATAAAGTTTATTTGATATCGATGACTGTCAAGTTATATAAGGGTCAAGTTTCATAAGAATATATAAAATACGATATAAATATAATTTATATATTTTTGATTTAATATCATTTATATCGATGCAGATTTGTTTTCGTTATATGACTTTTAAGCTTTCAACAGATTATTTTCTATATTTTTTTATCTTCTCAAACCTAGGTATCAAACTTATTAGAACTAGATTTAGAGATAATAATTTGTTTATAAAAATACAAAATGGCTACTAGTGGCAAAACTATACTTTACTCAGCCTATGTTCATATGAAAAGTTTTGTTTAAAATATGATTACTATCAGCTTACTACCAGAAGTTTGTGACACGCGAAATCAGAAGTTGAATAAAAATTAATGTAAGTATTTTTTCATATTTATTGCTGTACAAGCAGTAATAATTGCGTATATTTACAATGGCTAAAGAAATGTGCAATATACAAAATCAAAACCGCTGGATTGCAACGATTATTAGTTTTTTTGTTTGAACAACAACTCAAATGTACACGAATATATAATAAATAAATTTTAACGATTATTTGAGACAATTAATGAAACTATTAAATATTTTTGTGATTATTAGTAATAATATCAACTTTTACGTTTACATTCAGGAACTTTTCATCGAAATCTACAAATAATACTTATATATAATGACAACAATCTTTATATAATCAATATAAATATATTTACATAATTCATACTAAGTAAAATTCGTTAAAATTACCAGTTTTGTTCAAATCTAAATAATCCTACATACGATTTATTCATCAATAACATATTTTACATGTGTTGGTATATTAGTGTTTATTTTAAACTAATATACCACTCCTTTCAATCCTGTCATACTCCATCTTATGCACAATTCTGCAACCCCCATCAAGAATTTAAAAAAAACCCTCAGATACTTCCATCATAAGTTTGTTTTTGAAGAGAAATTCAAACTTTTGCTACAAACTAAATTGGAATGGAAGAGCCATTAGATTGATAAGGAGATTAATTTGACTTCCAAAACAAACATAATAAAAGTAAGGAATCAAAATAACGTTATATATTCTTTATCATGTTTATGCAACAGTGTAATAAGTTATAAAGTTGCCAAAAATAGATCTAATTGATGCATCTGAGCGTCTTTTGAGATTTTAAACTAGCTTCTCAAAAATGAAAATTAAGAGTGAAATTTTTAATTATCCCTCTAAACCTACTAACAATACAAATTTGTTTAAGTAGTACATCATTAATTTTCAAAATAATTCGTGACATTTCTAGGAGGATATTGACTCGTTTCTCCAAGGTAGATAAGTAAATGTAATAAAGAACATAGATCAGAAAACGAACACTATCTGTACGTTTGATATAATGATAATAGTAAAATCAAGGTTGGAAAAAAATTATCAATTATATGATCAAATGGTAATTCAGTAATAGATAGTAAAAGTAGTTCACGAGCCAATACTAAAGCTAAGCAGACTAGGAATTAGTCCGGAGGGAGGATCAATCGCTGATACCCTTGATGTGGTGTCAGATACTCGTACTGCAATTAGCTAATTGCAGAGCACAATCCCTTGAGATTTGCACGTTTAGTCAAAACTTGTCGTATAAAGCACCCACATGCCAATTATTTTTATTGCTAATTTTATTAATGCTATTTTTGAACCAAATATTCTCCAATAAACTTTTCATTTATCATGTTGTTCTTTCACTGATAATTATCAACTGCGTTATACTAATAAAAAAATAAACTATATTTAATTTTAATTTTGTCTCTATGTACAATCACTAAACCACCCGTTGCAAAAAGCCTTAAACACAATGTCTGGTTTAAAATAAACAAATCATGGAGTCATTCAAAGTTTTATGTTATATATAAAAATGAACTCTCATAAATACTATGAACCAAAATAGATTACATATAGTTTTCCATACTTTATTTTACAACAATATTAATAGATAAAAGTCAATAATTGGTTAAATTAAATTTTTAAATTAAAACATTTTTTCCTGCAATATGTAAATTGGATATTATTAAATATAATTATTTTATAATATTATTATTATGAATTAATGCTGTGTATAAAAGAATTGTTAAGATTAACGATGTACTTAATACATGACGTAAAGAGGTATGGCATGACAAACATTCTGGATTTGGGAAATACCTAAAAATGCTTCCTCATACACTGCAGAAAAGTAAACCTTAGATTTACTTTTATCATTAAAACATTATTACACCTTATTGTTGGTCCATTCTTATCCTCAGGTCCTTTTATGGTAACTTACATTCTCTCACTTTGATTTGTATTAATTTATAAGTGATCTCAGAGTATAGAAGGTCTAAGAAAATTTGTTATTTTTATTACTACGAGTATATAGACTGTATATAACACAAGGTATTACCAATTATTTGAATTCTACTTAATGAGAACAAATTTGAAATTAAGAGATAGATAATACTGTTATATTGTTTAATATATTTTATAATACCTCTTCTTATTTATCATCTACTTTCTTAATACGAAAAATTTTAACATTCTAAGATCAAGTATAATAATTAAATACATATATAATTCGGAACTAATAAAAAAAATTTATAACTATGAAATAAAAATTACATTATACAAGAAAGTTTATTATATTATCACACAAAATTACATTGAACATTTCTTCATGTGTAGTTTTAACAAGGTATTATTTAAAAATATTAATAGGACATTTTTATATATTTGTTCTGCAATGTATAAAACCTGTCTGTAAACCCAATAGAAACTAACTAATACATTAGCGTTGCTTGAAACAAAACCTTGTTACGTAATGTAAAAAGTATATTATAATTAGTGTATTTCATATACGCTGGAGGAAAGTGTCATAGTTATGGTTTATTGTTTCTAGCAATTATAGTCAAATTTCAAATTATACTATTGGTATTAGGGAAATGGTTTCCAAAATCTAAGTATCGATATGAAATGTAACACAAGATACGAGTAAGCAACACTACGTGGAATTTAACAGCCTTTACTGAGGTTTTATGCAAAAATATGTAGTGTAAATGTCATATAATATATTATATTATGTCAAGTTATTATACTTAGTTCAAATGCTATTTTATTTCTGAAGACATTTTAAGTTTTTGTTATTTTTTGGTATTCAAGTATCACTTAATAACGATTAGATTAACGCTCACAATTAAAAGATTCCTTAATAACTTTAACTTTTAGTATATTTACTACTAAATAACTAATAATAAATAAGGGTATATTAGAATGCATGGGACAATTCAGTCAAAACCTAATAATCTTAAAGCTGAATATCTCCGCCTTTAAGAGGAATATCAAAATAGGTGACAGTAATAAAACATTTAAATTAAGTTTTATTTCGAAATATAAGTGTTACTTTAAAAAAAGTTGCATATACATATTTTTACATGGGAATCTGGAAACAAGGAGAGGTTGGTAAGCACAAAAGTAACCTATTAAAAATCACTATATCTGTACTCTACGTTTCAAGTCCAAAGATGCCATGTGAAGAAATTACATACAAACCTCTCAAATTAAAGACATCATGGAAGCTCAGCAAACTAAATGACTCAAGTTACATTGCCCCCTTAAATTTCCCATTTTATAGTTATTAGTTATTAACGGTTGACTGAAGTTAATTAAGTGTTTAGAATTTTAAGATAATACTATTTTATGTTAACCGAAGTTAAAACAATTACAAGTTTTTAATTATATATATATTTAATAAAAATCCAGTCACCATGTCATATAGTGGTACCGATCATTTCCGCCAATAAATGAGTGTAAACTTGTTTTTATTATCGCTCTACCGTCATAAACTGTTTGTTGCTTTACTATTTCTAAACAATAATAAATAGATGTCACATTGAACAATAGTAATTTGTAATTTCCTTTTGGATATTTATACATGTTATTTTATAATTATTGGATCTTGTAACAACACTAGTTAAGCAAGATGGGTTTTTATTTTTAAAACATTTAACCTTTAAAGCCTGTAGTGCCATATATTATTTGAAGGCTTTACTTAGCATCACGTTGTACAATAGAGCGCATTATTGGCAATGAAGGCATTACTCATTTCATTTCAATATTGTATGCCCGATTTGACCGAAGAACATCTTCAGAAAATATAAGCTATAGACTTGAAACTTCGTATTAAACACCCATAAAGTCAATAACTTAAAATTCGTGAAGTATTTTGATTTTTATTTGTTTTATTATTATTCATTAAGTTTAAAAATCGTGATAATAGAATTGGATTTAGACTTGGAATTAGATTTGAAGCATCAAATGTTTGAGAAATGTTTAGCTTAACTGAGAATTCTCAGACTTGATGACATAACGTTTTCTAAAAAATTAATTTGGACACATTAGCATTTATCTGGCTAACATTTAATTTATAAGAGTAACAACTTAGCTTGTCGAAAAACCCCTTCTGACCTTCTGATAAAACGCATTCGAAACTTAAACTGGATGTTTATTTATGTCTGGAGTTCCTTATATAGTATGCCATGGGGCTAGTTCCTACCATCTGAAATGAAGAACACAGGGAGGGGCAGATATCAAACCAGCGCTCTCTTCGTGCGTACGGAAGTTATGTGTACAAACGGAGACTCTAACAGAGAAGAATAAGTGACGGTGTCTGGAGAGAGCAGATCTCCAGAAGAACTTTTCACTTCTCTGTTTCTCTTCATCCCGTGGATCGTAAAAATAATAATATATTTTCATCTTAATACAGGTTATCCAGACTCCAAATAAATATGTGTAGTGATAGAATCCAATAGGAAAAATACCAGTAACATAAAATGATATTAATAAATATATACGCTGTAGTTTACATATCTTGATTAAGCAGTATGAAACTGTATTCAAGTTATTAGTCGTTGTCAATAAACTTTAACTAGTTGATTAGCAAATTGATATTACCTATCAACGTGTATCTATAAACTGAAATTGCATTAATGTGAATGAGGTTTACGATCGGTTACATAAATGTATATAACTAATCTACCGTTTCTTGTTTACAAACGTCTCTTGAAACCAATCTGTCATAAATTAACTTCATTTAAATCTTTACGACCTTAAGATAAGTTATATGCTACTAGCTTCGAATATATATTTTTACCTAATACTTTTTTACATAAACAAGCGTTAATTTTATATTCCAGATTAAGTTAAACTTAAAAAACCACATTATAATATAAGGTAATAATCTAGCTAATAATAAACAATCGTCTTACAAATAAAGTTAAAGAGGCTATTCTTGGATGTCACCGGTGAATGAGCAACAGATAGTTTTTCTATATTAAAGCGGGCTAAACTGCCACATTTGAGGTTCTTAAAATATAGTAAGATAATTTATTTAACTAATAATTTTTAATTAAACTTAGTTAAAATTTGTTAATCTTGGAACTTATTGCTATACTTCGAAATTAAGTGTGGTACGATGCCTGTTCGACCGATCAGAGCACAGGTGCTGTTCTAAGGTCGCGCAGCCAAACAAGCGGGCTCTTAAATGTGATACCTATTAGCTTAAATATTGATTATCATATATTTAAATATATATATATAATATATGCCACCACGGATTATTTTTTAGGTCTTTTTGAAATGCATACCACTGTAGTAAAATATTTTGTTATAAGTCGTAAAATTTATCAGTATTGACAATGGAATCACTCCAATATATGAAGCTTCGCGTTATGCAAGCTTTCTATACATTTTACTAACACAATATTCATGTATCATAGCCAGGATCCTGCCATAGTTCATAACGAAGCCAGCAGTGAAAACTAACTCAATCCGTTGATTAGATAACATGTCAAACACAAGCAGACCAACACAAAAAGCGGCTTTAATTTATATTTAGATTTATACTCTTTTAATAAGCATGTTAATGTAAAACTATTTATACTTCGATGTTAAAAGTTATTTTGCCGCAATATTTACACCTGGATTGAGCTATACACTTGCATATTTAACTAGGGCTGTAAGCTTTGTGTGTGAATTACACATTACTTACAACAGTAAATAATATTAAAGTACCTTTATATGGCTAACATTTTAAGGTATAATAAAAAAAAATTTAAATCATAGAAGCGAATAAGATATAAAATTTGTAGGTTATTTACAGATATCGAATAACCGTTTAAAAGCATATGATGATACGAAGGCACTAATATTTTATATAAATATCTTGAAAGTAAGTAACGAAACCAGCCTACTTACCATTACAGCTACTTTTCATATTAATTCACCTTCAAAAGTTTAGAATTGTTAGTTATATGAATGAATATTTATCGTATTTCACAATGTTATATAAAATTTGAGTTTTCCAACACAAATCTTCTGCTCTTAGACATGCAAAACCATATAATTTAGAAGTTTTCTCATGAATACAAAAAATACGTATTGTTTACCTGAGTTTTTTTCTCTCTTCAAAATACCAAGAAAAAAATGTTAGAAATTCTTCAAATTATTCTAAAACAAAACCAAAGCTTTAATAAATATATAAAATATATAGTGAGCATTAAGATCTTGACAATAAACCAGAACCCATTTTATAATATAAACTACTTATACGACTCGCGTAAACATTCAACTAATAATGTGAAATTCTATAGGTATAGATTTATTAACACTACAAAAATAAATTATAACAAGTATGTCGGGAATTGTTGTACACAATGTGTTGCGTAGATGGTTTTGATGACGTTGCTTGTAAATTTTCAATTCTGTAGAGCATTTCATTCCATATATTTCCTGAGTGATACGCTTTCAAGAGATCAACCAAATTTCACGATAAAAATGTATTTATAATTAAACTTGTTCTTGTCTATGAAACTTTATACAAGAATTTTGCAGATGAGACTTTTTCGAAACATCTTTCTATATAATACATAAAGAATTGATTTTTTTTACTTGGGTTAAACAATAGGGGTTAAATTATGGTTGTACTGTGTGAGTTAGGATAGCTAGGCTTCTTGTAGTAATATTTGTCATGTTAAAATCTAATAATAATTGTAATCAGTTAATTAAAAATTTATTTATTCTACGATTTACTCTTAGTGACTACGTTTAATTATAATACCTTTGTAAATATTTGTAAAATTTCTTTGAAACCCATAAAATATAATAGAATTTAAGTTCAAGGTGGGTTTGTTCTTGATCTCCAGATTCGTTTCCAAGGGGACTGATACCCTTGAAGCAATAGCTAATACCCTAGATGTGGCATCAGCTTCCACGTACTGCAATTACCTAACAGCAGAACAAAATCCCTCAAGAAATGCATCTTTGGTAAAAACACACCAAATAACATCTTCACATGACAATACTTTTATTGCAGATACTAATAATGTGGTTTTTAGTAAAGTATCTCCTTTGCAGCTTTGTATTATCTTCTTCTTCTACAAATAATAATCTAATCAACTACAAGAATTAATTGTAAAATACCTTTAACATTAAATTTATTAGTATTAAATGGCAATTTAATAAAATAAAAAAAAACATTAAAAATTAAAAAAGATGTATTCAGTGTTAATGAAACCTAAACTGGAGGTCCCGTTTTCTTTTAGTCCACTTCTTATGTATACTAAATGGCGGCTCGCTATATACTTTTTAAAATAATGTAGGCGTAATTTATTTACATAACTTTACAGAGATTTCGTTAAAACTTACAGATGTTTAAATATAAACTTCAAATCATTAATATTTTTTTATATTGCGTAAGTAAGAGGATTTTGGTTTAAAGTAAAAATGAATTTTCAGTCAAAGTATCCTATCTATAAGTTAGTTAATTTTTAATATATCATGCGGCCGGATAAACATATAAAGAAGAAATAGCGTTTAACAATAGCCTTTCACTAACATCTACCAAAGTAAAAAAGGCAGTAAAATATTTACACACTTTACATACGAGTTTTTCATCCTTTTTTAAGAAATAATTAATTAATTAGTCAATTCAGAATCCACTATAAAATTTTAATATGCTGCCAGTTTTAATAAAATATTGTATGCCTAATACAAAGTAAAAAGGAAATACAGTTTACATTATCAGGTATTTAATATAAAATCTGTCACCAAGTCATATATTGACATTTACAGCTAATAAATTATTGGTGAATGTAATTGCCTTTTGCTTTACTGACGTAAAATGCTTTCTAAATTTACTGTTACAAAAACCTCGTAAAGTATTAGACTTATCCCTTTTAATTATTTATTTAAAAGTTATTACTTTTATAAAAATTAAATAATTTTGTATTTTATTTTATAAACACTTTTATATTTTATGTCTTGCAGTGTCTTATTTTATTCGAAAACATTTTAAACCTTTTTATAAAATAGAGCTTAACTATTTATTTTCTCTTAGCTATATAATTGAAATTGCTGTATATTTGATCTATTTGTAGATTATATTCACTTTTAATGGTGATGTAGTGTTAGCAAAATCGAACTGTAAGTAGCTTTTATAAATAATACGATGAGTTTTCTAAAATAGACCAATAAATAGGGCTGAACACACTTGAAGTACCATAAGCAACCCTTTAAAAGAATTAGGCAACTGGAACACTTCTTTGCGCTCGGCCTTTTTGATTGGTAAATATTTATAACCCCATAAAGTGAATCAATGAACTCAACTTGCATTACTACGGATGACAATTATGTTTCTAAATATAAGTATATACTTAAATAATGTATTGTGTTTTGGATCATAAACAGTTCCTAAAACCTATTCTTATTAATTAATTGACCCCATTCAAATTATTTTACACTTAATTCATTAATTTTAAAAGCATAAAGCAGACAACTATATTTTATTAGAAATATAATAAGTATAAATGTATATAAATCTGATATAATCTATCTGTAAGGAATATTTACTTTAGTACTTTTACTCTCAGATTAAGCTATAGATTTGCACAATTAATATACACCTGAATTGAAAGAGATTATTAACTAACCCCGTATAATCCCTGTCGCTTTAATGATTTAAAATAGTATCTAGTATTTTTTTTTTACTTATGAACGCTAAATCTTTAAGTCCTTGTTATCTTGGCAAGGTTGGATTCAGATAAGTTATCGATTATATTTTGGGTGGCTTTTCAGCTTATGGACATCCTCCATCTTTTGCATTTTCACCTTAAGTAGAGATTATATTCCAAGCTTTACGATTTATATATTGTTGTACCATGCTATGATAGCAATAATCAGGATTTCTGTAGATCTCTTAAATTATTATTGACTATGATAATGATTAAATAAAAAAGTATGTGTCGAAATGTTAGCAATATATTGTACAAAGGTCAAGTAAATTCAATAATGTCAATAATTATTAACTTAGTAATTATCCTGCAATAGTGTAGTGTACAAAACTTGACACATTATTAATATATTCTTTACTAATATTGGTAATATTGTGGTACTCCTACTCCAAAATGGGTTCACGATGAATACAGCTAAATATTTCTCAGTCGATTGTTACAAATAGGAAAAATATTACGATATAACGTATATTAGACGTATTATTATATTTTTCGTGCTAAATCAAAAATACATATCACTTAGGTCAAGTATAAATCAGTAAATGATAAAAGCAAAGAAAAATGTGTCAATATATTACGATCTAAGTTCGCCATTATCATCTGTTATCTTAGGTATCCGGCAAACTTCTAAACTAAGCTCGTTACAATTAATAAGCCACAGTAGTCCATAAAAGTTATTTGCAGTTATTGATGAAATTTCCGTAATAGTAAAACATTTGCATAACTCAGATGAAAGTAGATTTTGCAAGGAACCTTTTACTTAAAAGTCTAAAAATGTATTTCCACTCTGCATACATGTCGTTTGGCACTGTAAACGTTCATTATTTTCAAATAAAACCTGTTATTTTGATGTATTTTATATTTCAACACAATTTACTAGGACCAAAAATTTTTGCGTTATAAAAAAATATATCCTTGTCTAATTATTGTTTAACATGGTGTTTACAATAGTAGAAGATTGTTTTATACGTTTTTGATCATTAGCAATACCTGATCAGTCTTGTGGCCATTGTTCATACCATTATACTTAGTGATTAATCCTTCATGCCTGATGTTGGTATGTTAGGTTTTCCAAAGTTATGCATTATCAACTAATTTATAAAATATATCATTCCGATATTTACTTTTTTATTCTGTTTACTAACATTTTTGTTTGCTCTTGTCGGAAAAATCTAAAGCAAGATTTTTTGCTCATGTATTAAATTAGAAGGGGTAATGTTTAAAAGAAAATCAATAGCTTAACATCAATGAATATAATGAATAATATAACCTCAATCCAAATTATACTTAATATGACATAGTATATAATATAACTACCTTACAGTACCCTAGATTCCAAATTGGGTTAAAAATAAAAGAAAACTTAAAATTTCAGCTAACATCGCAAACTGATAGGATATATAGATGGATTCACTATTATGAATATTTTTAGTACGCAAACTCATATGAGAATAAACCTGATAATACTAAAATGCACCGATGAAATATCAATAGATACAGATGTATAAATTCATATTGATGACCTGTGAGCCAATACTGCGGTCTAATAAAAAAAATCAACTGACAGCACTTTCTATCTTCTGATTGTTGTATAAAAGAAGAATAGTTGTTATATTTTTACATATATTTTAACTCTAAATTCAAAATCTATTTTAGTTTAAAAATCCCTTAAAGCTATGCATAAAGGCCATTAGATGCAATAACGATGTAAGAGTTAAACAAATGGCGTGTCGTAGATATTTAACGTAATGCATACCACGCACAACCAAGGTTGAGCTTGTATCTATTGTGTTTTGATTCAGTGATTTAAATGATTGATTGAGATAATGTACCGAATACACGCTAGAAACATCAATTAAAGGATAATAGCCTTTGTTGAGTTAATAGATGTAAATATATTCTGTAAAGGAACAATTATCATTACTTGATGACCTCTTTGTCTTTCCCTCATTTTTCGTTAATTTATTCATTCTCTTTCAGTATAATTCTTCTATTACCTTACATTTTTTTTCAAAGAAACTTGTAAATCGAAACAATAATGCCATTGACATTTCAAAAACTAACAAAAATACCTGTCTGTAAGAAATACTCAAATATAAAATTTAAATAATGACTTTTTTATATAATAAACATAATTTCTTTGATAACACACTTTTATAAAAACAATAGTCATAACATATTTACAAACGGAGGAATTTACAATGGGATTTTGCATCCGATATAGCATCTCATTTATTTACTAAGGCCTAAATTGAACTGGACTAAAACTAAATCCTAAGCTAAAAAGTAGTCTTGTATAAAGTCAATATTTTTCTATGTAAATATTAACTCTCTTATAAATAAAAATGAATCGCAAAATGTGTTGGTAAGCGCAAATCTCGAGAACGGCTAGACCAATTCGGTTAATTCTTTTTGTGAAATGTTTATTGAGTTACCTTAGTTATAAAGTTATACCTCAAATATTGTATAATTTACAAAACACTTAGTTTTTACTGTTTATAATCCAAATTAAAATGGCACTAAACAGCTGTTCACTCCTTCAGTTTTATGTTGAAAAATTGGCTGAAACACCTGTTTGAATTTAAATTTGATCAAATATTAAGTAAACAGTTCTTGATCAGTTGTGCAATGCAGATAGTAAATAAATAGTTAATATCAAAACTTTACTCCAGGTCGTTCTAGTTACGAATTTAAATGATCTAATGCATTTTAAATATTATTTAAACACTTCTATTTAACCAAGCATGATGAACAAAGTTATGAATGTTGTTTTCACATAGGTTACTTTAAACTGGTGGGCTTCCTTGACATTATGATATATGGCATTTTAACAGTGGCTTTTTGTAAAACAGGAAAAATGAGCACTGAAATGCTTCAACGACTCATTATTTCCCTGTATACAGTCCAAAAAACAAGTGTAACGCACAATTTTCATAGTGATTATTTTGGAATGTTGCTAAACCTAAATAAGGATTTCATCCTTATACCGAAAGTACATAGGAGGTAGGTATTACTTCCCCTTGGTCGTAAAAGGTCCTACGTATGTGTATATTCTCTTCATCAGGACAACAAAACAAAGAACTATCTCCCTGGAAATATTTTAAACTGATAATAGGTTACAGAACCCGATAGTAGACTATTTTGACCAAAGTATATTTCCGAGGACTGCATAATCGAACTATCTAGAATTTGATCGAGGAAATATGGCAAGCTCATATGTGACGTAGTAAGTGAATTTAAACGATCTGAAGTAGGCACTTTTTAATCGAAGTAGGCCTCTCGGTCCTACGTAAGTATATATTTTTTCTTCATCAGGACAAGACAAATCTACTATGGTACTGAAAATATCTTAGACCTGCTATTTACGCTATAAATAGACGATTTTTGACCTGTAGTTTTACGAGACCTGTGTATTTGTATTTTAATGATCAGAATAATAATGCAGACTCAGCTGTGACATTGCAAATATAGTTAATTAATTAATTTAAACTATAAATGCTCTTCGACGTGCAAAACATGATATATCAATTAAATTAAACTCTGATAATATTTACCATGAATGTAATATCCACTTATTTTCTCAATTAAGCCTCAAAGTAAGCTATGTCAGCTTCGAACTGCACTAGTTTTTATTATTATTACATCATTTGGACCTCCCCGGGGTTTGAACCCGTGATCTCTCGGTTAGAGAGCGGAGACTATAACCATTTGTCTACGGAGGAGGGCTAATATCTACTTGATGTATGCGTACCTACGTTTTAAAATTTTTATAGAACTCCATCACTTTACAACATAAGTGAGCGCTTTTACTAAGTAATATAAGGACTTCGGTTCTAAGGATTGCGTGCGAACCCGCGCATAACAGCTAGTTTATTATATTTTACAAGCCATTTAAGAAGTTTAATGTTTGAGGTGATATGTTGTAGACTTCAAATTTGAGCAAGAATTGAAACGGAAACGCTACATTCTGTTCCTTACGACTTTCATCTTCGCTATCTACTGATTTGCTTCTTTGAAACGTAACTTAGTTTTATAATGTATAATATAACAATACTAGTTATTGAAATGCTATATATTTTTTCAAAACTCTATCAAATAAATAATTTAAGTAAAATATGTTTTTATGTTTTAATGAAAATTATAAATAGGTCAATAACGTCAACGTACAATTTAATTTAAGATATAATTTACAATAGTGACAAATAATAACATGAGAAGGACAATATTAATCATTGAGTGTAATTAAAAATTAATAAATCATTCTTTTACACGTAACAGGCATTGGAGACTGTAGTTAAATAAATGATCAATTTATTTTTTGTTAAAATAGATATTAATTAATTTATAAGTACAGTTCATCAATAATTTCTGTCATATAGCCACTGGACATGAAGAGTTATTAAAAAATTACAGAATATGGGCTCTTGGTTACGTTGCTTATCAATATTTGTAATATTAAAAATATATACCTATTTATTTTCAGCTTTTATGGTAGAAATAACGGTGAAATAATGCATTTACCTAAAACAGGTCACATATTATTCTAAGTACATATAACTAATTTAAAAAACAATATTATTTAAATTTTACATTTAATATTTAAATAGACTAAAGAAACTATTGCATTTTGGATGATACTTCATTTACTTAGTCAAAAAGTTCTATGATGTAACATTTCTAATTACGTGAAACAGCGGAGCATTTCACGCACAGGGTTAACATACTCTCTCTTTCGTCAGCCGGAGGGAGGTACACAATTTTTTTATTCTATTTTATGTTTCTCTATCTGTCATCAGGACATCTAGGGCATCTATATTGGGGAAATATCAGGATATTAAGGATATTAAACTGGAATCATAATAGAAATTAATATAATAAAAGGTTACTCACATCGTCTTTAGAGCTATGTAATAATTATTAAAGTAACACATTTTAAAACTACCAGTTTTATCGTTCAAACTTATAGAAATATTTTATATGGAGTGTAACCTATTTAATTTTATATATGCTTATTAATAAAATATATTAGCTTCTAAGCCTAAGAATAAGTTTTCGTTCTTAATATCATGTGTTATCTCGGATATTAAAGTTATTTATAATTGATAACGTAACAAGGTTACGTAACCAAATATACTTGGTTGATTACAAATATATTCACAGTTTAATAGTACATCGTAGAATCCAATTTTTAACAAAACTATTATTAAATTAGTTATATAAACATTTGACAATCTTATTACCCTATTTCAAAACTGGTAGATGTTAGTTTATAAAACATGCGCAGAAGAGTGCTGAAACTGGAGAGGAGAAGGATAGTACTTATGAAATAACAGTAAAAGGTAAATGTTCAAATTTTACCAGTTTTAAAAACTTTAATTGGTTTTTATATAAAAAATTCAATGCCAGATGTGTAGAGCTCTAAGAAATAATACTTTAGAAAGGCTTCTCTAAGAATGTAAGGAAACTGCTAATTTCAAATTGATATGAAAGGACATATGTACAAGGTTATGTACATGAGTGACACATAAATATACACGGTTATAGACATGGAGCTCACTTGAACGAATCATTTAGGTTATTTGTATAGTAAATAAATAGGTGTTTGATTTATAATCTCAAGACATCTGAAAATATGCAAGAGTACTTATTACATTATTACGGTTATAATAACATGGATAAAAATATTTATTTTCCAGATGTAACAACTGCCGTTAATAATATTTTTAGAATTAGAACTATAACTACTTAAAAAGTTGTATACCTTATAAAATACCTCTAAAATGACTATACACACATTTAGATAAATAAACATCGACTACATTATACATTTCTGATTTTAAGTGTGCAGGCAAAAGAAACGCTGAATTTGAAGGAATTGACCTCAGGTAAGGCTGTTAACAAACTCAGTTAGGAAGCGTCGTTATCTTGAGTATACCCTGGAGTCGTTATCATCTATATGCTAAAGTAATCTGTGATATCAGAGCTTACGGTTGAATTTGCTATTCCTTCAGACATTCAGGCAGGCTTATCATGATTATAGGCTAAAACTATTTTGCCTTATTATGCTCCAGAAGAGTATATTTAGCTTCTAGATTGACAAAAGGTACCAAATTTAAACATTTGATAAAAGTTTTGTTTAATCGTACCGGTATCAATATGCACTTGTAAAAATAAATTACGAAGCTTTCATGTTAATGTGCTGGGAAATGTAAATGCAGTTGTACTTTAAGTTAACCAGCTATACAGCATTGAAATCCTATGTGCAAATACCCATACCGATTATTAAACATCTTTTCTCAGCTTTAGATCTATCTTTAGAGTTAAAAAAGGGTTTGTATTGTTTTTTGATTTAGTAATTAGTGTTTTTCTTGTTGTAATTATGCAGAACAAAATATTGGTGAAAAAACCTCCGATTGTTCTACCGTAACCCTTGTAATTTAAAACACTTTCAAGGCCATTTATAGAAGGCTTAATAAAATAATACGTGAAGTAAGGAAATATTTTTTTTACCATGCTTAAATATAGAATTTTATCTTAGGAGAACATTTTACTAGCATTAAATAATAAGTTATCCTTAATGAAATGACACCGTATTTATTACATTTAGTTTTATGTAAATTCCTAGGTATGAAGGATATATAATTACACAAAATTTGTATCGTGAGGTTTTATACTTATGGATATTTATTCAGGGTGGGTATTCGTAATCATATTTTATCATCAATAAATTTGGGATCGTGTGTTGGCCGGATAGCATGTTATCAGTAACTAACTATACATGTATGGATGAATGGAGGATTTTATTGTCAGGCGACATAATTACATAAAAGGGTTTAGTGTTTCAGAGCAGTAATTTCCCGGTAAATCTAATAGCATAATTTAAAACTTTTATTAATATTTGTCCCGAGTTTGATATATATATGGCTGAGTCAAGACCTATTCAAATCAGCTTAAAACTATTGACGACATAAACTGGTTCTATTGCTTCTATAAAGTTCTGTTTGCAATTATTTCTAGACCCCGTAGATAAGTTTTGTTAAAGTTAAGTACACAATTGAAAATTCTATTAAAAATATATTGGATGAACAATACAAGTTGAATAATATTGTTATAATACAATGGTTAAGTCATCCTTAATAAAATAAACTGCGTCTATTTGTTGTTTCCCACATAGTACTTCTCAAATTACTGATACACAATTTTTAAACATTAGTACATAAATCCATTTGATAACAGCGCGCATTTTTGAGCTACTTAATAAACCTTCTAATGTAATCTAATCTGATATTCTGATCGTTATGTTTCGGTGTACAAATAATATCTGTCAGTTATTCTTTCAATAATTAATTATTGTAGAAATCTTCATTTCTGCACCTTGAGATATATAATTCTTTTATTTATGATTATCTATACTTATCTATCTATCTCTATCTATCTATCTATATATATATATATATATATAAATTTCATGAATGTAAACAGAAGTCATTTGACAGGTACTAGGTCTTCCGATCATATGTTAGTTTGGTTATTTAAACACATATGTGAAAGAAATGGCAAATTAGAAAACAGTTTAATTGTAAAAAGTGAGGGCTCTGTGGTGTAATGTTAGCACATTCACGCGGCAAGTGAGAGATCCGGGTTCGAATACCTGCTGAGCAAGTTCCTTTTGCGATTCAATGTTTATTGAAATTAAATTAGTCTATTGCTACTTATACAAATGTAATGAATGTAAACAGAAGTCACTTGACAGGTATTTGGTCTTCCGATCATATGTTAGTTTGGTTCTTTAAACGCATATGTGAAAGAAACCGCCAAATACAAAATAATTGAATCATAAAATGTGAGGGGTCTTTGGTGTAATGGTAACACATTCACCCGGTAAGTGAGATCTGGGTTCAAGTCCCGACGAAGCAAGTACTGTTTGCGATTCAATATTTATTAAAATTATATATATATATATATATATTATATATTTATACTTATATATGACGTATACATATATATTAAGAACAGCTAATAAATTAAATATGTTTGAAATTTTGTTATAAAACTTCGGACGCCTATTACGCGACACATGGATACGTTTCCCTAGTTTAGGTACTAAAATATAGTTGAATTTAATACCAGAAGTTAAAATCTTGTATGTAAGAGATTGAGGCAAAAAAATTACCAGAAGTTTTTAAAATATTTTACTGTTTTTAAATGTGTAATTACACATTTCAATAATTTACAAAAATGATAACGTAAATTTTTATTACTTTATATTATTTCGCAATACGTAAATTATTCTCGTATAAGGACAAACTGACTAGCAATGCTGTACAGTATATAATAGCGCACAAACTGTCTGCTATGTTTAACTTGCATTACCTTAGAGCTAAATAACTACTCTTGAAGCAGTTGCATGTTTCGCGTTCCAGAACGTTAATTAACTTGGAAAGTATATAAACATATATTTACTCTCTTGGTATGAGTATTAACTTTATAGATGTATAGTACTTCTGCCTAGGGTTATTCATTCCAATATTAAATTCATTTACATAAGCTAGTTCGCTTATTTTGAAATGTATGTAGAATTATATCTCAATGTAATTGTGATTATAGAATGTAATCATAATATGAGTGACGTTATTTTGAGACATACTATATTAGGTTACTTTAAAACTATTTTCAACATTTATACATCCGACTGCTGAATAATTTATATATACTGTACGTGACTTTAAACTTACTGTTACGTATATTCATTCGAATATGCATAGACATTAAATTAAAAACACACTATAGTTAGCATATCACTGTAAGAGAATGGAAAAATTATATAGCTGTACAGTTATTCTACAGTATTTAAATGAGTTATTATTAATCAGGGCTCTCTTTTCACATCCAAAATCATAGATATCATGGATAAGACTCTTTGTAATCACAGGGAAGGCGTCCCTCGAGTAAAAAATTAAAAATGGACCTTTTAACGAGTTTATTATTAGTACGATAAGTAGTCGCTGCACGTGTGATAAGTTCAAAAAGTATTGATCAAATTAAAACTTTAATTTAAAGCACAGTATATTAACAGCATTAGTTACAAAATAACATAGGTTGAGGAAAAAGTATATTTATTTAGGTTCTCATCCACTTCTAAATAATATATCTTAATGACTAATCAAATGCTTTAATGTTAAGGTAATTTATAACGCAAGAAAAATTAAATTAATTGTCATGTCAGTTTTACGCACCTACTATGCCATTTGGGTAAATCGTATAGCATAAGCTTAAGCGAATCCTAACATCTAGAGGTATAGCTAAAATCAAAATGTATTTATCAGTTCTTAGTCTGTCTATTAACTAAATATAAAAAACTCTTTAAGGGAAAAAAACACGAATATTAATGTAATTCCCCTTTAAGAGCCGATTAAATTATACTAACTTACTTCGTTGAATACAAATAAAGGTTGAATTATAAAAGTTGAATGGAAAAAAAGACAGAATCCTTTACGATATTGTTTTGCAAATGTCTATTGTAGGCTATACTAGAATTTACCATGAAACTGACATTCTTTATGATGTATTTCTACAAATAAATAAATATAAGTTTCTGCAATTAATATAAAAGGCAAAACGTTTTTCCTAGTATTTTTCTTGCTTGGAAGGGTGATTTATCTCGAATTCAATAATACGTCGTTAACCGTACGATTTAAATCGTATATGCAGGGACACTAGTTACTAAATACTGTTTGAATTTGTTTGCGGTTTAAAATAAGAAAGATACCTCTAAGAAAAATACATAAAAGTATGTTAAAGAACCTCCTTCAATGAGACTATCCGTTATTATCATTGACCTAAAATGTAGCTTTTAAACGAATTCTAAGTGAAAGAAACTTTGAATCAAAGTTGGTATTTATTTTATAGTTTACCATCATTTTCAATCCTATGAAGGTAGGGAAATTAAAGTAAAACTAATGTTATTAGAAATGATCCAAGAATTGAAAATCAAGTTTTTTTGCTCTATATATCTATATATGTAGCCTATAAAATTTCATAAGAATGACTGCAATATGTGGGATTTCAAAAACATTGAATAAATCCTGGACTCGGGAATCTTTTATCTAAAAATACTAGATTAATAATAATAATTCAGAATTGAGGAAGAAATATACAATTGAGGTCAATTGAAGAACATTCCAGTACAAAATACAAAGGTAATTCACTCCTGGACCACAGTTGTATTACACAGTCTCATTTCGTATTCCAACAACTGGCTTTGACCAATACTCTGTCTGCTTTCATGTCACTTCCATCTGTATACGTAATGTCTGTTCTGTTTTCCCTCATATCTGCTTTACTCAAATTTGGAGATCTAGAAGTTTGGATGAATATTTTAAAATGACATACTAATGTTAAAATGAAAATTCATTTTTGTAATGAAGACTTATCTTGGAAACTGCGTATAATAGCTTGTTAGAATAAATTGTTTTCTAAAAATTATGTTCTACTTTACACTAGCTTAAGGGAAATTTTATGTAGGTATGTATCTCGATTCTGGTAGATAGTTACTGTTGTAGTCATTGATGTTAAAATTATAAGTAAAAATATTTACAATTTTAAATAAAAGCCTAAAAAACGATTAATTATAACATTGAAATATATAGACGATTTCACGCAATATTAAAAGGATCTGCAAATTACTGGTAGTACATATATTATATATTACTATTGTTTAGTTGCATTAATAAAAATCTCGTTAGAATTCAGTGTTTAAAAAAAGTTTTTCTATACTATTTTACGAAAAATATTAAATATATATGTATATAGTTTTTGGTAAATAGTGTTTGTATTCAATAACCTAAAAATTATAAACAAAAATTTAAACCGAATAATATATGGACAATTACAAATAAGAAATTAATACAGAATATGAATTAAATCATAATAATAGATGGACGATTTCATAAAATCTAAAAGTGATCTGCAAATTAATGGAAATACTTTCCATACCATACATTACTATGGTTTATAGTTCTTATATATGTTAGACTAAAACAGTTTGCTTAGTTTAAAGGTTATTTTTGACGATGGAAGGATTGTGAAGGAAACAGGATTTTTCCGGACATTTGCCATCGTTCAGTGAAACAAGAAAACAGTAACACTACGTTTCGAGATCTGCAATCTGATCTCTTCTTCAGGTAAAGAACTAACCTAATACATAATTACAAACTAAGTTAAAATAAACAAATCTTACTAAAGCGTTGTGGCACGCCTAAGTCAGGAATCACAACCTACATGTTGTTGTCAACTTCACTAACACTAAAGACATGCACTTAATACAAAACTATACAAAACACTAATCATTAAAACTAAACTACGGAATACAGGTCACAATGCGTCATCACTCGTCTACTGACCACCTACGACTGACCAGAGGGACTAGCCAATGGCAATCGTGACGGCTGGCTAAAACAAGATGGCGGAAATACAAGGGAAGGGGAACAGGAATGGGCCCTTTCGTTATTATTGGTTCATGCGAGATGAACTTCTTAAAACCATATTGTGACTCCGCATTGGTTTATTACAAATATCCGATCCGTTTGATACTTTTGGTTTTCTCTTTAGTTCATTTTTTAGAATTGGCAACCAAAGCGGCCTAATCTCGACTGATGGTTGACTGATTGGTTGGTCTGCCAATTTAATGTATGTTGCCTCAATTAATTTCCTTGATGGTCTTCGGATGGTGTGCAATTGTTGGTCCGAAGACCATCATATGAATTGGGATGAAGCCCACATAATACATCGGGAACCACATTTCTTCAAAAGGAAATTAATTGAGGCAACATACATTAAATTGGCAGACCAACCAATCAGTCAACCATCAGTCGAGATTAGGCCGCTTTGGTTGCCAATTCTAAAAAATGAACTAAAGAGAAAACCAAAAGTATCAAACGGATCGGATATTGGTAATAAACCAATGCGGAGTCACAATATGGTTTTAAGAAGTTCATCTCGCATGAACCAATAATAACGAAAGGGCCCATTCCTGTTCCCCTTCCCTTGTATTTCCGCCATCTTGTTTTAGCCAGCCGTCACGATTGCCATTGGCTAGTCCCTCTGGTCAGTCGTAGGTGGTCAGTAGACGAGTGAAGACGCATTGTGACCTGTATTCCGTAGTTTAGTTTTAATGATTAGTGTTTTGTATAGTTTTGTATTAAGTGCATGTCTTTAGTGTTAGTGAAGTTGACAACAACATGTAGGTTGTGATTCCTGACTTAGGCGTGCCACAACGCTTTAGTAAGATTTGTTTATTTTAACTTAGTTTGTAATTATGTATTAGGTTAGTTCTTTACCTGAAGAAGAGATCTGATTGCAGATCTCGAAACGTAGTGTTACTGTTTTCTTGTTTCACTGAACGATGGCAAATGTCCGGAAAAATCCTGTTTCCTTCAGTTTGCTTCGTATATAAAAACTTTGAAATTTTTAATTAAATGGGCAATAAACTAATCTATTTTAGCAATTTAAAGGCTAAACATTTAAATTTTCTATAAGGACTTATGATATATGCACAGACTGCATAACAAAATCTTTATAAACTAATCAGGGTTAAATACCGTGAAGGTTTCGGGTGATGGTTTACTTCCTTTTAATTTCTTCTGTACCTTTAAGTAAACTCTCATGTACGTAATTTTTACACAAGAAAAATTATGCATTAAAATAAACAAATAATACACAAGGACACGACGTACGTTGCAAAATATATTTACGCCGGTTGCTCTAATTATTCGTGTACATCTTAATTGTGTTTGAGATTTAATATGGAATAATATGCTATTATTAAACTCTTTTTGAGGTTGCTGCCAATTTTCCCTCATATTAGCTGAGTGTTAGCGTAGTGGCTGGAAAAATTCTATTTCTGTCTGTCTTTTCATCTATCTAGACGATATCACAAAAACAAGCTGACTTACAGACTTGGCACTTAGTATAAAGCTTAACTTATAATAAGAAAAAGATTTTTGATTATAATGCGTGTACTCCATGGGATTTACCTGAGGTTTTGTGAATATATTACTTTGACCTTGTAGATAACCATGGTATTAATGAGGATATCAAAAAATAAATATACAAATTAAATACAACCATAAGAAATTTTGACATTTTCATAGTTATACACTTGCCATATAAGACAAAAACTATTTAAATTAATCATTTCGCAGAATGCTATACGAACCTTCATGTAGCGTGCTTATACCATGGCGTAATTCTACTTCTTTGACGTATGAGATTCATTATTGTATGAATAGTATACATTTAAACGATTGGAAAGTTTTAATTTTTTTATATAACGATCAGTAAAATAACACATGCAATTTATGTAATAGATCACAATATCTAACTCTAAATGTTACTTAACATTACAAGAGAATGCGTTTACTTATTCACTAATGAACAGATATAAAGCGCTATAAATTTATTACTATAGAACATAATAATTGGTTTTTTTTCAAGGTTAAGAAACACGGAGCTTAATTTTGTCACATTAGGGCAACATCACTATTATTAATCACTTATAGTCTCATAATTATTTAATTATACGTATCATTACAAAAGCGCCCACGTAAATACATTCCATCAGGACGAAACCCACATATAATCACCACAGATATAATGTTTCAAACTAACAATTTAACTTAATGCTCAAATAAAGATATTTGATAGCCATTTCATTTGTGCGATAAATAAAGCTATGAAAAACCCTAAAGTATATTAAGTACTAACATTTACATGTTGGATATATAGGCTTACGTATAAGTGCAGGTGACTGATAAATTTTCGTTTGATATTTCTTCACTCTTATGATATATTCACATAAAGTTTCAGAAACAAAATCTATTAATCATTAATGTAGTTAATCTGATTAGTGAATTTAAATAACTCAGGCTTTAAATTTAAGTTCCTAATTAATAATTATTTTAGTAACATTATAAATATATTTTAACGTTTAAATAAATTTCATTCATTTTTTAAATATACGTATTACTATCATTTAATGCTATAGGATACGTTTTAAATAGAAAACAAACTACAATTTAATCACAGTTTTACGCATATACTGATAATGTGATATAAGTCTGCAATAAATCTTCGGCAATACAAATGAGATGATGGAAATGTTTCATTAGTACTACAACAATGTGTCAGTGCTATTTAGAAAATATATTTGGAGTCAAGCATACAATTCACTATTAATTTTCCAATATGCTCCAAACATGTTAGAACTCTTGAGCTTAAAAATTATTTGATTTTCTAGTTTGGTAATTGATGCAATCAGTTAGGTAAATATTTAGAGATTATTTGAAAATCAGGAATTTTTTGTTAGTTATTCGTTGGAACCTATTACAACCATGCACAAAAACTACGTTTGAAAACATTGAATTTTAATTAAATTTTAATTAGGTACCAAATTCAATATAATTTATAATTATCAGAATGTATCATACAGCCTAAACGTCGAATATTCAATTTAACGACACTCATTACAACCAATACACTACTTAAGTATTGTTAGAAATATTTGATGCGATATGTAACTTCTAAAATAACGTTCGGTTTTTTTATTGAAAATTTATATTATTTTTACTACACTACACTTATATTATCGTTATCTTATGTTATAGGATGGTTTTGTAACCATCGTATAAGTTGCCTAGGTTACACTGCGCTCTCTCTTGAAAATAAAATTCTTGAAATATTTTCTAAGCTAAATTATTTTATAAACTTAATTTAGTGTGTTGTGTCAGAAATTTTTGATTTTCTCAACATTAATGTTTCTTATCTTGAGATATTAAAATTTGAATTTAAATATAAACGAGATGATAAATTGTTGGCATAATAACTAAATTGTCTAAAACTAACGGAGTTGCCATAGAGGAATTAGTAAAGTATGAAGAATCGATTAATATATTTATATATATATATATATATATATATATATATATATATCTAAATCACATGACCATATAAAATTATTAAAACCATCGAGATTATTAGTGTTATTTAGATTCATACAATATGTTATTTTACAATCTGGCTCAAACATTATGTTTCGTATCGGTCGGTCGGCAATGAAAAGATAGATTTTTTGGATTTCTCCAGATAGGGTTGATCTCAGATTTGAGAGGTAATACCTGCTTCAGGTTTATATTTCGAGGCTCAAAGCAAAAGGTGAATGGAATATAAACTACATCAACTATGTTGATTGCCCTTCTCACTACAATCTTTGTACTATGCTACCTATTTAATACTTCTTAAAATAGTACCTTTATAGTTTATAAATTAATTAGGCTACTATATATTAGTTTTGTACGAAATATTTTGTATTTGCTGTTAAATTTAAAAACAGTTAACAGACCGGAAGTGTACTCACATATTTATACTTAATAGGTAAGAGGCTTTATTTTTTATAATACAGATTATTCTTCCCATTTTGTCACCGTCTGTACTGTAGCTCAACCAGGGTTCGGGCCTCACAGCCAACTTTGGACTCCTGGAATGTTAATTTCACTGTACTAATGACATCAGAGGAGCAGTTGATCAAAGCAGTGACGTCACAGGCCGCATAGGAATGTAATCAACCGAACAGTGACTAGTTTGCTCACTATAACGTTTATTGGAGGGAGTAACTGTTTCAGTTCATGTTATTAAATAATATCTACGTACTAAAATTTATTCATTTGACTACAAAAGGTTTGAAATTGAGAATACACATTACTTTGAACAAGGGAATACAAAAATCATTATTATATAACTCAGTAATGTTTTATAATATTTATTTAACCCATTATTACTTTGAAGTGTCAAATTTTTGCTTTAAAAAAATAATAGGAGACAAAGCCTTTGCACCTCTATACCCAAATTTAATTTTTGGACGAGTAATATTTATTTATAGAATTCGGCATATCACATTTTTTATATCTGTTGAACATTTTTATAAACTATAAATAGGTTTTGTTTAGTTTAAACCCGAAATAGCGGAGTTTCTATTCGATACATATGTTCTATTCAATACTTATTGCGTCACTGAATATTGAAATTATAGTAATAAATAATGGTTTATTTTAGCTGAACTTTTAGAAATACGGTATTGTATTTGATAGTGTTTTTTTTGTATGGACATAAAAACAAGGTATTTTTCATACTTAAACTACCTAAAATAGGCTATTAGAAAGGCTCATCACAACCTATGGAAAGTATTACCAACCAAACCAACAAATATCCTTCATCACACGTGTTTTCCATATCATACGGTTGTACTCTGTTTGATTATAAACTTGCTTATTTAGCATTTTGTCACAGCACTCTAAAGGGCAATTTAGATATATTTATTACAATAGTATGCAAAATCAATACACTTATACGTTGTAAAAATTAGTACCTATATACGTAGTTTATAGTCATTTGAATATTTCTATAAACACGTAATTTAAAAAACTATTTTAAATAAACGTTCAGCAATTTTTTTTACTATCGCAATTAAGAACTTAGAACGGAAGGGCTTGTTACGAAACATCAGTTTACGAAGTTATTCGTAGGAAACAATTGGCTATTTTTGGGTAATATTGGTATAGTATTAAGACTATCAACCAAGGATTTCAAACTTTAAAACGGCATAAAATAATTTACAACATTAATATTCGTTTATCATAACACTTTTAAACTTTTACTGGTTTTTTAGAGACCCCACAACTACCTAAATTCCTATACATACCTTTAAAAGGAGTTTTATGAGAATTGTAAATCATACCTTTTAAGAGAATTATGCAGTTTCAGGAACTTAAAAATAAACATAACTGAGTATTGCAAACAAAAAGGACAGTTCTCCTGAAACCGTAACCTTGTTTGTAAACAAGGCCAAGACAACAAAGGACCTCACAGAGAAGGATGGGGAGGGGGTGGTAATAATCTTCCTTCTCATCCTTCCCCGCAACTGTCGCTCAACAAAAGCCTTTATAACGGTTAACAATACCTTTAATATCCCTTTATCTGTACATCCTAATTTGTGTCAATATATTTTCTGTTGATTTTCATCAGAGTAATTTTTAATAGAGCATTAATGGAAGTGATATTTATTTATATGTACCTATATAACTAATGTCCCCTTAATATATGTTTCTAAAAGTTAACAATTCATATTTTATTTATTAGTTTATGCATTTGAATTGCAACACTGCGTTTAATTCATTGTGATAGATTATTGTAAGTAAATATGAAAGAATCTACATACAGTAAAAGATTACAATTTACAAACTTATAAGATTTATTGCTATGGACTCAGTAATAATATATATGTTAAAGTAATATGAAAAGCTAGTTTTAACATACATAATATGGATGGTTTAACGGAGCCGTGGAAGGGTACGACATTCAAGCACATGTAACAATTATTATATAAGTGTAAAAACAATGTGTTGTTATATATTTAATTAAGTAATAAATTGCAACAGTTTTTGGCAATTTTATCCCGAAAGTAGTGACCTGTTTAACTGTTCAGGTCCCGCAAAGAATAATAAGATTTTATACCTCCAATTCCTGTTTATTTTTATAACTTCCAAAATGAGTCCTACAAATCGGATATACCTTGTAGTAATATTAACAAAGGATATTTAATATTAATAGGAATATGGAATTATTGTAAAATGCATCTAAATGTGACAGATACTGTTACCCTCATCAGATTGTAACGTTATCTCGAATTAAAACTATTCTATTTTTATTTATTTATATGTTGAATTTATTTGCAATATCAGAGCTTATAGTTTAAATTTGTTCATAAATGCTATTCCTGAAATTTCTAAAATTTCGATATTGAAGGTGTTAAGGAAGAAACGATTACTGCACAGTCTTTGACGTTTGATGTAGAATCTGACTTAGAGAGAGCAAAATCTCAAATCCTGTAAACGTGCAGATATCTAACAATATAAGTAGATTACAAGACAATTGCCAACGTGCTGTATCTTATATTAATGATGCAGCTTTAGTAAAAGTATTGTAGAACTTTATATGGCAACGAATTCCTTGGTTCTTCCTATACTGGAGACCGCAAAATCTGATTTGTCATTTTTGAATGTGCAACGCTATGGATGTTCAAGAGCGGCTCATCTATGAGATGTTGATGTGGAAGGGAAGGTTAATTTGTCTAGACTACTAACTGTGGATCGTAACTGTTGCGGCAAGTGGATAACCCTTTGTTTTAAGGCCAACTGCTAGTAGGGACATTATGTAGTGCTCTCCTCCCTGGCTCTCTCCTGACCATTTTGACTGCAGAGGCTGGAACATAGCTGGCCTTTCCTTCTTCTAAGGAGTCATTATTGAGATATAGCCCGCTCTCTCCTCTCATGGGATCTCATCAGGAGGTTGCGCCTATCCCTAACTTTGTCCTTCAAGAATATACTGTCACTGTGGAATCATGTGCAAAGGTTATTTTAGGAATAAATTCAATGGCTGGTTGCTCAGCTTCTTTTTCAAAGTACAAATCAAAGATCCATTTAAAAAGTATTACAAAATAATATTGTGTATATTGACAGCGGTGTAGTCGTCTTCTTTAGTTAAATCAATTCTCATTCAAAGCTTAATAAGTTTCTCTCGAAATATTTGTAGCATTAAGAATGGTAAATTTTTTATAATACTTTTAGAAGCCATTCCACAATTTTACATTATATATCGTATAAATTAAACTAGTTTGACAGAAAAGTTCAAGTTAAATTGTTACTTAACTTTAAAACCCAACCTTTCAGGTAAGTTTAATTTAAAATCTTGTAATACATTTGTATTACATTTAACTAGTTTGACAGAAAAGTTCAAGTTAAATTGTTACTTAACTTTAAAAAGCCAACCTTTCAGGTAAGTTTAATTTAAAATCTTGTAATACATTTGTATTACATTTAAGTAGCATTTATTACGTATAAGGAAAATGCATGTTAAAACTATAGACCACAATACAACACACGCAATTTACTGAATATTGTTTACACAGTTAGGTTTTCATTTTCAACATACCTGCATTTAAACACTGTCAACTCCTTTGTTAGCATTTGCATTGTTTGCTGAAAGTAATGTTATTATTTCACTGTAGAGATTGATTTTAGAAATATTTTTATTCATATATAGTACAGCGATATATTTCATGAAGTACTCAGATAAAAATATAAAAATCCAAGTTGTATGTGATTTAAATTTAATACCAGATTTTAATTTCATAATTGGCCACCACCGATTTAAGCAATGATAAAATGGATTTCATGTTCCCCCGAAAGCATTTTATTTGTAAATATACAGGTATAGATGAATAGCAGATTTTATCGTTAAGCGCTCTATTGGCATAGAGGATTTTGCATTTTTACGCTGCAGTCATGATAAAAAGAATGGCTCACTTTGAACCCGTGTTCATTACTATTTGTACGGGTATACCGCGCGAGTCTTTCCCGCGCTTACAGTTTATTACTAAGCTGTAATATACCTCCTGAATAGAACTCTATTAATCTGGTAGCTATAGAAATCTAAACCATACTGCAAGTACTATAAAAATAACTATTACGAATTCAATTCTTAATTCAATTTGTGTTTTAAATATTTATGTCAGAATTATCACCATATTAAATTATTCAGTACGAACCTTTACCTGTGATATTACCCTTAATAGGAAAACCGCATCATTTATATGAAGATTTCTCCCTTAGTCCCGAAACGGGGTTCATATGTGTTAGCAGCCGTTATAAAAGAATATTTCTTTAATTAATTACCCCATAACCTAAAATCATAAAATTTTAAGTACACTGGCCTTATCCTATCAAATATACATAGAGGTTCTATATTTACCAATTAATTACTTGAACCTTATCAAAAATCTCGGTTTATACTGGTGGCAACTCCTTAGAAGAATCATATTTTCTTTTTAACTTCTCCATAGCCTAAAATAAGTAAAATAACAATTCAAATATACTTGCTGTATGCTCTCAACGAATTAAGTATAGATATTTAATGTAGATTAACCATTCAGGTGAGCATAAATAGGATTGCAAACTCAAGCAGAAATTATTTATTTTTCAACTATCCACTGTAATTTAAAGTTAAATTTTTACACTTATTTGTATTGCGATTCCAGCAGTCCATAACCGGAAATAGTGTGGACTGGAAGTAGATTACAATACTCGGAAGTAGTTACTTTTTTACCGAAGTAGAATAGGTAAAACAACATATTTATATACCTGTACTTTCCTGTTCGTGATAGCAGTGCAAATGAAGCTATGCAATTGCAAATAACTTAGGTAGGAATTAGATTACATTGGGACGATATAAGTAACGATTTGACATAAATCGACGTTTTATAACAATCTATGTGTGTATTTAATTCGTCATAGCAACAGAATAAACGCTAAAATGGAACCGCAAGTATCATCTACTGGAGGCATTTTGGTTTTGATGTAGAAGCATTTTGACCGGAGATTTTTTTATATCTATGAATGTATATACGTACTTTGTTAATCGTAGCGAAAATCCAAACGCTATATATATATATATATATATATATATATATATATATATATATATATATATATATATTAGTAATCGATTTAAGAAGGTAGCCTCCATTAGTGTACCAGGATAAAGTTAGATTGTAAAGACTGACATCAAAGTAAAATAATGTAATATTTTACTAGGCTAAGCAACACTTCCCCGGGGGAGAGTAGATACTTTGTGGCTAAGGTAGGTTTTTCTGATTAATTACATTTACGTTGTTATACAAAATTAAACAACATAGTTATTTTAATACGGTTTTTTACAATATCCTCTAAAATTACTTAAATAAATAATCTAGGCATAGGCAATACTTACTCAATATTTTTAATAGAACTTTTCTTAAGGTTTTTATTTATTCCAATTGAGGCCAAATTTGATAATTATTAAAATTATATTTGTAGAAAATAATTATTAAATTAATATTTAAAAAAAAGGTAATTTACACAAATAACTTCCTAAAGATTCAAAGCATTCAATTATATTTAAAAAGGCATCAAATTGTTATAGCAACATTTTGTACCAAGTTTCGTTCCTCCTACGGAAATAATTTAAGTTTTCACACAATGAATTAACAGAGACGCATAAGTACACATCTTATAAATTAAGATTATAATCTAGGGCAAAATGGGTTTCTGAAAAATCTGTAACCTGTTACGAATATCCAAGATTTACTACTAGTATATATGTCAAGTTTAAGATTCTTAATACGCTTGAAAAGGCTAAAAAATAAAAGGTAACTTTTCATTGCGTAATTAAGTTTTCATTCTTGTATTAACGTCTAAATTTTTTATAATACTACATTTTCCGTTTTAAATGCAATATCTTCATAATATCTACTTTGTACTTTCTATAAGAGAGGTACGTAAGAAGATTAAAACGGCTTCATTGTTAACTAGAGATACGTTGAAAATGAAATGGAAATACAAGTACTAGAGTAAATAGGATTACATTGTGTGTTTTACATTAGTTATATATATATATATATATATATATATATATATATATTTGAAGATTTTTTCTGCCCCCATCCCCCATTACTAGGAAAGTGCTAGCTAATAATGTATACCGTAATTTCATGCAAAGTTTTTTGCGAAAATATTATAAAGTATTTTCAACTTACTTTGACTTTTTCAGTTTTCCAACAGCAAAAAATAGGGGAGGAGAAAGCGTGTGGTTTTGTCAGTAGTGCAATTAGCAGTGATTGGTGAAACAGGTGGTCAATCAAAGGTCATCAATAACTTGAACAGTTAATGGTCAGGGGCAAACTGTCCTGAGTTGATTTCTTTTTCTGTGATTTTTGTCAAACGATTTTAACTTTTTCTAAGTACTTCAATGTGGAAATCACTGTTACTTTATAAGTTTTCTATCTGTTTGCAGACAACTATGAAATATTTTCTTACAGAACATTATATAACTAATATTAGCATAAATTAATAAACAATAAAAGTCTAAAATCGATAAAACTTAAGTTTACCATAACTCAATTTTGCTAAATCGTTGTTATTACTTAAGATGTATTTTTCAAGTTTTATGTTATATGTATCTTTTTGCCGTCGTAACTAATTTGCCCTTTTTAAAAATTAGTTTAAAAAGGGCAAACGTATTTAAATATTTGTTAACAAACTGTATGTTTTAGCTACAAACATAGGTAAAGGTAATAAAGATAAGTTTATACACAGTTCATAAAAGTATCAAAACAAAATGTAGCATATCTATCAAAAACTAGGAACACCGAATTGATTGTTAGTCGTGATATTCGTTTTGTAAAGACAGCACATCTAAAACACAAGGGAATATTTTAAGGGATTAAATTTTTGAGACTTTAGGAAACCTGCTTTATAGACAAGATTAAGTTCGATGATGGTGCATGTACCTCCATGGGATTTGGCTAAGCTGCGTGAAAGCCTATAATTCAAGGGTGACTTCTAAAAAAATTAATTAGGGCTTAAACATTTTAAGGATTTGAAATTTTTCTTAGTCATATTCAGTTTTTTTTATTCCAAAATTGTCAGTCTGCATGTATACTATATTTCGCTTGATATCTCAAGAATGAATTGGTAAAATGTTCCATGTTACGTCTTAGTAATTACCATAAATGTTAATTGTTGTTTTTTTGTATGTACCTGTATACCTAGAAGTTTAAGATTTGCAGGATATATTGAGAACTATTTTAGGTTGCATGAAACTGAAATTCTATTAACAAGAAAGGGGTGATTGTGAACGTAATATATAGTATTTTACTAAGCACCATTGAGTTCCATCACTCAATAGGCAGTCACATTCAATCTTCTGCTTCTTAGGTATGTAAACAATTCTTTTTTCTTTGATTGCCTTTCTGCCAGCAGAACATCTTGAGAATGAAATGAAGCGCTTTAACTATCTTTAGCGAATGCCTATGTACTCCTAACTCGTGTAATGAAAACTATATTTCACTAGTTGTCAAAATATCGTTATGAAAAATTTATAAATGAACTACTACCGTACGTTAAAGGAAAGAAATTTAAGTATGCATTATCACTTGATGCGTAACAGGCTTCTCTGAGGTTGAATTAGTCATTTCCATAACTCATTTTCTTCAGGATAAATGTATGACTGTCCATGTCCAAATTTCATATGATAGTACTCATTTTTTTAATTATGCGATATTCTCCTACCAACTCCAAATCCGTTCTTCTTTTAAATTCAAGATGGAATTACGTGGTATCAATAGTGTAAAATTAGCTTTACAGATATATTTGTGAAATGCTGTATGATTAATTTAAAAAATGTGTATTAAATAAAAATAGTACAAAGAAATAATATGTATTGTGTCCCGTTGGAGCAAGTACTATTTGTGTATGTATATATATATATATATATATATACGATTTATTAGCATAAATTAATATAATGATAAAGTTATCATATTAAAGTATGTAAAAACTGATCCGTAGTATATATATATATATATATATATATATATATATATATATATATATATATATATATATATATATATATATATATATATATATATATATATATTGTGAATGAGTTTTTACACACTTTCATATGATAACTTTATCCTTATATTTTATGCTAATAAATCATATTACTTACATGAATTAAAGTGTTTCATAGCCTTTTCATTTGTGACAGAAATCAAACTTTTAAAGAAATCACTACCGCATATTTAGCAAGCTCTTCGGACATTTAGCCTTCGGACCAGAGCTCTTCAGTTTTACGGTAAATAGTTTTTCGAGTTTGTTAAGAGTTGAAAAGGATTTGATATTTGCATATTATTTTTAAATCAAGACTTTAAATTTCTATAATTTTTTTATTATAATAGAAAACAACATTCATGCTCGAAAACTGTACTTTTTCAAAATTTAAAACGAAATAAAAAATTATATTGAATAATAATGCATGCAGATATATAATATCGGTGTAAACTCCAAAGTTAGCGGTAAACGTGATAAAACGAGAATAAATAGGCAATGAAAACTTAGAAATAAAAATCTTATAGCAAAGAGGCAAAGATTTGATATTGTATCCAAATTGAAAAATTGATGAATAGTATGAACGCCTTCATGGGGTAAATTAATGATAAGTAGCTGAACATTACCAAAGACTATAATTTATTGTGCTAAACAAACATCTTTCCTGTTTATCGATCAATCAGAATGTATATCTATCTGTCTACACGGTACCTCATAAACGAACTGACTCATGAAATGTAATTTACAAGAGGCCTTATTTGCGCAAGGCAAAATTGATAGCTGTAAACGTCATCAATGGGCGTTGACTAGCGTTATCATAAGTTTTAATTTTGTAAATAACTATGATGGAAACAAGAAAATAGAAGATCAAATAAATTTTATTATGAGACTAGCTGTTTACCGCGGATTCGCAAGCTTTTAGAAAGCTTTTCTTGTGTATGAGGGCTTCTAGTTTAAGTGAATTATATTTCCGACACGGATTTAGTGTTTATCTTGTTGCCAAGATCAAGGAAATCTGTCAAAAGTGTATGCTTGTATTCATTGTACACGTATATACGCTTTATTATAAAGTGGTCTAACACTGAATCTTTATGTTCGACCTCACATTTGTTTTAAAGACAAATATAAATAAAAACTTAGCGCCAACAAATATTAGCGCCAGTGTTCTGCTATTAAATATACATCTCGTAATTTCATTTAATAATTTGCAGGCGATTTGATAAATTGTATAATTTGCAGCACCACCTAATGGTGAGTTACATCAATGGGCATAGTATATAAACCTTCTACGTGTAAACACACACACACACACACACACACACACACACATTCACATATATACAAATCTACGACTACTAGCTAATGAGAAAACTGTAAGTGGGCTATGTCGCAGGATATCTTGAGAAATATGCATTTTATAAAAACTTTAAATCGTATCATTAAAAAGAATTATGTAGTTGTAAGAACATGAGACTAAAGCTACCTTAGGTAATGGACAATAAGAGCAGTTCTCCTGAAACCGTAACCTTGTTTGTAAACAAGGCCAAGACAACAAAGGACCTGACAGAGAAGGAAGGGGAGATGGTGGTAATAATCTTCCTTCTCATCCTTCCCCGTAACTGTCGCTCAACAAAAGCCTTTATCACAGTTAACAATACCTTTAATCTCCCACGCTTTTAATCCTAATTTGTGTCTATATCTATTCTTTTTACTTTCATCAGAGTCGTAAATTTCAATGGAGGATTATTGCTGGTACTACTTATTTACAAGTAAGTAATGTTCCTATTAATTTTCTCAAATTTAATAGTTAAAATTCAAATTTATTTTGTGCATCAAATATTGTCTTAAGCTCACCAAGTTAGAATAGTATTATGAAATTTCAAAATAAACTACAAAGTGTATCAGATATTAATTAAATATATTTAATAGGATTTATTATTGCGTAAATACTGAAGAATATTACGTTATTAATATTTGACACCGACAGCTGCATCTTACTTGTAATATATTTCAGTATTTTTGCAATTCACAGTATAATAGACCAGCTTATACTGTAATATTATATATTTATTTGTAACATCCCTGATTTCTCAGAAAAAGACTAGAATGATTATTTTTTTAAATATCCAAAACCTTGAAATTACATTATTTGTTTAAATAACGTATATTAAATGCCAAGTTCACACTATATACCAAATTCAAACACATAACTTACTAAATCGTATTTAGTTATTATATATAGTATTTTGATCATTCCATTTCTATTTGAAATATAAAGGCTGCTCTGTTGGCTCTTGGATTGTTTAGAGTACTAAATAGTTTCATTTTATTGTACAAATCCATTGAATAAACGTTTTTATTTGAAACGTATAAGTATAACGTTCTGTAACGTCATATGTAATTAAATATTTTAATAGCAAATAAAGAATCTTGTTGTATATTCTATATCATTCTCTTTAATTTAATATTTTTCTTTCGCAATTAGCGACTAATTTCAGAAATGAATACAGGATGTCATGTTGCCTTGAAAGCATTTTATTCGTAAATATACAGGCATAGGTTAATATCGGCTTTTATCATCAAGCGCTCTACTGCCATGAAAGGATTTAGTGTTTTTATTTTGTTGTCATGCTAAATTGAATGGCTCACTTTGAACTAGTTTTTATTACTATGTGTACGAGTATTTCGTTTTCACGTACATATTTTTACAAAGTTACATATATATCAGCTGAAAAGAACTATACAATTTACAAGCTATTTAAATTGACATGAATAATCGTTTAACGCATACGTAATGAACTACAAAAATATTTGTTGCAAACTCAATTAAAATAATGTTTTTTTTTTCACATTTTTCTTAAGTGTTACGGCAGTTTCTATATTATTTAGAACGAATGATAAAATAAGATGCGTATAACCTCGTCATATCAAAGTTTATCTAATAATAATTTATAACAATATTAAATAAATAAACCGTCATCTTTTTTCAACAATTATAAAGATATGATTGCGATGAGAGATTTTGTTAACATTAGGTTCAAAAGCAAAAATGGGTGGTTTTAAAAGCACCCAAGATCAAAGTATAATGTATACTTATACAGAGTTCCAATTACTCGTATAAAGATAAGATTATAAAAGACAAATCTATAATTGCTCTCTTTCCAGATATTCCAGAAAGTTGAAATTTAAAACATGTGCGTTTAAATTAAATAACATTTCAATAAGTATGAAGCGTATAAAAGGGTTTAAATCGGGTGCAAACCCCTTGAAGAAGTTAAATCTGTTTTCGAAACTCTTCTTGCCGAACAAAGTGATAGAATAAAGTTAAGCCACTCGTATGGGAACTTAAAAGAGGGTCTGAAAGAACTATATTTTTGTTTATCAACTTCCTAAATACATAAAATGATGAATTTTGAAATACTCTTGCCTTATTTTTCACATATAAAAATGGGTTTTAATGGATTAGAAACTATTAAAAGAAATGTATTTTGCTATTCAACACCCTTATATCTTAGAACAGTTACATTTGAATTACAATTGCTTTATGATCTCAACAGTCAAAGTAAAGATTTTTCATGAGGATCATCAATGCACTATAGGAGCTGGAATTGTGATGCACACTCTAGAAGAACTGTATTTTAATTTACAACATCCTCCTTACTTGAAATTAAAAATTTAACATATTGATATGCTTTCAGCATAATACTGAAACCGAAAATTCATGGGACCGAGTGTAAGTTTTAATGTTCTAAAATAGTAACTTTATAACCAAGCGGACTTTTAAGAACATAGTTTGTATATTGTTAAAAAAAGCCGCGGATAGTTTATAATATGTTATAAAAGATAATAATGTGTTTTTAATGTACTTTTAACGTTTTTTATGCAGTTATTTGTTTTAATACATGCAGCAGCGTTATCGGATTTTAAAAGTTACAGGAATTGTTTCGCATTATAGACTACAAAAGTGGACATCAATGCACGCTTAAACGGTCTGAAGGAGGATGATTTGAAAAGGATACATCTACGTTCGACAATACTACTGCAATACTAATTCGACAAAACTACCTAGTGTTTCGCTGCAGAATGCTCAATCTACTTACACCTAGGTAATATGAAATGCTATCTACTTACTCTACACTATATTTAGTAGTTTTTTCCTCAGTACTGCTTACCTGCAAAAGAGAAAGAAATATTATTTATACTAATAGAAACAACATTTTCTAATTACTATTATTTAATGATAGTCCATTGCTGAGTTTATATGTGATCATATAAAAAGTCGATATATATGATGTAACTTCATAAGAACTTGAAAACTACAATTCCATTTCAAAGTTAAAATAAAGTTGTATGGTCCTGTAACGTAAATGTGGTAAAGTTAAAAATGTATTTATATTTCTAACAAAGAAAAGATACACTACGAAGTCACATTATTGCATTGGTACACAAGATATAGCTTAACTTTATGAAATTGTGAAAATGAGTTTCTTCGTCATTTAAGTAAATAAGATATCAGCATAAACTGTTAGCTGAGAAGATTTATGACGTATTTCACAAGATAATTTTGTATATTTACACATACACACACATAATGTTGTTAAATGTAACAGTAATGTTTTAGATTGAAATCATAGATATGTTTAAATAGATTAGAGATAAATATTTATTAAATGCATTTTCCAAGAGATAAATATTAACAATGCTATAAGTATACTTCGAAACATATGTGAAAACAAAATCAACTATGTGATCATAAATTTGGAGCTGTCTTGAATTCCCTTTTACCAAACAAGCGCTACCTAATGTTGATAAATATTCACACACTGTTTTTGGATAGATATAACAGTGGAATAAGGAAATTTTGCAGTTTTGCATCGGCACTTAAGGAAGAAGCGTGTGGTTTTTTCAGAGGCATAGTTAGCAGTGATTGGTGAAACAGGTGGTCAATCAAAAGTCGTCAATAACTTGAACAGTTAATGGTCAGTCGCAAACTGCCATCTGTTACTGACTTATGTCTGTGTGATGTTTGTGGGAACGATTTACAGTACTTTTAAATTGGTGAACACTTTCATATAGAAATATATCTGTTATTTTATCGTGTTGTATATGATTGAAGATAAGGATGTAAAATTTATTTCTTTACTCATAGTACATCATATAATAATATTAGCAATAAATTTAACTAAAATGTAATACATGAGCCTAATAAAGTAAACGATACTTAAGATGAACCCAGTTTAATTTTGTTCAAATGTATTATCATTATTTCAAATATTACGAGTATTAAAAAGATTCATATGCTATTACTCATTACTAGTTTTTCTTGGGGGAAGTTTTGACTAATTTTGTATTGAATGTGATTTACAATTAGTATTTTTTTTAATAACGTAGGTGTTACTAAAAGTTATACTTTTTGTGACAAACTGTGTGTGTTTTGGTGAACTGAAAATTTCCTTATTCCACTGTTATATTTATCCAAAAACTGTGTGCGTAGATAAATAGCTATTAAAGACAATTTGAAACACTTTCAATAGAATATCAAAACAAAGATTACCAATCAGTACAGAGAAAGTCTTGTACTTGGGGTAGTAGCTGATATTTTATTTCGAAATTCATTGACTATAAATATCGTATTTCCCTATTATTTGTTATAGATATTTTGTCGAAACACTAATGCTAGAACAAAATTATATATTTTTAAATGATAAGATTCGTTGCAAAATACGGATGGATCTAACCAAGAAAAATTAAAAAAGATATTGCGCTTTCTTAAGGTTGGCATCAAAACTTATAACACGGTACATTTTAATTATAGTTTCCGGACATAATACTAGACCAAACGAACATCATTCGATATGATTTAAATTTAAAAATTAAATGAAACTGTTATAACTAACGTAACGTAACGTGGGTAACTAACGTTTTTTGCTACATCATATTGACACAAATCAAGAGCAATGTTTGAAAGAGACTATGACGCGACCAAATTTAATATTTTAGCTTATTATTAGCACTGGTCTCTGTTATACTTGACTACGGTTTTATGAATTTCAATAAGCAAATTTATTAATTTCAGCTTAAATACAATTAGATAAAATACCTTGCAAAGAAGTTTAATCCCAGTCTATTTGTAATACATAATTCATGCTTACTTCGTTATTAAAAATGCCAATTTTTACTATATCATGTATGGCCCTATTTTCAAAAACTTTCTTACAAAAATGTACAAATATTTCAATCCGTTTACGTTACACTTTATACGAAATATATTTCAACCTTTAATTTTATAACACTCATAAGGAAATCTAAAGTAAGAAAATCGGTATTTTGATAGTTTAATATTTTTGGAGAAAGGATTTAGAGTGGGAAACTCACACTGAATTCAGCAGGCATTTTGCTGAAACATTAAAAAAATATACCTTCTGTACATTGCACTGAGGTGTGAAGCACATAGTGTAATTGTCAATGTCAATAGGAGTGTAAAATACAACTGATTTAACACCACATATTGTACTGGAATGGTCCTTACTAGATCAGCAAGTGTATAATTATTGTTTGGATCTCAATCGCTCGTGCTCTACTTGATTATTTCCCAAGTGTTATTGCTCAATGCTGCACTAAAAATGTTCATAGAAAAACCCAGTTTATTATTCAATTTATTATTTAGGGACAATGATATCGTCTGCGTTCTTTAAGTTTGTAATCAAATGAAACCTAACTGGGATCGTTTCTGGTTTTATCTACTCGTTGCCGAGTATAAGCTTATTGATCATTTCGTAAGTTTCATGAAAACATAGTTACAAAATAATATCTCCTATCCTATCACGTATTATTTCTATACAAAATTTATGGCTGTTGTAGCATTTGCTACAGTGGCAATTTAAAATTTATTTACATAATATTTGATGGAAGAAATTATAATAAAAAATAGTTTTAGAATTTAATGAGTGATGTAAAAAATAGGTAAATTAAATTATGTAATTCGTCAAAAAAGGTCTGCGGATGAAGGATGATATACTAGGTCGTCAGGTGTTTCTCATATTTTATTTTGCTAACGGTTTTACAATGAGAGTTGACTTTTGTTCCCTCTGATCTTGTGATGGGATAGCCAACGACCAATCAAAGGCGTCGCTTATAGTTGGTCGTTAATCTGGTTAGTGGAAGTGGTCGGTATAAAAACCTCCCACACTCGCTTATTGGGGTTTTTGAGAATCTTTTCGTGGTTAATATAAGAGGTTGGTTATTTTCTTTTTATCCTACCAGTGTATGCGTTATATTGCGTAAGTAGCAGCTCTTTTTCAAACGAATTTCGATTTTAAGATGGGAGTTTTGTTGTCGACTAATGTTAGCTATCTTTTACAAGTGCATTGTAACGTTTTGATACAAAAGGGAAATAATAAATAAGTGCTTCACAAGTTTATGTTAAAAATGCCATCATTAACTAAAACTAGTGTCATATGTTTAGGGCATATTCAATTAAATAGATAGTATTTTGCATTGACAGGAATTCTGTGAGATTCAGTTAATGGTCTGTCCAGGTTCATGTCTCCCTATATCAATAATTCCGTCTAATGAAACACATGATCATTTTCAGCCAAAACCAGTAGAAATTGTTTTGCATACTTTACCAAATTGTTTTACATTGGTACCTGGCTTGTCAAAATAGAGACTTTCAGACACATTTTTGAGACAACGAGTTAAAATTTTATTGTAGATTTATTCCGTTAAATATCCAAAAGGAAAGATATGCTCCTGGCACACTAACTGTTAGTAGCCATTTGAAGATATTTAATCTTTACTGAATTAGTTGCATGGACTTCCACTTTTTTTTCCAACGGCATTACCATTTTATTGAGTAAATCAATACAATACAATGATTCACTTTGACCTCTCTTATAGCAGCAAGCTTGTCTCGTTTGTAGTCAAAGGGTCAAAACGTTTCCCAGTAGTAAGGTTGACTTCCAACAAAGTGTTTTGTATTGAAGTACTGCTCTGAATATGGTTCTGATCAGCTAACTCATGTTAACCATAAAATAAAATTGAAATTGTTAATGTTATTTTTTTACTAAAACTATTGGAGTTATTGGCTATCTAGAATATTGTTTCAATACTTTTAAATATATTGTACTAATTACAACAAAATATGGCTGACAGAGGTCAGATTTTGAATTCGAACCCTTGTCGATAAAGAATGTTAATTGCTATCAGCTATTTGTAATACTATAAATTTGTCCAAGGTTGAGGATCGAAACCCTTATAAATGATGTCAGACCTGGTTTTGTTTTGAATATACTCGTACGGTTGCATTACTGCTTTCAGGATCTAATGTGTACTTATTTATTAGTACAAAACTGTATACAATGGCATTACCTCAGGTTATAAAATATTTATATATTTAAGATATATCTCAGAATAACGTAAGAGCAGTTAATAGTGTAGTAAAAATATATCTTTACATTGAAATAACATGAAAAAGGTGGTTTTATAAAGTCTGTTCAGGAAAAACCCCAAAACATGGCACAACATACTCTCCACGTCGTGTTGTATTTTACATTGTCTCATTGTATATTCCAGGAACTCGCTTTGTGTGTTTCACTGCGTCTGTCACGTATTTCTGCCAACAAGGCGGAATAACGTATTGTGCAAGTGCGTACGTCACAAACCCAGAAAAATGAGATTAGGTTCAGAAAATACATTATTATTAAACTAAAGCTAAACCAAGCGAAGAAGATATACGTAGAATAAGTGGTATAATTTGTCCATTAATTAGTTATATCTTTGTTTTTGACTAAACGGTGTAGTATAAATGTCTTGCCAAACCTCATTTCCAGTTTCTATTATCCCTACATATACTAAGTTATTTAAATGTTAAGTTGTTTTAATATATATATATTAATGAATATTATCAACTACACTATTTAAAGTAGGAATCACAATAATGAAAATAAACATTTTATATGTAATGTTACTAGTTTGCATTTTATTCCACTCTATTTCATTTGCTTAATGACACAAACAAATATTTCTTAGAAACTAAAAAATTCATAGTTCGTTTTAGGTAGTTTAGCCTTAAGATGGTTATTGTGCATAAGAGGTAGAAACTATTAATGTCTGTTTCCGTGTAAAATACCTGAACCATCATTGTGTCAACTATGTTATTACTCTATTAACTCCGTATCTCGAGAATAAACAGTATTAACCATATATGAACATTTCATCCTTGGGCCGCATCGTTACTTTCATCGTAAAAGTTAAGTATTTACCGTTTTACAGCCTATGTTCCGTAAACATTAAACACATAACCTTAATGAATTTCACTATATAAAGCTATATTAAATCCAGATTGAATCAAATAAAGAAAAATAATTAACTTGCATATTTTCTAATGATTATTTATTTTTTATACAATTTTAAAGCAAAATTAAATATTTATTCTTTAAATAAGGTTTTGTTTTAATAAAGTTTATTCACAGTTATATAATAACTAAAGGAGGTATAGCTAAGCTAAATGTTGATGATTCAGTCAATAAAACCAAACTCTAAAATTTAGAGTTTTGGTTAGTAAAATGTGGATAGTTAAAAAACAATATTCTCGTAGGATACAATCTGAATTATTGTTTTGTCCTTAATTTTCTCATCCTCTCAATTCTGTTGTAAAAATTAAATGAATCTATCAAAAAAGTATATTTACAATTATAACTGAAAACTACCGAAGCCATATATCAATATTGTACATAATTTCAAGCATAAAAATTCAAAAAGCTGTGATATTTAATACAACACTAACTACATTTCTACAAATCTTCGTAGAAATAGTAAAGTATCATATCAAGAGCCAAAGTGTAATGTACGAACATTAGATAGTATATACAAAAACAAGATTAATTATAGCAATCCAATATGTGTTGGAAAAAACAAATAACCACTTCATGTTAAATGCAATTAAGATTGCGACAACCATTTTTTGCACCAATATATAACAAAAAATGTACTTTAATCTGTATATAAAAATAAAATATATAAACTGATAAACGTAAAAGTAGTAAGTTTCTTTGACATTGAACAACTAGGTTATAGTTAAAAATCTAAGTACTTCATGAAAACTTTATCATAATTAATATCGATCCTTTTACTTTATAGGGTGTTTATGTACAATTTATATAAATTCCTTTAATTTTTAAAACATTACGGGTACGATATAAAATGTAAAATTTAAGTACAACATTTAAATATGTACTTTTACAATTATTTATCTTCTTGTTTATAGCACGTATATAAGAGTTGGTATAATTTTATATTTGAAAATATGTAAAATAATAAATCAGGGTAAATGAAACTGTTAAAATAAATGTTATAAAATTTATTTTATAAAAACTTTAAAATAAATAACAAATAAATTGAATATTGGCGTAGTCTTTTTCTTTATGTGTCTGAACGTGGTGTTTCCAAAAACATCACAAAAACTTTTCTAAATACACCGTCCCTATTAATTGGGGTTGTGGCCCACAATGGAATATTAGTAGCATAATGGTAACTATTGTTTGAGGTAAGCAAACTACTTGCGTTTCTAGTTGTTAGTTGTAGAAGGTTTATTGTTTTTAGGATTTTATATTATCAAACTTCCACGCATTTAAATAAATTTAATTATTTTATAAAATTAAAGATTATATTATATCATAAATTAACGATTTTTTATGTGGGAATAATGCCTATGTATTGTGTTGCTTAACTTTATATAACTAAACAACGTCAATGTTATTGCTTCTCATAGCTTTATTTACATAAGAGTACTCATTATAAAAACTGTTTAGGCTGTCATATAAGTATATAATCTATAAACATTAAATTCAAAATTCACAGATAGTTTTATGAGGCTTACAAGACTGTTCGTGTAATTCGATAATATTAATTTACAAATCTGTACACACCAGAACATTCCAATGTGATAATTTATGGACCAATAAAAATGTATATATATATATATATATATATATATATATATATATATATATACAGGTAAAAATTAAGAAGAAATTACCCCTAGGCGTTTAGCTGAGATTAAACAGTTGGTCTTATGGGGAACCGTGATGATATCGAAGAACTTGTGATTGCGTCCTCAGTGAAGCCTATTACGCGACACAATGTGTGTGGTGCACTCCTACATTTTACTACAGGGTAAAGCTATTTGTAAATAGTACAATTAAATATACAAATGCTTGAGAACGTACACAATAAATAGAGTATAATCACCCAAGTTTTGATTACGCAGTGCATACGCATAACTGTCGTCGTCAAAGGGTTGTAGCAATAACAATACTTAAAAAGATAAACCCCAAATTATGTCACATGATCACATAGAACCTAACAAGGCTTTCAAAGGAACTCCAGGATCAATTGAGGTTGTAAAGTCATTGATTTCTTTAATCCGCTGCTCTTATTTGTGTACCGGAAATATCTGCAAAGCTAATTGTCGTTCAACCCTAAGTTCGGGAAATATATGTTTAAGTACACATATGAAACTGTTGCCCCAGGCAGCAAAACATGTTACTAAACTTCTGTACAAGTATCCATTTCTCTCAAGTAATTTTGACAAGTATGCGGCTTAATATAAAGGAACTGGCAGTATTTAACCTACTGCACTTGTTACCTGTTCTTATGTAGAGATAAAATTATTAATTTAAAAAATTATATAAACATTAAACTAATTTGTGAGACTAATTAGTGACAATTGATCAATTGAACAATATTATTTATATATTTGTACAAACACTCATTATTGAGGAAAAAGTTAGCTATTGTTCTGTCTGTATATAGCCATCACATGAAAGGTCTCAGAAATGTTCTATAAAGATTTTACATTAAAAAACTGTGAATTAGTTTATGCATTTATGAATAAAGTGCAAGCTAATATAAAGTTAGAAAATAGAGCATATAAGACTATTATATTTTATTCTATGAAAGGTAGGGGTGCGCCGTGCCACGTTTGACCTATAATGCCGCGATAGGGTTGCCTGCATGTTTTTAGATAGTTTCATAGTGATGCGTTACTGACAATGTGTTACTATGTCAGTGAATTTGTAGAAACATTTTGTTATAATACGATTTTCTCGTTCCCATCCTTGTTATACACAACCCTATTATCAAACTCTTTGCAAACTCTCAGCCAAATCTCATGAAGAGATATTCAGCAAAAACAAGCTTGATGTTGTCATAAAAAATTTCAAGTCTACAGGTCAGTGCGGACAGATAAAACAACAGAATATGGACATTTCCACCCTCTCGAGTGTTAGCTTTTACTAAAGCTCAGCTAATGAGTAATAGACGATGAAATCACAATGAATAATTATGTTTTAGATGCACTCTGGTAAAACTATAATTACTTTTTACCACAACACCTTCATACTTTCACAGTAATTCAAGAATTATACGCGATTGCCAGACGTTTCAACCACAGAATTATATTATAAAGTAGCTGTAATTGATATCAAATACTCTTCTACGAAAGTTTAAGCTACAAGAGTCCTTTGTAACGCGCATTATACATTAATTATTAATCTTGCGTAATGTTTCATCTTCCGTTCATGTGAAGGTGGCCGGATATCCGTTCGATATCTCAACACCATTAGGCTCTGATATCATCAAGTCGCACCTTTCCATATTACTCATGCTTTTAAGTGCATAAGTAAGTTTTAAAATATTATGTGCTTAAAATTATATGTCACCAAAGTTATACATCTGGGTTTGAATAAAGTCAGTTTATAATTAGGGTTGATATCATTTTCTTCGTATACATCAGCATTGTATTTATGCAATATTTAGATAAATTGTAGCCACTATATACAGGGTGATTCATGAAGTTCTCCCCCCACTTCTACAGCACATTTTACTAGTAAAAATAATGAAAAGATGTTATATAAACATAGGTCCGAAAACGCTTCGTTAGCGAGTTACAGCTAGCGAAAGATTTCGTCTGAATTCCTGGGTAAAGAGTAAAATAAAGCCATACTGAACTTTTGGAACGGTTAATTCAGTAAGAAATATCGTGGATTCTTATGTATTTTTACCTGATAAAGCTAATAAAGTAGGTTTCAGAACTCTACCTGTAGTAGTTTTTGAGGGATTCAGGGTTAAATGCAAAAAATTGGGGCACGAAACAATGTTTTTTTAAGTTTGATGTACAATAACTTTGTTAAATTGCTAATAAATACATAAAATCAACAAACATTAATTGTAGAGAATTTAATTCTGAGAAAATTGATATAATCAAAGTCTAAAATAAAACAGAAATAAGTACCAAAAAATCGATTTTATTCAGTATAATACATTACTAGCTGTAAAGAAATACCGTACGGTATTTAGTTAAAATAAAACAAAAACAAAATGTTTGTTCCTTAATGATGAGATAAATTGAGAAAACAAGATTAACTGTTAAATAAATTTGTTTGTAAATAAAAATATCATGTTTTATTACGTTGTATTTTTTTTATAAAAATTTACATCAAATGTTCGAAAATAAATGAAGCAAACATTTTCCCATTATTGTTTACTAATCATCGAAATGCAGTTTTTTGTTTTATTTATTTCTAAGTTGGTAACGTACGAATAACAGCTGATCAACAATGGTATTCTGTAATGTTACGTTATAACTGTGTATTAGTGGTGTTTTGCAAGCTACAGCAGGAGATCGGGTTCTGTGAATCGTGTTATTAAATGCAATTTTTTCTGTGAGTTATAATTCGATTGTTTATTCAGCGAAAAAATGCCTTACTTATTTACATCAGAGGAATACGCTGATATGGTTTTTATTTTTGGTTACTGTAATGGTAATGCTAGAGCTGCTGTATAAGAATATGAACTACGTTACCCTAATAGGAGGATTCCAGATACCAAAACAATTTCACTTTTCGTACTCTTCGGGAAACAGGATCACTACCAAGTACTAGAACCAATTATGAACGAGCTGTCCAACTTGATGATGATATTGTTATTAATGCTGTTCATCGCAGTCCAGGTGTAAGTACACGACGTATTTCTAGGCGGATAGGAGTTTCGCAGTCAACTGTGTGGAGGTTACTTAATCGAAACAAATTTTATCCGTTTCATAAACAAAAGGTTCAACATCTACAGCTAGGGGATGGTCCGCTTCGCTTGGAGTTTTGCAACTTTTTGACTATTAATAATCAACTCTACAAGCGTATTTTGTTTACGGATGAGGCACAATTCACTCGGGATAGTGTCAATAACTTGCACAATGAACACTCATGGGCAGAAGAAAATCCACATGAGGTAGTGGAACAGAACTTTCAACACCGATTAAGCGTCAATGTCTGATGTGGCCTTTTGCACAATCGGCTGATTGGACCTTTCATATTACCTGGACGCCTAAATGCTGAGTTCTATTTGCATTTCCTTCAAGAAGAGTTGCCGCAGCTGTTAGAGAATGTTCCTTTACATCTCAGACAAAATTTGTACTTCCAGCATGACGAAGCACCTCCCCACTTTTCACGTGCCGTTTCTGCTTACTTAAATCATCAATTTCCTGGACACTGGATTGGTCATGGAGGGCCTCACCCTTGGCCACCAAGATCACCAGATCTATCTTCATTGGATTATTGCATCTGGGAATGGATAAAAGACATTGTATACAAGACAAAAATGAATTCTCGTGATGAATTAATTGCCCGTATTATGGATTCGGCTGTGCAGATACAGGGAAGTCCTGAAAAATTAAGAAACGCAACAAAAGCAATACACAAACGTGCTGCAAAATGTATTGATAATTATGGCCTCATTTTCGAACATCTATTATAAAAAGGTGCGTACGGTTGGCCCAACCTGATTAATTTTACTTAAAACTAGTAATGTATTATACTGAATAAAATCGATTATTTTGTATTTATTTCAAGTAAAATTTTGTTACAAGCAATCTGGGTAACATAGAGTGTGAAAATACCTGTTAAGTGTGAAACTACAGATAGCAGTGTCACCGTACCATCTGAAACGAATATTTAAACAGTTTTGTGCTGAAGTATATGGTCAAAACAATCAGTTTTTTGTGCAGGGTATAAGGAAATAGTGAGGCATGAGCAAAGTATTAATAATAGTTGTTAAACATTATTGATTCAGTCTTATACTGAGTGATCTTAAGAAGTTTTGTAAGAGAGAAAGCACTCTATATAATCTCTCACTTTAAGCGCCTTGAAATACTGTCCAATACAAATATAGTAGAAAAATCTTCCTTAAACATTGTATGAGTATATAAAATGAATGTCTAATAAATCAAACGCTATGGTCTGCACTTATATGAATAACACTTCAATTTGGCTACATAATGAGTCATCCTTTGTAGTTATATAACACAAAAAGCGATCTAGGGTGCATGCCGCCTCCAGTGTGACAGTTAGGCACGATGCAACATATTTAGAGAGAAATCTAAGGATATGCTAATTTACATATCTCTGCTTAAAACGACATCTTAAATATGTACTGAGAGTTAAGTCTCACTTATTTATACAGAGTATTTTTAGATATCGAAGACTGAAACAAAATAATGGTAAACACAGTCACAAGTATATTGTGTTTATGTTCTCACGTTTCTATTATGTTAGCTCTCGTGTAGTACCTCGCGATAGTATTATTTTTAACCCTGAAGCGATTATTAAATGTTTTTCCATCGAATACATAATAGAGTTTAAGCAATTCAATAAAATTTTGAGAGTTTTAATTATAATAATAATAATGTGTAATTTAATATATTAAATTTAGTTGTCTTTGAGAATATAATTATAGGAATCATTTTGATCTAAGAAAATATGGGCGTGGTTTCCCTCTCACCATGGATGCACCCTGATTTAAGGTTTTCTGTAATCTACTACAAGCTCCACAGATATAAATCTTTTTATCAAATAAAGAATTTCCTTTATATTTAAAGATCAGCTATGAGTTTTATAATATGAATAAATGTTTAAAACATAGGAGAACATATTAAAGTCAAATGGTAGCAATGTTATTATTTTTTATGTCATAAAATCAAGCTTATGATTGTTATTTTAACAGTGAAATATCGAATATAACGTACTTAACATTATAACACCTGGAAGTTCAATACCAAATTATCCTGTCTTACCGTTGTTATGTTACATTTTGGTAACTTATTGGGACTCTGATGGTTCTATTAGACTTTTGGAGCTGACCCTATGGTTGTTTGTCCAATCACAGTGTTCTATTAAATTAACCCTTTCTTCTCTCACATCTAATAGGTTTTAGGTGCCATCGATTTCTTATTACTTTGACTCCATTCCTATGAATTATGAACATGATCGCTTTTATTTTTGACCCTACTATTAATTATGGTGACGTGTAGAAATACCACTAGGTGAAAACTCATTCAGTTGCAGCGACTCATAACAGTTTGATACCATCGACGATGAAACCACGGAATAAAATTCAGTTGAATTAATCCCCGGTTTGCTATATTATTGTCATAGAAAAGTTACATGATCTATATGGTCCGTAAAGACATAGAGGAGATAGAAAACCTAGTTGAGAATGTATGTATTTAGCTTATTTATGTTTATGCTATTTTAAACGTAGATATTATATAAAATATTATAATTTGAATTAATAATTAGTTCAAGGCATTAATTCCGTTCTTTTTTATTTTCTAATTTATAAAAATCAATAACCGTAATTCTTAAGCAAGGAAACCAATAGTATTCACTTAAATTATTTAGTTGGATTTAGATCCACTAGATTTTTTTTGAGATATGGTCTTCTAATAGTGATTTCATATATATATTGGTATTCTACTTAGACAATTCGTAGGTTTTTGTCAATTGGGGTATTTTCTTTTATACAATAAATGGTCATAGAACCAGATATTTATTATTTAGACTAGCAAAAATTTAAGGAAATAATGGTATATATATATATATATATATATATATATAAAATCATAATGAAACACATAATTCTGAGAAGTGAATTAATAATCCTGCATCCATTGTCATCGTGATATTTCAGAGAATTCAGAGAGCATAATGTTTATACAAGAGCTTCCTAAAGGGACAACTTCCCCAAAGTACAACAAGGAGAATGGATTCTGTAACGAGTTTTCACGTCAGTTCGATGTTAAGTCGCTGGAAGCGTCAGCCTGAGGTTGGTGTGTGGCAGCCTCTACAAAACACAAAACAAATCATTCTTTATCAAACGTCACTGTTTCTGATTCAATACGTAATATGTTATAATGGTATAAACATCAATTATTGTAACAATCTATGTACGATTTTACATGTCAAATAATTGTGCTGAAGTAGAAAATTAAATGTGGAATATTTAGAAAAAAAACATTAGATTGCAAAGTGTATTGTTTTTGTATACTGAAAATTTAGCATATTGTATTATATATTGGAATGCTGGGACACATACATTATAAACCTAATTCCAGTATTTTTCATGTTGTGTAAAATAAAACATAAGTAAGAGTATGTCAAGACTATGTACATTTGTTTACTGTCACCATAAAACGTATCCGAGCGGACAAACTTCATGCGAGGAGGATTTTTTTTAATTTTTTATTTATTCTCTTTTCCATTATCCCTCCAAGACTATTCCGTGACACACAGCTACGAACCAGAAATATTTAAAATTAATCTATCGGAAGAACCGAATATACCTGAAATTGTATTGTATTTAGAGGGATAACAAAATATAAATATGAACATAACATAAATTAATGATTACCCTATAATATCTAGACCTATTTATAAATAAAACAATAAATAAATATATATATATATATATATATATATAATATAGTTATTGATTTTCTAAATAAAAAACTGAATTCCTTCAATTAATGCTTAATTATTAATTTAATTTTTGGTATTTAGCTGAATATTATATATATATATATATATGTACAGGTATATATATATATAAATTAAGCAATAATATGGTGTTCTTCTAACTAACTGGAAATTCGTTTTTGGAGGACCTGCCTGAAGACCCCAAATGATGACTTGTATCGCTATAAGTTGCACGATATCGCCTAGCGCCGCATGCTGCGAAAGTCGGATGAAATTTGTTGAATGTAAATTTGTATGGATACAAGTAGGTACAGTAACCGCGTGACTACTGGTGGAAAACCTAATGGCACCACGTTTGGTGTGGAATGTACCCGAAGAGAACTCGAGAAGCTCCTCAATAATAGGAATTTTCTATTGTTTTGGGTTAGTAACTAATTACGAGTTTTACCTTATTTAGACTTTAAGGCGATCAAAAAAATAGATTTCTAATAAAGTAGCTGAGTTTCAAAGAAACTAAGAAATATAACAAATAACTGTTGACTATAAATCACAAAAGATGACACAACGCACTTTCCACGTCGAGTTGTATTTTACATTGTCTCATTGTATATTCCAGGAACTGGCTTTGTGTGTTTCACTGCCTCTGTCACTGTTTTCTAACATCAAGCTAGAATATTGTAATGTGTGATTGCGTGCCTAACAAACTGAATAAAAATTACCCTTTCATTTGAGTTGGATATTGATTGGAGTTTGGGAAAGTGGATGATAAAATAATAGACACGTGGTAGGTGAAGTATAGTTATGTAATATAAACCTGTATCCTTGGTTAATATAATAAGCCGTATTTCTTATTATACCTAAAGATTTACGATAGTAAGTTGCTATTTAGTCTAGTTTAGTTACTATAAATCTTTCGCTTTAAATTAGGAATCGTAATAATAGATCACTTGTAATCCTATTTGTATCTGAGTATTAAACATTCCAAAAGGAATTTCTAAAATTATATTTCTATATTTAATTGTTTAATGGCCATAAGTATAAACATATAGAAACTAGGCATATTAGATCCTAGTTGTACTGAGAGAATAAAAAAATATGCCATAATTATTATATTTGTAACACTACCTGTGCATTTGAGTAAAAATATTTAGGAAATTATCGTACAAAAACTTTTTTTTAAATACTGTAATGTGGTCAGTCTCTATATGATTTATTTAGTAACATTAAAATTGGGCTTTTTTATAAACTACATTTGTCTCGTTGTTGATGTTTATTTATCGTTATATATAAATAAAGTAATTATTGATGATAGAAACTAATATATTCAAAAGTATAATATACATATCAAAGTCTTCTTATGAAAGTACCGCTTCCTTAATAAAACTGTAAACGAATTCCCGCCCTCAGGCCAGGCTTCGGTACTCGGGTATAAACGCTTCATCCTCTGTCCGCAGCGTTAAACTGGTCGTAAACGTAAAGTAGTTAACATTTTACAGCTCCCGTTCCTAAAAATGAAACACTTAACCTGAAACGCTTTTTCAATGTAAACTCAATTCTCTCTATATTGATGGGTCGGTAAAAAGCAATCGAATATAATACAATCATGGAACGATACATGAATTGTTGTATTTATAACGATTTAACTAGTAATAATATAAGAATTTAATTAAACCATGTTTCATCTGATAATAATAATGAGATAACAAATAAATAATTTATAACATTTACTTTATTCCTTACCTAATTACTATTTTATATATTACGCTACAATTTTTTAAGTAGTGGAATCTTTTATGTAAACTTAATATTTAAATTGTTTACCAAACTTAAATAATACAAAAACTTTAGTACTTGGTAAAAGCAAAAACTATTAAATCACTATTTGATCATTTTAGCCGGTGTGATTATTGTGACGTGGCTACAACAGATTTTATTCTGCCCGCTAGTTATACTTTGCCGTATGGCCTCTGTGATTATTTTGCTGAGCTGCGTTTTCCACCAAGATTCTCTATTGGAGGTTATTTTAGAACAAATGCCTTCTTTTTAATGGAACCTAATATTTTGTAGTTATATTAATCTAATATTCAGTAATTTTATATTCCGTCTGTGTTTGACAATAGTTGAATTATTAAATGCTTGTATCTAGTATTGGAAACCCCGTTCGTTAATTAGGGTACTACAGTTGGTACCTAGTTTGTTTTTCCAGATCCCCCTTCTTAAAGTTTTCCAAACTCTAAGGCACGTTATGGCGAAAAGTAACTACTAAAAAACTGTCTCAGGCTGAGGAAAAAAGACACCGATACGTGGTCTTGTACTAGTGAACTTGTGCTTCTTATCTAGTTTAGGCGTCTGCTACCATTAAAGGTGTGCTAGAATTACAGTAGAAATAGAGATGGTTTTACATGCTCTTTTACACTTAACTACGGACGCTATTAGGAACATAATCTTAAACTTTATAGGGCGAGAAAATGCTCAATTGCACGCTTTTTCGTAGCAATAATAACGCAATCGGTAACCCGTGATCCTGGTTTTAGCAGGTGTCCATTAAGTATAAAAGCTTGAACCAATAACTTTTTTTTAACCCTGCCATTTCATTATAATTAATAGGTCCGTTATTAAATGTTTTAGAAAATTTTACGTATACTACTATTCCATTATTTCATAATTCATTTGAAACCAAATTTTGTTGTACAAATTCAGCTCTGTTCTCATCGTATTACAATAAGGAAAAGTTTTAATTTCTTTAGATTGAAGCATCTTAATCAGTCTTCAAGGATTATATTCAAGTCAAATTTGAACTCCTGGAATGTTAATTCAATTTACTAATGACGTCAGAGATGCAATTGATCAAAGCAACGGCATGACAGTACGCCTAGGAATGTAATCAGCGAAACGGTGACTAGTTTGCTTGCTACAGCGCCTACTGCAGAGTATAACTGTTCTAATATATATATTAATAAATATTCTATATGGACAGCTAATTGACATTTGAAACACTAAAACTACACTACAAATGAGGTCTCGGTTATTTGTTATTAACTACTAAGTATCAGACCCACATAACTGGAATAAAATACTTTACTTTAAATTCCGTTATGTGGGTCTGTTTATGTATACATTAAACACGAAAGTCTTCAAAATATGTATTATTTATTTGAGTTTTTGTTCATAAAGTAAGCATTTGATCCCAATAAGAAGAAGTTAGTAGTATGTAGTAAAACCTATTTTTAAAATGTTTAGCTCTTAAGTTTTAAAGGTTCATTTTGATAATAATAAAACCATCAGAGATTATAACCGATATTGCATGGTAATAATATTACTATATTGTTACTAAGACAACCTGACAGTAATAAAAAACTGCAAGCGATTCTTAAATAATTCTAATATCTTAACGGAATGATATGCTGGTTTGAACATATTTATAGTCTATTAAAATAGGAAATGCAATAAACTTACAATTACCTAAAACGTAGGCTTAGGAGACATAAAATCGCATAAAGACGCTTGGATTTTGGAACAAATTCTCTAAATTTATTTGTTAGCTGTAAATTATGTTATAAATCACATTTTAGTATTGGAAAAATTACGAGTTTTACAGATCAATTACAAAATTATTTCAACACCATCTAAATGTAATTACTTACAGTGCTTAAAATGTTTATTTTATTAATATAAACCTGTTTATTAAAAATAAGAGTATTCCACTTATTAAATGTAATCAAGGCATTTAAATTAGATCCATGTAGAAATTGTATATTCTCTACTAAACATGTTAGGATATAAGATCACATAAAATATTTTCATGTCAAATGTAAGAATGCTAAGTACAAGAAAACAAGATAGACTGAAATCAGGTTACTATAAGTTGGTTTAAATGAAAGAATAGGATAACGCTACAAGACGCTGAGTAATAAAGCGGATATCACATTTCTCTCTCCAATTCTATTATGCAAATACTTTATAAAGAGTTTCATTGCTATTTTATAGTAACGTTCTTTTTTACTTACAATTATTTATATTTGTTAGCACATTTATAAAAAGCCGCCTTGCTTGCTTTTCAAAAACTGTGAATTGCATTTATGAAATTAATAAATAAAACACATCTTTATAACAATAAACAACATTTCTATGGCATTTCCTACTAATGGCAATACAATACTAGTGTATCACACAATATAAGACTATATTTGTATTCTTGTTGGTTATACCAGCATATTGAAAATTAAAATCCACGCACACACAAACACATACTCATATATGCACTTGTGTATGTTCAAATATACACATGATGAGTTACAAGACAAAATTTAAAACAAATTATTTTATTTCTAAAATAAAAAATATGAACACAGTACTATGTTTTTCTACTTAGATTGAATTTAAGAGCTTGATACTTTTTCCTAAACTATTGAAAAATTAATGAGTATACGTACAGGTTATGAGTTCTTGTTAAATTAGCTGTATTCTTAAATGAACTAAGGGCTTAATACATGTTTAGCAATACCATTATAAACAAAATTTTTAACAACTATAGTATGAGACATGTCGTTGCAAGCTTGAAACTATGCCTGTATTATTTACTATTATTGTAAGGTGATGCTAGTCAATACTTTTGATACTAGCGTCAACGCACGAAAGTACTCTTATATATCGTGTAAATTTTTAACACTATATCTCAAGCCTAAGTGCATTAAACAACAGTTAATTTCCACTTACTATAATATCTTAGAAAAACAATTTTGACTTTATAACAGTGAATCGTCACACAAAAGTTCTCGACGGAAGAATGAAAGGAAAGCTTAAAGACAAACAGTATATCAATTAGTGTGGAAGAAAAGAAACAAAGGTATTTTAGGCCATTGTAGTTAAGTGACAGACTGAAAGGAACTTGGGTTGAGAGAGAAGACAGATGGATGAGGAATAATCTCAGATATTCTCTGCCTCTCGGTGTTTACCTTTGTTTGCCGAACGCTTGTCACGTATCTCGCAATTGTGAGTAGTGTTTGATTTGTGTCTTTGTCAATGAAATTTGTATTTATTATTCTAACCTAATGAAACAAGTAAATCATTTTGATGTACATTTATGTTTTTATATACATGAGATCTCAGTTTTCAATCATTACTGACTATTTTACATGATTGTCACCGTAATAGCTTAGAAAACTAACGTTTACTGTATACACATCAGTGTGGGTTTCACTCAGAACATTATCTATAATCATCTACATTAAGGTTAGCCTCTTTTCTTATAAATTATATTATTACCAATACTATTAGTTTTCATGCGTTTCTTAACGAATGCGTACAAAAACGATTATTTTTTAAATTTGCACACGTTTATCTAAGAATAAATATAAATTAATCATACACCAACTATTCTGTAAGTGTACATTGAAATTTTGTTTATAAAAGAGAACACCGTTTTTAAAACCAAATTTGTAATATATTACTTATATACTTTAACTCTTCTCGTGGTCCATAGCGTTTTCCAATGTGCAACAAAGTATAAGATGCTTTTGAAAAACTGAGTATCAATAAATATATGGACTTCAAACTAGACATTCATATTTAGAAGCGGTTTCTTGGAAATAACGTTATTGATTGGAAACTGAATAAGTGTTTATAAAAGATGTTTAGAAATTTTTACCTTGATATTTTCAAGGTTTAATTTGTCAAAACATAAACTAGTACAACTCAAATCACCTTGGCAAATTAAAATTAATCGATCAGAAAATGGAAAAGTACTAACTACTACTGTTCTGTTATATTTGTGGATCCTTTGGTAAAAAGTCAAAATAAAAAGAGTACAATTAATTATTCTTGTTTTAAAGCTAATACGATTTTACTCTTCACATTTACCTTTTTTATTCATCCTATTGTTAATAATCTTTCTACTCTTTTATGGATTGTAAGTTTAATAAAATTTTATGAATTTCACAAATGTAAGGGTCATAATTGACGGAATAATACTTTCCATTTTATTTTCATAAAGTGTTATGATTTTATTTAAATTTATGATGTAAATAATTTTACATTTAAAAACAAGTGAACAATTTTTAATCATTGCATTTTTTTGGTAAAAAGGAATGAAAACTACGTGTGAGGTTTTTAATATAAGATGTGTCTCATTTATGGGAATCAGATCTATAGAAAAAGTAACTTTAGTCACTTTTTTGTACTTTAATTACTTGTGCGGTTATAGATAAGATATATTACATCGCAAGTTATTGTACATTTTCAGTCGTGTCCATCATGAGAATAATCACATAAGGCATACTACTTTAAGATTTGGTATAATAGTTTTAAATATTCCTGTTTGAACACATACGTTTAGTGAATTAGGATTGTTTTGCAACAAAAGACATTATGATTGATTAACAGTATTTTCCATTACAGATTAAATACAGTTAACTGCTAAATTTAACATAAATAAATTTGCTTCCTTTTAAAAATCTGTGCATACTTTTATAGAACTATTACTTGAAGTTATAGAATATTTAAAAATGCATGTTAGTTTTCTTTTATCACCAATGACTAAAGGTTTGTAAAAAAGTTACAAATTAATATGAGTTATTTACAGGTATATACAAAATGAAGAACAAAATTAAGGTATTTGGAAAAATTAAGTTACCAAAACCCTTTTAATACTTTTTATAGCTCTTAATGTTTAGACTCGCATTTCAATTTTACCTCAAAATTAATAAATATTTTATCAATTGGTATAGGATTGTTTGTCCCTTGTTATAAATATATTTTAGGAGCCATGAATTTTGCTAAAACGTTTTAATGAATAAAACATAACTAGTTAAATTTGTAAAATCACACAAAAATTATATATAAATTACCATTGACAATATTATAATAACAATTGTTATAAATCCACTAAATTTAGAAATTATACAAAACATTTTACTTAGTCATCGTTGAATAATCCACTTTTTAGCCTTATATATTACTTTCAATTATAGCTTATAATCCTACTTGTTATTAACTTCTAAAACTTATGTCGTAATGGGAGAGTTTATTATCTACACTTTAGAACTCTAAAAACATATTATCAACTCCTGAACGTATGTTTTTCTTTAAGAATTATTGCGTCATCCACAGTAAGAGGAAAATATTATATCACGCCCTGCTTCTACTATGTCTTTTTGCAACCAATATTTATGAAGTTAAAATGTGTGGTTTAAGACAAGAAAGCATTTTTCGTAGTCGTCGCCTACTATTATTTTACATTCACTTTTATACATTGGCATTTGTCAGACCAAATTATGAGTTGTGTATTTTATAGTGATTTAAAATATGTTAAATGCTATAGTTCTTATTGTTTAACACGGATAAAATAATCTTTTTTTTAGATTCAATATGTAATGATCTACATTAGAAAATAAATACCTTTGTTTAAAAGTTCTCACAACGTGTCATATTACCGCATAATTTATTGTGTCACAATGGCTAAATAAGAATAATATATTTATCAATGCACAGGATTGATAATTTGTCTTTTGAAAACGCTCATATATAAAGAAGTTTATCCATCGCAGAAATCTTATGATTGCAACTATCATTTGTGCAAATGTTCCTAACTAAATAGAGTTATTGATGAGTCATTCTGCCTCTCTTTTAAATAACATTCCTAAAACATCTGAAATACAGATTACAATTAATATAGACTTATATCTCAACATTAGTTTTGCGCCAATTTGTAAAATAACAGGCAATATGAACTTTTGGAATAATTTCATCCAATCAGAAGCTTTTAGTGGCATTCAAATAATTTCGGCGTAAATAATTTATGTCATAAATTGAATAGTAACAATCAATGGGATGATTAAACTTTAACGTCAAATAATTAACCTGACCTTTCAGGCTTAAAGCTGTTCAGTAACAATACGTATTTTAAAGAGTTTATAATCCCTGAGTTTTAAGCTTATTATTGGGCCTTAGTAACGACATACAAAGCTGCTCCAGTGTTTAGAATTCCAGGAAAGCCTTAACAAGAGGTTATTAACTAACCTGAATATTAACATCTCGGTTATTTTGCATTCTTTATATATATATATATATATATATATATATATATATATATATATATATATATATATATATATATATATATAATACGTATCTAGTTTAAAATTATAATTCGTCATAGAGTGTATATCAAGAAATTAATTATTCTTAAAACACAAAAAAATATGCCTATATGTTTTAATTAATTTTGATACATTGAAACATTGTGGTTAGTAATATTAATAATATTGAGGTAAAGTTTGTAAGGATTTTGGTTATTATAGTTGGATGTTGGATTGTTAATACTCTTTCAGGCGAAACTTGGACAAATTTGCATACACGTTGGTATATACATTACTTACGTAGGTATATATAAATAAAAAAAGAATATTTTGTTATGAATCCTTACTCGAAAATACTCTATATTTAACTAACATTTATTTACTGTAAATATAAGCACTATTTTTAAAAGAAGCTGTATATTAATGGTACGTACACATAAAGCTTTTTCATTAAAATCGCTCTCACATTCACTCTCTTCCTATATACTTCCTCTCTCCTGGAGTTGGAGGTTTACTGTTTTTAGAAGTACACCTGACGTATCTCGTGTGGACAAGGACACCACTAAAATGTCAGTCTTAAACATTCTTTTCCTTGATTCTCATCAGATTTTTTGATATTATCACCGTAAAAAATTTGCCGATTTGACCTCACTTCATCAAATGAAACATGTACTCATAAGGAATAAGACAAAATCGAAATGTAACTTTAATTTCCACAATACTAAATTTTAGGCTATGTAAGGCTAATATATTGGTAAAATAAATGTCACTGTGTGCTCGCAGTTTTATAAAGAATATTTTTTTTCATTATTACAAAATTTTATTACAGGAAACTTTTAGTCTTTATTAAGTTTTTTTTTATTTTTAAGGCAATACTATGACTTTTATAATACAATTACTTTCAGATAAATTTAAATTTATTAGCTTATTTTTTGTGGATGGAAATTAATTTTACTATACGATTCCAGAAAAGATATTAGATATTGAATAATTCCTCTTCTGCATGTCTGTATGTAAACAGAGAACAATATCTAAATTAACGAAAATTATTTCGATTAGGTGCAACTCCATTTAAGAAACTTGACTCAGGTTCGTAAAAGTTTATCAATCAGTTGGTAAGAGAAAACATCTTTTTTAAGCCTCTGGACTTTAATATTGTTTTAGATTAAGTCAAATCTGTTCTCAGCTATTAATGCAACTTTTGATCTGGACTATTCTGATCCATACAAGCATATTAAAACGAAGATAATAGTTGATACTCAGTTACTCTATCTATTGAACTCTGTCATTAATTTAGTGTTCTATAGGCAAACCCAGTTTATCTATAGCTTAGAACTATTATTCAAAGCTTTATACCGTACATGTACGTACAGTTACATTCAGCAGTTGGCTGGGGCTATCACTCGCGGGTGGCGAAAAATTTATTCATGTCTGTTAATGTATCTCTGCCTATCTATCTGTCTCTCTCCATGATATCACATAAACTAAAAGATCTATACACTTAAACTGTTTAATGAAGCTTCATTCATATATAAGGAATATTAAGTTTGATGATGGTGCCTAATCGGGTAAAACTGAGCAATAGTAAATATTTTTACATTGGTTTTACTGGTAACCATGGTAAAAATCAGAACCTACTAAATAAAACAGTTTTTAAACAATTAGTGTAGGATTATATACGATTTTAACAGGTTACAATTATAATGGATTGGTTTCAATAATAAAAGTGGGTGAAAATATTTCAGTTCAGTAGAATTTTACGCCTAATTACATTTACAAGTTTACTGTAACTCTGTTTGGAACACTGATATAAATCCTAAAATTATGAATAAAAGTGAAATCATGTATCAAGGTACCTGAAGAAAACCTTTATCTCTTCAATTATAATTCTGCATTAAAATGTATTTCCACATGAACAAGAATTATTTCTATAAATTACAAGATAAAAAAATGGAATTAGGCTGAGTGTCATTAACGCTTATAACTCAGTGGGCAGTCACAATTTTTATAGTCAGTTGAACTTCCGATCTGAAAATATTTTGTATGCCTTTTATGTTGGCCTAAATTTACTAACCACATCTCTCAAATTAAGTTATCTATAGAATTAAACTAGTGCGGTAACTTCAGCAAAGTCTAGTATGCGACACGTGTTGTGGAATACTCCTACTTCGTTAATTTATGAGCTTTTAACATTGAATGCAACTATCAAATGATCGTATCGTTCTAACCTTGTAACATATAGCAAAGCCCAGTTTTAAAAATACTATGATCTCTTCAAACTAAAATAATTTCATCAAAAAACAATTAACAAGATTAATTATAATAACACTTTATCAGTTTAGGAATTTATGCTAAGGGGTTAGAAATTAATACGTATACTTCTTAGACCATCATCAAATTCAAACACAAAAATTTTAATATATACCAAATTTGTACAATCTAAAAATTGTCCCTTATATAAATTACTTATATAATAGAAATAGTTAACCACATTTTAATAGTAAACAGTTTCCTTTACTCAAGTTAGACAGATTCAAAAGGAGCTAAAATTCCTGTTCTCACAAACAATTGTATACTTATATTTGTGTATAAAAATTCAGATGAGTGCAAAACAATTATAAGGATGCACAGCAATCCGTTTTTACTTAAGGGCTATTTTCCTTTGTAGTTAAAAGATAACAGTACATTACATTACGAAATTGGGAACAAGCTTTGCGAAGATTTTTATGTCATTTTAAGTTTTACATCTTATTCACACCGTATCAATGGTGTATTTAAAGTTTATGTAAGCTGTAAAGGGTACTAAAACGACAGACGGCAATGATATGGAAACTTTTCAGAAACTATTAACATGAAATCTTTATACAGCCTCAAATTAAAAATTATTGTTTTCTATTCCCTCCATTTAAACTCTTTACTAATGTTAATCAAATTACTTTTAAAAGTTTATAGCCTTCGTTCAAAATGATTTTCGATTTGATATCAAAGTTCCCTCAGCTTAGTAGTGTTATGTAAAACTGTCAAAGCGTAAAACCGAGAGATAAATTGTAATAGACACAGGTTCAAAGCATACCATTTAATTTACCGTAGCTTCACAAGGCTGAAGGTTGAAATACCAAACCTTTTATATCGTTAGAGGACTCGCCGATAAAATCGGCTTTTCATTACGCCTTTATAATAGCAGAAGAATTTAGCGAGAGCCAATCGATTTTCTACATTCAAATATGATGTTTGAAGTCAATAATGGAAGATAATTCCAGGATATGAAAATGTTCAATAACAAAGTTTAATAAATAATCTTTTATACATGAAAACAAAATGCCATTTAGAAAAAATAAAAATCCCTGATTAGAATGTACTAAGACCTACAGGAAGAGAGTGTGGAAATATGATTGAAACATACAGGGTCTTATGAATAAACTGTATGTAATATATATATATATTTATTTATTTATTTATTATGTAAGGCTATTGACATTTTATACAAATTTTATGTAAATAAAAGTAATTTGACAGGTATTTGGTCTTCCGATCATATCTTAGTATGGTTATTTAAACGCATATGTGACAGATACGGCCAAATGCAATATAAGTGAAAGCTCTGTGGTGTAATGGTAGCACATTCGCCCGGAAAGTGAGAGATCCGGGTTCGAATCCCGTAGTACTTTTTGCGATTCAATATTTATTAAAATAAATAAGGCTATTGCCATATGTACAAATTATATATATATATATATATATATAGTCGGGTTTTAATTACATAAGTTTTCTTAATGTGGCATGACAAATATTTGAATATGATTAAAAATATACGAATTTCTGGATTCTATAATACAAAATACTTTTCTCAATACTTATGTGAACATCTATAAACATTTAGTTCAGTTTTAGGATTGAGTTTGTTGTTAATGTAAATAAATAATTTACATAAAACCTTTTGATATAAGAATTTATAATATTTAAATTTTAATCCATTAACATCATAAATCTAATAATATTGAAAATTATTTTCACACGTGAATAAAAAAAGCATTTTACGCATTTTTTACACTGAAAACTAACTTTATAAAGGGTAAAAATCAATTCTTAAGACGCTTTTATAACTGTTAGACAACAAGTAATAAGAAAACAACTCTGTATATATTACATAAGTCTGATTTTCGCAGAATAGCAGATACAGATAACTTCAATAATATTAATTCATAATTAGTAAGTATATTTAATTTGTACTAAAATTTTACTTGTAATAGGCTGTAATAATATGTATATAAAAATTTATCATTTGTAAAAAACACGCTGGTAAAAAACCTGAAAATATTCAAAGACCAAAAGTTTAAGATTTACAGAATTATATTTACTACTCTATTGCTAAAACATTGTTATTTAATATAAAACTAAAAAAAATATGAAATTTGAAGATGGCATATTTGCATAAACATAAAATTTCTGTTATATGATTGGATAAAGAAATAGTCTATCCATTACGTAGCGCCAAGGAATTTTGTGTGGTAAGTTCTAATTCAGATAAAATGTAGTATTTGATTATCGGATTGCGCCCATTAATAAATAATAAATAAATCATAAATCTAATAATATTGAAAATTATTTTCACATGTGAATAAAAAAAGGATTTGAGGTTTGAAATTAGTTCATATGGTCATTTAGTTCTGGTTTAAGGGATATATTAAGAATTAGGGTTATTTGCTGAAAAGGAAATGCATTTGATACTCCGGATATGCTAGTTGGCAAATTCGTGATATGGTAAGGTAGGGTAACTTGATATCAATAATCCTGTTCGCCTTCCTTTGACATTAAATGAATATTAATATAGGTGCATAATATGCTGGCTTTTAGGATACAAACGAGTGTGGCAGGATCATTTGATATAGCTATAAAATTCGCTTACTGGGCACTGTTAAAAAACATGTAAAAGTTGACTAGAGAACTGGGGTTAAACATCCAATTTTATCTTAACATAAAATATCGTTACCGACGATCAATGTATATAGACAATTTTCCTCTCTTGATTAAAATAAAATATTTTATGGTTATGCATTTCAAATATAAGACGATAAAATATAAGTTTTATACATTGAGACTTCGTCGACACTGATGAGTAACTACCTAAATCCTATGTTGTTTACAAATTAGGCGAAGATCTGTGTGGTATCGACACTTAGCTATTGAGAGCGTTTCCTCCAGAGTTATTACCAAATAGCGATTTGCACTCAAACAATATGTCTAAGTATCATTATAATAAGTAAACGAGACTTTATGTATCATACAAATAAAAGATTTCCAATAATTAGATCATTTTCCTGGGATAAAACTTACTGAATATTTAAGAGGGACGTTTAAATTCTATGAGTGTTCCTGAGAAATTTGCATAACTGTTTTATGCGGAATAAAATGATTAATAGACCAACTCTTTGGGAGATTGCCCGTGTTGGGAAGTCTGCCTTTTATTATATTTTTATAAACTGTTATAGGATTTAAAACTGCAAGTTCCTGGTACCGCTTATTGTGACTTACTATTCCCAAGCATACTTTCCTGATACTATCTCTTTTTAAATTTTCTCTTGCTGGAAATAAAAATTAAATTATACATTTATAAATCACGACATATTACATGCAAATAAGTTTGATTACAATAATAATATTATCTCAACCGATAAATGCTCACAAATAACAAGACTTTTTTGCTAACTGTTGTGTTTTGGGCTATTTAAATTTAATAGTTTATACTAGTGGCAAAACACATATTATATAAAAAGATCTTTGTAACAAAAATTTCGAGTACTATATGAAAATACTAACTTATACACAAATGTTTAGGTTATTTTATGATGTTGGTATACAATGAAAGATAGATTGTAACTACACCAAAACATACAATACGAGCTCGGTGTACAAAGGTGAACACCCACACACCGCAGGAGAAGAGAAGATGAACTAAGATTAACCCACACCTACTCACATAACCCCAGTTTCTTTCACACCGTCAATAACAAAAGCTGCACGATACCGTTGTCCCATTTTATCTACGATAATTGATTTTCTTTTTCCAGTAAATGTATCGGTTTATTTCCAATAAAAACCTAGCAATTTTTGTAACTAACATTAATTTTTCGTTCTTAAATTTTTAATTACAATTGTCTATTTATTACTCTATTGATAAGAATAACAAACGTGCATACATATTTTCATACCCTTCATAAACTCATACATACATACAAATGACTAGTGACACACATCTACCAGTCACCTAAATATTACATTCCTACTTCCGGGGAAAATATGAAGTTTCTGACATATAATTCTTTATATAAGAAGATATTTTTATAAATATGACTATATTTTAAGATAAAATTTAGAAAATACATTACTAGAATGTCACAAATATATCCCTTAGTCTTTGAATTGTTCATAATTTTTAAATGAAGAATGTAGTTTAATAAAACAGCATACATACTGTGAAGAGTTGAAAAGAATTGGTAAAAAGGATTTACAAATAAAGTGTAATTATGTACATAATTTTTTAAATAAAACATTGTTTAAAGAACAAAAATAAAGTTTAACCTGAATTGAATTAAAAATCAACAAACATTAGTTTGGCTAAAGTTATTGAATTACGCATTTTTTACACTGAAAACTAACTTTATAAAGGGTAAAAATCAATTCTTAAGACGCTTTTATAACTGTTAGACAACAAGTAATAAGAAAACAACTCTGTATATATTACATAAGTCTGATTTTCGCAGAATAGCAGATACAGATAACTTCAATAATATTAATTCATAATTAGTAAGTATATTTAATTTGTACTAAAATTTTACTTGTAATAGGCTGTAATAATATGTATATAAAAATTTATCATTTGTAAAAAACACGCTGGTAAAAAACCTGAAAATATTCAAAGACCAAAAGTTTAAGATTTACAGAATTATATTTACTACTCTATTGCTAAAACATTGTTATTTAATATAAAACTAAAAAAATATGAAATTTGAAGATGGCATATTTGCATAAACATAAAATTTCTGTTATATGATTGGATAAAGAAATAGTCTATCCATTACGTAGCGCCAAGGAATTTTGTGTGGTAAGTTCTAATTCAGATAAAATGTAGTATTTGATTATCGGATTGCGCCCATTAATAAATAATAAATAAATCATAAATCTAATAATATTGAAAATTATTTTCACATGTGAATAAAAAAAGGATTTGAGGTTTGAAATTAGTTCATATGGTCATTTAGTTCTGGTTTAAGGGATATATTAAGAATTAGGGTTATTTGCTGAAAAGGAAATGCATTTGATACTCCGGATATGCTAGTTGGCAAATTCGTGATATGGTAAGGTAGGGTAACTTGATATCAATAATCCTGTTCGCCTTCCTTTGACATTAAATGAATATTAATATAGGTGCATAATATGCTGGCTTTTTAGGATACAAACGAGTGTGGCAGGATCATTTGATATAGCTATAAAATTCGCTTACTGGGCACTGTTAAAAAACATGTAAAAGTTGACTAGAGAACTGGGGTTAAACATCCAATTTTATCTTAACATAAAATATCGTTACCGACGATCAATGTATATAGACAATTTTCCTCTCTTGATTAAAATTAAATATTTTATGGTTATGCATTTCAAATATAAGACGATAAAATATAAGTTTTATACATTGAGACTTCGTCGACACTGATGAGTAACTACCTAAATCCTATGTTGTTTACAAATTAGGCGAAGATCTGTGTGGTATCGACACTTAGCTATTGAGAGCGTTTCCTCCAGAGTTATTACCAAATAGCGATTTGCACTCAAACAATATGTCTAAGTATCATTATAATAAGTAAACGAGACTTTATGTATCATACAAATAAAAGATTTCCAATAATTAGATCATTTTCCTGGGATAAAACTTACTGAATATTTAAGAGGGACGTTTAAATTCTATGAGTGTTCCTGAGAAATTTGCATAACTGTTTTATGCGGAATAAAATGATTAATAGACCAACTCTTTGGGAGATTGCCCGTGTTGGGAAGTCTGCCTTTTATTATATTTTATAAACTGTTATAGGATTTAAAACTGCAAGTTCCTGGTACCGCTTATTGTGACTTACTATTCCCAAGCATACTTTCCTGATACTATCTCTTTTTAAATTTTCTCTTGCTGGAAATAAAAATTAAATTATACATTTATAAATCACGACATATTACATGCAAATAAGTTTGATTACAATAATAATATTATCTCAACCGATAAATGCTCACAAATAACAAGACTTTTTTGCTAACTGTTGTGTTTTGGGCTATTTAAATTTAATAGTTTATACTAGTGGCAAAACACATATTATATAAAAAGATCTTTGTAACAAAAATTTCGAGTACTATATGAAAATACTAACTTATACACAAATGTTTAGGTTATTTTATGATGTTGGTATACAATGAAAGATAGATTGTAACTACACCAAAACATACAATACGAGCTCGGTGTACAAAGGTGAACACCCACACACCGCAGGAGAAGAGAAGATGAACTAAGATTAACCCACACCTACTCACATAACCCCAGTTTCTTTCACACCGTCAATAACAAAAGCTGCACGATACCGTTGTCCCATTTTATCTACGATAATTGATTTTCTTTTTCCAGTAAATGTATCGGTTTATTTCCAATAAAAACCTAGCAATTTTTGTAACTAACATTAATTTTTCGTTCTTAAATTTTTAATTACAATTGTCTATTTATTACTCTATTGATAAGAATAACAAATGTGCATACATATTTTCATACCCTTCATAAACTCATACATACATACAAATGACTAGTGACACACATCTACCAGTCACCTAAATATTACATTCCTACTTCCGGGGAAAATATGAAGTTTCTGACATATAATTCTTTATATAAGAAGATATTTTTATAAATATGACTATATTTTAAGATAAAATTTAGAAAATACATTACTAGAATGTCACAAATATATCCCTTAGTCTTTGAATTGTTCATAATTTTTAAATGAAGAATGTAGTTTAATAAAACAGCATACATACTGTGAAGAGTTGAAAAGAATTGGTAAAAAGGATTTACAAATAAAGTGTAATTATGTACATAATTTTTTAAATAAAACATTGTTTAAAGAACAAAAATAAAGTTTAACCTGAATTGAATTAAAAATCAACAAACATTAGTTTGGCTAAAGTTATTGAATTACGCATTTTTTACACTGAAAACTAACTTTATAAAGGGTAAAAATCAATTCTTAAGACGCTTTTATAACTGTTAGACAACAAGTAATAAGAAAACAACTCTGTATATATTACATAAGTCTGATTTTCGCAGAATAGCAGATACAGATAACTTCAATAATATTAATTCATAATTAGTAAGTATATTTAATTTGTACTAAAATTTTACTTGTAATAGGCTGTAATAATATGTATATAAAAATTTATCATTTGTAAAAAACACGCTGGTAAAAAACCTGAAAATATTCAAAGACCAAAAGTTTAAGATTTACAGAATTATATTTACTACTCTATTGCTAAAACATTGTTATTTAATATAAAACTACAAAAAAATATGAAATTTGAAGATGGCATATTTGCATAAACATAAAATTTCTGTTATATGATTGGATAAAGAAATAGTCTATCCATTACGTAGCGCCAAGGGATTTTGTGTGGTAAGTTCTAATTCAGATAAAATGTAGTATTTGATTATCGGATTGCGCCCATAAATAAATAATTCAACGAAATGAAAAATGCCTTTATTAAAGAGAGTTAGCACTATCAAGCCCCCTCTACCACTGAAACTAACACAGTATACAATAAATAAATACAATAAAAATAATAATAATAATAATAATATTATATCAAATAATAAAAATCACATCCTTGCTCTACAATTTCTACCTATTTGCATTAGGATTTATTACTCGACATATATATAATAATGTAATCACTGGGATACGATTAAGCTTACTGGGTTAAATTAAAAGTATTACTCACTTAGAATTTCTCTCTTATACCAAAATGGGTCTTAAAAGATAAAATTCTGGGCAATTGGCATAAAATATTAATTTATTGTTGGGCAGGTTTTATAATTCGCACATATTTAAGGACACAATTACAAAATTGTATATAGCACATATCAAGAACCTCTTTCATAGTAAAGATTTGTACCGTAGGACGATAACACATGAGGGTGGTGACTTCTGAGGTCGTAGTAATAAATACTAGAAATGCAAAGTTTACTTATAAGTTCAGTTTAATTACGAAAATTTACAAGCACCACTTTTAGATGGTAAAGGAAAAGTATGTAATGCCACGTTGCTGCCAATTAGAATATAATAACTAAAAACGTATATCTTCTAGGTGGGCCTAAGATATCCAATGTTCTCTGAAATTATGCCTACGATGTTTTACTTTATAAGACATTAAGATTTTACTTCCCTTCGCAATATGTAGACTCACAACCCGGGTGTCGGCGTCTTGGCACGAGACAATGGCGCTGAGGTCTAAGAAGGGTTATGTATAGTCGGTGGTTACTAGACGATGAGTAGAAGTTAATAAACTAGTAGCCATCTACTCAAGTAATATGTGCCCTGTGAGCCGTGAGACACGTGGGACACGTAAACTCGCCTAAAACAAATTCGCGACGGTATTAGCCATTTAATGATACAAACTACTATTTATAACAACGTGCTAGGACGACTCCACCACTTTTATCTATTTCAATCAAACAAATAAAAGATCTTCAAGGGTACGTTACTTTACTATTTACAACTTTACTTTACGTTACATCCATTTTTATATGTTTGGCATCAAAGGGCTAATTTAATAATACGAAAAGATAAATTTTTCTTACGGACAAAGCGCGCGAGGTCTGCTCGGTCATATAGTTGGGCTGCTACAAAGGGTTAGAAGAAGATATTCATACGCGTGCCAATTAGGTAGTTACTCCGCCCAATAATTTAGTTCTGGAACATTGGATAAAAATGATATTAAATTATACTGGCTGACTAGGTTGCGAAATTTACATTATATTAAATTTACAAATTATTTCACATTCCTTCAAAAATAGTAGAAAAAGGCATATACGAGTAAAATATATTTTCCCTACGATCTAATAACAAAATAACTAATAACAAACTTTAGGAGACAAAATCAAGGAATTTGCTTTCATACAGTTATCACTAATTTTAATAATTACATGAATTATTGTGGATTATGTGAGCAATGAAGGTAGGAACCGTTATATATTATGTAATATAAATGTAGTTTTGTTTCACTGACAACGTGTAACTGTTGCCTCAGGCAGCAAAACACGTAGCTAAACTTCTATACAAGTATCCACTCCCCTCGAGCAAGTTTGCAACTTGAGGTGGACGGATAGGCCATTATTAAACTGTTTTTGCCATTGACGCTAGGCAGCTTTCCATCATCGGTTAACGGAGGGAGATTTTTTACGTGGTAACTTGTATTATTATGGAATGGCAGGAATTTCCACTTTCTGGATGAAATGAAATGATACTTTAAATGGTTTTATAATACGAGTACATATTTTAGTAGACTAAGTAAATTTTTAGATGCATATGGCTCAGAAATACTCATATACAGTTTCATTACCAAGGCATGAAGCTTAGGAGTAATTAAAAGCGAACTACTCAAGTCACTTAATATTACAGCGTTATAATATATTAAACAGTATTAAAAAATATAAATGTTAATGACTACCAGCATATATTTCGTATACGTTCGTTGACTAAAGTGTAATTTTGTAGTAATGTACCTCTAATACATTTATTGTAGATATGATACAAAGGTATTTACTTCATGAGGTCGTATTTCTATAAGAAACCGTTTTATAAAAAGTTTCAAATGTTAAGACTGGAGCAGATAACTATGTATATTTGTTAACTTGCATAATCACAAGTGATTATTAACAATACTATCATGGTAAAAATCTAATAGTATGTATGTATGTATAGGTTATTTAATCACGTAAAAACTACTGGACCGATTGTACACGGACATTGGTCACTGGTTAACATATATGTTTCTATGTCTAAACTCTCTCCCTGATACACCCCCTGGGCTCTGACGTTGTACACTGCCATTAAAATGTGGCCTGTTTATTTCTGTCCTATATTTCATTGGAAACCGATTATTGAACACATAAAACTATACTAGCTGGAATTGAAGCTGTAACAGTATATTAATTTCTCTCATATAAATATCAGAAGCTTGTATACTGGCCTACTTTCTTATAAATTCTATTTTATCATATGTGTATACCTGTACGTTCTCTATAACCTCAGCTTGCAAAATTTATTAGTCCAGGGACATCAGTAATATGTAAATGTAACATACTGTAATAAAACTGTGAATAGTAAAGATATTTGTTCCTTAATTTAAATAAATGTATAGACGCTATAATATATTTTTAAAATAAAAACCGTAAATAATGAAAACCAAGCACTAGGTTAAAAAAACTTTAGTGAAGATCAAATAACGTAATGTTCTACTAAACTAATTGTTTGATAAATTTAAGGAGAGAAGGACAGCGTTTTGCAATTTGATGGAAATCCATAACAAAAATAAGCAGTGGCAAAATGTATATGGTTTTAAACAAATTATGTTTTAAAGTTTCTAATTGCTTAACCTTCGCTCATGGGTAGATGTATTTAGAAAAAAATAATAATATAGAATATCATGGTTATCCTTAGTTCATAAAACTACAATACAATTAACTGTTAATAACTACATCAAAAGCCCCATAATATACGACATAATATTTATGTGTAGACTAGGAATAGCAATTATCAGAGACAACCATAATTAGTACTGCGAAACTGGGAGTTACATTTCATTAATATATACACTACTAATGCATGGATGTTATTAATAAATTACGAAAACAATATTAAATCCCACTAATACTTTTAATAGTAGTACATAAAAGACCGCATATAACGACTTGGACGTTAAAGAATCGTTAAACTCACGTTCGAAGAGCTTTGTTCAGGATAAGCCTGGTTCATTGTCAGAAAGGGTTTTATATAGTCGCTGTAAACAAAGGAATTTGCAAGAGGATTATGTAAAAATGTGAAGTCCCGTTTGCTTCTACCTGGATTGTCTTTCTAAATATAAAGTGATAAAAAAAGAATTGTTCTGTGATTTTACTACGTTTTTATGTACAAATACTTTTATATGTTACTGGCGTATTATTAATAAATATTACTGCACAGTCGTTTGTTTAACCTTACATACGAACCTAGTCCATTTGTGTGAAACATATGACAATAGTAGTTTATAACATTCTATTAGTTATCTGGAGGTTCCCACGCAATTTCATTGTGAAGAGCAATGGATACCATAGGCATATATTTTTAAATAGCATTCCAAAAATCCTAAGACAGGTAATGTCCACGCAATCTCTTGATGCATTATACATTTAAAGTCGGAGACTAAAACAGTTTTGAACAATACCTCTGAAATGTATAGGATTTCATTCGGATATATCATAACACTTTATTTAATACCTTTAAACGATAAAATACAGAGAAATCTTAAGTATATATGGACACTAACTTCGATGTCCTTAGTCGACCGTCTCTTATTCTGGCCGGCAGCTCACTACCATATCCTTGATATTCACTTCGTGCTGTAGATCCTGGAACGCATCCTTTATCCAGCCGTAATTGCGTGTGGTGTTCACGGATTGCCGACGTCAATATATTATGTAGGATAGAGTCGAGTCGTTTCATGAGGGCGGGTTATCATAGACAGGCCATGATACAATACATGGGCAGGTGTTCTATCGGATCGTCTGTAACTGCGGTCTACGTTGGCCCACCACTGAAACTCATTCAATGGCAATCTGTTTAGCCTAACGGAGCTCTAGAAATCTATAGCCGGCGAAGAGGGGCACGTGATTGAAGGAGGGACACGTCGTCACGACCCGTACTGCCCCGCCTTAGAGTAGCCCGGCCCTGAAGCTGTAGAGCTCGGCGGAGCACAGAGGATCTTAAACGCCAGTTCCTGCCTTGACGATGACAGTCCGCCTCACACCAGGCACAATCTATTGCAATGAGCACCAATCCTCACTCCACCCTCACCTGAGCGTGGACAATCGCCCAGCGAGGTTCTCGCCACTTCCTCATCTATGTATGCGTCGAATTGTCCAACGTTGACCTATGCATCGATCCGCTGCCCGATTGAGACGACTAGATCCTCCAAGGTGAGATTGGAGCTTGGATTGTAACAGTTAGGGAGTCGGTGTGCTTGTCCTACCACTTCGAAGTTTGCCGTAATCGGAGATTGGGTGGAAATTAGCACTCTCTCACGATGGAGGAAAATCAACCATAACTGCTCTAATTTTCGAGAGGAGATCGAGGGTCCTTTTACTTTCAGTTCTCATCAACGAGTATAATTCCTTCAGACGGATCTTCTTGATTCACCGTGCTGAGGGTGAAGCTAAGCTGGGGGGACCATGTAAGTCCTTATCACGTCCGACTTCATTTAGGCAGCCTGCTCTTACAGCCTGGAAATGGTGGGCTCCAGCGTCAGTTTGGCTCTCGTTCAAGTGGACATACCAAAATTGTAGAAGAAATCTCCATCTTCTAGGACTCGTAAGGGCCATATATAGTAAAAAGGGATGGTGGTTCTGCATGACATGAAGAGTTTTAAATTTTGTGGGCATGAAATTGATGCCCAACCATGTCGTTGCTGAAGAAGCGGTGTTTAGCTGAACTTGAAGTGACGCCTCTAAACAGTTAACGATAGCCTGGTCGCTAGTATATTCTAGGAAACAAACCCACTCGCAGTGCAGTGATATACTATGCCCTCCTTCCTGGGCGAGTACAGAGCGTTTAACTAATTCCATAACGAGGTTAAATAGCACCGGAGATTGAAAACAGCCCTGTCGGACAACATCCTGAAAATAAATGGCTGGCGTGAACCCATTAGAGTCCCTCATTGCCATGGCAATCATCTCGTATGAGTCATTCCGTGAGGCACGTACTACACATGACACCACATGAGCCGAGAGAGGGACACTCCAGAAGGCGTACTTGAAGTGAAACCACGCTAAGTAGAGTTCTCCACCCCAGCAATGCACCTGAGCTAGAAGCTTCTCAAACACGAAATTGTGCTCTAGGAAATTATCGGACGCAGTAAGGCCATTCTGAGCCCAACATTGGAGGCGGATTTTAGATATCCATGGTTAAAGTAGACAGTCCATAAGACCTTCCATGCAGTATCCGAGAGCATATTCGTGGACAATATGTTATATATCTCATTGTGGGTACCCTTCTCATGGATGAGTCTTTAGATGAGTTTTTCCTAAGGTGGGAAGCGCCCTGCAGCAATACGGATATTAAATATGGTGGAAAGCACGAGTGAATCACAGCGACGAAAAATGACGTATTTGTAGCTATCCGGGCATTGAGTGGTGTTGGTGGTCCTTGGAAGCATCGTGGTTACTTCCCTGGACTCAATGTATACTAATAGCGGTGATAGAGAAGCCGCAGCAGGTAATACGGAGTTAAGGTGAATAGGAAGAAGTGAAATAGGCCAGATGCAAAAGCATCTATAAACTTAATCATTGCGCACTTGGGAGTTGTCCGGTAAAGTTGATGACTTCGCAATCAAGATGAAGCTGCGGAGTATGGACACGAGGTTAATGACACAACCACAGCTGCATCTTGTGCTCCACAGAGTGGTAGGCTCTGGTACAATATAGATAAAAGTGTATCCATAAAATTAAGCACCGGTTTATAAAATCTCATGAAATAGAAAACATATAATAAAATATATAAGCATATTTATTGGAATTATTATTATTATTATGAAACAATGAGGCTTTTTAAATTTTCATAATCTATGTAATTTCCATAAGAAAAAGAATATAGACACTTATACCATTTAATAAATATGAAATTAATCATTGTGTATATTCCATATCAGACTAAATAAACATGTAACAAGATGGTACATAAATCATTATGACCACTTAAACCATTTTGGAAAGTTTTATCTCACGAATCTTCATTTTGTGTTCAGTGGTTGTCTTTAATTTACAATTAATGCATTCTTAATTTGTTTTGAATTTCACAGTTGGCTTAAGTAAGTTTTCTTTATTTCAAAATCGAAATTTAATTCTCCTATTTTGTAATATTAAGTAAGAGCATAAATAAAGCTGCCAATATATCAGTACCTAAGATATTTTACGTTTTTTTTAAATAATTGTAAAAAATTACTGAAATCTTTACTTTGAACTTAGAGTCTTTAATTATAAATAAACTCATTTAGTAAGGCTTGCTAATCTTTAAAAAAATTACTAGATTAGAGGTAAATAACAGAAGTATTATGTCGATACGCTATCATTATTGCTAAAGTGGTCTTATCCTTATCTCTTTCAGACTTGCTCAAATATGTCTTATTTAACCAGCATAGTAATATTTAAACAGATAACATGAGAACCAACTAGTGACTTTGGAAGTACAATAAATGGCTAGGCTGACGGGTTACCTACAAGGACAAGACCATTCAGAGGTCCTCCATCCAAGGAACAACCACGCTAGGTGTTGTTTGACTTGCTATGAAGTGTTAAATATAATACCCACTGCTCTAGAATATTCTCTCTGTAATATAACCAAAATTTTGGCAGTAATAATACATTTTACGGAATTATATTATTGTGCATAAAATGGCAACCAATCACGATCTGTACTATACCACTATGTAGGTCGTCTACAATCTTAAAAAGAATTAAATAAAGTATACAGTTTTAAAAAGTTAAAGGAAAACAAATAAAGGAAAAAAATATTATGTATGAAGAAGTCATGTAAGCAATAATAATAATTTTTATTTGCGAAAGTCTATAACGAGTGTTACAAAAGTCTATCACTTTTGAGGGGGACAAAAAAATTAATTTTTACCTGGTTCTCTTTTCACGCAAAAACACGGGAACGAACTGACTTATAGCCCTATATTGACCTACGTTAAAGTTATGCAATGATATTTACAATTGGGGTTGGGTAAAGTGTTAGTTAAATTTGTTGCATTAGTCTTATGGGTTACTATAATGTAACTATTTAAACACAGAATAAATACATTTGTAAACCAAAATAAATATGGCTGTAAGATATATAACATGAGACATAGTAACATGTTTAATGCATAACATTTCATTATACCTGAAATTTATAACGGAAACACAGCGTGAACTTTACGTGACATGTGTTATTGTTTACTCCTTAAAGGCAGTATAAGGTTCAGTATAAGTATATGTGTTATTGTGTACCCTTAAATAATATAGGCAGTTTCATTTCATAAATTTAAAATAAGTTTAATTTTCCTTTTATGAATAAATGTTTACAACTAAGCACGTACCTTTAAAAAGAAATACTGTTGTTATTATTTGTTAAAATCATCGCTGCTGTAACCGTAACTTTGTTTGTAAACATAGCCAACACAACAAAGGACCTTAAAGAGAATGAAGAGGAGGGGGTGGTAATGATCTTCCTCCTCATCCTTCTCACCAACTGTCGTTCAACAAAAGCCTTTATTCAGGTTAACAATAGCGTTAATACCCCTGTTGCATCGCTTCCTAATGTGTTTCAATATCTATCCTGCTTCCATTTCGTGCATTCTATTTATTGCAATAGAGGTAATTGCTATTGTATTTATCTCCCGATAAAGTTTACCTTTATTAAACTATGGCCAATATTACAGTAACTTATGTGTCTGTCCGTCTGCCGACTGTCATGTTTGTTCAATTTGAAACTTTGAACATAGATTTCTACAGGTACATAGCTTAAACAAAATCACTTTTGATCTAAATCTATTTAGAGGCTAAATGACGTATGATAGATCTAATTTTTTTCATTCCGTCTTTGTGATAGCTTATTAGTTACGTTCTGCCAAGCACTTTAATACCCTATTGTATTTAATTATTAAATTCATGTCCTTATTCGTCCATCTTTGCTGTATTTATTGATGGTATGATTCATGAGCCATGTAAGTACACACATTCCTATTGGTCAAAGGAAGTAATTTATTGATTTTGGTGCAAAATCTTACAAGTAGGTCTATCCTTATCACAAGACTTTCATTATTACGTTAGGTCGTTGGGTGGTCCGCTTGAACAATTAATTTAGGAACCGTACAGTACAATCATCTTTCCCGTCACAATATGACCGGCTCGTGGGGTTCTTGTGTTGAACACACTGATATTTTATTAAAGAACATTTTTACAAAATGTTTATCTCACATCGTCTTACTAAGTACTAATTATATTTGCATTCCTTCAATAAACGTTTCTTGATAATTAGTGTTTCCTATTTTAAGTATGATAAACAATACATCTTCAAGGATAATTCACGACATATAAAGTGTACACTATATTAAAAAAAAACATATTTAAAATTTGACAACAAAACATTCACAAATCACCACAAATTTGTACTATCTACAAACTAAGCTTTGTGCAAAAATAGTAAAGAATGTTGATGGTGTTACGAGGACAAAACATTATCCGTAAATAAAGGATATATAACATATGAGTGCATTGAGTTGTAAGAAATTTTGTAAGGACGTTCTATAGAACAAAGGTAATTGAGAATAGTAAAGTTTATGAGTTTCTTCGGAGGTAACAGACGAAAGCCTAGTGAACTGAGTTGTTTCACGGGTACTTAACAAACAATTGGCGAGAAGTTTTAGAATTATACTTTGGGTATTTAAAAATAAGTATTCTACCCTACTAAATAAAATAGCTCATTTAAATTTATAAAAATTTAAATCTAATAAATACATGAATAATCCAACATTGAATACAAAAATTTAATCAAATTTACCTCGTATAAAATGCAAAGCCTAAAAAGAAATATTTTCGTGTTAAGTTAATATAATAAAGTGAATATTTATGAATATGTTTTAATTTGTTACGACGTTTAATAATTTCACATTTATTTGATATCACAGCATATAGGTGTAAAGGGTGACATTTATTGAAATCCTGGAATTTCCTATTTTCTCTCTCTCTCTCTCTCTGTGGTATTTAAAATTGTCCCAGTGATTTTAAACAGGTAAATAATGAATGAAGATCTAAAGGTATATTAAAAAATATAGTATTAATATAGTCATGTTTATGAATGTATATTTAACATACATTTTTCTCAATATCTCTAATAGTAAATATCTTGTCATATATATCATGTATACATTTCATTTTACGTTATTTGTGTGTGATAAATTATTACTTGAATAATTATAGCAAAGTATTTAATTTAAAAAAGAACTACGTGATATAAATACACAAACACACACACACACACACACACACACACACACAAACACACACACACACATATATATATACATGTTCTTTTAAAAATAATTTTTTAATTAATTATTAAGTTACCTTATGCATTTATATATGTATATACTGAATGCGTATTACATTAAGGGCGTTACTGGCGAACTAAGAGTCTTTCTTTTCTTGAGGCACTTCATAAAGAATATCAGCTTCCTAGAGAACTTTACGAATACTTGCACTAAACATTAGCAAGATAGAAGTATCATGGAAGATAGAAGTATAAACATTAAAAGATAGAAGTATCATTCCTTACATTATTTCTTTTCAACCCTTAGTTATTCCAACTGTTCAATCAAAGTTTACACAACCATTTCAATATATATATATATATATATATATATATATATATATATATATATATATATATATATATAATATATATATATATATGTATATATATATTTAAAATTACTTAATAAAATGTGGTAGCTAAAAATAATCAATGTAATTTAACTAACACTGATTAAGATAAAACTTAACAAGAGATATTTTCAAGGTTTATATGATATTTACGTTTAATTTAGTTTACCGACTGAATTTGCATTATTTTACAATTCATATAAATATGTACAAAATTGCACAGTTGTCAATTTACTGTTATTTAAAGTAAAACACATAAAGATATTTTACCTTAAACTAAAGATGTTCTATATGGCTTCATAAAACATGTCTGCATATTGTTCCTTCCCAAACTCGTACCAACATTGCGCAAGTGTAACGTCCGCAACGGCGGCTTATAATCTCGCTCTAAGTTACGGTAGAGTAGCGGGTAAAGTAGGTACATACATTATAACTTGAGTGAAGCCTCAGAAGAAAAATTTTAGCTGTATCAGGAATGCGTCTGACGAACCCGGTGGTCATGCAATTGGCCCAACTTGGCCTATCCATTCACTTGGAAAGAGGTCATTGAGAAATACCTTGACCTCAGTCAGATAGTGTAGTGGTACGCCTTCTTTCAAGAAGTAGCCAACATTTCGTTCTTGGTAATCCTTACGAACCCATGGTACGAAAAATGTCGCTACATAACCAGGTACATTATCCCGTATTGTTCAAAACTTGGTACAAAACTTGTTCAGATTAGAGCTATCGCAAATTTGTTCCTATTTTTTATGTTTATTTTCACTATCTCGAATCATTCAGTTGTGTATGTTTACCTTCCAAATTAAGTTGACTCGTTATAAAACGTTATGTTGTCTCAGAAATTTTTCGCATCATCAAATTTATATAATATATCCACAATGAAGTTCTTCCAGGAAATCTTATTAGTTTCATTAATTGTTTGTAAAAGCGGCAATCTGTACGGTTTCAAATGCAAAAGATTTCTCAACACATGCCAAACTATCCTATGTGGGACTGACAATATGCACGTTGGGTTTTTCGATTTCGTACGTTTGTTAAAAAAACTTCAAAGCACGTGCTGGAGTTTATAAGATGAGCCTAAGTGAACTGATGACTTCTTAAGAGCACCAAGTTTCCACAAAATCTTTGTGCCACATTGTATGCCTACTAGCAGGAACGTTAATTTACTTTTTATGATAATAACGCTAAAATTTTATCGCCACCTTCCTTTTTTCAAACCAAAACAAACGGCTAACAAGGTCAGTCCAGGAAAGGCGGTCAATTGTAACGTAACTGCGCTTGTTGCGGCATAATTCTCCACTAGTGGACTACGCTAGCAAAAATGTGACATGTTTTCCTTCTCAACAAAACTAACACAGGAGCACTGTTCCTTTCCTGGATATTTTTATATGAATTTTTAAAGTATTAAGATCCTTTTGAAACACTCTGTATAATGCGTTTCAGTTTTTGATATGGACTATTAAAATATATATTAATTGGATTCAATTTAGTTTATTTAATATAGCCTAGACAAAATTTTCCTTAGTTTGTAATAACATGTTATAGTGAAAGCCCTTAGCATTTACATAATTCTTTCATGATTTTCCGACCACCTATTCTAATATTTGTATAGCATGTTTTTTATAATTTGGATATGAAGACGAAGAACGGAAAAAGAGGTTGGAACTTAAGTTATTAGATTTGAGCTGCTTTTCAATTAGGCCTATATCAGTTATTACCTTCGTTAATGCCCATGGTTTTGTATTCTTATACCTTTTGTACGCTGTATTTTGAATCATTTCTCATTAAATCCTGACATCTACAACAGGTTAAGCAATATATAATTAAACCATTTGACGTATAAAAAATAAAGGATTTATTTTTATTTTAACTTTATTATGTATCTTTTATCAGATTAGTTTTGTAACTAAAGCAATTTCATGAATATGAAACATTTATAGGGGTTGAAATTAAGTTGACACCACTAGGGAAATCATAATTAGTTTATTAATCTGTTGTTTAATAATTTCGATTCCGTAGACGAATAAAGTTCAAGAAGAATGTGCTGAATGCTCATATGTATATATATATATATAAAACATAACGATAAATATATTTTTAAAGATCAAATAACTATCATAGTACACACAAAGTTTTAAAACTTTTTGTTGAGTTTCGTTGACGCTTGTTAACAATTCTTTACTGTAGAACATATTTCATTTTTATGGGACGTAGGCTGCAAAATGGCAGTTACTTTATTGTTAATACCTAAATAGCGTTATAGTAAAAGGGTGGAGTATATTCTCCGTTCGTAGAGACCCCCTGCCTGGTTGTAAAGAGAGGAAATATTTTCATTAAGTCACAGTGAATAATATAAAGTAGATGATTGTTTATATATATATATATATATATATATATATATATATATATATATATATATATATATATGTATATAATTTATTTATATGATATTATTCACTGTGACTTAATGAAAATATTTCCTCTCTTTACAACCAGGCATATATTGTCTACATATCCTCAATGATTGTGAAATCAAATATAAAGACATGTGTAATTATACTATTTATATAAACAAATAATTATAATAAAAAGTTTACATTATATAATACTGTAAATATACATTTCTCAATACAAGACTTTCTATATTTTTTTACACATACTGTTAAAACAGTTTTGTAGTAAACCAAAATACGCATTTCAAACAATAAATCTAGAAACTATAAAAAATAAACATACGTTTTTAGTATTTGGCGTTGGTAGTGTTACATTGTTTGTATTATATTCTTACATGAAAAACAACCTATTATGAGTAAGTAATAAGTTGATAGTTTAACATCTAATACGGTAAAATATTTCTCATTATTATCTTATGTATTTTAGTTTGTTAGTATTTTTATAAATAGGAAAATGGGTAAACAATGTTTCAATATAACTAAACGTATTAAATTATTTGTTTATTATCATTATTGTATTCTTATTAATTATTTGCATTTATTTATTCATTATTCAATTGTTATGGAATGTGGTGTTATGCATTGTTAATATAACAAAAGCCTATATTTATTTCAAGCCTAATACTCCATAAAACGTATCAACCTACTCTCTTGCTCACTCATACGTTCATAAACATGCTTTTTTGGTGTCAAAATGATCTAGATGAGCTTAAATTTAGAACAGATGAGAAAAAATCGAGAAATACAATATTCTATTTTCTACTTTCCGTCACAGAAGCAGTGAAACTCTAAAATCCAGATCCTGGAATACACAACAAGACAATGAGACATTGTAATGTACAACTTGACGTGGTGGGAGTCTTTTGCATGCATTGGATTTTATGATTATTTTATGTTTTTTTTTAATTTTTTCATGATTTGTAATTTATAAATTTTTATCAATAACTGGCGATGTTTAAACTTTTATTGCCACACACAATTAGCAAATCAATGTATATGTTCACAACGACCTCTGTTACTTGGAATACCTAAAACATGTAAGTAAACTTCATAAGAATGATGTAAATATTATTAATAACTCATGGAAAGTTAAATGTGTACTTCAGTTATAGAAAGTTACTGATGAAAAAAATCCAATTTCCATTACTCTTTACGAAATTTAGGATTCATTGAGGTGACCTATGCAGATTTTGAGAAAAAAACTGTTTTAAGAGAGCAGTGTTTGAACGACTCGACCAATAAATAACTTAAACACATTGATTAGTTGGTCTTATTATTTCGCACAACTTCTTTATTCAATACTTTTTGTATATCTTATAGTTTCCAAGGTCCTTAAAGTGTGCATGAATTTTAGAACCCTCGGTATATGTGTGACATATATTTTATCACCCAACCGCTTAGAAGGCTGAACATATTTTATTTCAGCATGTCTGTCTACACGATATCCATAGAAACAAATCTATATTTTTGAAAGGCATGTCCTTTGAATACATGTTATTGGGCGTATACCGTCCACAGAACATCTCGTAGAACATTTAATTTTAAAATTTTAAACGGTTAAATTTATGTTTCAGTTTTGTAAATTAATCAGAATTAGATTGATAAAACATATTTATAGAATTTAACTGAGTCTTTAAAAACTATCTTTTGGAAGGCTGATGATTTTGTGTTTTGTCTTCCTGGCGGCTGTAGTTTAGTTTTGTCTGTGTGTCAATCTGCCTGCAAGGGATATCAAAAATGAAATTAGCTATATAGTTATAATTTTTTGTGTAACTTAAGTGGAGGCAATTTGCTTGACTCGAGATCAGGCGTAATCCTATTATGGTAAATGAAATTTTAATGAAGATGCGAATGAATTCTTATGCTAATCATTTACAAAAGGTTCAGGTTTATAGTATAATTTTGTTAATCCCATTACTATGTCACCTCACGAATATAATGTATAACATTATTTATATAAACTTCACCTTTCCCTTGACTAACTCTCTATTAAACAACTTGAAACATGAAATACCTTAAATGTTTGCGTTATAGGTAACAATATGGAAAGCAACTTTTGTTAGGGATACTGTTTTATATCGAACCCCTTGTAATATGCGGAAGTGCATTATGCAAACAGTGAAACAATAAACTAAAAGACTCGTTCTTGATGTGCTGCAGTCTGGTGAGATAATTTAGAATTACTCTAGTGAACAGAGACCATTAAACTTGTCCCTGTCTCTTTTAATCAAGACCAGGAAGAGGAAGCAAGACTGTTGTAATAGTTCGGATAAAAATGTAACTTTTCTCACATAAGTGGTTTTAAACCAAAGCAGACTAAAACTATATTATTAATACTTAAGATTTAAATACAACTATATTTTAAGGAGGAAATTTAGTAAACCTATAAGCTCTATCCAGCTCCATTAGGGAACATACAACATAGCTTTGCAACCCATAAAACATTTACCTCTCTTAAACTTTTATTTGAAGGTGTTATTTCGAAAATATAGTATGTGTACCAATGAATACCAACATATTATTATTAAATAATTATATAACACAAATATTACTAAAATAATTTTGAAAAGGTTTATAGTTTTATTTTGTATTTTTATTAAAATGGTATGTTTTTATTTTGTTTTAAAGGATTAAAACACTTTAATTTGTATGCCTTATTCAACTTTTAAAAGGTAAAATCAATTTGATTACTTATAGAGTAAATAACAAAAGTACCAAAAACAATAACAGTGACATAGATTAATGGGTCTTAAATTCATAATTTTATGTTTATCGACAAATGTAAATAAACTGTTATTACTCTCTTTTCAAACATCTTCTATTCTTCACATATTTTACTCATTAGGAAAAAATATTTTTACTTTTACTTTTTCTCTATAAAAAATTTAGTTACGTAATAATACAGTTAGAACTGAATACACAATGTCCTATTATTGTGTTTAAAAGATTACACATTGCTTGAACAATGATTACATGTTTGATAAAGATTGATTTTGATCAGTGTTTTGGCCAAGCTGCCTGCCACACATCACCCGCAGCCAATTGCCCACAGTGGTAAAACGTCAAACTAATGGCAAAACTTATGAAAAGATCATTTTTCCTTCGGGCAGTATTTTATTCACGGTTTGGTAGTGATTAAAAATCATGATTTTCTAATATTCAAATACTATCTATAAAAGTATTTCCCAAGTCATTAAATAACATATTTAAATAAATTCAAAATATTGTATTAAAGAGGATTACGTATTTTATATTTTGCTCTATTTATCTCTGTCCTACATGTGAAATATAGTTTAAAATAAGAATGTATACGCCTTAAAGTAACAAAGTCACCACTCAACTTTTTCCGTCTTGAATAAGTACATAGTTAATCGCGTATAAAAATTACTCGATTATTTAAACTACAGTTTAAGAACTTCCCAAGATATCTAAATATCTCGTATATATACCACAAGCAAATTAATATATCGTAAAATTATATGCGATGCTACGTTATAAACAGGCAAATTTGATGATTTCTAAGTTTGTTAAGTGAACTCTATAATATATAGTGAAAGAAGGATGCTCAGAAACATAAAACAAAAAAATGAGTTCTGATATAATGTAAAGGACATTCAGGTACAACCCTAAAGGTAAAATATTCAGGCACACAGTTACATTTCACAGTCTCATTTTGTATTCCGACGACTGACTTTGTCCATTCATTTATCAGATTCTCAACGCAACTTGATATATTGAAACAATACCTTAATCAGATCTTTGTAATCTTATAGGTCTGAATTTGAAGACTTTAATCGAGTTATTGTGTGTTGTAATTCATGCCTCTTAACATCGAAAAAAACTATATTTGTTAATAAGTAGTATTATAAATTATGTCAACGTAAAGTGAGAATGGAAGAAAGAGTTGTTGATGTTTGTAAATATTATATATTCTATATAAATGTAGCAAAAACACATCTCTGAGATTTAAATATGATTTTGATAAAAAAATATTATAGTTAATACATTGATCATATGTACTTTATACAAAGTAGTTATTTACGGAAGTTTGAAAGCATTAGACAAAAAGCTTTTACTGGGGAACCTTGGTTTGCATAATGAAAAGAGACATATATGTGGCCGATTTTGGAAATATATATACATGGATTAAGTCCGAAGTTTTCCTTTCTCTGGTTTACCACCATCTATGCATGAAAATGTTGAAATTCTTGCAGTAAAAACTAGCTTTGACCGGTCAAATCTAGTACTTATTTCATATAAAAAATTAGCTAAAGAACACAGTAATTCATTGAAGAAAATCTATGATTTATTATTTTCTCTTTACAATAGTGAAGAACGTAAACCCTGTATAAATAATATAATAAAAAACTACAAATTTTATGACAAACAAAACATAAAAACTCAAATGTAAAATTTTTACGTATCTGTAAAGAAAACATAGACTTATGTAATGAAATACCATCAAAATGGAAATATATGTCACAATTTGATTTAAAAAATAAAATTTCACAAACTGAATCGGAATCTTTTAACTATGAACAACCACAAATTAAGTCATCTAATTTCAATGATGTGGACCAAGCAAATGAAAAAAAAAATCTCGCTTAATTGTAAATCTTTCAAGTTATGCTCCAAAAAAAGGCGGAACTGGAAGTTCTTTCAAAGGGTTTTACTTATTGTCCAACCCCTCAATTTAATCAAATTAATTTATTGAATGGTGCTGTAGCATTTGCTAGAGATGAAAGAGTAAAATACTTCTTCAGTAAACAGCAAGAAACAATAAACTCTGATATTATTCCATGTTTAGAAACATTCAAAACTAAATCAAGTTGGGAACCTCCTCATCTACCTCCGGATCACCTTTGTTGATCAGTTTATCAACCTATTTCTGTTTAATTTATTCCTACCCTGAGTTTAAAAAGTCATTAAATACAAAGGAAAACCTCAGTCCACACCAATTTAAAGCAATAAAGTCATTAAAAAACACAGACATCAATCATTTCTACCTGCCGATAAAAGGAACAAAATTGTTATTAAAAATTTAGAAGATTATATTAAAGAAGCACAAAAGCAATTTTCTGACCATGATACATGTCAAGCTTTAGATGAAGACCCAACCGTTAAATTTAATGATAAAATCAAAGAATATTTGGAGGAAATGGTCCAGAGCAAGATATATCTTCAAACAACATAGCATTGTTTTCACCAATAAAACCTCGCACCCCCATTTTTTATACACTCCCCAAAATTCATGAGTATCCAAAATCCCCCTGGGAGACCCATTGTATCTAGTTACGGGTCACCGACTGAAAGGATATCGTCTTTTGTTGATAATCAGTTGCCACCACATGTAAAATCTCTTCCATCACATGTAAAAAAATTCATTGCATTTAATCGATCAAATTTCCCTCTATCAACCAACCATTACCTGATGACTCCATTTTAGTAACAGGGGATGTCAATTCCCTATACAATAACATCCCACATGATGATGGAGTAAAAGAAGCAGAATATTTTTTTTAATTCAACACCAAATAATACTAAACCTACAAAATAATTCATTATAACGTTAATAAGAATGATACTTACTGTGAACAATTTTAAATTCAATAACCAAAATTATATACAAACTTCTGGTACTGCAATAGGAACTAGAATGGTCCCATCTTACGCAAGTCTATTTATGGGTTTTATTTGAAAAAGAAGTTTTTAGATACACAACGCTTTAATACCTTTGAATTGCTACGTTATATAGATGATATTTTTGTCATCTGGGATCATGGAGTCAATTTACTAACACAATTTCTTACTGATTTTGTAGATTTCTCTTATTTAATATTTTCATGGATGTATTTAAAAATTTTAAAGTCACGTTTCTAGATTTTAGATGATTTTAGATCTGGATTTCTCCAAACTAAATTACATATAAAAAAGACTAACACTATGAATTACCTACATTTCTCCAGCTGTCACCCATTGTACGTAAAAAAAACCATTCCAAAAAGTTTGTCAGTAAGAGTAAAGAAACTATGCAGCAGCCAATCTGATTTCTTAAACTACATTGAAAAAAATTGGGTAAAAACTTCAAAGATTTGGGATTACCCCGAAAAAAATTTCCAAAAAATCAAATTAATAAACCAAAATGTCCAAAAAAATCATATTATTATTCAAAAGAACCTTAATTTATTACTCAGTTCTTCCCTGGTCTATACAAAATTATTTCTATTATAAAAATTGGATTTAATTTACTTCAAAGTTGCCCTGACACTTAAAATTGTAATTTCAAAAGCACCTCGAGTAATTTTTAGAAGACCTCCAAATTTGAAAAAACAAGCATGTTAACACACTAGTTCAAAAATCTATCAACTATACAAGAAGTGGATGTGATCCATGAAAAAACCACGATGGGGAACATGTAAAATTATGAGTTCTTCAGGAGAATTCAATAGCAGTAGTACTGGAACAATATATCCTATAATTGGCAAAATTGACTGTAATTCAAAAAATTTAATATACCAAATTAAATTTTAAGTTATGCTCCTAACAATATATTGGCCAAACATCGAACCATTTAAGAATCCCTATGACAGGGCAATAGGTTTGACATTTTCCACAAAGATGAAGATAAACTATTGGCATGACATTGTCTAGAACATAAACAAGACAAAATTGAAGAGTGGTTTTAAATTAAAAGGAATCCACACTTGCCCACAACAATGCCCTGATGAAAACTACAACAGATTAAAATTAAAGCACATGGAGCAAGCTCATCAAATTATGTTGAAGACAAACAATCTATTTGGTCTAAATGTAAGATAACCTATTAAATTATTTTAATACATTCAAAATTTTTCATAAATTACAAGTTGTTTTTCATCCTTTGTAAAAATCTACTTTCCATCAAGATTGAGTTAGAAAAAATTTCACGTCTGCTGGACTTTATCAAATTTTATGCACTGTGTTTACATTTATGTTTTTCTTAATTTCTCTTTACGTGTTATAGTTTTGTATTAATTTTTATTTAAAACTTTCTGAAGACGGGGGTATTAAATCCCCCCAAAAATAGAAGTGAAAAATAGTTCTTTTGCTTTCTTTTATTCAAAACAGTGATTAGTATATATATTACTATACAGGACCCATTAGGACAGACAGGGTTATTTGTCTCGGGAAAACTGGTGGCTTCTTCTGTTCCTTTTCTATTCAAAGCGGGCTAGGTTGAATGGAAGACAATACTGCCTTGTGTTTAGAAACACGTTAACACTAAGGGAGCTCCACCCCTACAAAATTCTTCCTACAGTGTATAGTAGATCTATCGGCCATTCTTTATTACCCCATCTCGAATTTTTGGGTTAGTTATATATGCATCTTACACATACATTTTGTTTCCAGGATTTAAGTATTACACTTGCTATACTTGCTGCTTTAAAATAACCAACAGTTAGTCATCTAAGATTAAAATCATCAAAAGCATTATATAGCAATAGAGTGTCACTCATAACGAATTTATTCCTATTAAAATCAACGGCAAGAGAGTCTGTAACAGAGGACAGTCAACGACTGGCCATTAACTGTTCAAATTATTGATGACGTTTGATTGACCAACTGTTCCACCAATCATCAGTAAATATGTCACTGACTGAACCACGGCATTGTACCTTTCCTACTCACCTGGTTTTTGAAAATTAAAAGGCATTGTACTAAAAACAAAATAAATTAAAGAGTATATAGAGTAACACAAGTTTTATAAAAATAATGTTCAATGTATTTAAGCGCAACTGTGAGAGGCTCCTTTATATTAAACATTATTCCTAATTTCATTGGCCTAATGTACTGAATGCCTCATTACTGCATAGACATAGCAAGACAATTGTACGTCATTCGTGATGCTGAACCATCGTTTTGTCATTCTTGAGACAGTGACTTCTTCACAGAGGATTGTCTGTTTTTCCGCACCTCTGCTAATTTGCATTCTGAATATGTTTTTGATGAAGGCTAACTTAAAATTTGAGAATACCTTTTCGTATTAAATTAACTTTTTCAAAATCAAATTTTTGGCCATTCAACATGAATTAAAATTTTTTATTATTCTTCTTGTTTATAATAATCCTTTATGTTTACAAATTTTATATAATTGTTTATTACTTTATCGTAATTTTTTGTATAAATAATTCACCGATAAACAATAAACAATAACTTGATAAAACAACTTTAATATCCATAATTCATAACGTAAAAAACGTGAATAAATATTACATTTTGAGAATTTGTTTAAAATATAACTTATAGCAATAACATGTTATTGCTATAAATATTTAAACACACATTAACCTATACTATATATAAATATAAACTTTAATAAAGTCAGCATTGTAAGTTATACATAATTTTAAAATTATATTCAAAGGGTTTTCGGATTACCTAGAATTCAGCTTTGAGATATAACTGTCAAAGCGTAAATCTAAGAGACAAATAGTAATACAGACAGGGACAAAGTATGCATTTTGATGTACCATGCTTTACAGCGCCAAAATACCAAATCCTTTAATGTCGGAAAAAAACGTTTGATGATAAAATCTTCTTTTCATCTTTCCTTTTATAATGATGGATACAAGTTTGCCTTGGTAACATGATAAACACACATTAATAATAGATGTAATTTGAAATAATGAGACTATATACATTTCATGAACCTATAATTCTAGACAACTTAGAATTTACAATTCTAGATAACTTAGAGTTTACAATTCTAGATAGCTTACAACTCTTACTCATTCAATTCTTTATTTGATCACTGTGGTTTAACATGTCAATGTGTAAACATGGTAATCGAAAATAATGTTCATCTCAATGTATACATAGAGTGGCATGCGTTTATTTCATTTACTGTGCTCTACAGGATCTACTTTAGTTTCTTTTTCTGAATATTCCAATAAACAATTATGTATATTTTGTAATTAAAAAGTGGGGTTTATAAACAAATATATTTCATATATCCTTGTTTACATACTGACATACGTGTCAAAGCTTTACCTTGTAAATAACTGTAGATATAAGTTTTATTGCACTTAAAACTGTTAAAAGAAACTTGCTTTTACTGATTTTAACTAAATTCTACCAAGAACCATACCATGCACATTAGCAAACACTTTTTAACGTGTTGTTTTTATCATTGAAATGAGTATAATTTAAAACTTGTTGTTTAAAATTTTTTTTGCTATTATATATTTTATATTGAAGTGGTTCCTAACATATTAAAATACATGTCATGATAGTACACAAACTAGTATAAAGATATTGCTTTCTGCAAAAAATTATAGCAGATTACTTAGTCTTCCGAAGGACCTTAAACTTATTTAACTGTTTAAGGTTGTATATAAAACACAAGTTTTTATAATGTAGATGCAGTTATAAAATATAGAAGAATATAGCGTGTTTATCTACTGCGGTAAATATTAATAAAAGCTTTGTTAAAGATAATGCTCGAAAAGAGAGATGATATAGAAATTAAATAAGATTATCTTGTTATCCATGTTTCTCATTCCCACATTCTCAGTTCCTTTATGTCTGTAGGTTAACGAAAAAGCCATGGGAATACCTTAGATATCTTTCTTACAAAAGATCCCAAGCCGAATACAGTAAAAATGAGTTTGTTATGTGGACATTTAATCTGATTTAATGGTATTATGTCAGGTTAAATATGTATATAAGTTTGCTATTTTCTTTATTTAATAAATATTATTTTCGCCTGTATATAGGTGGCTTTTTGAAGTGACTCCATTATGAATTTTGTCGATATAAATTTGACAACAAACTTTAAATCAGAAAAGGATAAAAGGTTACCAAGGCCTAATAAAATAGACTAGCTTCTGTAATGCATCAATAAGAAATTTGAAATTTTTGCCTACTTCTATGTCCTATTAAAATGTATTTAATGTACGATTTTAACATTGCCATAGATAGCCCAATGCAAGAATATTCTTAACCTGGTTTCTCTCTCAGCCAGAAAAAAATGCCGACTCAGCTCTATTGCCCATAAATCGTTGACGCCCAATTAATTATTATTAGAATAAGCTGTAGTTTTATGAAGAAAAATGTAAGAAATAAGGATTGTTAGTTGTAAGAATAGAACGTATTATTAATTTAAAATGATACGTTTCTGGATTTTCGTATTATAAATTAATATTGCACATACTCGGATTTGGCACGCTGGGGGTTTCGCCCACATACCCTACTTAGCTGTTAAGAGGAATTTGGTTATATTTTTCTAAGCGGTGTTGATGTTGATTTTAGCTGGATGGATAAGTATTTTAAATTACTTATACGCCAAGCATTTCATTTATCATAGTATTTTATAACATGAACTTTACAGAATTTTACTTTTCTTAAATTTATATTTTAATTAATGTTTTATTCATCGCTGATATAAGTAATAATTTATACTCGTGGGCGACTTTCATATTAACCAAGGAGATAAAGTAGTGACCATTAAAATGGTCGAAATTATCTGGTGTTTGATGTGAGTATACTGGATGTAGACTTACTGTAGTTTACTCTGTTCTTGGCAGTTTGTTGTATGAAGAAAATAAAAGGACGTAAACAAAAGGTGGCTAAGAAGGAGTACTTTTAATTCAAAAACAGGAATAAAGCGGGGTTAGTGTATATGGGGGTTAGGCTGACCAGAAGGTAACTGCTCGTTTCAAACCAATTCAAAGAATTTTGTGAAATAGAGAGGATTATCAGAAATAGAATGAAATTGCAAAATAAATCTCTCAATAGACTAAATACTTCTCTCTCAATTTTCCATATCACCTGTCGTTATGAATTCATGGCTTTTTCATATTAAAGTATAAGGCATAATAGGATATTTGTTACCTTTGGAGGTGCTTGCTTGATATATAATAATGAATGTAAGTAGATTAGAGTAACTACAACAAATTATATTAGTTAAAACAATGTTGAAATACTAACGATTTTTCTTAAAGATTTAGAGTACATTAGCAGAATTCTAACAGATATACATAAGATAAGACGTAATAGAATTTTTTATGAAGAAATTTCTTTGCGGTATTTTATCTTGGTCGTATTCGGTCGGATACGGTCGTTCAGATTATTATTACGGTTCAGTCGCTATTGGTCATTTACGAATGACGCAGGAAATTTGTTTAAATTAGGGATATGTTTTGCCTTTGCGTTTGTTTTTTGGTTCAACACTATCTACTACGGCCATAATGTACTCGCTATGTGTACGTATTAATACTGTACCAAAAATAATGGGTCCAATTGGTGCAGTAGTTTATCAGTTTTATACATTTGGCATGTGCGATATTTAATCTTTTTTCTGTCACTAGTATCTAGTAGTTCAATCAACATTTTGGAGATTTTTAAGCTGTTTAAGATAAAAAATTCCTGATTTTCAGACATTTTCCAGTGGTTACTAGGCAAAATCCAGTCAACTGCGTACAAAGCTTTATGGTTGTAGCTCTTCTAGAAGTATATTAAAATTTTGTATTCATGAGTAAGTGAGTTAAACAAGGGGAAATATATATATATGTATATAAGGAATTTTTATAATATATAAACTTAATAATATATTGCAAACATTTTACTTTTAACGTGTTATATAAGTACTTGTGTCACTATATCAAAGAAAATTCATCAATATGCATAAATGAGTTAAAATTCTAAATGCGCTTCAGGTAAAGAGCTACATTTAATGTAATGGGAGCTGTAAAATTTTAACTACTTTACGTTTATGACCAGCGCAAAGTTACGCTGCGGTCAAAGGATGAACCGTTTATACTCGGTTTTAAACTGACCCACGGCATCCATAGGTGTTAAAGGAGAAACTTTTTTATTCAAACCGATTTTAAAGATTTAAAATAAAAAAGTTTAATCCATATGGACAACAAAATCAAAGCTATAAAATGTATTTTTGCTAATAGTAGTGCTGGAGTTAAATGGAATTAATTATATTAATTTATTTAGAATCTAAACACAATAAATCAGAACCATGTACTTAAATGCAACACTCCTTTTGTAAGAATCATTTATCCTTATTTTATAACAGATTACACATTTAAATTGAAAAATAAATTTCTTTAAGAAATCGTTATAATTTTTTTGATCACACACTAAACATAGTTATTTTACAACATTTTAATTTATACCACTTAAAAATTAAGTTTAACAAAACAGTATTAAAGCATTATTTGCAAATGGTATACATTGTAAATCTTAAAATAAAAAAAGCAGAATGAATAAATTGATTTACTTTATTTAGCACCATCTAGTACATTGTTAAGGAATTCCGGATCACCTTTAAGCCTTATTCTGTCTGTCATCATGGCCCAACAATGGCCTGTGAGAGGTTCTTATTAAACAAAATAAGTGTAGGAGTCGATACTGTACCAGGTCAATAGAATAGGTAAAAAGTGCTGCGGTACACAAAAAGTAATTGAACATATGCTACCTGTAACTCAAATCCAAATGCCGGCTTATAATATCAATAGTGAAAGATACCTTGATTATTTTACAATTCAATTCCAAAAGACTTTTCGAGACGATTCTCAATTATTATAATATATTTTTAATACTTAATACAAAGACATATCCTAAAATATTGCATGTTGTAACTAATAACCTTTTACTTATTAGTTATTTCATAAAATTGATAATTTAAACAAAAGCCATATTTTAAACAATCCAGTTTTACCGGTTATCTACCTGAAGTATTGCTTGAATCCTTGGATGCTATAATTTAGCTATGTGGATGCTAAGTTTAGAGATTAATTAATTTCGTCCGTAAACAGATGATGGAGGGTTGTCTAACGGAATGGCAAAAACAGTTCAATAATGGCCTATCCCTCCACTTCAAGTTGCAAACTTGTCAAAATTACTTGAAGGGAATGGATACTTGTATAGAAGTTTAGCAACGTGTTTTGCTCCCTGAGGGAACAGTTCCATGTTATCAGTAAAACAAAACCTCTGTTGTATTATTTAACATATAATGGTAATTAGTTACACTGATTGAGCATTAGAGAATAATAATTTATTATACAAGTTGCAACTTGGGAATAGATTAAATTGAGTAAGTTGAATGTTTTCTCGTTTTGTGAATAATTTTGCAAAATATCCATTAATTAAAATTAAACATGCACTTTGTAGCTCATTGTTACTTAGGAAAAAGTGGTTCCTCCTAATTATTTAGTAAAAATTTCTTAAATAATTAAAAATAAAATTAAAACTACTGTAAACAACTTTATATAATTATGTTATTATTATTAGTGATTAATTTTAAATATAAAATTACCATGTATTTTTACGGCAAAATCGTGAAATAACACGTATTTGAAATAATCTTATTATTGAATTTCTAATTGTCCTAATTGAAAATGTTGTTACCTTTTTCCCTTCTAAGAGGGATATTTATACTTTTATTAGTGTGCTGTTATAGTGATAAAATGACAGGTCTGTATTATAGTCGATATTGTATATGTAAAAATAGTAAATATCAGATAAACAATAATTAATTCAATTTTTATTTTTTAAGATGACATATTAAAATGTATAAATAATTTCTACTGCCATCTATTTATACTTACTCTGAATATCATTACAAATTAAAATTTAAAGGCGAAATCGATTAAGAAAATGAATTTGTTTTAACGTATTCGACTTATCCATCGTATCACATAGGTTCTGTTTTTTTCTAGTATTTATGGCAATAGTGAGTAGAGCATCTACTAGGAGACTATGATAGTTATTTTACGTGTACGTTTTTTATTAGAGAGTATTTGAATTAATTAATAATTATAGTAAGTTTTAGAAACTAATGTTCATTTAAATGACATAATGCTCTACAGGGAATAAGTTGTACATATTTTAAAGTAAATACCGTACTTGTAAGGTTGCAACTCAAATAAGGAACTTCCGATATACAAGTACCATTAATAATATCAGATGAAACAATCAATCAAATGACAATATCCATTGGCGTTCATGTGGGGAGTGATTTGACAGGAACTCTTTGATCAGGGCTTTGTGTGACATGTTGTACATGTCTGGCTGTTTAGGCTTTTAGTCATCCAATTGTATTGCACACACATTAATTAAATTAAAGTCATTGTATACATTAGGGCTGAAGCCTATCACTTTGCTCGGCATTTATCTATTCTACTTATTGTTTTTATTTATTCTCGGTTACTCATTGTAACTTTGAGAAAAATAACAACTTATTGAAATTCCATTTAATACTGGAAATCCATTGATAACCATACGAATTATTGTATTTTTTCATTCCACATTATTCCTATAGTTATCAATGATTTTTATCATCTGGAATTTCAATAAAATATAAATGTAGTTAAAGTTACAATGAATACTCTAGGATAAATAAATACAATATATAAAATTACCTAATGCTTATAAAGTTACACGAATATGGTTAAAATACCAATTTCCCCTTTATATGTAATATCTAAATCGCCTTTATGAAATTGTTGTATAATTTTTTTCTATTATCTGTTGTTCAATAACAGTTTTAGCTTACTTCTTTGTGTATAATGGTTACTTAATTTACGTGTCTATAACTCTATACATCTGCACAATTCGATTGCCATATATGTAAACTTCGTTTACTTGTTAGATAATGCGAAAAGGATAGTGTGTAGTATGCTTGTGTTTTACATTTATATTTTATCACAATTTGTTAAATAGCCGTGGTATTTAATCCAAGTTTTATGTGTTTAGTACCGAATTATTAGTTATAGATTTAATTTTTTTATCATGAAAACCCAAACACTACAATGCCAATGGCGCACGATAGCGAGTAAAGTGGTTATCGGGAGTTAACCAAATCAAGAAACGTTGAGCGTAGCTGCCTGCCCAGTCAATGGTGTTGGTTCGTAAGTCATATGAAAGCTACTTTTCACGTGTAGAAGAGAGAATATTAGCCCTAACTTCACCTGCTAAAATAGGACATTACTTTGGTTTGCTTCGTTTTTTGTCTCGCTTCACTTCATTTCTCTTTAATTAAATATTTAAGGATAACAGCGTAGTACAATACTCGATGTTATAAATGCAAGAGTTGTTGATTTTAAAATATTTTTTCCGTTACGTAAGTACACAAAATGCAATGGAAAGTACTATATTTAAAACAGAAATTTTTATTTATTTTCTAAGCTAAGCCCCTTCAAGTGGATGAAGACGGAGATTCTAGTATAAACTAGTGAACTGAAACTATTGTTTTCCATGTTATATTTCGAGGTATTTGTTTAAAGGCCCTTTAGTCGTCCTATTTAATGCTAGATTTTATACTCTGATAAGGAAGATTAGTAACCAATGTCTTTAAATTATTATTAAATTTCAATAATACAATGTTGCTTCTCTGAAATGTGCAGCATAGATTTGGTTTTATTTCAAAAAATTGAATATAGAACGTATACTAATCATATGTTGAGTATTAATTTAAATTGATGAATGACCTATTGAAAGATTACATTCCTTAAGATTTGTAGTAAACTGGTAATTCTGGTTTCTTTTAGTTTTATACTTAAAGTTATATTTTTTAAACCAACCTACACAATTTATCAACCCAATACATTTAAATTACAAGTAATTTAAAGAAGGCAATTTCTTTACTATAAATTATAGTAACACTAAGTAATTTCTGTAGCTTATATGAAAGGCAAAACTCTTACACTCGTTTCTAACTTTTCAACTTCCCAAATCCGAGACTTAGAATTTTTTTACATCTATACTCCACAACCTACATAGAAAAAAAATAACCATTCATGTACCATATAGAGGTTACAACACCTAGATTATCTATATTTAATTTTCAACTTCTCGATGTCCTATATATATATATATATATATATATATATATATATATATATATATATATATATATATATATATGTACTTTTAGACTCGTTTATTAAACTTTCTGCACAAAAACAATGATATTTCATGAATATCAACTGCACTTATGCGTTTAAATAACGTTGAAACCACTTTGAATACTATATTATTGTTTTCAGATTTACACAGGGCCAATTTAGGCAAGATTTTACACACATATCCCTCTTTACTTACATCGATAAAAGCAAGTTTATGAAGATCAGCCATCTACATGATTTTAAATGGAAATATGACTACAGAAGAGAAAAATATTTCTATATACATTTATTTTCCTGAAAAGAAAAAATATTAAAAGACAACTTAATCACCGAAAAAACTTTGTCCAATATAAGATTGTTATGAAGGAAATTATACATTTATGTACATACGATGTTTTTTCAGGCCTTTGTATGTAGGACGTTTTCGACTGAAGAATCATTTTAAGACGTATGTATGTACATATATTTTTTTAATTGAGGCAAAAATGCAAACGTATGTACACATTGTTGTTTTATCATTAAAAGAAGGCAAACTTCACTATTGCGTGAGAAATACCAGTTATTTAACCGCTTATTTGCGATCTAAAACTAAAGTAAGAGCCCGTGGGCTAGAACGAAATTAGATATTTCATCATCTTACGATGAATGAAAATCTAAAAAATATGTACCACACTTGTATATTAACGATTCAACATTATCTTAGAACTTCACCATGATATATTATAACTATTTTCAATAAGTCTAATGTATAATTGTAAAATGCAATGGTTTTATCCATAAACGTTTAATATTAAATATTGTTTTAAAGATGTGTGTCTATATCACTGGTACTCGTATAAACTATTTACCCTTTACTTCACAGACTTAAAACACTAATCTTTAAACTGAAAGGACAATTGTTTGAAAATATATTCATTGATTGAAATTCTTTCAGTAACCATCACTTATATTTAGAAAATTGTATTTTAATACAAAAAGTCTACTATTATGACACATGTGATAATATATTGAAAATCGAATAAAAAGCCACGGATAGAAGTTTGGTCCCTGTATAAAAGTGTTTGTGAGAAGCATTGAAGATTGCTCTGTTTCATCACAATATGGGCATGTATACGTACAATAAATGGCTCGGAGCGTTCTTCAACGCTTTGATAGAAGTTCTTTGATCTGTAGCTATAGCCGGACACTTTACTTCATGCCAATTCATCTCGAGGTTTGAATATACGTAATGGATATTGTGAATAAATTATTTGGAAACTCTGAGAAATAACGTCTTGTAAATCTATAATCGATATCAAATGAAATTTTTATTAATTTATCTGTTATACGTGGGTATAAAATATTTATTAAAAAGTTATTAAAGTTATGTTTTAAAATAATCATATTCATTGTATGTATGAATACATTTCATATGCTGATTCCTTAAGGGGAGGTTGATTTTCAAGTATTAAACACAAACAAAAAAGCAAATTTAAACATATCATTGGAAGCTAAATGTTGAAAATGAAATTCAATTATGTTTATTTCATTTCAAACTAGCAGACTATAAAATATAATACTTTTCGTATGCTGTAAATATACTAATCACAGTATTAAGTTTTTAAGGTTTTTTTTCTTAATCAGGATGCTTTTCATATTGAACCCCGGATATTTTTCAAAAGAAATTGCTTTAAATAGCAATATTAAATTTATAAACGGTGTAAATTATCATTATTCTTAAATTTAAATCCTAGAGAGAAATGTTCTAGATACGTTAAAATTAATTTCACATATTTTTGAAAACCATGTATATTTTGTATTTTAATGTTTTATTTAGTTCAAATTCCATTGGGATTGGTATAATAACTAAAATAATAAAATTTGTTTTTACTTAAACGTTATATATTACAAAAGTACTTGAAAGTATAGGTTTATTGTGTTATATATTTTACAAATCGCTAAGTTTTTCATTTATTCCCTATAATTTTAAACCTAAAAATTTTAATTATAACAAATGGAAATTATTTTGGCTATATAAATACTTAAAATGAAAGCGACTAGAAGTAGCATAACTTGTAATGATTACATTACAATAATTCCTACGTAATTCAAACATACATAGCAGCTCTATTATTTGGTGATAAGTTCATAAAGAGAAAAAATAATTTATATGTAGATCATTATAATTTAGGTTTTAAATATTGTTATGCTACAGTAAAATATTTTTAATTTTATAAAATTTTAAGAAAGTTTGTCGTTTCACTACTTAAATCTTTTATATTTTAACCCTCACTTCCATTTAATCTTGAAAATATTAATAAAATAAATGTATAATCTCTGATTGACCTACTAAAAATTATTTAATTGCTTTGTGTATTAATATTTGAACCATTCAGTGGGTATGTTAATGAATTTATTTTAATCTGAAGATTTCTACTGTTACGGATTAAATACCCTTAATGTATTTGCCATCAAAGGGCTCGTTTATATGTGTTATTTTGCATCGTTGATACAGAATTTTGCACTCATTATTTTCACGTTAACATGGTATTTGATATGTTTGAAACAAAAAAGGAGTCCTAGTGGTGTTTCTCATGAGCCGAGAGAGGTTGCGTGGTAAAAAACTCACAAAGGCAACCGGAAACATTTAGATTTCTTTTGTTTCTATGGGTACTCTAAAAAATAAATCCAAATATACTACTTTAAATAGTTCAATGCGAAAAAAGTTTTAAGAATGTTACTTGTACTTATTCTGTTACATAATAAATATCGATTATTTGGTCGTATGCATTAAACTTAAATAAACTATTTCTGAGCTAATTATATTACAGACTTTCATATAAATGATATAATTATTACCGAAACTCACAAAATCCACATATGATATTAAAGAATTATATTTGTAAAAACGCTTACACATAAAAATACTTTCTATAAAGTATTCTATAAAGCACACCCGATAAAACCAGGAATGACCGGCATTTCTCAAGCTACGAGAGTATTCTGTGTGTAATTCACTGAAGATTGTAAATAAATATAAATAATCCGAATGCTCCATCAGTTCATGAGTATAAAGTACAACATAATTCATACTTACATAATCTTATATTAACTAGCTAAATTTAACAACATTAATCATACTTAGTCCTTAGGTGTGTAGGCAATTATGTTCTAATAAAAATTAGTAATTCAAATGCTTTGACCTTCTTGCTTTAAAACGTGTTATTTATTCAGATATTTTTTGTGTTAGGTAATTTTATATATTTTTATCAACGATTAAAAGTGTGATAAAGTTTTAATTTTTACCACTATTTTAGTGAAGTAGCCAAACACTACCCACAGCAATACGCCCTAAGCGGCAAACATGGAACCGATGGCGAAACTTGTTCAAAGATCTTTTCTCCTTCAGGCAGTTTTTCCTTAGGCGTTTACTACTGATTAATCGTTATACTCTTATTTTGAATAAACTGGTGCAAAGTCAATAAATAACTAGAAACCGTTATATTTAACATTTAAACTGATATATTTAATTTAGGTCCTGTTTATACTAACTTTTAATGCTACTTTTGTAGAGAAAGTTTTCAAGTTTTAAAAGAATATATTGTTTAAAGTAAATTATGAGTATTATGTAAATGTAAATACAACTTTATAGCTTTACCATATAAGCGTTATTTTTAACAAAAGCTACAGAAAAGGAAATTGATAATTACAATTACTAAATTTTCTATTAAAAATGTATTAAATGTTATGTTGATAGAATCGTTTTACATTTTTATAACAAACCAAAACGTACAAAAATAAATATCAAATTCATTACATATATAGAATATACACAATTAGCAAAATAACTTTTTATAAAAGGTTTATGAACAAAAGATGTGTACTTTTTCCACCGGCATATAGCCTTAAGCCTATATCTCTAATTTCACATAGTGTGAAATCAGAATTCTTAGGATCAATTAACAGGGATCCGTATTTTAAGTTTTGCTCAAAAGAACATAATTATTTAAGTAAATATATTTGCTCACTGCAATCGTATAGTAAATCAGATTTGTCAGCCAGAGTGGTTATTCATTGTACTTACATTCTTTTTACAGCATAAAGTTGACAGTTTATTGTATCTTCTTCTGCATCTTTTAACAACATGCTCAATATAGTTGCACGAATTTAGCTATAAATCGTTTTATAACTATTAGGTTTCACATTTAATTTATTACATAACATGGTTTCCCTTTAGTTAATTTATAAAATGAACACCGTGCATAATAATCAATCAATTAATACACGTTATGCTGTTTGTTTTCTTGCAGTTATGGGTACAAAGAAAAATGTATTGTTTATGTTATGTTATTATGTATTGCTATAGACAGTAAATTTGTTTATTTTGGGGTTATTCTCTTTTTAAATACAAGTTCTAGATAGCTTTACTATCGAAGTTTATTGATTTGGTTAAACTTCCTAAAATTGTGTTATTTTTGACGCCAACCCATTTACAGAAGTGCTACATTTAAAGAGCTAATTTTAAATACACATAGAGATGATATCATATAGATATATAAATGTAAGTTATCTTATATTGTATAGAAAGTTGTTCAAGACCAGATGGTACGATATAAATAATTTTCAATTTATAGGCAAAGAGTTTTGAGGGTGTTCTAAAAATCTACTCTTTTGACACAACTGTCAAAGCGTAAAACCGAGGGACAAATAGTAACACATATGGCTACAAAGTATCCACTTTAATGTTTCATGGCTTAGCAACGTTAATTACCAAAACCTTTCATGTCGGTAAAACGTTTGATGATAAAATCTTCTATTCATCTTTAGCTTAATTTTAGCGGACAAAGTCAGTCCGGGCAATATTAAAAAATACTTAATATAATTTATAATTAGAGTAGAAGTAAATTATTGAAAAAAATAATACTATATTCCAAAATAGACTATAACGTTTAATGTATATTATTATATTTGGCATAGTACCTGAATATTACTTATGTTCTTTGTGAATGTTAAATTTAGCTCCAGTTCACCTTCCTTTTACGTGAATCATATGAGATTTGATGCTTTTGCATATTTGACTCCTAAAATTATGAGTCATGTTCGTCTGAAGGGATACAAAAATATTCGGTAACAAAGAACGAAGACGCTAAAAACGAATCCCCGCATCGTTTCGACATCAAAGACACCCAGGCTACAAAGAGTAGTACAATCTAGTTGAAAAGGTATTCTCATTGTCTCATTGGGTGCTCAATTGAGCGCATTACGAAAATTACTGATATTATTTCAATTTTATATTTGCAAATGAGCAAAGACTATAGTAAATAAAAAAAAATATTTAGACCTTTTTATAAAAAATTAACTATTAAAAAATTTCATTTAACACGTTTTTTGGTTTATTTTGTAACAATGCCTAATATTTGCTATACAAATCTGTTCATTATAATTAAGGAATATTATTTAACAATGTAGAGAAATTTAATGTTAGTAATTGGTGATTGACTCATTACAAAAAAAATTATAACTATTAGAGTTTACAGGGAAAATATTATCTACCAAGTCTTTTCAAACTTTTAAACTGATTTAATTCAGAAAAAAAGTTACATACTATATAAAAGTTTTATATAGACAGAAATATGACAGTGTTTCGAACTACTAGACATTATCAAGATTAATGACAAACTTGGTAAACAATGAAATGTATAGAAAGAGATTACCTCTCACCTATCTACCTCTCTCCCACATTCTTTTAGTCAACTAACTAAAAAAGCCCTCCGATACCTTTTTATCTCTTTTGTACATTAATTGTTTCTCTTCCTGTATTTTAAATGACCTCTTCCCTTTTCAACTTAAAACAAATATTTTTTTTCTTTCTACAACACGAAAAAGTTTTATTTTGTGCAAAATTGGCATTTACCCTTATTTAATCATGTTATTGTAGGTAATACATAGATTATATTATGAATTTTTCTTTATTAATATAATAAAAAAGTACAGAATGTCCTCTCTTATGTACATTATACATATTATTAACTGAAATATCTGATGTGTTCTTTTAAAATAATAGGCCATACTCAATGACAGTCAATGTTCCATTAATATAATAGGTTCGAAAGCTAATTATGATTTGTTATTAACAAGTTATTTAGTTTTGGTTTTAAAACATTATTTATTGAAATAAAGGCTTTACGTAAGATAAATTCGTAACTGGCATTCAAAACAATCAGTGACCATAATCCGGTCTATTTTACTTGTAGTAGTCCCTCTAAAAACCACATGTTATATTAAAGCATAAATATACCTAAAATAATAATTAAGAATAATTACAAACAATCTATAGAAAATTCAAAAGATTAGGCAAAAAAAAAAAATTATTTCGAAAGAATTAAAAGTTTTCTTCAATTCAAATTATTACATATTGTCATTCTAAAATATACACTAGCATTCTAAATCATAGAAAGAAATTATGGGTCTAAGATCCAAGTTGAACACATTAAAAAACTCATTAAAACCTATAAAACTTATTGCAATGATGCACTGTATTTTAATTCACGTAGTTCAAAGTGGTGACAAAGTTTTCTGCTTACATCAAGGTTAGTAATGAATAAATTATAAACTGAAGTAGCTGTATTTTAATATTTTTACAAATAGACCTATTAGCAAAGTATCGGAAGAAGGTACTAGGATATTTACCAATATACAGAACAATTCCATTAAATTAGTACACAGCATATTTTGAATGTTTTCTTTCAATTCGTTGCCTTGGAAAAGAAATTTTTCCAGGCAAAAAAGAAGCACTTTCATTATTACTATGATGAAGGACGCAATAAAATAGCTGTATGGACAATAAATCTAAAAAAAAAACATTACCTCAAGGAACGTTTGACCAATGAAATCCAAACATTAACTTTTATTATAAATTTCAACATCCATGCTTTGTGTTAGTTGATAAAACGGTATCTTACAGTTGCAATAAACAGTTTAAACTTATGTGAAGCATAAATTTTAAATGAGTTAAAGTTTACAATATTAATATCTCATTGTAAAAACGTTGTTTATTCAAGCTATACTACAGTTAACAAATTATTATCTTTTGCTTATAGGAAAAAAGGGCACTTTCTTTGAATATTGAAGTCAGAACTGACATACACCTGCTTGCATAATGAATAGGAGAGCGTAATTTTACATCTTTATTAATATTCTCTGCTTTTTAAGGCTACCATATTCTTTAATAAGACATGGCCTGATAATCTACGGAGTAAATTAAACCCCTGTATGTCTTAACCCCCGGTAACATAAACCCCTCCGAATTTCCTAGTATGACCAGATAATCTCCGGAGTAAATTAAACCCACTGATATCTTACCCCCCGGTAATATTAACCCCCCCCCCGGAATTTCCTGGCATGATTATATAACTCCTGAGCAAATTAAATCCCTAAACCATTAGAAATACTAATTTAGGGTCGATTGTGTATTATATTTATTCTAAGCAATTCACAATAGCTGACTAGTGCAGAATTTCCTTCCATGCTCTTTACTGGCTAAACCAGAAGTCGTAGCTAAAATCTGACGGCTCTACCGAAACACAACATTAAATTTCCGACAAGAAAGGTTCAGAGACGTTTTCTCGTATCTCTAACAGTTAAACCGCAAAATGCCCTTAAAGTCAAAACTTTTGTTAAATTATGTAAAATTGTAATCTCAGGTTTAACCTGTCCCCGAATACCGCTTGTCCCCGAAATTGCAAGCAACCATCATGGGAGTCTGGGGACGTGGCACCCAGCAAGCCGAAGGCGAGTCTTAGAAATATACATCCCTGAAAGATATAAGGAATTCTAATCAGGAAAACAAATTTTCTATTTTCTATTCCTTCTACCAAAGAAACCACCTATGGTAAACAATCTTGTAGAACTTATTTATAATATCGGTTACAAAAGAAGTTTATTCTTGGTATTGTTAAAATTGTTTCATTAAATAATTTTAATACTTATGGTCCTGATAGCAATGTAAAATGAAAGTGGTTTCTAATTTTATACGATTAGTTATGAACATAAAAATTAGTTTAATAAACAAAAATCTTTATAATTGCAATTCCTGTCGACACAACGCAAGTGGTACTTTATGCAATGTCTGTTCTTAACCATCCATTAAATTCTAGTTTTTTAATTTTCATTAAAGATAAGTTTTATATGAAAATAGAAACGTAATTTTAGCATATGTTGCGAAGCGGCTTAAATCCTCAGCAGTTTAAACACTACAAAAAGTAAAAGAACTGTAATGGAATAGCAATATTTTTTAGTTTAGATATCATAAGCATCACTATATAATATACAGTTCAAAACAGAAATTTTATAAAAATTGCTTTTAAATTTATTTTCATTACTGCTAAATTAAACTTTGATAACTTAATTAATTAACTTCCTATCCAAATGCTCAGAGTTACTTTTATCAGTTTAGCGTTCTGAAATATTTAAAAAAAATATAAGTTTTGCCAAACTTTTTCTGTTGAAAATCTCATAATATTCTCATACTGTAACGGTTTTCAATTAATAAAACGATTCATTATTATGTAACAGTAAGCCATTACACGTGTGGCATAAAATATTTCCCTGAGATTCCAATCTAAATTTCAAGTTTTATATCAGCAAGTTCTCAAGGTATTGTATGTTAATGTCATTATTACACACAGAAAATAATGAGATTCACCAAAGGTAGATCTATATCTGTTATTATTCAATATGACTAGCAATGATCCTTTCATTGAAAGTAACAAATAAAAAAAATTAATAATTGTTTGATGATGGTTAAATATTGAATGTTGTAGTGTATAAAAATATACTATAATTGATAAGCAAACTAGATCAAAAGCAATAGTATATTTAACGATATTGTTTAACAGAATAAAGACTTTTGTTGAACGACTGTTGGTGAGAAGGATGGGTAGAAGATTATTACTACCACCCCCTCTTTCCTCTCTTATGGTTGTTGTCTTGGCAATGTTAACAAACAAGGTTACAGTTTTACGAGACCTACTCTTGGTGGTGCTAATACCATTGTGTTCTTAAAGTATGATTTGATGAAACTTATATAGTTCTTACAAAGACAAATTATTTACATGTTTTTTCCCATATAGCAAATATAGATTTATATGGTAAAATTTTTTACCAAATGAATATACTGCACATATCACTACGGAACTAATCTAATGCATATTTAAAACTAAGTATTAGAATAGATATAATATTACTTGTGACATTATAGTCTTATTTATGGATCAATAAAAGAAAATTTTAATGAGCTCCCATACTCAATCATTACACACAAAACAAATAAAAATATTATTTTCATAGTAAAGAACGGTAAGAAAATACATTTTTGCCTTTTGAGGTACATTATGTACCTCAATAGTATTTAAAGTGACATGAAATTTAACATATTTCAAAATAGCTAGATTTACGATATATTGTTTAAACTTCAACAGCAATTGGCGAATATTACTAATAATATACATACTTCTAAAACAATACATGATTAGAAATGTTGGAAAATGTTAACGTAATTTAAAGCCTAGTATTAAAAGTAATTATTAATAGTAAAAAGTGAAAGCACTAGAGTGACCAACGAAATAATGCTATTTTTTTTATATTATAATCATTATTGTATGATTTAAAATAAATTTTACCTTTAACGTATTGGAAGGCCCAATATTACAACGATAACACTCAATATTATAAACAGAAAGGCTACACTAACCAATTAAACATATAGTCAATAAAATAGTCATAGTTTGTTTATTTGTATTTCTATGCATCCGGTAACGTCACTGATTTGATTCACTGCCTCTTTGACGTCATTATTGCAATTAAACCAACGTTACACTAGTGAGATGGTGACTGTGATACCTGAACATTAGCTTCACTATATTATCAAAGGTGTTCAACCAGAGAAGACCATTTCAATTGCATACAAATTTAGAAACTATTTAATCTTAGAATAACAGTAACAATCTTCAAAAGGTAAATAGTAATACAATTTATTTAAAATACTGTGATCTGATTAGATATCAGTGTGGAATAACATATACCATTATTATGTAAACTCTCTGTAAAATTAACGATTATTGCTTTCCCATATGATATTTAAATGCAAGTTTTTATAAAAAAATACAAATTACATTTTGGTTCTTTATCAGTACATCAATGACTACTTTGTATATCAATAAGGTATATTTCTCAATCTATCAGTTCTGGATATCAATTTCGGTCTGGAATGTATCACAACATAAATAAGAACTGAGGCAAAATATTTCAGGAATTTAAAGCTCCTGTTATTCTTAATATTGTTTTCTATGATTCTTCAGATTTTAAAAAAAGTTAGAAGATTATAGAAAAATGTTATGTTTAAATAAAATTGTTATAACAGCACATGTATAATCTACGTTCTTCCAAACAAGCCAGACGATATATTTGACCTTTTGACGAAGTTTCTTAATTACATTATTTATTGAGTAAACAAAATATTTATCAAAAATTTCCCAAATAATGTTTGCAAGTTATGAAATAATGCAGTGATACTAAGAAATTGCCAGGAAACAGTTCAACAATGGCCTATCCTTCCACCACAAATCACAAGTTTGTCAAAACGTGATAAACCTCTATGGAAGTTTAGCTACATGTGTTGCTGTCTGAGTCACAGTTCCATGTTATCATTAATACAAAATCTCAGATGAATTACTTAACTTACAACAGCACTTACTTTAATAGGTTAACATCAGAGAAGAATAAGTTATGAAAGAACCGTCTACATGATAGTTCTGTGTGCTACTTAGGACATATTTTGTTGTGTGATATCCATACTTTCTCATTCTACAGCACTTGTTAGGATAAATCAATGAATTTAAATCTAAAGTTGCCGTCGAATTATTTCTTACGCAACGGAAACAACGAGGTATTACAGATTAATCTCACTATAAGTCATAGCACGTTTGGAATGAGGGGATAGTAAAGATTCTGTAGAAATAAGTTTCAATATTACTTTTAAGTTTGTATTCTTTATTATTATAATGTTATTTTGATTTTAAGAACTTTTAATAAGTTAATTATTATTGGTAGATCAGTTTTAAATAGAATACTACCGATAATGTCCGTCAACGGTAACTTTTTGTATTACAGCTTTATCATGTACCTGAAATAGTCTAACAATATTAGCAAATAATAATTTAATATTTATCAGGCAATATTTATATTTTAAAACTTTTTCAATACAGTCGATTCTCAAAAGAAAAGGTTAAAAGTTTCCAATGAATTTTTTTATTATTTAACATTGTTATTACCTATTTCGGCCTAATCAAACGGTTTCTAAAAAAGTACTGCTGCTATACTTTATTGTAATAAATTACAGAACCGTCCTTGTTATGAATATAATAGTAGTAAATAATAAAAGTTTTAAAATGTGTTATTTCATTATAGTGATTTAATTTATAATTTATTTAAGACTTATAACAGATATAATTCATCACTAACCTAGTTAAAATTCATATAAAATGTAAATAGTTTATGCAAGTTAAACTATTAGATAAAAATGTCAATTTTTCTAAAGTTCATTATATAATATGTATTTACGAAATTATAGTTTTTGGCAATTATATATATATATATATTAGGTAGAGATAAGATGAGTAATATTTGTTGTTTAAACTTGGAACTAACTGATTGCATCATTAACCCTGTTGTTGATAACAAAGTGCTACAGTTGATTTCAATTACATCACGTATTCCAAGAATATAAGGTACTTGTAAATGATACACAACACCCTAGCTTCATTTATAATAAAAATTATGAATTTCTAAAACATAAGTCACATACGGAATAGCAGAATACAATCAATCACGTGACAATATGTGTGACTCGTGGCATTCCTGTGGGGAGCGCTTTGACAGGATCTCTTTGATCAGAGGCGTTGTGTAACATGTTCTACATCTCAGTCCGTTTAGTCTTTGGTTCTTCCATGCATTTTCACACACACTTTTATTAAATTAAAAATAAGAAACCTCTAATGTGTACAATTTATTTTATTTTAATGAATAAAATCATATCTGTATATATTGTGGTGTACGATTTTTACGGTTATTCCAATCAGTCAATTCTTACAGTGTGATATACAAAAATGCGTAAAAGGATCATTGAGCTTGTTTCTTTATACGTTATTGCAAGTAACTCAGTTTAAAAGGACATATCCTTTAAATAAAAAGGTACATAAAGGTACTACATAAAGTTATTGAAGCTAAGACAGGAATTCGTGTAGAAATTTCGTTTATTTAGGTTTTAGTGGAAAAATGCATATAAGCCGTGTGTGTCTCTTCCTGCATCAGTTGTAAATTAGTGTTAAACTTATTCCGAATTTAATATATACAATACCTAGAGTATTACTTAATATGATTTACATATTTTATTATTAAAACTAAAATTTAAATATTCTACTCTGTTCTCGTCAACAAAGTACACTAATTACTTACTGAGAGTGCAACAGGGAAATGGGGTTCCTTATAGGAAATAGCAACATGATAAAATATTGTTTTCACATTAGTTAAGTCTTTCATGATATAGCTATTTCTTACAATAATTAATTTATTTTTATATATTAAGTTTTTAAATCCGCACAGATCCAAATTCGTTCACTATTTATCCTAATAAGTACTAAAACTAAGATTATTGGATTGCTAAATTGTAATATAAAAGTTCAAATTCTATATCTTATGCTAATTTTAGATATTTTGTTACATTTCGGTAATATATAAAATGTTTGACCAAATCCTGCACAAGAAGTAAATTCAAAATACAAATAAAGTAAGACTTGGTTATTTGTAATTAGATCATTAAGCATTTTTATTTTAATTCCAACTAAAGTTTCCTTTATGTAAACTGTCCTAAGTTATACAATTTATAAAAGTTTAGAGAATTTTAATATTAAGTAAATATTTTGATTTATTTTCTTGAAACTAATATACGATGCAAAAGTAAACCTAATATTTAATGTCTTTATACGAAACTTGATAGATTGGAATTCTCCGTTTTATCACGTTATATGGAAATGAATAAAGTGGTTGTGGTCTTAAACGCTTTGACAGGAGGTTTATGATCTGTAATGGAAGCTTGCAATAAATTATGTGATTTAAAGATTTTATTAATATGCAAGTGGGTTTGAAATAAATTAATTCAAATTGTTCACTTGTAATACTCAAAAAGTTACTCTTGATATCTTATCACACCAGAGACAGGTAATATCTGTTCATCTATCAAATAAACCATTAGAACATCTTGCATATGATTTCATGGAATTTCAATGTAAAGTTTAAAAATAATTTCTCAAATGCTTAAATAAATATTGTGCCAAATAACGAGGTACAGATATTTTAGAGATTTTCTACCAAAAATGTAAGTACATTTATACATATTTTATTTTATTGGCCATTTACTTTGTCAGGAGGATAAAATATCTCTTTAATTTTAAATATACAGGCTATATTATGAGTGATTTTAAATTTTACCTAATAATACAAAAAATAGTACACATTTCTTTTTACGTGTACTTTTCATTACACTCATTATTTATTACTCTCAGCATTATAACTTTATAAAAGAGTTGTATGTACACTTTTAGCTAAAAATTTAATATTCTGAAATTTTTATTGTTCATATAATATTGCTGCTTTTTTAAACCAAATATCCGTTTCATGTTAGTATAGTTAAAAAAAAAAACTTTAGATTCAAATAGAAAAACTGTTTTCATCAATATTTTTATACACTTGTAAAGTTATAACGTTAGGTAAATCAACTTATATTTTATTTAAAATATATAACATAACTTTTAATTATACATTTTTCTTTTTACAAGAGTAAATTGAATACATGAGTTTCCCAATATAAATGAATGATAAAATTCGTTTTCACACATAATACGATGTACAAGTAGTAGGCTAATCGTTCCTGTCATGATAAACCACTGGTTTGGGTTTATTTAATTATAACTAATTATAAAAATATTATATTTAACTACAAATTGAGATTATATACAAGAAAAAAATTACAAAGTAGTTATGAATTATTTACTTGGTACGTACGTTCAATCATAAAAACTTGAAGTTTCAATGAATGTTTTATAAGAGCGAACTAAGCAGATATTCTTTCCTTGAATTACGCGTGAAGAAACTATCTGTTTCATAAGTAACATTATATTCGCTATAATCGGTAAATACTTTTAAAACATTCCCATTATTTTTACTCAGGAACGATAATTAAATTGATGATAACGAATATCATTCTAATTCTTCATACACAACATTAATCAATTATTTCCCGCAATGTATGCTTTATTTCACTAAACTAAAAGATATTTTTCAAAAAGGAACCTAGAAAGTTAAAGGTTAGTCCTTTAAAACCGGAAAGAATTTAAATTGGAAATATAAAAAAAACCACTGTGCAACTAATGAAAATTTATAGATCTTGTGTTTAAGATTGGTTTTAAAGTTTGGTTCCTTATTTAGTACAGGTTACGTCAACGTATACAATTTTCATTTATTAACGGTTTAAATATAGTGCTCTCGTATAAATAAGTTAAAGTGCACTCTCTCGAGTAAGTTCCAAACGAAGTTATCACGAAATAGACCCTGTTAATCGAGTAAGTAGGTAAAAATATTTTTCATAAAAGAATAAAATATACAAAAACACCTTTTCTTCACTAAAAGTACATGGAGAAATATACTTGTTATTTTACCATTATTACTCTATTATGTCATAAATAGAAAAATTCGACTCGTAATATATTAATTTAATTCTGATTTAAATCGTATTCTAAGAAATCTAAAACAATAAAACCAGAAAATTTAAAAATACAAATGTCTAACATCTAACTAGCTGAGATCTTAAAGATATAAAATCAATGTAAAATATAAATAGAGGTATTGCTTTCATTTCAATTTAATTTAATATTAGTCTTACTGGGAAAATGTCGGTTTATTAAGATTGACCAACAGCCTAGGAAACTCACGGGTCGAGTTTACAAATCGATTTTATACACTTTTTTATGAGAAGTTCGTTATGAATGTTTAAACTAATCCGTGGTATTTAGGGATGATCTTATTCTCATTCTGAATAATTTTACAGTTATATATAACTAGAAAGCGCTGATATAAATTACAAAAATATTTATGATTTATTAATTTGTATAAGATATTATTTTTGGATATCGTGGGGCTATTACAATTGTAACATTTTCCACATTTTACGTATATGATGCATTTGTAAAGAAAAAGGGAGATATATTAGTCACAAGAAATGAGAGAATTCACAAAGCAACAAACCCACAAAGGCAACTGGTTCTAATTTCTTCTGCCTATGTCGGTTCTTTTTAAATAAATTCATACAAAGTATTTTAAATAAATTTAACATGGGAAAACTTTAAGATAGTCAATTTGTTTTCATTGTTACATAAATAAATATATTAATCATAAATTATTTGGGTCATATGTACACATTACACAAAAAAAATTAACTGGGCGATAGCAAAGCATTCACTAGAGGGGTTTGGTAAATTTAGTGTCTGTCTGTCTCCCTGTAAGTCTGAGTCTACACACCTTATCTCAAAAACGACTAACCTGTCGAATTGCATGATGCTTCATTTATATGTAGGCAACATTAAGTGTCATTATGGTGAATGACTCTCCTCATGTGATTTGACAGAGTATTATTAAACATAGCCTTATGTGTATTACAATAGAAACAAGAATAATGCAGGATAATCTTACTCAACAAAGAAATTATTACAAACATGTGATACTATTTTATGTGACACAGTCTTTTATTAACTTTATATAAAACTCAACAAGTTACAAATACATAATATATAGATTTCAAAGTATAATTATTTATTATTATTTTTATCAGTATAAAGAGTACAGGAAGTGTACATGCCATTATACAATTTTATATTTATTACCTAAGATTAGATACATCAATTCAAATAATTTAAACTTATGTTTGGAAAGTAAAGTTTAACTGCATTGCATTTACGACCGGCGCATCGTAATTTGGAGGTCAGGGGATGAATCGTTTACACCAGGCTTTAAATAGCTTCAGATAGAAACTGATCCACAATTTTAATCATGCAATAGTGAAACAAATATGATAATTGGTAATTGGTACACTGGTTTTATATTTTAATTTGTATTATGTAAATGTATGTTTACTACATTGAAAACAACATTATTGCTATGAAATACATCATTCCTAACAATACTACTGAACTTTAGTTAAGTAATATACTTATAACTCAACCTCAACATAACATACCTCTTAATATTACTTGCAAAAAATTTAAACATACATGTACACATAGCAAAGTGTTCACGGTCTGACATCTATTTAACGTCATTCTACATAATAGTTACATCTGAATAAATATTATTAATAAAGTAAAATATGATAAATAAATTTATTTCCTTTGATTCCAAGAAGATGATTAATTAGTTTATTTATAAAAATATGTTATACATTGAAACAAAGAGCAACGCAATTTTTTCCTTAAAGGGGTACATTTCACCTTGTCTTGAGGCATACTTTTATTGAGGTTTACTATGATGTTATCTAAATCAAATTATGAATGTGAATTGTCTTGTATTTTATATTTTTAGCTTTAGGCTATGCACTTGTTACATGTAACATCTTGTACGGTCTCTTACAATTCAATATTGTACATTGTTGAAAAAAACTCTTTACATACACTTTGAATCTCACTAGGTGAATTCCTGAAATATACATTGATATAATTTGAAAGGGATCTATAAGAAATTTATAATCTTTCGTCATGTTTTTTTCATACAATACTCTGTTCTTGTATTTCCTACTTTAAAATCGACACAAGATTTTTTTTCATATTTTATTTTCACTATAGTATATAATAGATGCGGAGAAATACATTCTAAGAAGATAACTAAGAAAATATTTCTATACATATTACCACCCACTTCTTTACTCAAAACAACATACGTGATTGATCTGATGGTTTGTTGTCATATTATGTCACTTGCTTTCCCTGACAAAATGTATTTACTTTCTTAACCCTTATATCTCAGTAGACATTTGTCTCTTTTAAATCTAAAATGTGACGGAAATATTGTTTGTGAGGCCAATTGAAACTTATCTTTCCAATTTTACATACAAAACTTTTAACGTTTAGATACAAAACACTTTTTACACTACTAGTATACTAACTAAGTCAAACAGTTTTATCATATTTTAGGTATTTAATTCGCACGCAGATCAAATATTGGACAAATGAAAAAAATTATTTTATTGTCTGTTACTTTTAAAATATCAATAGTTTTCAAATTATTATACAGTGTTTTATATTATTTGCTACAAGTGAGCTTTTACATTTAGCCTGGCTTATTTTGCAGGGTTGGCAAAATGTATACTCTGTATAACTGGAAGCTGTAACATTTATTTTCTGCCTCTTTTTAGGACATCTTGTGAATGAATTTAGCTATAAATAGGAACTCATTTTGGAACTTTCGACAAAAAAATCACAAATATATAAAGTAGTGAAAAATGTAATACAAAAGAAATCCATACAACTTACAACGCACAAATAATTTATAGACAAAGAATGGTAAGAAAAGATGTGTTTTTTTTGTCCGCTGCATGCCCTATGAAACTGTCAAAGTCAAACGGTTACTTCAACAAATAAGATTAAAGATAAAAAGTTGTAGGCGTCTTGTATATAAAATAATAAAACCTGTTTTGTAGTGTATTACAATATAAAATACATTGAAAATAAGACCAATAACGGATGCTATTTTGTTAACTCGTCTTTATATCTGTGTTACAGATCAAATTTCACATTTTATTGTCTCTCTTTCTGCACCTTGGCAACACATATCACCAATATATTTGCTAGGATTGAAGCTTAAAATCATAGAAAACAGTTTTCCCTTTAACTTTAATTTGCTAAATAATTCGATTCTCCTTTACGTAGTTTACAAAATAAGCACAAACAATGTTTATACTCGCATATTTTACGTAGTTTTTCTCACAAGTAACTGCAACAGAGTATTATTGTTTATTAACGTTGTAGAAAATAAGTTGCGTTTATTTCCTGTGTATAAAAATGTAATTGACTTTTTTTATGAAAACTACCTTAACGAAGCTTTTTTGACGAAAAACCCATGTACATTGTAAAAATTTTACATGTAGAGAAATCACTTTAAATATACATTATACAGATGATACTGTTATAAATATATCCACATGCAATATCTAAATTAAATTGTATAAAAAGTTAATGAAGACTAGATCGTACGATATAAATAATTTTCAAATTATATTTTATTTTAATTAAAGGTTATATAGAAATCAGCTTTTCAAATAAAAATGTCAAAGCGTTCAAATGCGAGAAAAATATTAAAAAATCCAGGTGCAAAGTACGCAACTTAATTTCCATGGCTTTGAAGCACAAATAGCAAATCCTGTAATGTCGGTAAAACGCTTCAGGATAAAATCTGCTACTCATCTTCAGGTTTATATTGGTTGATACAAATCTGCCTTGGTAACATCATGCGTATTCATGCTATTATCAATAGATATATTTTAAGCAAAATTGAAAAAAAATATTCTACGTTTAAATATGTACGTTAAAAATGCCTTAATTTTAAACAAGACTCTCTTAGAGCGTAAAAAAAAATCTATAATCGTAAATTATTTATTTCCTTAAAAAAAAAAAAAATAAAAAAATTATGTCATAATAATGAAGTGAAAATTAAACAGTTCGTAACGTACAAATAAAAAAAAATGTATTCAATAAGATTAATTAAGTTAATATAATAGTAATGTATGAAAGTCTGAAGGAATAACTTTTTTTTGAAGTGCTCGTATAATGTAGTGTTTATCTGCAGCATCCACTTTTATCTTAGTTTCGTGGATATTCTAATAAAACTGCATTGTTTTGTTTATTTAACTATTATCAGTTTCCAGACAATCAATTAAAGTAAAGCAATGCAATACGTATTTAATGTCCATTTAAGTGTTAATATTTACAGTATATATATATATATATATATATATGTGTGTATATATATATATATATATATGTGTGTGTGTGTGTGTGTGTGTGTGTGTGTGTGTGTGTGTGTGTGTATGTATATATATATATATATATATATATGTGTGTGTGTACATATATATATTAAAATTTAAATAAATTTATAAATAGATTATGGCATTACATAAATCTATTTAGTTTATGAATAAATAGGCAGATAAAAACAGTTATAGGAAAACACTATAGGCGTTAAGATGAAGATAGCGTCAGTTTTAACACATACCCAAGACGGAACAATTAGTTGGATCTAACAAGACTATGTTTAAGTTTGCAGATATAACATTTACCTTTGTTTAATTACGTTATTACGGTAGAAGTTAGTTTAAAAAATTTAAAAATTTACCCCTTTATGTAAATAATGCATCCAAAACGTCCTTTCTTATGACAATTATAGTTATCTGTAACTATCTATTAGGATAAAAGGCCAAGTCCTGTTACCATTCATGCCCTATTAATATGATGGGTTTCAAGTAATAAATTGATTACATATTCACAAGCAATTAAGTTTCAATTATAAAAAACCAGTTTTTAAATCATATGCGTAGGCAAAGATAAGTTGGTAATTGTCATTTAGGACAATCAGTAACCATAATCCCGTATCTTTGATACAGAGTAGTCCCTCTTAGTACCACATTGTTCTGTTGCACTATACATATGCCTAGTAAAATATGAATTATGAGTTTAAAAATTCCTTCTGATATCATAGCTACAAAGAGAGAAAGTGGATATTAATGTCCCTCCATTATCATTTGATATATTTTGGTAATCAAAACCAACATTCAACATCACTGGCAATGTTCCTTCGATTAATAAAACTGCAACGTGATGGGTATACAAGCTATGGTAACAGCAACAGGATAAACTAAAGGAATTGTTTACCAGAATAAAGGCTTCTGTTGAACGACAGTTGGCAACTTACTACTAGATGATTAAATAGCAACTCCTGTTACTGCTCTTTATAGTAGTAGTTGTTGTCTTAGCTACGTTTACAAACAATGTTACGGTTTCAACAGAGCTGCCCTTAATGTTTCTATGACAACGTAGCTCTTACTATCCAATGGGCTTACACGTGTTTAACTCTTACAGAGACAATATATATGTAAATAGAACTAAAATAATTTATTAATAAACAGTTTTTTCTGTACCTCTTTTTCTAAAGTGAAATGAAGTATGGATAGAATTTTACACAGTTATATATTATATGGATGAACACTTATTATAATTTTAACGGACTGGAAGGTTTTCTTCTTATACAATAGTAACCTCAATATTATTAACTGAAAAAACGAGGCTAATCAATTAATGCTTTTGTATGTAAACAAGCTATAGTTTATTTAATTAAATTCCTAGATATCCTGTGACACCCCTGCTTTGATCACCTGCCTTGTTGACGTCATTATTTGAATGAAATTAACATTCCATGAGTCCGATGTTGAATGCGATAATGGAACAGTGACTGAACCATATTATCTATAACTATAACAGAAATGTTCACTTACAACGACATTTGGAATAACATTGTTATAATTTTATATTGAAATTATTAATCGTGAAAAGGGAAAAAATTATTTAAAATATGCTTTGACTTGTTTTGTTAATAATAAAACGTCAAATATACATTTATAATGTAAAGTATATGCACAAAATGTAATATTATAAAAGCAGTGTTTTGTTTGATGACTAATGCTATCCCAATAAATGTTTTTAAAAGTGTGAAATCTAAATTTTATCCATAAAAGTAAATTTCATATTTGGTCTTTGTCAATAATTGAATAACTGTATCTGTCTTTTATACATTTTCATAAAGAAACAGGCAAATAACAATTTTATAAGAAAAATCATGAGATTTATCAATAATAAAACCTGCTCAACATACTTTCACAATATTACCACCATAAAATACAAATTTACACGTATATCGTTTGGTACACTCATAAAGAGTTAAACCTTCACACTAGATACTTTTTGTAGCAAAATACTTCTGTGCTGTCTTTGCACTACCACTGTATATAGATGAACACTAACTTAAGGCAATTCAATGGTGTTTCAACAATAACAATAAACTGTTAGGTGCAATAAGTACATACATTTTAATTTGAAGAAAAACATAATTTTTTATAATATTCTGGAATTTAAGTGTGCTAATTTTCATATTTATAGTTTATAGCTCTTGTAAATGTTGTGTTGTAGAAAGAGAGGAATGCATAAAATATTTAGGGATTTCACAATATGAAACAATTGGGAAAATTATATTAATATAATTTAAACAATATTTTTAGATAATTTTATTTTTTACAAGAAATGTGTAATAAGACCATGTTACGAAACATTATTGCATTTTTGTAACGCAGTATAACGTGATAACTAGATATAATAAAATTCCACTAATAGTTGTATTTATTAAAAAATTACTTTTACTGTTAACTATATGGAAAATTGATTGTTTAACTAAAACTGATAAAATAATATTATATTTTCATTCACCGACATAAGTTAATCAAACATTTGAGAAATAAAGTTTTTGTAGTTTTGCATAAAATATACGTCTACACTTATTCATTTTGCAATCTTAATAGAAGTTTTGTTAGATTTGAAATAAATCAATTTCATTAAATTTTAAGAATTTTTTCTAGCTAGTCATTGCTTCATTAAATCTATAAACCTTTGGAATGCTATCGTTGTTTTAAATTATATCACAATATGCCAGGTACACGGAGTACATACCTAAAATACATATCGACGTTCAGATATTTAATTTAACTATGAATATTTCAATACACGAGTGAAAATAGAAATAGACTACATTCAATCAGGTGACAATACCGATTACTCTTGGCGAGCAGCTTGATAATATGTCTTTGATCAGAGGTGTTAAATGACATGTTGTGTACCTCTGCAGTACAGTCTTCAAATGTGCCAATGCATTAGCACAGACACAAATTAAATCCTATGTAATTCACTTCTTAGATCTCAATAATAATATTTAATTTCATATTAAATATATATATTTTTATTTAATTTTTTACTTTACTTTAACTGTATTCATTGATATGATGTTTTATTGTAACTAGAATGATATTTAGACTGTATTATACAAAGGACTTCATGTTAATACATATTCACAATTATAACTTCTGTGTATTTTTATAAAGTTAAACCTGTAATACTTGAACTTATAATTTATTTTTATCGACAAAAAAAACCTCCCCCTCACCTCGGCTCATTTCATCCCCCTCGGAATAATCTTTAAATGCTACTTCGAAGGGGGAAGCGTTAGCCAAGGCTCAACGTACTGGTACTAAGGCCGGTCTCCCTCGTCCTCACAATGGCGGGGGTCCTCGTCCTCAGATCAGGGGTTCCACGCTCCGTCTCTCTCTCTATTTCTCTATTTTGACCTCTAGTCCCTCACGATATAGTTCCTTAAGAACTTCCGAGACAAAGGAGTCGGTCTTCTCCAAGACACTTTATGACGCAAACATCAACAGCAACAGGTTCTCCAGGATGTTATTGCATCAAGCGAGAGCTTCCAGCTTTGAGCGGTGTTAATCAAATGCAAAGAACACATACATACTCAGCGTCCTCCACTGCAGGTCGCGAACTCTAGATAGTTTTCATAACTGTATTCTTATGAGTACGACCGAAAGCACCTGTGACCTGATATCACTTGTGTCAAGTAGTAGCTCTATGTGTCACACGTTATATCTTGGTAAAGGTGTAAGATAAAATAATTTTGATATGTGACCTGATATGTGTTCAAAAGATGATTACAATATAAATACCGGAGTTCCATAAAAAATGTATGTTTTGCACGGTACCTATTACTTAATACAATTAGAGAAGAATTACTATAACGTTATCAAATAAACAGTATTATTTCTGTCTTCTTTAATCTATTTCTGTGTTCATATTTATTGGCATACTAGAGTTCTTAAGTTAATTTATTAAAAGTTTAGAGACGTGAATTAAATTTTATATAAAAATGCCATCGTGGCATTAACCAATTTTTAAAATTACATTGAAATAAAATTTAAAGTGTGGTACCCGTGTAGTCAGTTCTAGCTAATAAGTAAGCATAGTGTGTCTTGAAATCTTGAATATAAGCTTAGTTCAATTTGTAAGCTATATTTTCCCCCCAACATGTAAATTTTTTAATGAGTAAATATACAAAATAAAAAACAACATATTTTTATAAATAACTTTTTTTCTGGTATCTAGCAATAAAGAACTAACTTACTTGAGAATAGACAAGAATTTAATACAATATAGCAATGAGAGAAGCAGAAAATTAAAGAGCCACGTACTCTTGTCGCTGATCATCGATTACAAGTTTGATCAAGCGTGATTTTATCAGTGTTTTGTGAAGCTGCAACACTCCACTCCCGGCTTGACGCCCCCAGCGACAAAACATCGAACTGACGTCAAAAACTCGTTACAAGATCCATTCTCCTTGTCGTACTTACAGAAAGTCTTCCCTTTGGGGAGTTTCAGTGATGAAATATCACACTTATTAAATGTAGATTGTACGCTCTAATTACGAGATAAACCAGGATATACTCAAGGTTGATCAGAGTCCCAAGTTTTCGTTCCCCTCCAGTTCGTATCACAACATGGACAACATACTGGGTCATAGACCAACTCCCAATAGACGGAGGTATAGATAGTAGAGGTGGGATATTAACCCTATAACTCAGATTTAAACTATACTATAATCAAACGGACATACACCAAGACAAGTTAATAACTGGTAGGAGTGTCTTCGCTTGTCCCTCAACAAATTAAAATTAATGGCTAACTGCAAATTTTATAAATGTGATTAAAAGCAACAAGAATATTTTTGGAGCTTTATAAATTTGTTGTAACATTTCCTGGATAATTTTCTGTACACAGATAGAAACAAACCAAGTTAAATTGTAGCAACGAAACCAATCAAACGAAAAAAATATTTCATAACATTGTAACATCTTTTAAATTTTATTGTGACAGAAGGTATTCCCTCTGATTTACGGTCACTATTCTAAGCCTATGTGACACCTTGGTGTGAACGCCCCAAAGCTTCAACAAATAAATTAATTTAAACTAATATTAAACTGAGAATTCTGCTAAAATTTACATAACATTAATTTAGTGACTACTCGTAATCACTATTAGAATGGAAGTCAAGACCTCCACAAGGTGAAATAATGCCACCGTACACATTAAGTCCCATCCGGAATAATATAGCGAAATATAGGCACTGAGCCGACTTAAGAGGAAGGGGACAGGGAATTTTCCACAGCCTGCAGGTGCATTAAACTAAAGCTAACGACCTGGTGTTGCCGTAGACACGTGTAAGGAATCCGCTGACATCAGCGAAGAGCTGTGTTCAACGCAGGCCTCGAGCCGTCCAAAGTACCATGTAGTTTTGTTAATTTTCGGGTGAATCGTTGGCGGCAGCACCTGATGGACAACCACCAGGGAAGAACTGGCGCTCTGATTGGTCGGGGGCCAAGAGAGAAGGGAAGGGGCATCACTGGAGGCGAATCTTAGAGCAGGGAGTCGTAAAATTGGTTCGGGATGCGGTAGATCATAATTCGGCTCCTCTCTCTACAATTCTCTAATTCTATTGTTCTAGTGCCAAATTCTAAATTTTTAATCATGTGTTAATTTTTTTAATTCAATTAGTTTTAATCTTTTGTTATCTTAATCTAAATCTCTAATCACAAACGTTTCGAAATTAAACAAGTAAGATTTTATTCCGACTTCGCTGATTTATTTCTAAAGTTCGACATTCCTCGCCGCGAACTCAAGAACGAAGATCCCTTCTTTTGTCTCCCAACTGGGCAAACTACAGGTTGGCGGCAGATCACATCTGGTATCAGGTGTGGGGTTGGTACAGACTGCAAGATACGTCACCAACATGCGAGGCCTGATTGGCATGTTATTTACTCTGGGAGTCGCCTGGGTTTTTTCACCGAGGTGTCGTCTTCGAAAAGGAGGGAGATGTGCTTCTCACCGACAGCCATTGGACTATAGTGCCTGCAGTACAACTTAACGGAAGTAGAAGAGGAGAAACCAGAAACTAAGTACATTACTGACCAGGGTAAAGGGTCAGTACGATAAGCTTTCCCAAGACCTCTTATCGCTTAATATGAGCATGCACTCTCCGGTGCGTGAATTGGAAAGCAGGATTCAGGTATGAGTACGTAAGTTTGCAGCAGCTGGTAGCAGACTATGTCACCCAAACCAGTGACTTGGTTTCCCTATTACCCAGTACTCGGTTAAAGGCGAGGCCTAATTGATGTGGGGGGCCAGGTACTAAAATTTCTGTTTGGAACTGTAACAGATAGCGATTTAAAATTCACCAATGATAGGATAAATGAAATAAAAGATTTAAGAAATGACCTTTTCCACGACACTAAAGACCAAATAACCATTTTAGGCAACATGCAATCAGAAATTTCAACGCATTCTAGGGCAATAAACAAAGTTATCTCTACCTTAAAAGAATATCACCACGTAATGCAACATAACTATGGCCCGTAATTATATAGGAGAACTTATGCAGGCTAACCAGATGAGAACGCTTCTGAAATACTTAAAGTTGAGCACCGCCCTTGCGGAAGTTTAAAGATGCCATAAATTTAGCTGTCCAGAAAATGACCCGGCTTCACCTGGCCATTGAGGATTTAGCGGCCGGAAGAATGACTAGTAACCTGTTGCCTCCCCATCAGTTCTTGAAGGTCCTGACTTTCCGTAGAGAGTGTAATACCACCCCCAGAGAAGTTGTTTTTAGATGTAAAAACTAGAGAATCTCCATAATTTCTACAAAATTGCTACACAATCCAGGCATATGTAACGAAATCTCAATTGAGGGTATTGATTAGGCTACCCCTGAAAAACGATAATCAGTTGTTTGAAATTTTCAATGAGATAGCTTATCCCGTCTACGACCCCTCACTCACAAAGTGGGTGAAATGGGACGTGGCAGATCAAAAACTTGTGATTAGCAAAGACAGACAGACTTATTCACTCTATTCGCCAGACGTCTTTGCAAGGGAATGTAAATTTGGTAAACTCACGGTGTGCCCGTTGTCAGACGCCTTGTTACGCGTCTACAAACGGCCCAATTGTGTGGTAAATTTATTGATGAAAGAACACGTAACATTGTGTAGTAGGAAGTTGATATCTGGCCTACAGTTCCCCGTTCTCATTAGAACACCCACCCGCTGGCTCTACGCCACATCAGAAGAGACAAAGGTTATATTTAAATTGTTTTGGGCGCGATGCAAACCCGAATGTAAGTGCTATTACCCTGAAAGGTGAGGGTGAAATACCGAAGCATGATAGGTGTGATCTGATTGCTGACGGTTACAGGGTGCCTGCCCGATTTATCGGCAGCTCCACATATTCGAGTGACTTTGGAAAGATTTTTTTTTCCCGAAGTAGATGGGATGTACAGTAGCGAAGAACGCAGCTTACTGGTACATGATGTTAATGAAACCCTGAAAGTTCTGCAGGGACTGGATGATCAGCTGGGCTCCCTATGTGTTAAGGAATACTCCCCAGAAGGGACAATTCAATTACTTAGGACCCACTATCAAGGTGTGGTTATCAAGTATGTAACCTTTGGTGGTGCATCTCTTGTAGTCGTACTAATTGTTGTCACTGTGTTGTTAAGATGGAGGGTGCGAGTTGCCAATCTGCTCCGTGCCGCCCTGGGGTTAACAGACGAAGCTCGCAGGGCCGCCCGGACAGAGTCGCATCTCCCGACCCTCGAAGCGACTGTACGCACTGCGAGCAGACCAGATGCTGAGGATGCTGAGAGGTGGCGCGAGCAGGGACGAGACTGACCGAGACCAGAGTGGGAGCATGTCGACCCCACGCACCAAGACTGACATTAAATTGACCGTACGGTAATCGGACGAGAAATGAAGAGTGGGGCCCTGGACACTTGAAGTAAGTGTGAAATAGTTAAAAGAATGTAAACTTCATACTTCAGCGATACGTCGTGTGTGCACCGCGATGGGAACGGTAAATCAACCTGTGTCGGAACTGAACGAGTGGTTTTAGACTTTCCGTTGTGGGAACATTGCAGAAGAGTGATTGGGGATCCCCTAATACTTAAAAAAAAGAAAATGTTTTCTAAGTTCTTGTATCGCTAATTGTAATTTATGTATGGTTGTTGATGCAGACTGGTAATGGCAAGGTTTTCTATAATTATTTGAACAATCTGTTAAAACAAGTAGCATTAGTAACTTAAGAGGAATCTAGAACGCCGAGCCAGAACTGGTATCCATGGGAAGGTAATGCCGGCAACCCCAACCCCCAAATACCCCTTCCTTTTCACTCCCCAACTGGACTGTGGATGCCCGGAACAGCTCGAATAACTTCTAAATTAAAGTGAAATAACCAGTAACAACACTATGAAGAGTGTCTTACTAAGGGATTTTCCGGACCCCATTAGCAAGACAGGAAAGGTGCCGATACCAGGTCTGCAGGAATTGTATTTATTTACGTTTATTTTACTTCTTTATTCGTTGGGAGCGTAACTGTTAGCTAAGGAACTTTTGTGTCGCATGTAAGTTGAAATGGGGTTTAGGACTTGTTAGAAGCTCTAAGGCACCAGTAGAATGTAAAGGCCAGTAGGAGGAAGGTATCGGTGAGCTTCCCTGCTCCCAGGGGTAAGCGAGGTGAAAACCATGGGTGCCCCCAGGTCCACAAATGCCCTTAAATACCAAGTGTGGGGGGCGGAATATTGTAGTTGTAGTTTCTTTTTTTTCTGTGTTGATGTTCTTTTGTGAATTTGAGAGGAGTTGAGGAGTGTGGGGGACAGTGTCCTCCTGGCGTTGTCTGTTCGGGAAGAACGTCAACGTTATGCCTATAAAACTAAATGATGGTTTGTGAACCGCCTTCCAGAGTCCCCCCACGCATTTACAGTGTAACGGCTATCCAGCTTCTCTAGTTTTAAGTCTTTTCACAGGGCCCTTAAGGAATAGAGTTCAGTAATTGTTGGTTGGTGCCTTAGCAGCTTGATAGAAATTTTGCGTAAGCCTGTAACGTGATGAATAATCTGAAAATTACTATGAGAATTAACGAATGCCGTCCCAATTATATGTAACAAGTTACAACTTATCGTCAATTTTGTTATTTTAAGATTGCTATTATTACGAATTGTTGTCGTAAGATGTAGGAACAGCTTTGGGTATGCTTTATTGTATTGGGTTCGAACAGTGTAACTGTTTACTTTCGGAGTATCTTATAGTTTTGTATTCTAATCGACGTACAAGTGAGCTAACTCAGGATAACTCCACTATAATCTATGACAGGGGTGACAGAGGAAACCGGCCCCGAGTGAAAACCCACGAGGCTTAACCAGGATTGGGGAGTAGCGTTCGAAATTACCACGAATTAGACTACCACCTATAATTACTTTGAACTTAATTGGACCATGCAGTATGTGGTATGTCGCAAAACAATGACTTTCATTATCAAAATTTTAAATCTAATAAAAACACAGTTATCCTGGAGTGCTTGATAAATGTATCTTGTCTAAGATGGTGTGATGTACATTGAACGGTGATGTACTTGAGTAGTTTCAGGAGCACTAATTAGTTCCCTTGTACTGTTCGCTGTATTGTTACGTTAAATACTTTATTTTAATATTGGTTAGCTGATTATCATGCGGTTATAGAGTAAATATTTAATTGTTGTCTACTGTTTGCTGAATTAGTTTGTTAAATTAGTGATGCGATGCTAGCGCATAAGTGATGATGCATTGGAATTGTTCATGTTTCTTTTTCTTTTTTTTGCGTAACGGGGTGTGTTTTGATATTGTAACTTGGGTTGTATTCTATGTTTAAGCCAAACATATGCAGATAGGTAGTTGGATAAGAAATCTTGTAAAGAGAGAGACCGTTGTAATAGTGAGTATGAGAAAGAGAAAGTTAGTACAAATTGTTGTAAATAGAGGAAGCCTAAGCCGCAAGTAAGCGTCCAAACTTTAAATTTCGTGGTAAAATTATGTCCTTATTATGAACTGTAATGCTGAAGCTTTTCTGAATTTTTACCCTTATCAGTTTCATGCACCTACCTGTGGCATATAAAAAAAAAGAAAAAAAAAGTATACGGAGTGGCGGTTGTACGTTTGGCTGGGATGGAGGCACACCGAGAGCTCCTCGGTACTCTACGAGTACCCCATGCTGAGGGCATGCTGATCTAAGGGTGGGGGAGTGTGACACCTCGGTGTTAACGCCCCAAAAGCTTCAACAAATAAATTAATTTAAACTAATATTAAACTGAGAATTCTGCGAAAATTTACATAACATTAATTTAGTGGACTACTCCTAATCACTATTTAGAATGGAAGTCAAGACCTCCACAAGGTGAAATAATGCCACCGTACACATTAAGTGCCATCCGGAATAATATAGCGAAATATAGGCGCTGAGCCGACTTCAGAGGAAGGGGACAGGGAATTTTCCCACAGCCCTGCAGGTGCATTAAACTAAACCTAGACGACCTGGTGTTTCCGCAGACACGTGTAAGGAATCCGCTGACATCAGCGAAGAGCTGTGTTCAACGCAGGCCTCGAGCCGTCCAAAGTACCATGTAGTTTTGTTAATTACTGGGTGAATCGTTGGCGGCAGCACCTGATGGACAACCACCAGGGAAGAACTGGCGCTCTGATTGGTCGGGGGCCAAGAGAGAAGGGAAGGGGCATTACTGGAGGCGATCTTAGAGCAGGGAGTCGTAAAATTGGTTCGGGATGCGGTAGATCATAATTCGGCTCCTCCTCTCTCTACAATTCTCTAATTCTATTGTTCTAGTGCCAAAATTCTAAATTTTCAATCATGTGTTAAATTTTTTTAATTCAATTAGTTTTAATCTTTTGTTATCTTAATCTAAATCTCTAATCACCAACGTTCGAAATTAAACAAGTAAGATTTTATTCCGACTTCGCTGTTTTATTTTTAAAGTTCGACCGTTCCTCGCCGCGAACTCAAGAACGAAGATCCCTTCTTTTGTCTCCCACTGGGCAAACTACAGGTCGGCCGGCAGATCACACCTATTTAAATACTCGTATGAGTATATATGGATATTAAATATGTAGAGTAGTATAGGGCATTTTATAATTCTTAGATATAATCCAAATTTTAAGACACTGGGTCTTTATATAGTTACTTTAAATTCGACTTAAATTTCTTACGTACTTTCCAGGCAAGACACTCAATTTGAAAACATTTGAACTGTTTAATTTGTTTATTCTCTAATTTTCTTATTGCCTTCATAAAATATCAATAAGACTGATGTAAACACAGTCATTTTATAACAGTTGGAAATTGTAAATTGACGAATTTACTTATGTGTACAGTTTTTAATACATATTGTGTGTACCGATATGTTGCTTCAGAGTTACTTAGCGTACAGACTGCATTTATTTCATCAGAAACTGGAATGAAGGGCTTCGCTAAGTGCTTGGATGGTATATATTTTAAATAATCAGTAGAAAATAAGCGTGATAGGTCATTGAGTAATATTATAGCAGCTTCCATTCTATGTAAATTTAACAGAGTACCATTATTGTTTACTAAAAAATTACAAAAATATTTAAGAAAGAAAGAATTACTAAAATCATGAATTAACTATTCACTAATTATTATTTTATGATGAACCAGATAGCGAATTACCATAACAAATAATTCAGGCACAGGGTTTTATTTATAATATTTAAAAAAGTTTTATTAATTATTAAAAATCTGAATTATGAATATGTTTGATTTTGGGTTTTTTAGAATCAGCAACAACTAAGAGCATATTTATAGTACAAGTGGAGACGAGGATTTAAAACACGAGACTCAAATGAACTAAAGTAAGGAACATCAAACACAAACCACAAAGGTAATACACTCCTGGCCCAAAGTTGTATTTCACACTCTCATTTCGTATTCCGACGACTGACTTTGACCATTATTCTGTCTGCCTCACACCTCCAGTGAGATCTATAGAAGCGTATCATATTACATGCTGGGTGGAATGTCTGCTTTATCCAGTGAGCGTGCTTTTGGACGTGCATGAATTTAAATCTGTCGTTGAAATACTTAATAGATATATTTATAGATATTAGCAATTATATATATAATGCACAAATATAGTATAAATTATCCAACGTCATAATTCTGTTTTGTGATTTTGTAAGGAATGTAAATAGAAAGTGAATTGTAGAAAGTAATGACAGTAAAATATTTTATTATAAATTAGCCGTTCTAAGAATAAGCAATAATAAATATTTTAAAATTGTATTTATTTCAATCTTTTTATATAATATATTTTTTATTGCATATGTATGTCACGTGGACAAAAAACTTTTGCAATATATTAAACTGACTTTCCCTAATTATCACTATGCGCCTTATAATTTGTATTTACGCAGATCATTGTCTATGAAAACACTTGAAACATGATAGTAGATGCATTTTTTAATATAACGAAATATGCTATCTCAAAGTAGTTTAATAATCGGTAGAGCCATCTCGGTTTAACATCGTTAATCTGTTTTGTAAGGTCCTCGTACAAGGCGGTGGGCCATGAGGAACCACAGCAAGGGTTAAAAGAGGTTTCACGACTACAATTAAAAATATTTGTATTAATGTAAACTACCTGTAATTCATTATATATAATCAATGACAATAATTTAAAAAAAAAATATTATTTTTATATATATTTTATGTTAAATGCAACCAAAATATATTGAAACTACTCAACTGAAGAGGTCTTCTTATTGAGAACTATACAACTTGTTTTAATTTATAACCATAAAACTAACCATTTCCAAAATATTTTTTTATAATGTATTTGTACATTAAATCATTTGGAAATGATTTATACAGATTGTAACAAATTTGTGCTAGTTTTTTATTTTTCAACTTTCTAACATTACCTATTCTGTATGCATTCTTAAATATACTACAACAGGTACATGACAAGATTCTATAAGTATATTGTGGATTATAGTTCATGAAATATTGTTTTTTCAGATAATAAATGATTAATTATTACATTATGCGTTTAGTTCCAATATATAAATAATTATGAACTAATTTATTTAGAACCATGCACCGTATAGTATTATTTATACATGTTCTTATATCAGAATTCCATTATAACATAGCTTAGCTATGGTAAGAAGCATTCATTCCATAAAATATTTGTGTTTAACTCCAGTGAAAAATTTTTTACAAAATATGTTGTAGAATTGTCTCTGATGTACAAAAGATGTAAAGTGTTCATTTCGAGCTTCCGTGTCACCGAAATGTTTATATCTTTTTAGACGAACATAACAATGATCCCAGGAATCAAGTTTGTGTAAACGTCAGATAAATATAGTTCAACTCCTCTTAATGCAGCGTCTGATGACTATGACTTCGTTCAAAATATGCTAGAAACCGATTTTAGAATTATTCCCTATAAATTCAAATATCAAATACATTTAATATATACGTACTCACTAGCAAGATAATTAATATTATAAGCCTACTTTTTATAAAGATTCTTAACTAATAAAAAATGAAAATAGGTCCCAGTAAACGAATCTAATTATAGACTGCAACCCATTATTGGTCGTTTACTGTTCAAGTCATTAAACACGATTAACTATGCCCCAAACATGATCACACCTCAATTAATTAATCTATTAGCTTATTTTGGATATATAAATATAGAATACATACAATATATAAAGTCTTTACGTGTATGAAAATAATGCCGGTCCTCTTTATTTTCTTATTGGAAAGTTATTTATTGTTATTATTTATTATTTATTATTATATTAGTTATTATTTATTAAACTCTAGCTGTAATCACCAATTGTAAATGTATAATAAATTATTAAAATTTGTCATTGACGATGGAAAGTTTGAAATGATGACAGGATTTCTGACGCTTACCATTCTTATCCAATTTTAACATATAAAGATGGCAAATGTTGGAAATCCTACAATCCTTTACTCTATATATTGTATGACTTAATTTTCTACTGATCAAAATTTTAAAACCTATTTATAATGTGGATACTTTTTTCTTGAACATACTGTAATGTAAATAATTTTGACTTAGATTTAAATCGGCAAAGATATTGTTTCTGTCATTAGTATGAAAAATTTCAAAAAACCTACACTACTTTCATAACCCTGATGTTTTATCCACATATTTGGGAAATAACAGACATTGTATAGAACTAAATTTTGATTACGTTAAATTTATAAAAATTAAGAAGTTACACCTTTGTTTAAGGGTTGAACGGTAGCTAACAGCATGTATAATTTCCAAAGTTCAGTATATTTGTCAACATTACATAAGACTTACCGGGTTTTGTAATCCCACACTGAAATATTAAACTTTTACACAATTTCAAATAATTTATTCCGTTACGTAATAGACATTTTGTTGGGTAAATTGTTCTCTCGTGGTCGAAAATTATGGGTCAGAACCAATGTTTTTGCCGTGTAACCTACTAACGCAGGAGGCATTACAAGTGAGCTAAGGATAAGAGCATTACCCGACGACTATTTTGGTTAGCTAGAAAAAGGTTAATTATATTTTTTCGAATATCTGGTAAATAATGTTTCGGCTTTCTCATTATATTGAAGGTTTTGTTCTCAGCAAAAGAAATACACCCGGAAGTAATTGCATATCAATGGAATTGACTTTTAATTATTTTAAAATCCAACTCACTTAATTCTCTATAATAGTATTATATTTATGGAACTAAATTGGTATTTTATAAAATACACTCAATTTAAATGATTTATTTTAGTTACATAAACTTACAGTTACACAAGACAACACGATTTTCTTTAATTTAAAAATAAATTAATAAGTTATAACAGATATATGACAGAATTAATTCTATAAATGTTACGTTTTAAGTCGAATGATATTGAAACCGAGCTCTATCAAAAAGGCGGATGCTTGTTCGATAGTGTACTACCCAGCAGTAGTATCAATCATATCCATGCAATATTGATAAAAGCTTGTGGCACTCTCGTGGAGCTTTGAAGAGCTCCCTTTGACGTATGTCATATTGCCGTTACTTATGTAGAAGTCATACAGCCGAACAACGTATATTTGACGAAATGTATCTTCCGTTATTTGGAGTTACAAAATATGTTTCGAGAAGTATATTGTAATAGCTACCCTACTTCTAATGAAATAAATGCAACTGTAATAGTAAATATTTTAAGTTATTTAAACGCTAGCAACTGAAAAGCGCCGTTTAAGTATGTATGTATATATATATATATATATCTCACCACTAGGAAGAATGGGAATAGTTCATTCATGCAGTTGATATAAACATCAATAAAGGTATATTTAGAGCAAAGGCATTGTTGATCAATGGAGCGTAAGCGTGTACAGCCAGGCTATATTTTATTGTCGTTTTAGATTACAACATGTCTTGTATGAATTTCATAACATCTGGGTCAAGAATGCATCCTTACTCTTCTAAAGGTAATCTGTGCTGATGATGTGTGGAATTAGTGTCAAAGAGCACGATGCTTTAGGGAGGTAGGCAATCCAGCAATAAAAAAAAAAACACAAATCGTCCTATGCGTTTAATGGAAAGAGTATTCCAACGCTTCGAGCACTTTCAGCAACCTTACTGACATAATATCCCAAATAAATACAGATTGTTATTTTATAATATAACAAAACATAAAGAAATCTCTATGTTTTATTAATAGGAGTATAAATTTTATGTGGTGAAACCCGTATTAGTTTAATTGTTTTCTTATTTGTGCTTATGAGAAATTAATTTTAGTAGCCATTAGTTCATTATATATTTAAAAACATATATCCGAAACAAATGGAATAAATTATTTATTTAAAAGAATATTAAAAAATCTCTATTGCTTATTACTACTTTAGGATGATGCACTTGTATTGTTGTAACATGTAATAAAATAAATGTAAAATCATGAGATGCAAAAAATAAAAGTTGCATATACTTTCTCTTTAATATCAAACAACGTTTCATGTTAATGGATTGAAAATTGGTAAGAAAAGTTACAAATTACTGAGTAGTTTATGATATATTTGAACCATATTGCGTATATTTATCCCATTCATCCTTCTATAACAATTAAATTATTTATGACTTATTAATGATGACAATATTAAAATGCTACTGGAAACAGTATCTGTGGAGCAGACTGGAGAGGTGTAAGGCTTGTTGGTGACAGTTGCCAGACCCTTGTCGTGTTTCTGCCGCAAAACCTAATAGTCTAAGTGCTATTTAAGCGGTAAGAGACATAGGTTTGCTCGTTACATACAGAGTTTGCATATATTAATGAAATTTTAAGAATGTAAATCTTTGTGTTTGGGTGGAAGAGAAGGGTAAACAGCATTCACTCTGTATAAAAATTTTAAGATATAATCATTTCCTTTTTAAGTATTTTTTATTGTGAATTTTCGTTCAGTGGACGCGAATAAATGTACAAAAGTATATTATTATTTTATGTACATAGTGCACTTAAATAGAATTTAAAGGACACATCAAGAATTTTATTTCAACGGGTTCACTGTAAAATATAACAATAAAACTTTAATTTTGCCATAGTCATTAGAATGTTAAATTTAAACTGTCTAATGAAATAAGAATGCGAATCTAAATTTTTAAGTGTCCATACAATTTTGATGTACACCTATTTTTATTCATGGTATCTTCAGTGGTTTAAAACCTTCAACCCTCTTGAAAGTTTCGTCCTCTACACGCTTCGTTTCTGTATAATACTGGCTGCTTTTATGTTTCACATATTGATAATTTTCTAGGTCTTTGTTTGATTCTATCCAAGATAGGAGCTTCAAAGTAATAAAATTGTACGTTAAATGTATCGCGCTTAACCTAATCATACTCATAGCTTTAGCATAGTATAATATAGCTTTTAATGCCTAGAGGTTTCAAATTTTTTTAAGCTACTTGTATAAGGATATTTTCTATGGTAATGGTTAGTCTAGTGTGACACTCTAGATTCTCTTAAAATTTTCTTACAACAAAAAATTTATGATATTAGCCTTAATTTCCACTTGTGCTGTCCACAAGATATCTCGAGAAAGGCCTGACTTGAAGTTTATTTTTCCTATTTTATTTGAGAAATATTGAGTTTAACTATAATTCCTGCAATTTTGCTATTGGTAGTTTGAGCTACCATAATAATATAGTGAATACCATAGAACACAAAATGTTTTATCAGTATTGAGTACAATCGCATGACCTTATATTATGTAATGACTTTGTATCTTCATTTAAAGGATTGGTGGATAAGATTTTATTTAGTATTTACGTGGTTGTATCAGTTTGTTTGCAATCTGGCAATATAAAGTTCGCTGGTGGTGCATGTCATGGGATATATTCGTATTTCAATATTAGCCAATCCTATAACTAGGTGACACACTGAGAGAATTGAGCTATAAACTTTGAATCTTATTTTTATTAGTTATAAACGAGAGCCTTTGAGAAAAAATCTTATGTATATTCGTACATTAGCATAATTTATAGCTAATGAAATGTGCTATAGACTTCAAATGTTAAACTCCAGCGAATACTGTTATGCAACATGTAGTGGCTTACTCCTACCTTGCTTTAATTTAACCCTTTGCGTTATTTGACCTGCGCTGTGCCTGAGTGGCGGTGCGCGCGAGATCTGCCTGTCCTCGCTGGGCGGCGGGATTTCACTCAAATCTCACGCCTACGCATCGTTCTAGTTATTTTCTTCTAAGTTTCTTATTTTTTATTCAATTGGTTCAAAGTAAAGTTTTTATTTTATAATACTAAATTACCTTTATTTTGAGATAATCTTACGAATTTTCCGACAGTTAATATAGGTGTTTTACATTAATTTAGTTTGAAAAACATGTGTTTCACTAGATTTTAATCGTGGTTTGTGGTAAAAATAAAACCTAGAATGAAGCTGTTTTCAATTTCGAACTTATACAGACATTGTTCAGAGGGGCGTGTATGTTAGTTAGAATAAGCACGTTTGATGTGAGTTAAGGTTTTGCTAAAAGTGCTAACAGATACACACACACACACACATATATATATATATTAAAAGCGTTTATAAATCGCCATATCATAGCTATAGTGAAAAAAGCTTTTTCTTTGCAAATTTTGAGTTCATAGAAATCTCAACTTACGATTGGCGTAAGAAATGTGATTTACGCCGGAGTCAAATCTGTGACAGCGGTAAATGCATTAGGCTGAAGGTTAAGTGGTTCTTAATTCAACACTCACAGTTACTGTACGTTGTACAATGATATTCATATCAAATATGACACCAAAATGATTAATATATAAATTGTGCACATCAAATTAATAGTAACCCTTGTGACCCAGGAGCCCATGTTCAAACCTGTTATATGGAGAATACATAAAAATAAGTGCTCTTGAACACGCATATGCCTACAAACCTAACATGCCAATTTATTATGTGTTCTACCGATTCATAGTATAAAATACATAGTACCTTCAAAAAACTATGTTGTTTCTGTAACTCAATAGTGGAAACTGACTAATTTAGTTGACTACTTACGATGATAATTAGGCTGTAATTTTAGTGGAGAAAAAAATATGATAGTATTGAATATTACCTAAGGATATGTAGAATTAAAACAAAAGTATATAATTGTAAGCCATATGTTATTAGCAAAATAATGTATAATTTTAGTGGAGGAAAAAATGATAGTATTGAATATTACCTAAAGATATGTAGAATTAAAACATAAGTATATAATTGTAAGCCATATGTTATTATAAAAATAATGTATAAATTGCCTAAACCACAATTATTACAAACACAGATGGCAAAGCCGAGCCACCCGTGGTTACAGCTCTATTTCACGCCACCTCATTGTGTATTCTGGGTTTGACTTGACACATTACACAGATTCCGGCACCTCTTCATATAATTTGCATGAAAGATTATACCGCTTTTGGTAACCAAATTGAATCCATAAAAACTCGCCACGGTTGTTATTGGTCACTACTCTCGTTAAAAATAGAAATTAATAATTATGTAATTATTGTACCTAATACATACATGGAAACGGTATTATACATAAATCACTATTTCTTGTTTTATAATAATTGTTTTACTGTATTAAAGAACAGCGTTGGAGGCAACCCAATATATTATATGAGTTAATTTTAATATACAAATCTATTTGTTTTTGTTCATTTGTTATTTATTCTGTATATATATTTTCTAACAATTATGGCAATTTTGTGTTTTAACTTCTCAAATGAGATTGTTTTAAGGATCAATTCCACAAGCTTCATAAATCATTTCAATATGCCTACCCAAATCAAACAATATATACATTGATACAAGAATAGTAGTGAAATATAGATTTAGGCGTAGTCTTAATTAAAAAAAAGATTTTAATTAGTCATATTTAAAAAAAGGTTTAAATCAATCATTTTATTTGCTATACTTTGCCTCCAATCTAATCATAACTAAGTTGATCATACAATCTACAATAAATTTGGAGAGATTAATTTAAAATGTTATATACGGGGAAAACAGCCTCTACTAAACCTCATTAATAAAGTTTAAAACAACTGCCTTTAAACTGAGGACAATAACATTAGTTATCGACACGTGTTGTTTAAATACTATAGTTTAAACTTATTTTTTTAATTACCAATAACTTGAAATACAAAACAACCTAAGTCTCTAAAAAAAATAATTTACTACGATTTTCATGACCTTCAGAGGTGGATTCGACAAGAAAATTAAACTTTTACGTCAAGTATAACTAATGGTAAATAGAACAAAAGTTTTATATATATATATATATATATATATATATATATATATATATATATATATATATATATATATATATATATATAAGAAATCATAAAAAAATTCTATTTCGTAATATTAAAAACATTGTTTATCATGCAAAACAATACATAGACTCTACATGTGCTGTTGTCATATAGTATACCTCTTATACTATTTACTCTAATTTTATTATTGAGTATATTTATTTGAATTATATTTTATTCAAATGCAGCCTTCACTGTAGCGTGGGAGAAATAGTGCGACCCTCCCACTAAGAGTCGTGGGTTCAAATGATGGGGAGCATATAAAACATTTTGAAATGGTTTTGAACTGTTTTTACTTATAATAAACTTAATATATTAAATTTAATCGTCACTGGCTGAGATAAAACCCTCTTAACAAGAAACAAATTCTTTTTCTTATTATTTAAATGTTATGATGTAATTGTCGGTATTTTATTGGGATGAGAAGTGAAAACAAATGTTTAAACAAAAGGTAAGTCAATTACGACGAGAGAGGAAACAACGGTATCGAGGTTCTTTTTTAGTAAGTGATAGACTGAAAGCATCCAGGATTGTGGGAGGGAAACAAATAGATGAAGTAATCCCAGATATTCTCTGTCTATTCTCTCGTTGTGTAAAATGTCTTCTTTTGTATACTGAACTCTTGTCATGTGACTCAGTGTTCCTATTAGTATTTCCTTATAAATCAAAGTTGTATTTATCAAACATTTTTGTAAAACGCATTTACCATGTTTTCATACAACAACAGTTACCAAATTAATAATTCAATGATAATGAATGATAAAACCACTTGGATTGATTTTTTGAACATATAAATTAAAACATTTTGTTAAATATCACTAATAATCTACATATTAATACGTTTCCTTAGTAATGAAATCTCAATACGGGTTTGATTAAACTAATTGTGAAGCTGCTGACGTGGTTGAAATTCCAGCAAACCGTAACGTTGGTATTAACTAAAAAAATACCTGTCAGTCTTTATTTTTTATATATTGGTAGACTTTGGTTTTAATATAATCCTTTATCATATTATATATTATCCAGCAAATGAAACTATCTGCAGAGACTGAAACTATCTGATCACTCAAAGACTCGATAATTGTTGTTTCTGTTTTTATGTCTGTATATTTATATATCTGTCACTTCAATTGATGTCTATTAACAATATGCTCTAAATTTTTGGAAGAAGCAATAACATCTTTTACATATGAGAAATATTGAATTAATTGAATAATTATACACTGCTTAAGATTTTGTTAAATATTAGCAACCATTTTTACCTTGGTCAAATGTTTAACGATAATGGTAACGGGAATAATCCAATATTTGGTTGATAAAAATAAAATAAATTCAATTGGGTCGTTTAATACTATGTTGTAGCATTTTTTTTTTTTTTTTTTTTTTTTTTTTTTTTTTTTTTTTTTTAGGGTAACATAGAGTTCAATGATGAACAATTTCTTTTATAGCAATGGATGAGCGTAAACAAACTTTTACCTCAGAGTGATGTCTTGAAAATGAGTATCAGTACGCCTTAATCCTAAAACTAAAAGTATATTTTACTTGGGTTTTACAAACGATTCTGTTAAAATTAATTTTGTCTCTATGCCTATCTTTTTCTGCTACATATGTGAAGAGTGAATTAAATTATGTAAAAGAAGATATCACTTTCTACGTATACTAAGTATCTGGAACCCGAAGAAAAATTTCTTGTAGACTTTAAATTTTTCATAAAAAAAGTCCCTTTTACATAGAAAACATGAGTTTTATTCCTATAATTCTGTTATTTTTAATCAAAGTTTTTCGACAGTAAATTCATTAAATATGTAATTGTTGTAACAATGCAATTTTAAAGTGTACGGATAATTTCGGGGGGGAACTCTTTGACTTCTTACGGGTTTTATGCCTCATTAACAATAAAATTACAATATTTATAACAGGCTAGTCGTTCGCGAGGATCAAAAGCTGGTGAAATCAGTGTTATTTATTTATTTATAGAAAATCACATGTTGCAAAACAGTTTTAAATCCAACTAAATTTTATAAAACACAATATTATATAGTCACTCTCATATGAAACTATAATATTAAATACTAACCAATATGGCCTAACATACTGCTATTTCAATTCTATCTATCTATTATATTTAAAACATCAAATAATAGTAGTCACATAGTTCATGACTTATGCGAATTATATTAATTAAACAATAAGCTAAACGTACGCACACAAATTGTAAACAGTAAAGCCAAAAAAATGCAACATACTGTATCTAAAATAATAAATTTATACTACGAATTGAAATTAAACAGAGATTAAAGGAGACCTATGACAGCAAGTACTTCAATAAATTCAGATTAAAAGCATTTATTATTGACTTATTTATTTTCAAAGCGAAAAGAGAAGGCCATTTATCAACTACTAAAACTCAGAACAGTGTCTGAAGGCTACAGCAAAAGAGTTAAAGTAAACAAATCAAATCAAATTCTTTTATTGTCGTAGACATTTTACATGCATAGACATTGTCAATAAGCCGAAATACTACTCTTTGTCACAATAATTAGAGACAAATTATAGTTTGAGTTAACTTAAAATATACTGAACCAGTTACAAATTACAAATTATGCCTTCCAGTTGGATCAATATCGTAAATAAACTATTAAATAATCAACAAACTATTTACAATAACATATATAATAACAAAAAATATAAACATATGGTTAAAATCGAAGGGTAACAATAACAGGACAACAATTACATTAAAAAGTTGTGTCAGAAAGCTCTAGGAATTCATTAAAACAATAAAAGGGATTTTTTAAAAGCCAATAATTAATTTTTTTTAGGAATACCTGTTGCGGGTATTTATTTATATTGGAAACTAATTTATTATACACTTTCTTACACATTACAACATGACTTTTTAAAAACTTACTTAAACGACAGTGCTGAAAACTAATTTTATTTTTATTGTGGGTATTGTATGAGTGTATATTTTCATTTAGGACCATATCAGGTAGTTTTTTTTTTTAAGGAATAGACAGCCAGTTCAAATATGTAAAGGTTAATTACTGTATTTATTTCTAATCTTTTAAAAATAGGCTTACAATGATCAGATGGATTTGAACCGTCAATTATTCTAACGACTTTCTTTTGCAATTTTAAAATTTCTATAATTCTTGAAGAGTTGCCCCACACAAGTAAGCAATACTTAATTATTGATTGGAAAAAATCAAAGTAAGCCATTCTAATATATTCAGATGTTACACAATTTTTCAATCGTCCCAACAAGTATACAACTCTAGATAGCCTAGTTTTGATATAGTCTATATGAGTACTCCATGTAAGCCGATGATCAACACTTATACCTAAAAACTTAGTACTAGTAACTGTTTCCATTTCCACTAGTCCTTCATCATACGGCCTTAAAGAAAAAATTATATTTTCAGTTTTATTTTTGTTTAACAGATAACCGTTAGCTCTAAACCAGTTTCCCGATTCTTCCATTGAGTTATTTACCAAATTTTTTAAGTCTAGGAGGCTACTGGAAACACTTACAAATGATGTATCATCAGCGTAAAGAAGAGTATTACTAGTAACATTGCGAGGTAAATCATTAATACTAATTAAAAATAACAAAGGTCCCAGGACAGATCCCTGGGGAACACCAAACCTCAAGTAAACTTCTTGTGACTGTTCACCATCACAAACATCGCTTATTAACACGATCAGACATAGCCTTATGTAATCGCATGTGAGACAAAGCGATGACGGACCAATGCTATCTGTTTACATGATATTTCGAAAAACTAACTGATCTTAAGTTTTAATTAAACCTTACTTATTTACACGTAAAATAGAGTTTAAGGTTGGTCTGCATCGCGAATAGGGATTAGGCAGAGAAATAGTAAACATTTATATTGAGCATATGCTAATCATAATATGGGTTTTTAATGATTGTTACGGTATATTGATGTTGTTATTGTGTGATAAATTGATATTTTTTTCACAATACAAATTACAGAAAAATAAATATTTTATACTAATAAATTGTAATATTATATTTTAAATTTATCATAGTAACATAATATATATCTAAACATTTTGGGGGCGTATCATTACCTGTTTTTAAACAATTGCGGTTTTTTAGATGGGTGTTAGTAAACAGCACACCATGACACGCTATGCAAAATTCAACAATGACAGTGAGTGTCCTTACTGCAATATATGTAATTTAAAAACTACGTGTGTGTGTGTGTGTGTGTGTGTGTGTGTGTGTGTGTGTGTGTGTGTGTGTGTGTGTGTGTGTGTGTGTGTGTGTGTGTGTGTAGAATCTATATCAAAACACCTTTTTGAACTCACATTATTCTCTAAATAAATGGTTATTTATCCATGGGATGAAAATAAAAATATGGATGTGAACTAAAATAATAAAAATAATTTGAAGGAAATATACAAACATGAGTTATTTGATTGTTTATAAGTCAGTTCATTGTCAGACACAACGGCTACGAGCTAAGTCTTGTACTCTACTTAAGTAAGTATTGTGCTTCTACTTCCCCTCCTTCGTTTCATTAATTCCAGATTCAAACATTCCTTTTTATTTCTAACAAGCACCTCAATCGGGGCAGGTTATTCTTATTAATATCATTCAGCCCATCTTGCTGTTGTCATATAATTAATTAACATTTTTAAACATTGATAACACACTACCTTGTCTGTATAAACGAAGCAATTACCATTTATTATTCTATTTCATATTGGGCTTTAAGGTATACTGAACATTAGGCTTTTTGTGTTTTTCGCAAAATTTAACACATTATACTGATAAATAGTACAAGGAATAACTTATAAATACAAAGAGCAACGCCAAAAATATAAAATGTTTCTTATTTCCAACAATGGTTGGCATACTCACATTTAACTTTTTTGGCAAGAACTGTTTTAACATATTTGGATATAATATTGTCATGTATCTAATTAATTACACAATGAAATATGTAGCAATTGAATATATCGATACACATCCATCTTATTTATGCAAATTATTCGAGTTATATGTTTTCCGAAAATAAACGATTAGGTTTATTCAAAAGCCAAGTATTAAGAAGTCTCACACTATCTAATAGTAACAAAAGAGAGGAAGGTCAAATCTGTTGTCACGATGGGTGTCTGTTCCCATCTGTCAATATCAAAAGGATTGCTAAATATATTGTAACGGACAATAGGCAGGTATCTTTATACATTACTGACGACAAACCTTGTAACAAGGACAATCTTTAATTTGAACAGAAATATTTCATAACTCTGGTTAGTGATGATTATTCAAAGAAATACCTATCGCACTTCCGAGCCTGTCCATAGACACAGGATTTTGGTATCTTTCTGACTCTCACACTTGCAATACTTCTACGATTGTATAGTGTTTTTAATCATCTTTAAGATATTGCAGAGTCAAGTATTCCCTGCATATCTACAGTGCTCTACAACATTTAGTTAATAATGTTTTGGAAAGGTATATAAAAATTACTTTTTTTACTTCATTTCTTTATTGTGATCTTTAAGATATTTTTTTCTTAGCCAACCCAATTTCTCTGCTAAACCAACCTCATTTAAAGTATATTTAAGTACTTTTAGGCTAACAGTTAAACGTTTATTTGTTATAAATCTGATAATCCAATGTCAGTGACAGTAGTCACAAACAAATAAACAAGAAGTATTATTCATGATGTGTTTGTAGCTCTTCAAATACAACCACGTTTCCTCTTATCGATACCACGAAAAACCATTTTGACCATCTATGAAAGAAAAACTAGCCCCCTTTATTATTGTTATCTATCCACCCAATTATGAAAACAAATTATTAAATTAAAAAACAATAAAAATAAATTAAAAAAAACAATGAATTAACAACAATGAATGTTTTTTTAATTTATTTATTTAAATTTTATAAATTTAATTTTTTTTAAATTTTTTTTTATTTTATTTTAATGTAAATTATTAAATTATTTATTTTTGTTATTATTCATGATTATTAATCATTACAAATGTTTAAGTTCAAATCGTATTTTTTCTCATATTTCCTTTTTAGTAACAAAACGTAAAAAATATTACGTAATATAACTTTAATCTAATCTCTCTATATTACCGTACCTACAGTAAGTGCAAATACAAAAAGGTTTCTAGTTCGAGTGAAAATTTTAAGAAACAAATGTATTAAATAGTTACAACTATTTATACAAAAATAGATAGTGAGTCAAAATTTATAACGCAGAGTTTTTTGCTTGATGTAATGTTTCCTCGATTGCTTCTGAAATATTTTTATAAATTAAAATGAAAAATTCATTATGCTATTTTCTATTACATATCGAATGTGTAATTAGCCAAAAATTATTTCTGTTACAATGTACCTTGATTAAATATATTTAGTTCTGCATACATATCTTTACAAATTCAAATTTTGTATATTGTACCGTCTATAGTAACGTCAAAACGTATGGACGGCTCAATTTTTATCAAAAACTAGAAGTACTACATTGACATATGAGCATTAAAATCGTGCTCATAAATCGTTTAGCAGTATTTTTATAATGCGTAATATAAAAGAAGAATTGTAACGGCTTTAATTAATTAACATTTAGTATTCATTTTTTCAAGCGACTTTGGAAAGGCGACTTTTAAGGACTGTGCACGATGTTTCATAGTAACAGCAAAGGCTTAAATATAACGAAAGGACTCAAACTGTAAGTCCATGGTTATCACCGATAATTAGGATCAACAAGTTTAAACTGGACTGGCTCACATTTTCAACATCGGCTATCTGATATCCAAGATTAGGTTCTCATGTCGGTTGGACGTAATACCTAGATTAACGCTCTGACAGATGCCTCATCTTATCTAATAGAACACCAGCAAATTCCGATGACGTATATAATTTCTTCTATCGAAACGTTAACTTGACATTCCTTGATTGGAAATAAATGTAATGTGTTTAAGTAAAACCAAAATATTTTAAATATCTTAAGGAAAAATATATGAATGCAAATATAATAAAAATATATGTTTGGATAAAACTTTTAAGCAGTCTGAGGTGGTCCATGTATTATAAAATACAGTACCTAATTTACTATATTAATCACTTTGTAAGTTTCAACTTCATCCATTTCATCCATGGTAAATAGGTTTAAAGTTTTTAAATAAAAGAAACAAGCCATTTTACCTAAAATTGAATTTAAGCACTTAAAAAATAAAGTACAAAACAGTGGAAAAATTAGAATAACTATACGGCTGTTTTGTATTATGACAGGTGATTTCCCTAATTAATTGCTCAAAACACCAATAATATATGCCAAAATAGTAAACAAGTGCAATGTGCTCTCAGTCAAGAAATCAACTATAGCACTTTTACTCTTAGGATGAATCGTAATATGGCATGCATCTTATAATTATAAATGCTATAAATATAATGTATTTATCCTTTTTTTAGTAAACATACAAGTAAAATTCAATATTATACAAGGATAAAAGATATTATTAAATCTAAAGCTGAGTTCTGTTCATTACATTCTTATGTAATTGATAATCAAGACAATTTTGATAGGCACGTATTCGATCCTAAACTACATATTGCTCGTTTGTTGAACTACAACTAGTACTTCGTTAAAAATTATGATGTTAGTTATTTGTAACTGATACATTCATTGCATTCACTTTTTTATTGCTCTTGAAAAAATATAAACCCTAGGCAATTTATGGTTTACGTGCTCTTATATATTTTATCTTTTGTGTTATGCACAACAATTTCATAAATTAAAAAATTTAATTCAAACCGATGGATAATTTAATATACAAATTATTAAAATTTATTTAGGAAATGTGTTAACATTTATAATAATTTAAAATGTTTTAAAATTAAATCTGAAGTATATTACTCTACGATGGACATAATTATTCTTTTAAAGTGTATTGCTCACTATTCATTGTACTAATTAACTTATTAAGGGCTAACTTTCACTTTATCTCTTTATTATACATTAGATGGATGATAGTAATATGTACGATATTTAAGGACGTGCTGATATTTGACTTCTACTAAAATTAGAACATTAAAGACATTCCACCTGCAGATGAAAGTGAAATTTTAGATACTGAGTATTATGCTTTAATGACGCTTAAACAATTTCCATGGTTCGGTAAACACTATTTTAGGTTTATTATTAACTATGTAAAAATGATGTTTTGCTGAAATTCGCCCAAATACCTTGATGTTTTGTAACTACTCACAGTATAAATTATAAAAGTCTTCGTAATCTAAGAAGGGGTATACAACACAAAGGTAATCTGAAATCAAATCTTTTCGCTTACTTTTAAAACCGACTTTCCACTCTTTTCGATTAAAATAATAAATGTAATATGTAGAAAGCTAGTATGATTAGACTCGTATGAATAATATTTTATTGTTACTATTATGGTTAATCAAAAAAGCAACATAACAGTTTTCAATCGCAATATATAATATGTATTACACTTTGTAAGCAACCAGTTATTTCGTTAAAAAAATACGATTGCAATGTATTTTGTATAATTTATTTTTTGCATTATACACTTTATTTATTATTATTTAAAAAGGATTATTATTCCTTTATCAGTAAAACATTGGTATTTACTAAGTATCTACTTTACCTTATTATATTTTTTGACACTTATTAATTTGTAAGGTAAAATATATTTAGATACTCACGATTATTTCTGGAGTAGTTGAGGGGACGTAAGCTTGTCATAAATTTAACTAAAATGTATCTTCCATTTTTTTAGAACATATCTTTTTTAAATCTACATTAATGTATACCTTTTAAAGTCTGGAACCTTATAATTTATTTCTACAAACCGATTAAAAGTTTTTTTTAATATAGCAATATTAAATAGTATATCTCAATCTCTAACTGATTATTACTAAAGGAAGAACTAGATCACGGATTGCCATACAAAATAATACAAAGGCAGGCCATTAATAGATTATCTAAACAAATATCTATAGATTTTAAAACAAAACCGAAAAAGAAATTATTTTAATTACAACATGCATATTGAAAAATTTTATTTACACCTTGCAAGAATCCTCCTAGTATGAAAAGTGGATTAAAAACAGTAGACACTTGTGAACTAAAGGATAGAGCTAAATATACTTTGGATCACTTGTTTCTACTATGCACTGCCTTGGTTTGATTTAAAATAACACAAACAATAAAGTTAATACATACCTTACTCACAGTTCTTTTTCGTACACTCATTTCATGAGGGATCACAAGCATTGCTGCAATATAAATGATTTATGACTACTATTTAAAAAAGTACTAACCTGCTTAAAATGGAAATCGTTCTCAATTAAATCAATCAAATTAAAGTCTGCAATTCGAGATTGGCCTTTTACTGTTAAATTTGTTAACGACCTTTGATTGACCGCCTATCTTCACTAACTATGTAGCTAACTAAGTTAAATTATCATACATATATTATTCTATTAGTAGGTTTTGGATTTTACAAATAAACACATACAATTTGTAATGTCTTTTACTAAAATGAAATTATATACGCCCACTTTTATTTAGTCATAGGAAAGCCTTCCAGCACTATTACTTGCTCTCTAGCCAGAATCGACTACTGTAAAATTTTCTTATACATAACTATCTTATGTTGTTCCTAAAGTCCCACAGACGCTTAGGGACATTTTCCCTCATAATTCTACTTAACCTTGTATCCAGTAAAAATATCAATGATATGCATTTGGATTTAGTATGTATATTTTAACAATATACCTATACTAATCACTTTACAAACGAAAATATATCGTTTTAAATTGTAGAACAACGAAAAGTTGATTTGGAATTCTCAAAATATTGTCACATACCTTACGAGACACGTTTTGAAAAGTTTATAATAACATAAATTCCATACAAGTAATGCATGTACAAAAAGCTATTAACAGACTGCACATAAGCAGAAGTAAAATATTCTTATTAATCTGATATGCTTCTAACTTTGTATGTCTTTAAAATTCAAGGGTACCAGTACCGGAAAATCTGATAAAATTTATCCAAAATATTACAGCACTTCAGTGGGCTATTTTGTTGTTTAATCTTAATATTTTACCAATAAAAATTTTAAAACACATTGTTATTGTGAAAGAATTTAGTTTCTTGAAGAATTTTAATAGTGAAGAACTTTTATTTAAAATTAAAACATGTAAGGTTTTAATTTCTAAGCTATGACTTTGACAAATTCAATCAACCTGCTATCATTTCATATTCCTAAAGTTTTATACACAAAATTGGTGAATAACAGACAAAGTATACTATTAACACTTTGTTTAGTTCAATATGAACATAAGAAAGAACTATCAGTTATATTTCATTAAAACTTGAATTTTAGATTAAAGATGTTTAAGGTTTTTAAATTTACTTAATAATAAGCTGATATATAATTGTATTTACGAGGATATTAAACATTCAATAAATCTTTTAAATGCGGATTGTCGTCAGCCCACATCAACCCATTAAATTTTTGCAATTTTAATTCCTATCGGAAATCCGTGTTATCTAGAACTTTATTCTGTTACGTAATAGATATATTTGGTAATATTTTTCTTTCATCATTAAAAGTGCAGAATCAAAGTTATAGCCATGTAACACACCTTTTTCGAGAGCATTACTAGAGAACGTAAGATAACTGCGTTACTTTTTTTTGTAGCTAGTACTAGTTTTGTAAAACTAAGTTCAACCATGTTTTTTAATTTTGTAGAATAACTGGTGAATATTTGTGTGATAATTTCTCTGGATATCCCAGCTTTTTACCATGCAAATGAAATATATTCAAAAGTAATTGTATATTAATTATATCAAACAAAAATTACCGTACTTTAAAACAAAACGTGCTAATTTCTCCATAAATGTACAAAACATATAAATAAACTTTTAAATTAACGTTTTATATACAATAAGTATTAATTGGTAATATCAATCAAAATATTTCTGTTTTATATATATATATATATATATATATATATATATATATATATATATATAAACATTTCCCAGAATTAAATTTGGACATATTACGTTGTCGAAAATTATTAAAATGGAACTCTATCAATAAGGCGGATGCTTGGATAGTTTGCTACCCAATAGTAATAAAAATCATATCCATCCACTAATAATAAAGGCTTATGATACTCGCGTGGTGCTTTGAAGTATGTCATATTGCTTTTATTTATGAAGAACTCAGACAATTGAAAAAAAACTTATATTTGACGAGAAAATTACGGTGAAAAACAAGCTATGAAAGTTTTTCAGATGAAATGTATATTTATGTATTTAGAGTTACTATATAATTATTTCAGACTTATATTGTAATAGCTAAATTACTTATCTTTAAATATGTACAATCGTATAAATAAATATTTTACGTTATTTAAATTGCGACAACTGACGCGTGCGCCATATATACATACATGCTAACTATAGCTACAATAGGCTTATTCTATATTTAATACAAAATCGTATGCTTAAACCGACTGAATACACGTTTTATTTCAACAAATATGTGTTAATTTCTACTATAATACTATTTTAAAATTAACTTTCAGTAGTGGAAAATACAAATAAACCAAAGTAAATAACATCTATTTGCTGCGTGCTTGCATTATTATTTAAGGAGCCGCAAATATGTTGCATTATACGGGTTTTCTATTCTCTTGTACCTTTATTTACTTGTATTTTATATAATGAATATTTTCGCTACCCTGTTACTCATTACTGGTTAATATATATTACATCCGATGTTCTTGGATCTAAATTAATGGAGGATTAATAATTAATTGGCATTCGTATTGATTTTTTCTCTCGTAAACTTTGTAGTTGCCGTTCCTGCTGCCAAAAAACATCTTGCGCACCTTGTCTATAAGTAAAATCTTATATTTTCGAACTATAAATTAGCCATTTCATACGAGACATCTAATTTTGAATTCAATATAATGTTAAGTCGTAAAGTAACTTATCTAGGTTCATGTTTTATTTAGCAGATTAATATTGATAACCGTGTGGTGACGTCCTTCTGACGTGACCACATTATTATAAATCTTAATTTGTCTCAATAAATTGGTAATACTGCCGTGATTTTGTTTTAGGCGAGATCAACCGAGTCTCCGATTTCAACATCGAGTCTCCTATTACAACTCCGAGTGATTTTAGACTTCTAGTTTACTAATCTTCACTTTTTCAGAGTACTGATGCAATATAGAGCCAAGATGCTGACGTCCGCGCTCGTGAGTCTACATCAGCGTGAAGAGAAGTCGATTTTAAAGTCTTAATAATTATTAAGTTTGTAAGAAAAATTAATTAAGAACATTTGAACCATTATGCTCACACCTATGGTATCATTTAGTTCATTATCACTCTATTTCGCTGCAAGGTGGCAATACTTTATTTTATTTTAAACATATAGAAATTGTGCAATTATGTTTAATTGCCATTCGGTAAACCCTATTTTTCCTTTTAGTTCGTATGCAAATTACTATGTATTATTGAATCCATTATGCTCATGACTATGGTATAATTTCATTCATTATCACTCTATTTAGCAACCACGTGGCAATACTATATTTTATTTTAAACATCTAGAAGTGGTGCCTTTATTGGCCAAAATAAACATATAACTAAACTTTGAAAATCTAGTATTCAATACTATGACCTCAGCGGTATCCAACTCCATGTGTTTCGTCCATTCAGTAAACCCTATTTTTTTATTTTATAAGTATTTTATAATCTTTGACTTCTCAATAATGACAATATGACAAGACTACTGAAAACTGTATCTGTAGAGCGGTATCACAAACTTAATTTCCCAATTACATATTAGTGAGAAGATACAATCACTGGTAAAATATAGAAACAAAATTAAATAAATAGTTCATTAAAGCGAGAGTGAAATATTCCTTACCTTTAAACACGTTGCTTTATATTATATCTTATTATATAAGATATAATAAAAATATATATTGTATTATCTTTCTTTGTAATCTTTCAATCTTTGTAATCTTAACTCCAGTTACAATATTTAATACGTTTTATCAAAATCAAAATTGAATTTATATTTTTAATTTACATGCAGACTTCTCTGTAGCGAGGGTGTAATAGTGTTGCTCTGCAACCAAGAGAAAAGAAAGAAAGAAAGAAACTTTATTTCTCACAAATAAAATAGTTGTGGGTTCAATTCCTGTTAAGCATATAAAATAGTTTCAAATTTTTGTTGCGTACTAAAACTTATTGTAATATATAGAAAAAGTTATTAACTGAGATACAACCCTCGTGATAAGAAAAAATTAAACTAATTCTGTTCTTGGTTTTCCATTTCTTGAAGTAATAGTCGTTATTTGTGTTTTGATGACATATAAAAAAGAAAATCTAAAGGAAAAGTAAATCAATTATGGCAAGAGAGAAAAAACAAAGGTATCGAGGCCTTTTTGTAGTTAAGTGACAGTCTGAAAACAACCAGGATTGTGCGAGGGAGACAGATATATAAACTGTAATCCCAGATATTCTCTGTCTCTTCTCTCTTCGAAAAACACATCTTCCTTTGTATACTGAGCACTTATCATGTGACTCAGTGTTTGTATTATTATTTATTTATAAGTGAAAGTTGTATTTCTCAAACACTACTTTGTTGCGTTTAACATGTTTTCGTATAACAACAGTTACAAAATTTAAAACCCTCGTTAATGAATGATGAAACAGCTTGGATTTATTTACCAGTAAACTTTATTATTGTTGTTGCATATCACGAAAATCCTTACAATAATATGTTTATCTAGTGATTAAAGCTTAATCCTCGTCTGAGTAACCGACACGGTAAGCCACTGGCGTGTTTGGAATTCCAACTAGCCGTAAAGTAGTTGATAATAGACTAGAAGATTATCACGGCACCTGGGATGCTTTCATACTTCCATGTAGTTAGTTTTCTGTGGAATAGAGTCCGTTTCATCATATGATATGTTTCATTTAACAAATGGAATTATTGAGGGGCTGGATTACTCAAAGGTTGAACAAAATTTATTTTTGCTTGTATTCTGTCCACACGATGTCTCTTAAACGAAATTCTCCACACTCGTTATACGCCACATTTTAATTGTATATATACTGTTTTCATTATTTATGTTTCGTAAATGACCTTTTCTTATGAAAAATACGGTGTTAGCTCAAATTACCAATACATGTATTTATCTATGAAAGATATTTCCCAAAATTAAATGTGTAAATATTACGTTGTAAGTTTAATTATATTGAAACCAAACTATATAAAAAAGGCGGATGCTAGGTTGATAGTGTACTGTCCAGCAATAACATGAATCATATCCATGCAGTATTGATAAAAGCTTGTGGCACTCTCGTGGAGCTTTGAAGGGCTGTCTTTGAAGTAGGTCATAATGCTCTTACGTATGTAGAGGTCTGACTGTCGTAAACATATATTTTACGATTATCTAACGCTGAGAAAACAACCACCCTTTTTACAGCAGAAAAATAAAATTCTTTATTTTAATTTACAATATATTTATTTATTGTAAGAGCTAAACTACTTCTTTTGAAATACAGACAACTGTATTACGAAATGTTTAAAGTGATTTAAACGCTGACAACAGATAGTACAACAATTATATGCATATACATATATCACTAGGAAGTAGAATGAGAATGGTTCGTGTATCCAATTTGTGTATACATCAATAGACTAGTAAATTTAGTGCATGGAATATTTAGATAATTGCAGCATTTAGTTATAAGTGCGTATAGGCAATATGTATATCCAGCCAGGTTATATGTAATTTTCGATTTATATTGCAACCTGTCTTAGATAACGTTCATTTAATCTGAGTTAGGAATCGAACCGTGGATTACTAAAGGTTTTTTCACCAATGATGTACCGCCTTAGAGTCAAAGCGCATAGAGCTTTAGGGAAGCAATCCCACAATACTAACATAACAAACAGGCCTATACGTTTTATAGAAGGAGTATTCTACAATGTTCACTCACCTCACTGTAATAATTATCTAAATACACATTTGTATTTTATTAATAGGTGTATAAGTTATATGTGTTGTTGAAGCCAGTATTAGTAGAAGAAATATTTTGTTGAAATGTGCTGACGATAAGTTAACTATAGCTACCATGGGCTTATTAAATATTTAATAAAAATTCTTATGTATAATCAAACAGAATATATGATTTACTATATAACAAATATGTGTCAATTTATATTATTAAAAATTACTTATATTTCTACAGTAGGATTAAACTTTATTTTTTAAATTACAATTAAGCAAAAGTAAAAGCACCAAAAAACAATGTAAAAGTTTGAATTTTTAAATATGTTCTATTAAATATTTATAAATGTTTAAAGTGAAGGTTAAAGTATTAAAGGAAACATCTATTTATAATTTTTAAAAAGAATTACTTAACAATAACAAAATAACTATTTAATTGAAAATTGAGTAGTTGATAATACGTTGTAATTGTAACTACAAAATTTTTTCCCCATTTTTCATTCTATAACAATTAATTGATTTGTGACTTACTTATTATGACAATATTACAATGCTACTAAAAACTGTATCTGTAGAGCGGACTGGAGAGCTTTCAGGTTTGCAGGTGACAGTTGCCAGACCCTTGTCGTGTTAGCACCACTAAAACTAATATTGTCTAAGTGCTTTTTAAGCAGTAAGAGACATCAGTTTGCTTTTGTCAGTGCAGTGTTTCTCAATATTAATGAGATTTGAAGAATTAGGATTTTATATGTTTTGCTGTAAAAGAGGGTTAACGCAGACATCAATCTGCATCAAAATATAAATACACATTTCACTAGAATTTAGAGTTTCAGTTCACCTTCGTTTTATTACGGCTTCTGGTATCTGACGCTGTCTCAGAATTAATTCCTGGAATCTGGAGTCACGTTTTTCTGAAGAGATCCAAAGAGAGTGGACGACGAAGAAGCTTAAAATGAAACATTTACGTCGTTTCGATATCAGAGACACCTATAAACAGGTGAAGTGATAGTCTCATTGTCTCATCAGCTACATATTCCATTACAGTATTTAAGATGCATTCTTAAAAGTGCAATCATGCTGAGTTACCATATAACCCAATGAACTTCTAAAATTCTTCGAATGTCTAGTATATTTTTTTCTGAGGATATTTTTTGCTACTAGTTCTAACAGCTATAAGGCTTAACATAGCTTAACAGTGTTTATAAATAACCATATCTTAGCTATAGTTGGAAAGGTTATTCAAGGAAAATGTTGAGTTCAGGAAAAACTAATCATACGCATAGAATCTGAAATCTGAAGTACGCTTGACTGATATGTGTCTGTGGCAGCGTCACATATTAGAACCTTCATTACGCGGGAAGTGAAAGGAGGCTGAATTCAACATCCGCAATCACAACATGTTAGACAAAGTCATTTATAATTAGTATTACATTTTGTACATAAAATGCAACTCTAAATTCTTCACCTCAGATGAGTATTTTTGGACCCTGGATATCCTCCCTATAATTCTAGACTGTTATTTATGGAATACATAAAAATAAGTGTTTTTCAGATATACTTAAATTAAAAAAACTTCCTACCAACTTATTTTGTGTTCTATGGATTACTTGTATAAATTACACAGTTTATATGCAAAATTACATTGTTTACAAACAAAATGATTAATACTGATAATAATTACGACGTCTTGGGATAGTTTTGAATACTGCCTAGAAATATATATGTATACTTGAAACTAGACCAATTTTTAAGCCCTACAATGATAAAAGTTAATGTTTTCAATGACCGAAGCTACAATAAAAGAAAATAAAAAATTTTTATTGCGTCAACAATTAAAAGATTGCATATATGCGTCAGGTAAAATCATAAAGACAAATACAGATGGCAAACAGAACCTTCGCAGTTATAGCTGTATTTCACACCAACTTATTTGATATTCCGAGGTTAGATTGATACATTACATAAAATCCGCAATTTGCATGAACGATTATACCAATTTACGTAGCCAAATCAAATTCTTGAGACTCTCGACAGTTGTTATTAATCACTTCTATCCTTAAAACAAGTCTATTATTATTATTTATTTATTGTACTTCTTACAAATATTGAAACTGTATTATGCTTCAAACGTTATATATTGCTCACAAAGGCTGACATTAGTAAATAAAAATAAGTTTCTTTATTAATTAATAATTTTACATACACTTACTACGAAGACAGGTTATAATTAAACGTCAATCATTTAACCGTACAAATATTTGACTTGAAACTGAAGCCAATAACATTATATATTGAAAAGTTTTGTTTAATTATTAGAATGTCAATACATTCATATGATCACAAGTACGTAACATGCCGTAGATTCGAAACATAATTTAAAAAATCTACGTTGACCGTTGACCAAATGCCTTCAGGTGAAATGTTTTTTATAAAAGTTTACATTAGGATCAAGCTAAAACAACTTAATAATAATAATATATATATATATATATATATATATATATATATATATATATATATATATACATATATATATATATAGTCCACATGTTGTTCTGTATATAAAAGAAATTTAACAGTAAAATGTGGTAAGATGACATATGAAAGAGAAAATCTAAAGGAAAAGTAAATCAATTACGCCAAGACAGAGAAATATAAAGTTATCGAGACTTTTCGTTAAGTAACAGATTGAAAGAAACCGGGATTGTGGGAGGAAGATAGATGAAAGATAATCCCATATATTCTGTCTCTTCTCTCTTTGAATAACACATCTTCCTAGTATACTCAGTACTTGTTATGTGTTTTTGTTCATTTTTCTTTAAAGTTGTGTTTCTCTAACACTGCGTTGCCACGTTTTCCATGTTTTCATATACTAACATTTACCAAATTGATCATTCTTCGTAACGAATGATTAAACTACTTGGATTTATTTATTGAACGTGAAATTTCAAAATATGTATATCTAGGAGAGTTATCGACACACTTTTGGTAAGTGAATGTAAATATAACTCTTATTAAATTAATAGCAATTATACATTATCATTGTCACAACTATATTTAAATATTGTAGACAAAATATATAAAATCGTAGCTGGAGGTACAAATCAACGTTCGTTTCATTTAACTGATATTGTTGCTTTAACATTCACGACCTTTAAAACTAAAAATACAATGATACACATTTTATTAAGAAGATAATCTATAAGGACTGTTTTTAATTATTTATTAAAACGTCAATAGTTCACTTTGCAGTTAGTTTCTGGGAAACTATTATAATCCTAACGATTTTATAGATAGTTAGGAGTAATTACAATGTATTAACAGTAAACTTAGCGTTAGTAAACCCTGCCACACCAGAGGTTGAACAAAATCTCTGGCATTAATGGATTTATACACATTCACATGTTACAAAGCAGATTAAAATCAACTTACTTTGCATTAGACAAAATATGTTTACATAATCACTTACTAGTATATAATATGATTTGTATAAGGCATAGACTATGTAAATATAATTATTTAACATTTAACTGTATTGGGTATGCAGCAAAAATGTTATTGGTTAGTAGTAGTAGTAGTAGTAGTAGTAGTAGTAGTAGTAGTAGTAGTAGTAGTAGTATATATATATACTACTAACCAATAACATTTTTGCTGCATACCCAATACAGTTTAAAATGTTAAATAATTATATTTACATAGTCTATACCTTATGCAAATCACATTAATTTAAAAACATAGCTAAACTTATAAACAAATACTTTACACAAAAAATCACTAATACAAAACTAAATGCAAAATCCCATTGTTAATAAATATATATTGCAAAACAGTAATTACAGAATGATAAAAGGAGACCAATAACTATTTATTATATATCTAAATATTTCAATTAATTCAGATTAGCAGACATTAAAAACTAACTTTTTATTTTCATAGAGGAAATCGAATGCAAGTTATTAATTTACTAAAACTCAAGAACAGTGTTGAAAGCTGCAGCAAAATGGTTAAAGTTAGTGGCAGCATGTGGGGCACAGTGAGAAGATAACAACGGTATCTGTGTCCGTAAGATATTTCAAAAATTACCTAATTATATATTAAAAGTTTGAAAGAAATCTTCAATTATTTACACGGTAAATCGAGTTTAATGATGGTCCAAATCACACATTAGGATATGTTGAAGAATTAGTGAACGGTTTTTATTGATAGGTGTTAATCACCAGCATATCACAAAACACAAATAAAAATTATGAAATATATTTATTGAACTTTATTACAATCTGTATAATAACAATATTTTGGAAATTGCATTCTTCTATAAAGAATTATGGAGCACAATAATACTGTGGATATAAACTAAAAGAATTTAGAAAAATTTTGCAAGAAATACCTGAACGTGAGTATACTGTTTATTTGACAAATTCAGACACAACGGGTAACAAGTCTTGTACTCTGGTTCTACTTCGCCTTCTTCGTTTCATTAATTCCAGATGCAAACATTCCTTTTCATCCCTAACAAGCTCCTCGATTGGAGCAGGTTTGCGAGTTTATTCTTATTAATATAATTCAGCCGCTCTTTGTGTTCTCATACATATTTTATTTTTTTAACTTTTTAACACACTACGTAGTCTTCATAAACCAAGAAATTGAAAATCATTATTTTAATTCATAACGAGCATGAACTTACAATGAAAAACATGCTAAGTGTGTCTTGACGATGGTAAAAAACTATATAAAAATAGTAGAATGAATAATTTATAAAGACAAAGGGCAAAGACAGAAATATTGAATTTTCCCGTTATAAAATTATGGGTAGCATTCTCAGTTTTAAATTTTTTGCAAGATATGTTATATTTCGATAAAATATTTTAATATATCTAAATAATTAGCCAATAAAATAGGTATCATATATATCTTTCAGTACAAACAACTAATATTTGTGCACTTTTTTACAGTTTGTATGATTTCTGTAAATAAATGATTAGATTTCCTCTTTAACCAAGCGTAAAAAACATCACCCTATTACATGGTACCAGTAGATAGAAATCTCAGAACTATCGGTGCGACGAGTGTTCGTCTCCATCTGTCGGCATCAAAAGGTGGGAAAATATCTAGAATATAGTCATGGACAATCGGCGTACAACTTTATACATTGCTGACCATAACATTTGTTACAGGCGTCCTTATTTGAGCAGGTTCCAAGCAAAAGCAAACATGTCCATAAAAATAAAAATTTGAGTTAGCAGCTGATTTGAAATCATGAACATCATTGCTATCACTCCATTCACTTTTATTCATAAAAAAAAAATACATGTCCTATTTAAAATAAACACTGAAATATGCAGGTTCAGAGCAAAGAAACACATGTCCCCGCTTAGTTCCAAGCAGACACAAACAAGTCTCCTCTAGCCAATGGGAAGGCTCTATCTAATCATGTGATCTGTAATATTATGATTTTTATTTTCAGTTACCTGCTATTTGGGTTTCAGGTTATAATTCCAGTGTTTGTATTGCACAGTCTATCAATAATTTGCAATAGTGTTAATGATGTTTTAAGTTATGGAAAATATGGATGACAATGGTTTAGTCAGAATTGGTGATGCTAATCAAGGCTCAAGAAAGAAACTAAAGACAGCAAGTGTAAGGAAATTAGCTAAGTTAAAACGACATGGTGCCCCTCTTGATTGTCGTGTTTTCCAACCTTGTAAACATTTGAACAAAGGTGTGAAATGTGCTCTAGTGAGACCTAAAGATGCTTTGAACACAAGACAAGTCCTTTATAAGGAAGCAGAAAAGAACAAACAAGATGAAATCATTGCCAGCTGGGTAAGTCTAAATAACATTTAAACGAAAGAGACATAGGCCTACCTCAATTAGCTCAAAGAAACACAACTTTACTGTGAAGTATAATATAATTTCTGTAACTGGAAAGAAATTACCTGTGTGCAAAAAGTTTTTTATGCATATCACCCCTTTAAAAGCAACCCCTTGCACAACATTGCTTTGAAGATAAAAAATGGATAAACTATAACACACAAGAGAGGTGGCGATAGGTGGAGCCAAAAGTGTGAGCCCGAAAAACAGGCTCTGAGGTTATTTTTATGCAATCTGAGAGGAAGAGAGAGCCATTACAATCGAAAGAAGTCGAAGAGAATATACCTGCAATCATATTTAAACAAGGAAAACTTGCGCGTTATATACAATGCCACAGTGACAAAGGATCTAACAGTTTCAAAAAGCATGTTTAGCAGAGTTTTTAATGAGTTCAATATAGGGTTTAGATCCCCTGCCACAGATGTATGCTGCACTTGCTATGAACTAGATCTTAAAATCAAATCAGAAAAAGCTAAACCTAATGTAGATAAATCAGTCACCACCAAACTTATGTTCGAAAAAAGAATTCACGAAATAAGAGCTAAGTGCTTTTATGAACTCATGAGGGGGAATAGAGATGACGAAGTAACTTTCTGCTTCGACCTGCAGCAGGTACAACCTCTCCCCAAAACCCCAATCCAAGAAGCATTTTATAAAAGGCAACTTAGCTTTTACTGCCTCTGTGTTGTTGGATCAGATGCTAGAGATCCAGTATTTTATACTTGGACTGAGGAACTAGCTGGACGAGGGGCAACCGAGGTATCCTCAGCTATTTTGCATTTTCTGATTTTAGAGGCAAAAGGTTTGACTGAAAATGTCCACACAATAAGACTGTTTTGTGATGGGTGTCCAGGACAAAACAAAAATAACCCCTTGATCCACACTTTGATGTATTTTATAGGCACGGAAAGTCATAACTTAAAAGAGATTAGCATTACATTTCCCGTAATGCCCGCTGACCGAGTTTTTGGCAGAGTAGAGAAGTTATTGAGGAAGCAGCCTACCATGAGCACCAAAGAAGATTACTACACTGTCTACCAATCTGTAGGAGAAGTGCGGAAACTGGGAGATGAGTGGTCCTTGGTAAACACAAAATGTTTATCTTCAAGATTTAGGAACGTTGATCACATTTCTGAAAAGAAGACAATTTTATTAAAGAAGGGAAAGGCGGTAGTGGAAAAAACAACTGGCCGTCGTGAAGTTTCCACTGTTAAATTGAAATCAAGTGATCATTTCAGATACTGAACAGTTCATTTCCCTGCTGAAGAAGGGTTGGTCATCTACCAAGTGTTTTTCAACCCCTTTAGAGCCTGTTCCACTTGGACATGCTATAAAAGCATCTAAGAAGAAGGACGTTGAATCGTTACTGAAGTTAATGTACGGTGAGGAATGGAAAAAAAACAAAACTTGTCTTGGTACAAGATAATTCTTGAGGATACACCGGAATGTCATGAAATTGAAGGTGACGAAGAAGCGTGTGAGTGTGACTGCTTGGAGCCTGATGTGGGACTGCATATCTGAAAATTTAATTATAGCCTACTTTCTAAAATAGTAATTCAACATAATATGTAATAAATATTGTATACCATAAAAAGACTAGTATTATTACTATACATTTTATTTTTTCCTGAATTTTTAAACCCTAGCAAAAGAAAACATGTCCAATGTAGGTTTATGCAAAAGCAAACATGTCCCTTGTGATCAGTCAATAAGAACATGTCCATATTTTTATTGCTAATAACGAGCACATTACGTGAAATATATTCGAAATATGCACGTATTTAGACTCAAAAAGTTTACAACAATCATAACAAATATATCAATTTATTTTAATATTGCATAATGTTGTAATACTAGTTTTTTCCAAATTCCACAAAGTTCCATTTGGGTGACATGTTTGCTTTTGCTTGGATCCTCCTCATTTGTAATGGACATATTTTATATTGCTGTAGTGGTTAGTGATTATTATTCAAAGAAGAATCTAACTCACTGCCAAGTCAGTCATTATCTACAGGAATTTAGTACCTTGTCTGACTCTCACACTTGCAATACTGTTACGGTTGTCTAGGGTTCCTAAGCTGAACCAGCCCCAAGTATTTTCATAATTTAAAGACCCATGTTCACATGGTGAAGTATGTTTTTCTTGACCTGATCAATAACGTGATATACCTTTGTGCAGAGAGGTATGGGAGACCCTGTATTTATTTAATAAATTATATAAATTAAGAAATTGAAGACTACCATTCTATGAATCTTTAAGAATAAAGGTTAAAATTTTGTTATTTGGCATCTTGTGTGCATTAAGATTTACGGTATTTAAAAACATTTGCTTTTGAAATTTTTGTTTTTAATCCCCGTTCCCCTCCATTTTCATCCCAGTTATTGTTCCAAAATTTTAACTTCTCCATCAATATCACCAAAAACTAAATTGAGTACCGTACCTAGGAAACGAAAATTAGCTGACATTTTTATTAGTGTAATTTATAAATAACATGAACTAAAAATGCATATCAGAATTTGTTTGAAAATTATTTTACCTCGTGTTCCCTATTTAGGACTAAAATATACAAAATATGTGTAAATTATTACTTTCAACCCTAAGCTTTAATGTTACTAAACAATAAGTTCAAATACTAAAGTATTCTTGTGGGTCTGAGATTCTCAATCCAAGTGTATATTATACGAGTTATATTAGTTATATTACTGATAACTAATAAGAAAGTGGGTACAAACTATATCATAGAATATTTAATACAATATTTTCTTTATTATAACTTATGTAAGTTTTCAATAAAATATGTGTAAACAATAATTTATACTGCATTGTGAATTTAGTCTTGTACTTTTTACTAATTTATTATTATATCTGTTTAATATTATTTAGTTTCACATTCATATCTTTTACAATTTAAATATTGTTTATTGAACATTATTGCAACCCTAAAATAGTCTAAATATGTGGATAGCTCAATTTTTTTATCTTAAAATAGAAGTATTACATGGACACATGTGCAGGAACACCGGACTTGAAAACATTTATTGCAGTCTTATTATCATGAATACTGTATAAATATAATTCCAAATGCTTTTAATTTAAAACATTTTACTAGTCAATTTGATTAGTTTTCTAAACACGAATTTTGAGTAACAAGCACTGTAAATAAGTTTGATAATAATTGGGCACGATTAAATAAGTATAGCAGTCTAACTTTGAATGCAAACAGATCACCGATAATTACAATCAACAAGTTTAACTTGTGTGATCCTGCCTACATCCTCAACATTGCCTATCTGATCTGCAGGATTAGGTTTTCATGTAGGCTGGGCGTAATATCAGGATTAACGGCCTGACAGATGCCACATCTTTTCTGACATAACACTAGACGATTCCGGTGACGCATGTAATTTTTACTATAGGAACAATAGTTAGGCTTTCTTTATATAGAGTAAAGTAAATTTTTATAAGTAAAATTAAATTTACTTTTATGTATCATAGAAATATGAATAAAAATGTTTTGGTAAAAACCTTAAGCTATCTAATTCGTCCAAGTACTATAAAACGCATCAATCTATTTAATATAATATAAACCATTTCAGCTTATGTAATCAACTTTTTTATTCCTATATGGAAAAAGAATGTAAAGTTTATAAATACAAAAGCTAAATATTACCTCAAATTACATCTTTTACGTTAAAAAAATTACAAAAAAAAAATAAATTAAATACAATAAAATTATTTAATGGAAAAGAAATTTTTCATACTTCCACAATAAATTTATTTAAAATTTAAATGTTAAAATTTTAAAATTTATGAAAAATTAAAAAAGTTAAAAAAGACAATCCTAATTATCTCACTACCATAACTATTCCTTATATAAAAGGAAAATCAGAAAAATTTCGTAGGATAAATTATACATTTAACATCCGCACTGTTTTTAAGTCACAAAATAATATAAGAAGCTACTAAACAAAATTAAAACCGAAAAAAAACAACAAGAAACCAAGAATGTGATATATAAAATTGCCTGTGGCTGCAACAAGACGTATATTGGCCAAACATCAAGACCTGTGGAAATTAGGGTAAAAGAACATGTTTATAATTATAAAAAAGAAATCATTAAAAAATCTAAGTTAGTTGAACATGCAGTAAAGGAAAATCATCATATAGATTGTGAATCATCTTGTGTAGTGTTGAAAGAATCTTCCTGAACTAAAAGAAAGACATTTTTAAGTGCATGTATGATAGTTTTAAAAGAAAATTGTATTTCGCAACCTTCAGTAAATTTCAGTGATATTTTTATACCATTAGTGAAAAAAGAAATCCATTCCATAATTATGAATTGGAAACCATATTTTTCTAGATAGTTCTTTTATAATCTATTACTTTTTGGTCTTTACAGTTAGTTTTAAATTTTATTCTATTTTATCATATGTTTTTATCTATTTTACACATATGTTTTTCTGTAAACAATATCAAACTGATGATGCCTTACAGGCGAAAGCGCTTTTTAAATAAATATATTGTGGAAGTATGAAAAATGTCTTTTCCATTAAAACCTACTCACTTCCACCACGAATACAAAGCAGAAAACAATAAAATTATTGTTTTGAATATACTTCCTTATTTTCAAACAAAATAAATATTAAGATTATTTCTGGAAACAATAGAAAGTTTTGCCACTATTACATCATTAACATGTGTCTATGTACAGTTATTTTGATTTTAAGCTTAATCTGTATAAAGTATTATCATTTACACCTTTAATAAAAGTAAAAAATAAGTCATCTATAACTATAAGATAAGCTTTATTAATTCAGGGTGTAATAAAGATATATACCTATGCATATGTTTACCACGTTTTTCTAGTTGTGATAATTTATCAAGAATAAATATAAAACTAAAGCGTTTTTAATTTATACCTAAACGTTTTGTTTTGGAATTCTCTAAGGCAAAACCTGATTGGATAAAAGATTAAATACATTAATGAAGTATTGTATTTATCGTAATTCAGGGCTTTAAATGTGACTCTTATTTTTTAACCTGCCATACAACGTGAACATACCTAAATAATTTAGCATTCCTATATAGAGAACTTATGACAAAAAACAAGAACACTTTATTGCAGGCCTTATGGAAAATATAAGATTATGGTCTAAGTACAAATAATAATCCTATGCTAAACCTATGAATTTTAGATAATAATGCATAAATTTACAAATAAACCCTCGTACATAAAAACGCACTCAAGCAAAAAAATACAAAACTAAATTTCCGCATTTCGTATCAAAATAGCCTAGTTACATACACATACACCTTCTAACAGTATGCACATGCATGCATATATTAAAAAATGTGTTTATAATAAAACCTTAAAATAAAAAAATTACTTCAACCTTAAGTCTTAAGCCTTAAAATATGTGACCTCCTACTCTCTTATGTGATACTACCTGATTCCACCAACATTCTTTAGGAAGGTCAGACTCCTAATCATTGTCTGTACATGAGTCTACAAAATAAATAAACAACTTTGAAAGAATTTTAAAATAATCAATAATTAGTAAATGATGCTCGAACAGAAATGTAAAGGATGTTCACAAGTGGTGACATGAATGGTACCAAGTGAGCGAATGGGAAGGGTGTAAGAGACCGCCATAGTTTAAGATCCTATTATATTCCAGACCCTTGTAAATTTGCTCTCACTAAACGTTTCCAGATTCCCTTGTCTTACATCGCCTTATGTGAAATTTAAAACTATTCACAAAGTATAATAACTGTAATGTAATGCTTTTATTTAATAATTTATCATGTTTTAATTTAATTAAAATTTAAAATGTTCGTATTATAGCTTATTAGCTAAAATGAGAATTAAATAGAACATCAATAATAAATTCTCGTTTTTTTGGCTGCATAAAACTACTTACATTTTCTCCAAGTAACTGGAAAAAATCAGTGTTTCATACCTGAAATGAAAAAGGAATTTGTTATTTACAAATGCCTATAAACATAAAACCAAACTATAAATAAACTTTTGCCTTGCATTTATAATGTGTGTTTCAATTATGTATCTAATTCTACGTCTACTTAACACATAATCTGATTACGTAATGTTTGAGATAATCGTGATTAACCGGAACTTTATGGTCTGGTGGGAATGTTGGTGTATTTAAATTCTCAATGGACAATCTCTACTGAACCAAATTTAATCATGTATAGAAAGTAGTTACGCTATAATCAATGTATACATTAAAATAGCCGTTGGAGGAAACAATTAAATAGAGTTTTATTTATAATAACATAATTTAATACGCCAACAATTATAGTTAGATAGAACGTAGACTCCACTGACAAATTATTATAAAAGAGAGATTATTCAACCTTCTACTAGTACAAACCCTGCCCCCCACCTTTTTACTCCTCTGAATAAAACCAATATGAGCAGTGTCATCCTAGTAAGCAAGGTTTGTATTACCGTAAGATGGTAATGTATTTATCATTATTATTATTTAAGTTTAAAATACGCATTATATGTAAATAAGTTAAGCTATCGGTCTCAATTAATAACCTCTAGGAGAAATAAATGATGTTATATTTAGTGAAACTAAATAAGTACCGTAATAAAAATAATAATAAAAGAATAAGAATATATATATTGTTAGCCTGTGTAAATTAGTTTTAATGGCTAACAACGAATTCGTATCACCTATTATTCAACAGTAGTTGAATCAACATCTCTTTAAAAACATAGGTCAATATTAAAATCCCCTAAAGTTTTTTATATTTCTTTTTTAGCTTATTTAAGGAATAACTTAAAATAGTACTAAAAAGTCATGTTTTATGACTGTAAAATTTAATTTTACTATAACTTTACACATACCAGTGGAAATAACTAATACAAGTTATTACACTAATCATTAACTAAGCTAACCCTACGCTAATTAAAAACCATTAACAAATTCTTAATTTTAAAAATTCAATAGTGACAATTTATGGTATACTTAGAAACTGCTACATGTGTAGATTAAAAAGTTACTATAAAATTGTCTATTTTCAGAAATTTTTTTGGCAAAGAAGGGTTTTGACCTGGAGTTAGTAATAACAACATAGTGAGTAATGGATGTAATGGAGTAATCAAAGCAAGAAGTATGTTGAATACTTCTTGTGAAACGGGGCTATCACGTGACCTGATATTGTAACTGAAATTGACACTGCTGCTGGACTGTTATACATTTAATTTGTGCCGGACAATGGTAACTGCAATGTAATATTCCTTTTTATTTGGAGGAAGTCTATCTCAGCTATGCATACTTATAATCCATACTGTGACCTAACAAATATGGCAAGAATACAAATGTGTTAGGCTTTATATTTTGTTCTTGATATATTTTTTACACATGAATTTTATAGGGAAGTGTGGATTGAAAATATGAAAGGAATAACAAAGAATACATTTCGAATGATGTGACATTTAGTTAAGTAAGTTCCTTCAAGATATGTACCTCTAAAGCAAACACAATAATTTGCTCGTTAAATTATTTGCAACTACGAGAGACCATTAAATGATATCTTTTGTTCCTTTCTCGTTTACTTGTATGTCTGAACAATACCACATTTTAGGAACACAGTTATCTTTCAATCACAACGCTTCTTTCCTGTAAGTAAATTTTTAACTAAGGCGTACCAAAACAGTATTTATTGGTGTAAATACAGTATTTAAAACTAAACAACAACTAAGTATTATTTTACTATTTCCAAAAGGTTGCTAAATTTTGTATATGTTTATTTTCAAATACAAAAAACTTCTATCTCAGGATGTGCTTATTATGTGATGATAAGCGTCTGGAATTGACATGGTAGATAACGTGGGAACAGGAATAAATGGAACCAAGAGGAGCGCCTATCTCATCACGGTTGGGCATACAGACTCTCGCTATACAAGTTCAGAGCACCGTAAAACCACTTCCGTAAACGATAGTACTTTTAAAAATATAACAGCTACTTGATTATTAAAACCGATTTGATAGAATATGTTATGTTATGAACAATGGTAGTGGCGATATTTGGAGAATGGAAAACCTTTTGAAAATTGAAGGCCGAATAAGAATGAGAGTTATAATAAATGTGAGGGTTTAGTAATGTTATATACTTAATTATTATTTATTTTAGGACTTGCTAGAGGATTATTGGAATATGCAATTATTTTCTTGATACTTAGTCTGATTTAGCATCAAGTTGCTCAAAACACAAATAGTATATACTAAAATATAAACATATATTAGAAATTTAACACTACTACCATTATAATACACTGAAACAAGCCCGATCTTAATAATACGAATATTATAACGATTATAAACTTACCAGCTTTTAATTGAGCAATCACTTGCAGAAAATAAATGTTATAAATGTGTTACAAATATTATTTTATGAAAAATTGTTCTGTAGTTACATTCATACAAAAACGCTGTGTGTGGAGAGGATTAGAGGATTAAACCATTTTGAAACTACAAATTATATTTTGAATACCTAGTTAATCATAACCTCCCTTATGGCTTTTGGTATTAGTTATATTAGATGTTAAACTGATATCTGAATTGTATTTTCTTGTTTTTACTATGCAATCAATTAAAAATAAAAACCTACAAAATAATAAAGTTTTATTAAGTATTATTAGTATTTTATGTATTATTATTAAAGAAGTGTTACAAAAATATCATAAGCTAATGCATTATGAAATATTGAATGTTGTTTTATCCCTATAAACATATCTCTACATATACATCACCCGACAGTATTAACTTTATTATAACTGTTTACTTTTAAATCATCTTACAATACCAATTGAACAAAAGTATTTTAAACAGTTTATTATAAAAATTTAGCTCATTCGGCTGCAGTACACAAAAAACGATTTCCTATGAATTTAGTTTTTAGCGTAATAGAAGTCAGAAGGTGCAATTATAATAGTATCTGATTTGCATTTTAACGTATTTATATCGTATTTATTTTACAGTGGGAACATAATTTTCATAAACTACTGAGTAACAGCTTGACACAGATTTAAGTGCCTTGCTATATGTCTTTTCATGAATATACATAATGAAATATGGAAATACTATTTTGACATAGCACAGTATTTTAAATACATGTTTTCAAATATTTTTCAAATACAGTCCCAGTTATAGATTAACGTAAATGAGTGAACTTCAAATTTTGCAGTAAACTTTTTCCAAAGGTACAAACTCAATACAATATATAATGAGTTTATTTATTTTTGCTTATATAAAAAAATTATATCATGATTTTTTCAGTCTTTGTTGTACTATGTATTTTAGATTTAGTTTGTTACCAATTACGTGTTAAAATATTACAGTGTAAATAGTGGTATCCTCAAACACGTGTATGTTTTGCATAGTATGAACTATTAATTATTATCGGAGAAAAGATATTATTTCGTTATCAATAAACGAGTACTATGTTTTAAAATATTTTTAATTGCAACTATAGAGATTTAGGTTTAATACATTTTTTATGCATTTAATTATTTTTGTATCAAAATAAATTTAACGTTTAGCTCGATTATTCATCCAATAGTTTCGTGGCCATAGATACGTAATAAATGTAGCTACCATTCATATTCCATAACCATGGATAGCCACTGTACTTAGGTTTTATTGAAATACATTTATTATGTCTACACCTTGTATATACAGTTCAAGACAGACTTTAAGCATTAGGTATGTTTAACTATTAAATGTAGACTGCATATAAGTTTTAAACTGCCATTTACCTCAATAGGTAATTTTCAATATATTATTAACAAAATATAAAACAAAGATTTTTTAAAGTTATTTATTTTCTGTGGTATTTAGCGATAAATAAAAAACTTTGAAAATACACAACAATTCCATATAATATTGTAATTAATATATGTGAAAACTAAGCGCCAGTTACTATTTTAAATGTTGTTCAATTACAACTTTAATTAAGCGTGATTTTTTCAGTGTTTTGTGAAGCTGCAACTCACCACCTCCGGCTTGACGCCCCCAGCGACAAAACATCGATCTGACGTCAAAACTCGATACACGATCCATTCTCCTTGTCTTACTTCCAGAAAATCTTCCCACTGGGGAGTTTCAGAGATTAAAGATCACACTATCCAGATTGTCACAGATAAAGGATGTAGATCTATCGCACTGACACACGCTAGACTGTTATTCAGTGTCACACTTCTTCGTGTGGATCCTGTTAGTGCCATAGCAGGAAACGTCCAAGCCCGAAGGCCAACTCCCAATAGATAGAAGTTTATTGATGTAAATTTTAATAGGCTCTAATTTAAACCGTACAAACTATTTATTATTTCGGAGTGTTGCATGAACATAGTCAGGATGAACCCCTTGTATTTGAATGCGATAGATTGTATGTAGAGTATCTCCTTAGGCCGTAGGGGGCTTTTCATTTCTATGCATGTGTGTATTCTCTTCATCGGGAAATTAAGGCTAACTCAAATATGATATTGGATATAATTAGGACAGAAACCAGATTACAAGAGCCGGAAGCCTACAGTTGTTGATCCATGACAATTTCCAAGTTCTACATCTTACATTCCGTGTGTAAATACGTATTTCATAAGGCCAATAAGACAAAATAACCTGTGGAAGCGTGAATTTAAACTGCCGGAAGTAGATATCATAAATCGAAGTTGCCTTCTCAGTCTTTTGTATGTACGTATAATTTTTTTCTTTGTCACAACTAGGGAAACTCTACTATTGTACTGGAAATATATTAGACCGTAGCTACATAGCAAAGGCTAGAAGTTAATTCAACATTTCTTAATAGGTACAAAATAAAAGTCCTATGCTAGACTTATTAAATTGTTATAAACATACGTACATTTACAAAAATCCCACACATAAATACACTCAACCAATAAAAGTGCGAAATTACATTAAGAATTTTATTATATAATAACCTAATTACCTAAACTTGTACAAATACACCTAATCTTTAAACAACCTTTAAACATTATTGACATACATTTATAAAAGACTTAATTTATAATAACACCCTAACACGAAATAAAAAATAACTTGAACCTTAAGTCCTAAGGCCTTAACTCCTTGCCTGCCACATAAGAGATTCTCAAGATTCCTGGATTGCCAACTTGATGCAGTCGTGTTTTGGTTGTGAAATTAGTTTTGGACATTGATATGGTTAATAAAATGATTTTCAATAAAAATATGTTAAGGGGATGGGGGGTTTGTAACTCAGACCCGATCGGGTCGGCAACAAGATTTTTCAACAATAAATTGTTCTTTTTTAAAAAAATTGTTGCCGACCCGATTGGACCAACGTTCAAAATTTCAGTCGACCTTGATTTTTACTTTATACTACTGTGCATGACAGAGTGTGCGATTGCACTGGCCTGACTACCGCCAGCTGTTACCAGACAACAGCTAGTGCCAGGACACAGTCCCTCACTCGTCCCCCACTCATTTTCCTTGCCGATTACAGCTGTACCAGGGTGTTTCGCGCTAAATACTTACCCATAGATATTTCACGTATTTATATTCACGCTGTGTCTAATCCGTGCTGCGTAGGCCATTATTGTAATTGTGTTATCTGTAAAAACTCTCCAAGAAGGGTTGAAAAACCTAGAGGACTAGGTCATACAGTTTGTTTCTGGACGTTCCGATGAGCAGTGAAACCTGTCATACCTCGGAGTGAGTGAAGGCGGATTCGGCAATAGAAAAACATTAATTACTGATGTTTCTGATTCGACAACATGGAGTGACGACGAGACTTCATCACTTAAGACTCTATATTTGAAAACTGATGGCGAAGTGCTGTTGGGCTGGAATGAGAATGATGTTTATGAGGAAATGGAGTAGGCCTAGACGATAAAACTTGGACATTATTTCTCTAAATACTATAATAATGTGAGTGAGAGATTCGGACGTTATCGAAAAATGCTAGTTTGAACCTTGATCATTGTAGTACTGAGGGCCATGAAGAGCTTTAGTTGTTGGGGATGACACATACTCTCGCAGATAAGTATAAAATCTGGAAGAGAAAAATCAGATAAGGTAAATATGAAAGTAGAGGATGAGGGAAATGGAAATTGTTTCCTCTTTTATGGTAAACAAAAAGATATTGTTTTTGTTGGAAAACGAAAAAGTTTAATCTCATTCACCAAACACCAGCAATCCAATGTTTTTTTTCTCGTTGTATCTAAATGATGATATCATGGAGGATCATGGTAGTCGAAACCAACAGGAATGCCATTGCACTAAGTGTTGAATTACAATGTAGACTAAAATCGCAGCAGTTCGACTTAAAAAATGGGAAAGCACCCAATATCGAATGATATGGAAAAAGTTTTTAGCACTAGTTTTGTATATGGGCTTGGTACGAACGCCTCAAATTAAGTGACTAATGGTCATCAAAGATGCTATATAGATATTTCCGGTTAGCAGGTCGTTAATGAGCCGGAACCGGTTTTTCAGTTGCTATTAAGCTTATGGCACTTCACTGTAACAACGAAAATATGGACCAAGATGGCGTTTGTCCAAAGCTTTTGCCGATTATTGTCTCATCTTCATGAGTGTTCAAAAGGAAAATTTGGTCAGGTGCTCAGGTAGCTTGTGGGTTGCGTGTGTAGGGTACGCGTTCAGAGGTCGTTGCTGGTTTAAGCAGTAACCTCCCTAACTAAACACTTCAAGTATGGGATCAATAAGATTGAAGTAGTGATACAACAGGAGTTCAAGATGAAGTTTATATGAATTGTGGACATTGGGGTTGGGGACCGGATTGGGGGTCGGGGGTTCTGGAGCGTACTGCTGCGGGCATGTGCGTTGCGTCGGTTGTGGGTGTGTTGGTTAACCCAGCGGAGGAAACAGGTAATATCGGACGTAAGAATAATGTTGGATGAGTCAGATGCGGGAGTACGGGAAGGGATCGTGATGGAGCAGGGAAGAATGTGGAAATAGATGCAGGCCGATGGGATGGGGATGTGAACGACAGGGGTGAAAAATTGAGGGGAGCAAACTGGGCATAGGTGAAGGTATGGAGACCTGGAGGAGATCGCAAGAGGGAAAGGAGAGAAATGTGGGGAGGATATAGTTATGGGGGAGGGATGCGAATGGGAATGAACATCGTGAATGAGTAAATAGAACAGAGCAAGAAGACAGGGCAAGGTCATCATAGGATATGTGTAATCGATGGGTCCATGATAGGGATGAGATGGCTGCATGATTGTGATGTGATCTCGAGTAGATCGATGTGAAAATGGATGATGTTGGTATGATGCGTCAGAAAGTATGAGATGGAAGAGGAATAATGGGATGTAATGATGGATTTAAAAAGGGATGGCTAGATGGGATGACAACGGAGCGGCAATGTATGGGGGGAATGAATGAGAGGGGGAGCATGAGGTGGATAGCAAGCCGGGGATGATGTGGAAGATGGGGAATGGGAGAATGGATAAATAATGGGACGAGGTAATGGAGAAAATTTAATGGGATGTTATGATTGCGTTATGTGAATGGTGTACTGCAATGGATGAGAAGGATGATGGATAACATAAAAGATGGGGAACTGGATGATCTCAAATGGCAGGATGAATGGTATGATGAGGCAGATGATAAGGAGGGATGGTAATGGATGGCTGGAAAATATAATGGATCAGGAGAAGAATGTGAAGTGAGAGTGTGATGTGAGATGTATTCGACGTAGATGAGAGACCAACTGGAATGGGCGATGGCTCCTTCAGGCCCTCGTGCCAATGGAGCGCGGTCTTTGCAGTTCTCAAGGCCAATGATGATTGCTCATTCCACATTCATATACATACTCCACTTTCACCTTTTCATCTTATACATGCATCATCCTCGTTAATTCCCATAATCCATACCCCCATCATCCATCCCCATCCTCCTCTTTCATCCCATCATTCCCATCTATACTATTTGTGGACAATTTCTAAACGTGGATCTTGGCCAACTCCTCTATTAACAAGGGATACTCACTTAGTAGGTTACGGTTAACGAGCAACTTACCTAGTTTCCCACAAATTACAATCCCTCCACAGCTGAAGATGAGATAGGGAAATGTGAATGAGCTGTTTAGAGTACCCTTCTGGGCATAGTGTACATCAAGGTGGGTTGGACAAGAGAGAGGTAAGACACATGTCCACAATTCATCCTCCAGGCTACGTTGTGACACTGGTAAAAAAAACAGACTAGGGTGATCCTTATTAAAGAAACCTTAGTTGTGTAGATTACAAAAAAGGCTAAAATGGGCATAGATCTGTCAGACCAGATTGTCCTCTACAACACGCCAGTGAGGAAGTCGATTGCGCTGTGGTACCACAAAATCGCAGGAGGAATTACTCCTTGGGGAACAGCCATCGTGAATGCATGGCTTGCCTATAAGAACGAGTGCAGATGCTACCGCTACTGCCCAACGAGGGAAGGAAAAATTTTTACTCGATGAAATACGTTCAGAGAAAAAACTTATGTTTAGCCTCTCCTGGGGTTAGAAGACTGAAAATGTGGCTCCTGTTCGCACGTAACTGGTCATCACTACGTTTCAGAATCTCATCTACGTTTGTTGGAGAAGTTTAAAAACAAACGTATATCAAGAAAAAACTGTAAGAATTTGTTCCAAACAAGCTATGCTCAAGGAGGTCGACCTTGCAGCCAAGAATCTTAAAAAGTGACACTTTTGTGAATTATGTCATGGGAAGCCTTATCTCTGTAAAGACTGCTTCAAGAATATTCACAAATAAATTGATACAACTATGTAATCCTCTATTTCACATTCTTGTTGGCCTATTCATAATAAACTTAAAACCTTTCTATCTTCAAACATATCTGCGTAACCATAATAAACTTTGTTTTTCATAACAAATTGAACATGAAATTTAATTTACTACCCAATAACTCAAAACTAGCAGCTTCAAATATTTAATTTAAAAATTCCCCATACAATGCTGGTGAGGAAAGTACAATATTAGATTAAAACTACGTTTGTTTCAATTATTTAAAAATGTATAAAATAAAAAACCTAAAACATTTTCTTAAAATAAAAAACCTGCCGACCCGATCGGGAGTCAAATGTTAACGATATTGCGTGGTGGTGTTTTAGCTAACCTATAAACAACAAAACAACTCCTGACAACGTTCTCTAATTAGTCTCATATCTGTTTAGAAAAACTTAGTTCAGTCATTTGCAACTAGAGTCGAGCGTAACGCCCACAGCGGCAACAAAGAAAAACCATGGAAACGTCATTGTTCCGGCCGATCGGGTCGGCATGGCAGGCAAGGTGTTTTAAATTATGTGACCCCTTACTCTACTATCTGATACTATCTGAAGCAACTAAGATTGTAGGAAGATCGGAGTCCTAATCATTGGCTGTACATGAAACAACCGAATAAATAATTTAATTAATATACAGGGTGATTCAAAACTAAACAGCAATCTCTCGGGAGCAATTCGTGTAGGTACTTGTATACATATATAAACTTTCGTACGACCACCAAGCTTTACAGATTATACAGGGTGATTCAAAACTAAACGGCAATCTCTCGATTATTCTATAGCTAAAAGCAAGTAAAAAAGTTTATATAACCATATGCCCGGAAACGCTTCGTTAGCGAGTTACGCCTAGCGAAAGATTTCGCCCGGATTTCAGAACCCTTGGTTAAGTCAGGCCGTATAAAAATGGTAAAGGTAGTTACAAAGATACAAATCCGATTGTTTTTTTATGTTTTTCTATCTGAAAAATTTATTTAAATTCGTCCCAGAGCTGTAAATGCAATACTTTCAGAGATATTATACGTAAAACACAAGAATTGGTGCAAAGAAATAACACATTTTCGTGTTTAACGTAAGATTACTTCCATAAATGTTAAATAAAGGTCATTTTTTTCTTAAACAGATTTGTAGAACATTTAATTCTAAAAAGATTCATGTGAATTACTTAGGAAAAAAATTAATAATAGGTATTGAAATTCAGCTTTATTTAAAAATAAAACAGACGCACAAAAATGCATATTCTTATCTGCATAAAATATTACCTAATGTTTAGGTTGTGAGTAACAGCTGATCATTTAGCCTATTCTAGACTGAACATTAACATAAAATGTATTTACCTTTATAAAACTGTAATAATCACCTATAATAGTTGCTCAAAGTGTCCTCCGCTGTTAGCAATGCACGTTTTCGCACGACGAATCCACTCTTTTCTAGCGCGTTTCATAACGTTTGGAGCATTCTTGATAGTTTCTGCCGCCTCTGTAATGCGATTACGTAACTCCTCTATGGTGTTAATCCGTTTTGAATAAACAATTGACTTCACCCAACCCCATAAGAAAAAGTCTGCTGGCGTGAGGTCAGGAGAACGTGGTGGCCATTTTACTGGTCCATTTTGACCAATCTATTGTCTACCGTATGTATCATTTAAATAGTTTTTCACATCATTAGAAAAATGTGGAGGTGCTCCGTCGTGCATAAACCATGCATTTATTCTGTTTTGAACAGGAATATCTTCCAAGAGGGTAGGCAGGTTTGTTCTTAAAAATTTAAGTACGCTACTCCATTAAGTCGATTAAGGAGGAAAAATGGATCAACCAAATTATCACCCAGAACACCAAGCCATACATTAAGTGAAAATGTATGTTGAAAATGCCTCGTCGCAGTTTCATGTGGGTTGTCGTACGCCCAAGTATGGGTATTACGAAAATTTACAATTCCATTTCTAGTAAAACAGGATTCAGCAGTAATGAGAATACGCCGAAGAAAATACTGATGTTGTAAACAATTTCTTCTTAACCAGCGGCAGAACATCTTCCGTTTATTAAGATCTTGCGGTAATAAGTCTTGAACACGTGTACCATATGGAATGGGTACAACTGTGCTTCATGAAGTGTCCGCCATACGCTTGACTGGCAAATATTTAACTGACGTGATAATCGTCTGGTGCTTGTGGTTGGTGATAATTCTACAGCATTTATTATTGCTTGTTCATTATTATAGTTCCTTGCGCTACGTTGACGACCAGTATCTATTTGCTTCGGTTTAAAGCTACCAGTTTCTCTAAGTCGTCTCTCCACAGCTTCAAATGTTTTGCGATAAGGTGTTCTTCGATGTGGAAAAGTATCACGATATTCCTGAACTGCAGCTAAACCATTCTTGTTAACTTTGCCGTAAATCAGTATCATGTCCGTATACTCTTCAAACGAATACATACCATTTACATTATCTGCCATTATTTACTAAGATAATTACATACACTTTTATAAAAATATTTAATAATATATTTTAAAAATAAATATTTAATAAAATATTTTATACACTTGTATAAAATATTTCCAAATAATCACAGTATCTCACAAAATACAATCTTCACACGCCACAATACAAAAACCTCTATAGAGGTTATTCAAATATTACTTCATGAACTTAATTGTTGATCAGCTGGTATTGCCAACCTTTGCAAAGAAAATATGACGATAAAAAGTGTTGAATAAATGATCAGCTGTTACTCACAACCTAAACATTAGTTAATATTTTATGCAGATAAGAATATGCAATTTTGTGCGTCTGTTTTATTTTTAAATAAACCTAAATTTCAATACGTATTATTAATTATTTTCCTAAGTAATTCACATGAATCTTTTCAGAATTAAATGTTCTACAAATCTGTTTAAGAAAAAAATGACCTTTATTTAACATTTATGGAAGTAATCTTACGTTAAACACAAAAATGTGTTATTTCTTTGCACCAATTCTTGTGTTTTACGTAAGATATCTCTGAAAGTATTGCATTTACAGCTCTGGGACGAATTTTATTAAATTTTTCAGATATAAAAACATAAAAAACAATCGTATTTGTATCTTTGTAACTACCTTTACCATTTTTATACGGCATGACTTCACCAAAGGTTCTGAAATTCGGGCGAAATCTTTCGCTAGGCGTAACTCGCTAACGAAGCGTTTCCGGGCATATGGTTATATAAACTTTTTTACTTGCTTTTAGCTATAGAATAATCGAGAGATTGCCGTTTAGTTTTGAATCACCCTGTATAATCTGTAAAGCTTGGTGGTCGTACGAAAGTTTATATATGTATACAAGTACCTACACGAATGTTGCCAAGTGGACGAAAGGGAAGGGTGTAAAGGATCACCATAGTTTAAGATCCGATTTACCCCAAGCCCTTGGAAATTTACCCTCACTAAAACTCTCTACATTCCCTTGTCTTACGTTTCCTTACCTACTCTGTGAGGTTTTCATTACAAAAATATTTGAATTACAATGTATTTTAAGATTCTATTTATAAAACAAATTTATATCTCCTGTATAATAAATCAGGAGTCATTAATAAATCTTATTTACATTGAAACGTGTAATTTACTACAGATATTAAAAAACATTTAATTGCAAATATACTAACAACATAGTTCGAAAAAAACAATTCAATTAAGTATTTGGTTATATTTTGCAATTTGAACTATAGAGATTTTATTTTCTCTTGTACCATTCTTTAATTTTATGTTGTATAATAAATATTACCGCAATCCTGTTACTCGTTACTATTAAATATAAATTACATGATGTGATGTTCTTGAAACAAAATTCTGGTGGTGCTAGAAACTAGAAGTGGTACTTTTATTTTTATTGACCAAAATAAACATATAAATAAACTTTGAAAATCTAGTATTCAATACTATGACCTCAGCGGTATCCAACTCCATTTGTTTCGTCCATTCGGTAAACCCTATTTTTTTATTTTATAAGTATTTTATAATCTTGGACTTCTCAATAATGACAATATGACAAGACTACTGGAAACTGTATCTGTAGAGCGGACTGGAGAGGTATCAGGTTTGCAGGTGACACATGCCAGACCCTTGTCGTGTTTCAACCACAAAACCTAATATTGTCTAAGTGTTGTTTACGCTGTAAGAGACTCGGTTAGCTTGTTACAGTACAGTGTTTCTCAATAATATGAGAGTTTTACAAAGAGGATTTTATAGGTTAACAGTTAGATAAAAAATATATTTCACGAAGAGTCAGAGAGAGGGTTTAAACGACCTGTTTATCGCTTAACCTCAACACAATTAAACTACAGAACACACTAGTATGCAGCAAAAAATACAACATTTTTATCTAAAGAAACAAAAAAATATTAAAACATGACATTTACGTCAGTGTTATTATAGCATTAAATAGATAATATATTACTACACTGCTTATAAAACGTACGTCACACATTATATACATTAAGGGCCTACAAAGTATAATATCTGATTTGGAATCTCATGATGTTCCTTTCTTGTAAATTAGATACCGAATATTGGAGTCATTGAATTCCGCGAAAAGAAAGTCGTTAAACTATCCGAGATTCATTTCCTAACCTTATCTACCAACATTGGATTTATATATTTAATTTTTTTACTAATTGCTACTTTATTACTGAATGATTTTTAAACTTTTAATCAGTTATAACACTTTTTGAAAGTCTCTTAGTTTCCTGACTGTATTCAATTTTTAAGTGAAAATTATACGAAGCTATAATTATTTTCACGCACTAAATGTATGTATAAATTAATAACGGGATTTATGACGTTTTAATTAATATTTTTACATAATACTTCCAATATACGAGTATTTGAAATATTTAAAAGAAAAACATTTAAAGTGACGTACTATGCAGATTAAAAAGGGGTTATTTGTAAAATAGTACAGTTTAGGGTTATTTTTATCTTAAAGAAGTAGGGTACTAGATCATTAAAAAATATTTATTCATTGTCGAAAAGTTGATTGAGACTGAAGTTTTGAACATATGATAATATTAAAATTTAGGTATATTTATGGCAGACAGTATTCCGCTTTTCAATATGTATAGATAATTTAATTTTTGAGGTGTCTTGAGACAGACAGACAAATAGTAAATTACACCGGAAAGAAATAATTACATCTCCCCTGGCAGACAAAAAGAAGTTGTGATAGTCTACAGAATGATAATTGGTTATCGATTCTTGGTTGAGCATAGTAGTAGGTTCATTACCGTTTTGATAGGTCTAGTGAAAGAATGTTAACCATAACTCGGTCATGGAGTGAAATTCATCAACTTAATTTGTAATTATAAAAATTAATCTTTATACAAATATCTCTACATTGTATTATTCTTGAGATATATTGTGGACGGTCATACAAAAATACTTTTTCAACTTCTACACTGATTTAAAAATTACACTTTCTAATCAAGAATGAATTAATATTATTACTTGTATTAAGTAAATTTGTATATATTTTAATATTACTTTTACAATTACCTCTGGTCTTTGCGTAGGTTCACGTGCCAAATTTACTTTAATAATCTCCTAGTCACATATTAGCGACAAAATATAATAGCTGGTAAAATATAGAAAAACATTAATTGTTTTTAATGTCAGAGTGACATATTACTTACCTTTAAACTAGTTGCTTTATATAATATCTTACGTCTTTGTAATCTTTCAATATTTGTAATCAGTTTTCATATTTAATAATTTTTTATCGAAATTGAAATTCAATTTATAGTTTTAATTTTAAACTTCCTTGTAGCGTGGGTGTAAGAGTGTTAAACTCCAACCAATAGTCGAGGGTTCGATTCCTGAAAAGCATATAAAATAGTTTAAAATTTTGTTTGCGTTAAAAAACTTATTGTAGTACATGCACAAGATTACTACATGACATACAACTCTCGAGATAAGAAAAAAGCTGAATTATTTTTGTTTCTGGTTTTCCATTTCTTCATGTAATAGTCATTATTTGTGTTTATGATGACAAATAAAAAAATAAATTCTAAAGGAAAAGTAAATCAATTACGGCAAGAGAGAAAAAACAAAGGTATCGATGTCTTTTGCAGTTAAGTGGCAGACTGAAAGCAACCAGGATTGTGGGAGGGAGACAGATAAATGAAGGCTAATCTTAGATATTCTCTGTCTCATCTCTCTTTGTGTAACCCATGTTCTTTTTTATACGGAAGATTTGTCATGTGTCTCAGTGTTTGTATTATTACTTTTCCATTAGTGAACGTTATATATATATATGAAACACAAAGTTGTGGGGATTACGATATTTTCATATAACAGTTACGAAATTTGAAATCCTCGTTAATGAATGATTCAACAGCTTGGATTTATCTATTGACAGTAAACATTAACCATTGTTGTTAAGTATCACCAATAGCCTTCTTAATAATACGTTTCCTAAGTAATTCAAGCTCATTACTGGTCTGTGTAACAAAAACGTGAAGCCGCTGGCGTGTTTGGACTTCCTACTAACCGTAATGTTGTTAGTAATAGACTAAAAGATTAGCAGGGCGGCAAGAATGCTTTCTTACTTCCATGTTGTCAGTCTTTTGTGATACATAATCCTTTCAACGTATAACATGATTTATTTAGGAAATGGAATTAATGAGGGCTGGATTACTAAAAGGCAGGTCAACATTTATTTCTGCCTGTATGTCTAGCCGCACGATGCCTTTTAAGCGATATGCTCTAGACTTTAAACACTCCAAGATTTAAATATATGTTTTATAAATACTAAGTTTAAATTATTTCATTTAGTTAAATACACTTATATTGTGAACATAAAGAATTTACTCTAATGCGGACAGATATGCAGAAATTAAATTTTTAAAGAATCTTCATTGGATTCTATTTAAACTTTTTAATCGAGAATGAATTATATTAGAATTTTTATGGATAAATTATTAAATTTGTATTATATACTTGTACAATTAATTGTGATATTTGCGTATATCCACTTTACACATTTTCTTTGCACAATATGGTAAAACCGGACGAGGAATATTTTTTTTTTTCAAAATAATTTGCTGATCACATATTAGGTGCAAAATAAAATGGATGGTAAAATATAGAAATAAAACTAAATAAATATATTTTAACGCAAGGGTGTGATTTTTCTTACCATAATCTTATGTACAGATTATATATTAAATCATTGTTACGGCAATTGAAATAAAATTGGTATTTCTAAGTAAAATACAGACTTGACTGTAGTGTGGGGGTAAGAGTGGCCCTCAAACCAAGAGTCGCGGGTTCGATTCTAGGGAAGCGTACAAAAATTTCTTCTAATTGTTCACGTACTAAATAGCAATTACTAAAAGATAGAAGGAGACCAATAACAGAAAATACTTTAATAAATTCAGATTGGCAGACTGTAACTTCAGATAAGATAACTAAATATTTATTTTCATAGAGGAAAGGGAAAGCAATTGATTAATTTAATAAAACCGTGTCCGAAGGCTTCAACAAAAACGTCAAAGTTGATGACAGCTTATTAACACGATCAGGCAAAACGTTGCGTAGTCGTATGTGAAACAAGTGGAGGAGATTACAACGTTATCTGTGTGTCCGCAGGATATTTTAAAAACGAAGTTATAGCTGATAAGTTTTAAATAAGTGTTCACTTATTTACACGATAAATCGAGTTTACTGATGGTCACACACATAACACATTAAGATTTAGAATAGAATTAGTAAATGATTTTTATAGATGTGTGTTAGTGACGATCATATTACAAAACACAGTAAAAAACTATAAAATTACGTTTATTGTACTTTCGATAATCTATATAAAAACCGTCTTTTGGAACTAGCATTCTTCTATAAATAATTATGGACCACAATAATACTGTGAATATAAAATAAAACAATAAAGACAAATTTGCTGGAAATAGACAAACGTGAATGCACTGTTTATTTGTTGAAGTCAGACACAACGGGTAACAAGCCAGGAATTGTACTCTGGTTCTACTTCGCCTTCTTCATTTCATTAATCCCAGATGCAAACATTCCTTTTAATCCATAACAAGCTCCTCAATTGGAGCAGATTTGTGAGTTTATTCTTACTAATATAATTCAGCCGCTCTTTGGGTTGTAATATATATTTAATTTGTCAACATTGTTTACACACTAACTAGTCTGCATAAACTAAGCAATTCAAAATCATTATTTTAATTTCTAATGAGCATAAAAGTACAATGAAAAACAGGCTATATGTGTCTTTCATAAGGTACAAAAAACTATATCGGTAAATAGTACAAGGAATAATTTAAAAAGACAAAGGGCAAAGACAGAAACGGAATGTTCTCTTTGTACAATTATAGTTAGCATACTCAGATTTCATTTTTTTGCAAGATATGTTATATTATGTTTTTATATAAAATATTTTATTATATTATTTTATAGTTTTTTTATAAAATATTTTAATATATCTAAATGATTAGTCAATAAAATATGTAGCTGATATATCTATCAGTACAAACAACTTATATTTATGCACAATTTTACAGTTTGTAGGTTTTCTGTAAATACATGATTAGATTTACTCTTTAACCAAGCGTAAAAGCATCACACTATTACACGATACCAGTAGACAGGAATATCAGAAATATAGGCGCGACGGGTCTCTGTCTCCATCTGTAAATTTAAACAAGGCGGGGAAATATTTAGAATTTAGTAATGGACAATCGGCGTACAACTTTATACATTACTGACCACAAACTTTGTGAAAAGGATCCTTAATTTCAACGTAAATGTTCCATAACGCTAAAGTGCTTGGTGATGATAATTCAAATAAGTGCCTAACGCACTGCCCAGTCAGTCCTTGGACACAGGATTTTGGTATCTTGGCTAACTCTTACACTTGCAATACTGCTACTGATGTCTAGGGGTTCTAAGCTGAACCTTCCAAAGTACTTTCGTAATTTAAAGACCCATGTTCACATTGTAAAGTATGTTTGTCTTGGCCTGATCAATAACGTGGTATACCTTTGTGCAGAGAGGTATGAGACACCCTGTACTTTTTTAAGAAATTATACAAATAACGAAATTAAAGACTATCATTCTCTGAATCTTTAATAAAAACGGTTAAAAATATGTTATCTGGCATCTGGTATGTGTTACGATTCACAGTATTTTAAAACATTTTTGCTCCTATTTTTTGCTTTTAATACCCCTCTCCAAACATTTTCATCCCATTTTTTGGTCCAAAACTTTAACTTCTCTCGTCAATATTACAAGAAACTGAATTGAGTACCTACGAAACGAAAATTAGCCACATTGTTTATTAGTGTATCTTATAGCCTAACATGATAAACTAAAAATGCAAATCAGATTTTATGTTTGAAAATTTATTTACCTCGTGTACTCTTTTTAGGACAAAAATACGAGTATACATAACATATGTAAATTATTAATTTCAACCCCAAGCTTCAATGTTACTCTACACTGCGTTTAAATACCAAAGTATTCTTGTAAGTCTGAGAGTATCAATCCAAATATTATTTAGTTTACAATATTACTGATAACTAATAAGAAAGTGGGTACTAACTATAACATAATATTTGATATAATGTTTTCTTTATTATATCTCATGTAAGTTTTTATAAATATATGTGTAAACAATAGTTCATAGAACATTGCACATTAAATCTTGAACTTTCTACTGATTGATTTGTATATCTAATCAATTTGATAAATTTAATATTATTTAGTTTCACATACATATTTTTTACAATTTAAATATTGTTTATTAAACAAAAGTGAAACCCTAAAATAGTCAAATTTAGTGGATAGCTCAATTGTGTATCTAAAAATACAAGTATTACATGGACACATGTGCAGGAACACCGGGCTTGAAACATTTATTGGAGTTTTATTATCATGAATACTGTATAAATAGAATTCCAAATGCTATTAATTCTAAACCTTTTATTAGTCAATTTAATCAGTTTTCAAAACACGAATTTCGAGTACCAAGCACTGTAAATAAGGTCGATAGTAATTGGGCATGATTAAATAATAAGTAGAGCAGTCTAACTTTGAGTGCAAACAGATCACTGATAATTACAATCAACAAGTTTATATTTGTCTGATCCTGCCAACATCCTCAACATCGCCTATCTGATCAGCAGGATTAGGATTTCATGTCAGCTGGGCGTAATACCAGGATTAACGGCCTGACAGATGCCACATCTTGTCTGACATAACACTATTCGATTCCTGTGACGTATGTAACTTTATCTATAGGAACTATAGTTAGGCCTTATTTATATAGAGTATACTAAATGTTTATAATTAAAATTAAATACATTTTTATGTATCCTAGAAATATGAATGAAAATGTTTGGGTAAAGACTTTAAGCCATCTATATTGTCCAAGTACTATAAAACGCATCAATCTTTTTAATATAATATACACCATTTCAGCTTATGATGTCAACTTTTTAATTTATATATGGAAAAGGAATGTAAAGTTTTTAAATACAAAGGCCAAAATATTACCTCAAATAACATCTTTTACATATAAAAAACGACAAACAAAATTATTTTAATACAATAAAATTTTTGTTTTAAACATATTTCTTAATTTTAAAACAATATAAATATTAAAATTATTTCTGGAAACAATAGAGAGTTTTACCCTTTCAAATTACATCATAAAACATGTGTCTATGTCTTGTCATTTTGTTTAAGCATAATCTGTATAAAGTACTATTATTTACACCTTTAATAAAAGTAAGAAACAAGTCATCTATAACTATAAGATAAGCTTTATTAATTCAGGGTGTAATAAAAATATATATCTATGCATATGTTTACCACATTTTTCTAATTGTGATAATTAATCAAGAATAAATATAAAACTAATGCGTTTTTAATTTATACCTAAACGTATTGTTTTTGGAATACTCAAAGGCAAAATCTGATTGGATAAAAATTTAATACATTAATGAAGTATTGTGGTTAACGTAATTCAGGGCTTTAAATGTGACTGTTATTTTTTAACTGCCATACAACTTGCACATACTTAAATAAATTTGCATTCCTATATAAAGACCGTATGACAAAAAACAAGAACACTTTATTGCAGGCCTTATGAAAAATATAAGATTAAGGTCTAAGTACAAAATAATGATCCTATGCTAAACCAATGAATTTTAGATAATAATGAATACATTTACAAATAAACACTGGTACATAAAAACGCACTCAAATAAAAAAGACAAAACTAACTTTCCGCATTTCATGTCAAAATAGCCTAGTTACGTACAAATACACCTTCTAACAGTAAATACATGCATGCATATATAAAAATGTACTAATGATAAAACCTTAAAATGAAAATAATAACTTTAACCTTAAGTTTTAAGCCTTAATCTATGTGACCCTCTACTCTCCTATGCGATACTACCTAAATCCACCATCACTCTTTAGAAAGATCAGACTCCTAATCATTGTCTGTACATGAGTCTACAAAATGAATAAACCAGTTTGAAAGAATTTTTAAATAATCAATAATTATTAAATGATGCTCGAACAGAAATGTAAAAGATGTTCACAAGTGGTTACATGAATGGTGCCAAGTGAGCAATTGGGAAGGATGTAAAAGACCGCCATAGTTTAAGATCCTATTATACCCCAGACCCTTGTAAATTTGCTCTCACTAAACCTTTCCAGATTCCCTTGTCTTACATCGCCTTACGTGAAATTTAAAACTATTCACAAAGTATAATAATTGTGATGTAATGCTTTTATTTAATGATTTATCACGTTTTTTATGTTATTAAAATGTAAAATGTTCGTATTTTAGCTTACTAGCTAAAATGAGGAATAAATAAAACATTAATAATAAAATCTCGTTTTTTGGCCGTGTAAAACTACTTACATTTTCTCCAAGTAACTGGAAAGAAATCAGTGTATCATACCTGAAATCAAAAAGAAATTTGTTATTTACAAATGCCTATAATCATTAAACCAAACTGTAAATAAACTTTTGCCTTGCATTTATAATGTGTGTATCAATTATGTATCTAATTCTACGTCTACTTAACACATAATCTGATTACGTAATGTTTGAGATAATCGTGATTAACTGGAACATTATGGTCTGGTGGGAATGTTGGTGTATTTACATTCTCAATGTATAATAGCTCTACTGAACCAAATTTAATCATGAATAGAAATTAGTTACGCTATAATCAATGCATACGTTAAAATAGCCGTTGGAGGAAACAATTAAATAGAGTTTTATTTACAATAACATAATTTAATACCACAACAATTATAGTTAGATAGAACGTAGACTCCACTGACAAATTATTATAAAAGAGAGATTATTCAACCTTCTACTTGTACAAACCCTGCCCCCCCCCACCTTTTTACTCCTCTGAATAAAACCAATATGAGCAGTGTCATCCTAGTAAGCAAGGTTTGTATTACTAGATGGTAATGTATTTATCATCATTATTATTTAAGTTTAAAATACGCATTATATGTAAATAAGTTAAGCTATCGGTCTCAATTAATAACCTCTAGGAGAAATAAATGATGTTATACTTAGTGAAACTTAATAAGTACCGTAATAAAAATAATAATAAAAGAATAAGAATATATATATATATATATAAGTAGATAATAATATGGGGTTCCTGGCGCACTTTCGGAGCCGACCGAAAAGCAATGTAAAATACTGTTCAATGTACCATAAAGGAAGCTGAGAAATAACACAGCAAATCTCAATGAAAAATTAACCGAATCTACAGTCGTTCGTCTCCAAAAGCGATCGGTACATTACTATCTACTCTGTGGAATGAAAAATTAACCAAATCTACAGCTGTTTGCTTCTACTTTCTTAAGCTGTGCTTTGTAAAATGTTGTCAAATCTGCTACGAATAAAGGATTTACCTTAATAAAATTTAATCAATTTAAAACATTTTTTACTAAAAACATACTGTACTTTAATAAAAAACTTTTCTACTAAATAAACAACATGAACTCACCAAGCTCTCTTCAGTTTCTAGCATTTCAAAAACTTACAAAGAAAGACAATTTTAACGAGTTCAACGAATTACCAAAACATTTTAAAGAACAGTTGATACTTTCCTTAAATGATACAGAATTCAAAGAACTTGTAAAGTCTTTTGCAGAAAAAACGTCTAATGGAGTGTTTTACTATCGGCAAAAAACTAAAAAAGTAAGGGATTACATATTTAATATAATTACGAAAGATATTGAAAAAAAGTAAAAAATAAACAAACAGAGAGTTTTCATCGTTTTTTTATGACATTTTTCCCATATTATACGTTCTTTCAAGATAATCAAGACTTAATTGATGAATTTCTTAGGAATTTTTGTGAGTATCAAGATTTATCAACACAATTCATTAAAGAGCATTATAGAATTTTTCTTATAGAATATAGCCACATTTTGTGTGAAACAAAAGGTATTACTGTAGATAATATTCCATGTGATTCCTATGAAGAAAGACACCAACTATGGTTATCAAAACAGTACTATGACGTGGGGAGGGACTGCAAGTTTTAGAGCACAACTGAAAAGACTTAATTCTACAAAGTTAATTGTTATAATTTCTTTATCTTTTATAGTCTTCTTTCCAGTAACAATCAAGTGTAATTTTTCATTTTTGTTTAATTCTTTAATCTTTTTTTCATCCAAAACAGTCAAAAATCTGTTCGGCAAGTGTACTTTACAATCTTCCAACTCGGCAATTATTGTAAACCCGAATTTATCTTTCATTTTCTCCAAATTCAAGATTCTATGTTTCTTCCTTTCTTCCAATTCATTTCACTTCTTATACTCTTTAAACTTACATTCTCCAATATCATTTAACTCTTTCAAGAACTCCATTTAAATAGAAAAAATTTAAAGACGGAAAAAATGAAATTTGCTAACAATCACTCGAGAAGTCGAGGGAATTGCCAACATCTTCATTGTTTGACGAGGTTCTTCATTTACTTTCTCCAAATGTACTATAAAATCATCGAGGATTTCTGGCTTAAAATCGTAGACAAATTCAACATCCAGATAATGAAAAAAATACAGGTAATATCTTTTCATAATAAACGTGTGTATCGATACCTACAAACCTAATGTATTCTTTGAAAAGGAAAATAATTTTGTCAATGGTTCCAAGAGATAAGTAAAAATTTTTATTCTGTTTTCTAAATTCTGTAACAAATTTTGTTTGTTTTTCACCTCCGTATTGTAATTTTGTAAGCAGATTATTCAAATGTGTTAGTTTATTTCGAAATTTCCTAGGTTTAGGTCTTTCGTACAAAATTAAATTACAATCTCTACAAACTAAATATTTTTTATCAATAATTTCTCCTCTATTATAACACTTGTAACAGTTGGCATTATACTCTTCCATTTAAACAAAAAGATTTTTTTATAAATGGAGATTATGGAACTAACTCTGCCGAGATATAAATTTTTCAGCGCAAATGTTTGTGTTTACATTTCTACAACAGAGATAAATAGAAATAATTTCATTCTATTGTACAACTATTTAGGATATTTTGTCTATGATTACAAAGATTATTCCGGAAGAAATCGAGATTTTTCATCAACGAAAGAGTATATTTTTGAAGTTTTAGAAGGAATGAAAGAGAATAATATGAACATCATCAATTATTGTAAAAGACAAAATGAATGATTGTGTCTTTGGTGTAGTGTTTGTTAGTGTGCGTGTTTGCGCTATGGGGAATCACATCACATTCAACTTCTACGGTGTCTATTGTTTAGAGACTTGGCCCTGCACTGCTACTGTCCAACCAAGTTAATGGCTAGGAGCTGTAATTCGGGTCTTAGACTCTGGAATTTTTTTGTTCCCAAGTCTCAATTTTCTTTGGTAACTACTGTGTAGAAGTTGATGGAGAGATACAATTAGGGAATTTGTGTCGGGTGTTTTGTAAGTGTAATGTTGTATTAATGAACGATGTGAATGAATGTAATGAACGAATTAAGGAAGAGAAGGAATTAAGGAATGAAGTGGAAAGGTGAGGAAGCAAATGGCGCGCCAACCACAGTTGTCATTACTCGGCTTGTTCTATAGTCATTACACTATGGCCACTCGTGTAAAGACTTGTCCCCAACCACTGAACGACAACCATGTCTTCCTCAATAAAAAGCGCGCCTGAAGCTCTGGGATTTGAACCCAGAACCTCAGGCTTTGAAGGCAAGCGTCTTACCAACTGAGCTACGGAGAGTCTCGAAAGTTATAAGCTATATCTCTGCTATATAAGTTGTTCAATTAGGAGTGCTAGTTTACAAATTTATTAATAATTTTATATTTCAAAAACCACTCAACCGATTTTAATGAAATTTGGTACACATATAGTAAATACTTAACTCTTTCGACTTAACTTATCCATAAGGGTGAAATCATCCCCTATTTCTTAATATTCATAAAAAAATAAAAAAAATTATCAGAAAAATCTGAAACTTCAAAAACAAGCGAGTTCAACTTAAAATTTCATAAAAATAACAAAATTTTCAAAAACTACCCCAATCATCCCTTATCTTAAAACTCTTATATCTCGAGAACTATTGGAGCTTTTTTGCTGAAATTTGGTATATAGGATCAGTAAATATTAAAGTATTTTTTAAAATCATAACTTCCGGTCCAACCCTTAAGATGACCTTGGAATAGTTTTTTGTTAATATCATCCCCATTTTTTAAGATATTCTTTTGAAATTAAAAATGAATACTTATATCAATGTCTTTAACAATTCTGTAAAGTTTTAAAATTATCCGATGAATAATAGTTAAAATAACGTGATTTTTACTGAATTTCTCTAATATCGTTCTTAATCACATCATAGGCTAAAAATTTCTCAGAAACCACAACCACATAACAAATCGCGTTTTGTAACAGCTTTTTGAAAATCCATATTGATAATTATATCGTTCTTTGAACCAGAAATATTTGTCATACTCTTTGTTGTATCAATGACATAAATAGGTCTATTCGCTAAAAATTCTTTAGGATTGTAATACATTTCCTTATTATTACAGTAAACTTTCTTAAAATCTTGATACATCTGATACATGATTCTGAAAAGACCTCCTGAAATGTTTAAATTTCTTAATTCATCTGGATAATAAGAACCGTTCAATTTTACTCTGATATTTTTTACATCCAAACTATCAAACTTTGAAGGATTTTTTCTTGATTATTCTGTCTATCTGTTTGAAAACCGATGATAACGAACTTGGGATTGAAGATATTTCTATAAATATTTGTAATATCGAAAGAATAAGTTGTTCCGGAAATACCTTTTTGTTCAATACATTGCCAATCTAGAAAATTAAACATAATGTTTTGACTTTTTGTAATTTCATCAATCAACCTAATTTTACTCGTGGTTTTATAATCAATCATTGGAACTCTAATAAAAAAATCTGTAATTGTTATTTTTCCATCAACAGGCATAACATTTCCAGTTGCAGTCTTCAGAATCACATCATCGTCTTCTGCTCTTATAAAACTTAGATAAAATCCTCCTTTATAGATCGGAATAGTAACATTTTCAAAAAATCCTAATCCAAAATGAGATAAATTTCCAGCTGCTTCAAAAACACCAAATTTAAAATCTGATTCAAAGCCATTAGAAGTTTGAGAAATAACATCACTTTTTGAATACGAAATAGTTCCTTTAATTGTGCTTAATTGGCCACAGTTTTCGACTTCTTCTATCAATTTATTGTGTTTTCTTACTTCAATCTTAGAAAATAAAAACGGTATAAAATTATCGATTAATCTAACATTATCAGTTCCAAGATATGCTTGACCATCTTGTTTTGTTAAAGTTCCAGAAATATAAAACTGGAAGTTAGACGAGCAAAAATTATCTCCAAAATCAATATTAAACTCAGTTCTTTTATTCGGTTCATTCAAATGTTGTTTACTAATTGGATAGAAATTTTTAAACTCCGCCCTTTCAATATCACTAGCATATTTTCTGTAGTCCGCCATTTAATAAGAGAAAATTTAGAAATTTTAAACATCGTGTATCATTTTTTCATCGATCTAATGTACGTTTTTATAAGAAAAGATATAAATTTTAGTAAAATAATTAAAAAGATTAGAGTCATTTTTAATGATCTACTTCGTCATATTCAGGATTCTCTTCCTTAAATTTTGCGATCTCGGTCACATATTTCAATAAAATCTGCACAGGATAGTAACCGCTATCTATAATATTGTTCCAATCAACTGTATCTTTATTTTCATCCAAAAACTTTATACTCAAGTGTTGATAGAGACAAAGAACAGACATATGATCTTTTAATTGATAATGTATATTTTCTTGAATGAACTCTGATGATAAAGTTTGATATTTAGCAATGTTATACCAATTCAATTTGTTTACGTATAATCTCATCATATCTTCGGATAATTCATATTTTTGAGAAATGTCATCCCAATGTTCTTTTTTCAAATCTCTTTCGTGTTGCATTATAAAAAGATCGAAAGCACTGTAATGTCCCGCCATCTCTATTTATTAAGAAAAAATTTCAAAATCAAGTTTTTATAAATTGGCTCTTTTTAGTGTTACATTCAGCACATTTTCCAGATATTCTCTTAACTCCATTGATGTTTGCATAGTATTTTATATCATTTGTTGCAGTTTTTTCTTTACATCTCACACAATATATGAGCGCCATTTATATAAGGAAAATTAGTCATCATAGCCGCCTAATCCATTAAATCTGTTATCAATGTTTTCAAAAGATTTATTAACATCTTCTTAAAATTTATTAAAGTTTTCTTCTAGTTTATTTACTTTATCGAGATATAAAGAGTATTGATCATCTATTCTTTTAAGTAATTCATTATTATGTGTTACATTCTCAGTGAAACGTGTACCTAAATTTTCAAAAAAGTTTATTTTCTCATTGAAACGTGTATCAAAATTTTCCAGAATTTTGTTAATTACTTCACCAACTAATTCATTAACATTATTTTTATATGTATTAAAGTTTTCTTCTAGTTTATTTACTTTATCAAGTAATTCACCAACATCGTCTACTGATCTTTTACTTCTTTCATCAAGTTTTTCATAGACTTCTGTTGTAAAATCTTTAACATGCTGTTTATGATTCTCATAATTTTGTTTTAGTTCATTAAACATTTTAATAGGATCTTCTAATTGAATCATTACAACAACATCAAATGGATTAATTCCTTTACTAACACCGCTAATTCTTTTTCCTTTAAAATCTAAGGCATTTTTAACATTCGGATCATGTAAATCAACAATATCGATGTTTTCTGATAATTTTAGAGGTTTTAAAATTTGTTCTTTAACAACAACATCATGTTTGTCAATACCAGGTCGAACACCGACAATTCTTTTTTTATTAGCTAAACTAACATAATTCTTTTCAACTTTGATCGCTTCAGTAATTTTATCAGCTTTTTCGATATGAGACATTAAATTGGTAAATAATTTTTCTACACCATCATCAACTTCTTTTTCCAATGTTTTTTATTTTATCAGCAACTTCATTTGAACTCATGAAATTTGCAAGTTTGTTATCATATTCTGCTTTAAAATCTTCAATCTCGACAGCAAACATATCTGAATCTGGAAGGTTTTGTAATACATTTTCTAACTTGTTATCAAACTCATTTCTCAAACTATCAAAATTCAAACTATTATCTACATTTTGAATAATTTGTGTTCCAAATACGTCAAAAATATTTTGTGAATCCATATTTATTAAGTAATAATTTGTTAACAACTTCTTTAAAATCTTTACCAGTACTCAGTTCATTCAAAACAAAAACACATAAATGACCACAAATTGGGGGATCTTTATAGTCTTGAATCTGAGAATCATTGTAGTAGACGCTTGATTTTTTCAAATATTTAATCAATTCTATAGGTGGTTTGTCCTCAATTCTTCCATACGAATAAAAATAACATGCATTCTTATCATTTTTATAATAACAAATTCAATGCGTTCCACTTCCCATAATCGAGTCTAAATTCACAATTCCACATTCAAATTTCTTAACTTTTTCAGGTAATGTATCTCTCATGAAGATTCCTCTAAAATGTTTAATATTTTTGCAGATTTCTTCCAATTCCCCGAATGTTAAAGGTTTAAATTTTTTTTTCAATGTTTGATTTCACGTAATTCAAAGTTTTTTCATCTAATCCAGATCCTGTAACATCTTCCAACTCTTTATCTAACCAATTTAAAATGTTTTCGAACAATAGGAATCACATCCTTTTTAACGATTGGAGCAGCTTTACGAACATAAGGAACAACATTTTTAACAACTGGAATATTTTCTCCAAAATCTAATAAATCTTTCAAAAGTCCACAATTTTTGAGTTCTTTCAACTGATTATAAGAAAATTCTATTCTGGTTCCTTTATTGTTTTTCTTATGTTTTTTCGAGTTTATTGTATTGTCTATTTGTTAAAAATATCTTATCTTCGCCATTTTTTAGTTGATCTATTTTAAATTGAATACTAACGGGTATTTTCTTCTTAAAAGCGGATTTTATTTTTTCTTTCTGATTTTTGCTGAAGTTTACGTTCACCTCCATTTATATAGTTAAAATTTCAAGTTCTCTTCGATTCCCATTCCTAGTTTTCTCTTCAAAAACATTGCTCCAGCTGTTGGAAGCGCAACAAATCTTTCACCTAAACTAGCATCTTTTGATAAAAATCTATCCATTGCCTTATCTTGCAAAACTTTATCTGCGATATGCCTGGAATTTGTGTCTCTATGTTTTGCATAAAAAATATCGTGTTCCATAGCAGCTTGATCTAATTTATTTATACCAGGATCTCCTCTTTTTAGTCTTTTTTCAAGTTTTGTGCCAAAACTTGAAAAAAAACAACTTTTGAATGTATAAATTACAGGAGTCTATCCCATAGACCCCTTAACAATCTTCATCCTGACCCTGTTTTTATCAATGAATCTGGACTTTATACTGAAATAAAAATTACTAGTTAAATTTCTTTTCTATCTAAATGGAGTCAGTTGTAGACCTACTCAACAATCAACTTACATTCAATAATAAAGACATTTGCACGATTGTTGACGAAAATAATGAATTTTGGTTTAAGGCTAAAGATGTTGCAGAAATTTTACAATATGAAAATACTAGACAAGCTATCATAAATAATATTGATAATGACGAGAAAATAGCCTTTAAATATATAAATTACAAGAGTCTATGCCATAGACCCTTTCAAAATCTTCATCCTGACACTATTTTCATTAATGAATCTGGATTTTATTCTTTAATACTAAGATCTAATAAATTAGAAGCAAAAACCTTTCAAAAGTGGGTTACAAAAGAGGTTTTACCCTCCATTAGAAAATTTGGTGAGTACAAACTTGAAAACAAGATTAAATATTTAGAGGACGAAGTTAAACACTTGCAAATTAAAGATGAAATAAAAACGGAAATAATCGCAAAACAAAGTGTAAAAATTGACTTAATGAAACCAGAACTTGTTTGTAAAAATTTTGATAAGAAAAAACACCATGTTTTTGTATTAATTAAGAAGAATCACATGTGGGAATATCCTTATTACGTTATCAGAGCTCAAAAGAGAGAAATACCGAAAAGATTGAAAGAACTTGAAATTGATTACCCAGAAATGGAAATTTTATTAAGACATGGAGATCCAAATAGTATAAATCTCTACAACCAAATGAAAGAATCTTTGAATATTTTATACAACGGAAATCATTTTACTACAAATATGGCAGAATCTCGACTGATTTATAGAATATCTAAATTACACGATGAAAATGTTTCTAAATTTTACTAAAAACTCTCGATTTATTATATATTTGTTTGTAAATGTTTAGCATAACTAGGTAACCATTGTAAAATCTTTTTTTCATATTCACAAGGCATTTCGTTTTTATAACTTTCGCTGAAAATTTTTTTAGCACAATCTTTGCAAAAAGCATCTTTTCTATCTTTACTATACTGCCAGTTATTAAATTCAGAAATATTTTTAATTTCTTTACAAAAGTAACACTTTTTCTCTTCTAAAGTTAATTTGTTCATTTTATCGTATAATTCCTTACAATAACAGTCTTTTCTATTCTCTTCTTGACACTTTGTACATTTCTTTTGAGACTCCATTTATATAGAAAAAATTATTACACGATGAAAATGTTAAACTCTTAACTTATGATATTTGGTTTGTAAATGTTTTTGATAATTATTTAACCATTTTATAGTTCTTCCACATTCACATTGAGTATCTTCATAATATAATCTATGAAGATTCTTCTTTACACAATCTTTACAATATGAGTCTTTCTTATCTCTACTATAGTGATCACTATTAAACTCTGAAATTTTTTTAGTTTCTTTACATTTAAGACATTCTTTATCTTCCAAAGTTAATTTTTCTATTTCATCATATAATTCTTTATGATATTCCCTTTTACAATCTTTGCAATTATAATGCATTCCATCTTTCCTATTTTTATCTTTATAAAATTCATTTAAATCTTTAAATTCTTTGCACTTTGTACATTTCTTTTGATGCGCCATTTATATATAGAAAATTTATATTACAGTTTTGACTTCTTCAATTCATATTCATAAAACTTTCCGGTTATTTCATCATTATTTAAATCTTTTATACTATAAGTTACAGGATCTGTGTTATTAATTTGATAAATCACAAAGATTTCTCTTGACCAATTGTTCTTATATTTGTTCGAAAATGTTTGTTTTGTACTAACAATTCTTACATGATCATTGACTTTAAATTTAGTTTTCGTGTGAATTTCAGGTGGAACATACTTGAAAACGGTCTCTAATAACTCCTTTTCTGCAACCTTATCTACGTCTTTCGGTTTCATTTTGATTGTGCTGTGAACTGTATCGTTATAATTGTTTACGATTTTTTGAAGAATATCGATCCATTTAAAGTTTTTATTAATCTCAAAAATTACTTTCATTCTCTCATTTTGAGTTCTGTTATATCTCTCTACAATACTTGATTTCTCTTCGTTTTCAGTATGATAAATCTTAATGTTGTATTTCCTCAAAACATCGTTAAAATTCTTTATTTTTAAACTCTAAACCCTTATCTGTATGAAGTAGGTTAGGAGGTTTGTGATTGAACCTTATGGCATCTTTTACTATATCTTCGAAAGCTTTTGAAATATCCTTGCCGTTTTTTCTTTTGATAATAGCTCTTGACCAAGCATATTTTGAGAAAGTATCAATAACATTTAACATATACTTAAATCCATCATTTTGATCTGAATAGTTAGACATTATAACTAAATCTGCTGCCCATAAATCGTCAATTCCTAATGTTATAATTTTTCTCTTTTTAAACTTTTTTCGTACTGGTGCATGAATTTCTCGAGCTTCAATCTCTATCTCATCTTTAGTCTTCAATTCTTGCTTAACAGGTTTTGGATTTGGATTCTTTATAGTTCTTCCACATTCACATTGAGTATCTTCATAATATAATCTATGAAGATTCTTCTTTACACAATCTTTACAATATGAGTCTTTCTTATCTCTACTATAGTGATCACTATTAAACTCTGAAATTTTTTTAGTTTCTTTACATTTAAGACATTCTTTATCTTCCAAAGTTAATTTTTCTATTTCATCATATAATTCTTTATGATATTCCCTTTTACAATCTTTGCAATTATAATGCATTCCATCTTTCCTATTTTTATCTTTATAAAATTCATTTAAATCTTTAAATTCTTTGCACTTTGTACATTTCTTTTGATGCGCCATTTATATATAGAAAATTTATATTACAGTTTTGACTTCTTCAATTCATATTCATAAAACTTTCCGGTTATTTCTTCATTATTTAAATCTTTTATACTATAAGTTACAGGATCTGTGTTATTAATTTGATAAATCACAAAGATTTCTCTTGACCAATTGTTCTTATATTTGTTCGAAAATGTTTGTTTTTTACTAACAATTCTTACATGATCATTGACTTTAAATTTAGTTTTCGTGTGAATTTCAGGTGGAACATACTTGAAAACGGTCTCTAATAACTCCTTTTCTGCATCCTTATCTACGTCTTTCGGTTTCATTTTGATTGTGCTGTGAACTGTATCGTTATAATTGTTTTACGATTTTTTGAAGAATATCGATCCATTTAAAGTTTTTATTAATCTCAAAAATTACTTTCATTCTCTCATTTTGAGTTCTGTTATATCTCTCTACAATACTTGATTTCTCTTCGTTTTCAGTATGATAAATCTTAATGTTGTATTTCCTCAAAACATCGTTAAATTCTTTATTTTTAAACTCTAAACCCTTATCTGTATGAAGTAGGTTAGGAGGTTTGTGATTGATCCTTATGGCATCTTTTACTATATCTTCGAAAGCTTTTGAAATATCCTTGCCGTTTTTTCTTTTGATAGCTCTTGACCAAGCATATTTTGAGAAAGTATCAATAACATTTAACATATACTTAAATCCATCATTTTGATCTGAATAGTTAGACATTATAACTAAATCTGCTGCCCATAAATCGTCAATTCCTAATGTTATAATTTTTCTCTTTTTAAACTTTTTTCGTACTGGTGCATGAATTTCTCGAGCTTCAATCTCTATCTCATCTTTAGTCTTCAATTCTTGCTTAACAGGTTTTGGATTTGGATTCTTTATAGTTCTTCCACATTCACATTGAGTATCTTCATAATATAATCTATGAAGATTCTTCTTTACACAATCTTTACAATATGAGTCTTTCTTATCTCTACTATAGTGATCACTATTAAACTCTGAAATTTTTTTAGTTTCTTTACATTTAAGACATTCTTTATCTTCCAAAGTTAATTTTTCTATTTCATCATATAATTCTTTATGATATTCCCTTTTACAATCTTTGCAATTATAATGCATTCCATCTTTCCTATTTTTATCTTTATAAAATTCATTTAAATCTTTAAATTCTTTGCACTTTGTACATTTCTTTTGATGCGCCATTTATATATAGAAAATTTATATTACAGTTTTGACTTCTTCAATTCATATTCATAAAACTTTCCGGTTATTTCTTCATTATTTAAATCTGTTATACTATAAGTTACAGGATCTGTGTTATTAATTTGATAAATCACAAAGATTTCTCTTGACCAATTGTTCTTATATTTGTTCGAAAATGTTTGTTTTTTACTAACAATTCTTACATGATCATTGACTTTAAATTTAGTTTTCGTGTGAATTTCAGGTGGAACATACTTGAAAACGGTCTCTAATAACTCCTTTTCTGCAACCTTATCTACGTCTTTCGGTTTCATTTTGATTGTGCTGTGAACTGTATCGTTATAATTGTTTACGATTTTTTGAAGAATATCGATCCATTTAAAGTTTTTATTAATCTCAAAAATTACTTTCATTCTCTCATTTTGAGTTCTGTTATATCTCTCTACAATACTTGATTTCTCTTCGTTTTCAGTATGATAAATCTTAATGTTGTATTTCCTCAAAACATCGTTAAATTCTTTATTTTTAAACTCTAAACCCTTATCTGTATGAAGTAGGTTAGGAGGTTTGTGATTGATCCTTATGGCATCTTTTACTATATCTTCGAAAGCTTTTGAAATATCCTTGCCGTTTTTTCTTTTGATAGCTCTTGACCAAGCATATTTTGAGAAAGTATCAATAACATTTAACATATACTTAAATCCATCATTTTGATCTGAATAGTTAGACATTATAACTAAATCTGCTGCCCATAAATCGTCAATTCCTAATGTTATAATTTTTCTCTTTTTAAACTTTTTTCGTACTGGTGCATGAATTTCTCGAGCTTCAATCTCTATCTCATCTTTAGTCTTCAATTCTTGCTTAACAGGTTTTGGATTTGGATTCTTTATAAACTTACTCTTGTTTGTCTTACATTTTGAACATTTTGCAGCAATTCTATACAATCCATTTTGAGTTTGAACGATTTTTGAATCTATATTTTTCGTTTTCTTTTTACACTTGTGACAGTGAATTAAATCATCTTCCATTTACATATCAAAGTTTCCAAGTTTATTTAATTCGTCTAATATATCAGATTTTGCTTCATTTTTATAGCCATACGGTACTGTATCGATCTTATTTTCTAGGACAATTCTCTTATCATCTTTAGCGTTCAGTGCCAGCTTGTTTATGGTAACAGTGTACAACTCATGTTTATAACTTTTGATGACTGTCATCTCCCTAAATTCTTCTTTATCTTCGAACAAACATCTCTTCAAGTTTTCGATATTTATTGTTTTATTTACAACGCTTCTCTTAATCCCTTTACACCTAACTGGGTTTTTATCTAGATATTTGTACGAGTACATCTTAGACCTTAAACCCCAAAATTCTTCTAAAACTTCGCTATTTAACTCATCTTTGAATTTCCCTATTACCTTCTTATTTTTAGTAGTGAAACATTCATGATCTTTTGGATAATCACTTGTATCAAACACATCTAAATTTTCTTTAATAATTTTAAAAGGATCTCGTTTCAGTTCTAGGAAATAACTGTCTGTATCCATGTAACACAGATTCAAATCTGGATCAAAACTCTTTAATTTTTCATAATAAAAATTTATACATTAACAACTTTGACAAATCAAGAACTGAAAACCCTATGTAAATCGGCTTGTTAAATTTTACCTTCTGTTTGTACATGTGACTCGCTATACAGTTGTCGTCAAAGATAGTGAAGCATTTGAAATTTGTCTTCTTGGCATGTTTCATTGAAAATTCTTCATTACCGAGTTTGATATCACATCTATTTCGCACATTTTCCATACTTTTTCCAAAAACAGAGTTGTTCGTTAACTTGTAAAAGTCCTTCTCAAAATCACTTGTAGCTTTGGTCCTCATATTAGTATTAAAATCAATGTACTCTTTCATAAAAGGCTTCTGATCGAATGCAATAACTCTATTCACATGTTTTAACACCATTCCTTGTTCGAGATAGAATTTCAAATTTCTCGAATGAACAACGTATTCAGTTTTATCCAGTAGAGTTGTGCACAACTTGTTTTTAAAATGTTCAGGAGCAAGAGGCAAATCTTTATGATTTTCATGTAAATTTGTTGGATATCCTAGATCAACTTCAAGAATATAGCCATAATCTTCGTCGCCAGCGAGTTCTAAAATTGTTTCTTGCCATTCTGCTGTTGTATATATTTTCGGGTTCATCCACTTGATTTCGTTATATGGTAAATTTTGCATAAGACCATAACCATAAAGATTATTGGCATCGACGTACAACAGATAGCTTTCTGGTTTTGTCTTATCGAAATCTTTCAAATATTTATTATTTGCTTTAACATATCGTTTAATACATTGAGAAATGCCTCCGCGAATACCTTTTTCAATCATTAAATACATATCGTAATCGTTTATCAGCTGAAGCTGAATTTTCGTTAATTTTAACATTGCGTCCCAAGCAAGACTTGGAGCTGTTAGATAATGTGCCGGATCAAGTTTATAGCAATTTAAGCAAATGTTTCTGAAATTTTCGAATATATCAGCAAGCAATAAAACATCTTGGATATTGTACAAATCAGAGTAATTTCCAAGATTTTTCTCTTTTAATTTGTTCCAAACGCTCAAGTAGTGTTGATAATCTTTCTCAGATATGCTCTCGTCTGTCAAAAGTGAATAGAAATCTTGAATTTTCAGCTCTTCTGTGTAATCAAGTTTTTCAATACTATCGATAAATTCGTAAGGAAATATACCTTTCCCAGATAGAATTTTAAAGATTTCTTCTTCGTCATTTGGTTGTCTTTCTAGAATTGCGTTCAATATTCGTCCATCTTGTATAAAATGATTTGTATGTTTGAAGTCTTCTTTCTTTAGATTTTTAGCTAATTTTTCAATAGACGAGGCCATGAATCTAAATGTGTCTACGAAAGAGAACTTTATAAATTTTCTAGGTTTATCATTGTCAAACTCATAGCCATATCCAGAATTTACTGAATAATTTATATATTTTTCATCGGTGTTTGCAATCAAATCAACATTTCCATATTGTTTAGCCAATTCTTTTATGTACAAATGAGTATCGTAATTTGACATATTGTGGCAGAAAACGGGAATATTCTGAGGAAATTTCAAATTTAGATTGCAACATGCATGAGCTGCGCCTCGAAACTTGCCGGTTAAATGACAATGATCTCTCACTTTATTATAACTCTTATCTTTCCAACTATCAGGAGTAAAACCATACTGAATTGACCCAACATCATAAGCAGACCATTCACAGATATGACAAACGTTTGAATTTTGATACGAAATTTCTTCTTCTTCTGTCAATTTCATAGGTTTCATGTTCTTAGAATTATATTTTTTCGCTATGTATTTCGATAATTTATTGAGTTCTTCAAACAATTTTGTCGGGACGTTTTTCAAATCTTCTTCATTTTTGGCACGATAACATATCGGTTTGTACATGCGATTGGTCACATTCGACACTAAATATAGAGTAAAACCATAAGGAATGTGCCTCTGAATCTTGGTTGTAGTCGATCTTTGTGGATTGTTCTTGCATGTCGGAATTTTTTCTAATATGCTCTCAAAGTCCATATAAATTACGTACGGATGGTTAAATTTCTTTTGATAATTAGTAAATTTAGTTGTTTGACCTGGAAATGGCATAATTGGCTTACAAACTTCATGATTTTTTACAAATTTCTAAGTGATCTGTTAAATCTCCAGATTTGTAAAAATGGCTTAAACATCTTCTACACAAAAATTTTCTTTCTTTATGTTTAGACAACTGCGAAGAAACAAGCTTATTTAAATCGGTTATCAAAACATAATGAGATTTATCATCTTGTTTAACATACAATAAATCAATGTTTGTTTCAGCGTCATATTTTTCAGAAATTTGTAACGGAACAATGTTAATATTTTCTCAAAACTGTAGACATTGATAGACATTGTTGGATACTTATACTTGGAATTGTAGCTTCGTTTTTCAAATATTTGTATATCTTTCAGAGACATTGGATACTCAAAACCTGAAAATATTTCGTCATTCACAAATTTTTCGTATTGCTTTACACGTTCACAGTCTCTTTCTGGTTTTTCAATAGCACATCTTATTGAGTAAATAAAGCAAAAATCATCTCTATTTTTTATATTTATACAAGCTTTTTTATCTTTGATATTCTTTGGTAAATCGATGTATGATCCTGCATTCATCATTTCGTGTTTGTTAAGGCTCAAAACTAGTTGTTTACAACTTTTAAATGTCCATCCGGAACCTTTATTTGGATTATTCGTTTGTTCTCGATGTGTTAATTTATTAAATTGCTTAGTAATAAAGTCGTTTACGTCAAAGATTTCGTCTGCTTTGATAGTAAAATACATTAGACATGTTTGCGGTTCACCATTCACTAAAGTTCGTTCGTATTCACATTCCAAAGAGAGAAGCCCTTCATATTTTTAACATTTTCTTGAAATTTCTCGATTAAACTTTTAATTTCTGACCGCATAATTGAAAGAAATTTGTAAATTGACATGGAATTGTCGTTCAAGTTTGTTAAAATGTATTGCTTGAAAAGACCGTGTATTGAGGATAAAACTTCTACATCAATGATATTTTCGGATTTTACTTTAAGAGTTTTATCAATTTCTTCGATCATTTCAGACTTGGTTTTATCGTTAGTACCGATAGCCAACTTTTCAGCTATTGAATGAAGTTTTTCATCATTAAATAGGTCGAGATTTTTCTTTTCAACTTTGAAATTTCTCTTTAATTCACGTAATTTCTCAATATTAAACATGTTTTCGTGATCGGCAATTTTATTTTCTCTAGCCCATTGTCTTAAATAATTTAGTTCATTATCGTAAATTTGCTTGTTTTTTTCGTGACTTTTAGAATTATAATGGCGATCATAGTTTTTTCTTAAAATTTCTTTTTTGCAGAACGGACATGATATTTTTTCGCGCTCCATTTAGATAGAAAAATTTATTTAACTAAATGGTGCTTGTAAACCAACGATTGCGCCTCTCACGGCGTGATATCACTACGGATATGACGCAGGCGAAGCGATTATCGTGATGGTCGGTCTGTAGTAGCACACCTCGACTGTCATTGAAGATTTTTCCTTTATTCGTAGCAGATTTGACAACATTTTACAAAGCACAGCTTAAGAAAGTAGAAGCAAACAGCTGTAGATTTGGTTAATTTTTCATTCCACAGAGTAGATAGTAATGTACCGATCGCTTTTGGAGACGAACGACTGTAGATTCGGTTAATTTTTTATTGAGATTTGCTGTGTTATTTCTCAGCTTCCTTTATGGTACATTGAACAGTATTTTACATTGCTTTTCGGTCGGCTCCGAAAGTGCGCCAGGAACCCCATATTATTATCTACTTATATATATATATATATATATATATATATATATATATATATATATATATATATATATATATAATGTTAGCCTGTGTAAATTAGTTTTAGTGACTAACAACGAATTCGGTCACCTATTATTCAACAGTAGTTGAATCGGCATCTCTTTAAAAACATAGGTCAATATTAAAATCCCCTAAAGTTTTTTTATATTTCTTTTTTAGCTTATTTAAGGAATAACTTAAAATAATACTAAAAAGTCATGTTTTATGACTGTAAATTTTAATTTTACTATAACTTTACACATACCAGTGGAAATAACTAATACAAGTTATTACACTAATCATTAACTAAGCTATCCCTACGCTAATTAAAAACCATTAACAAATTCTTAATTTTAAAAATTCAATAGTGACAATTTATGGTATACTTAGAAACTGCTACTTGTGTAGATAAAAAAGTTACTATAAAATTGTCTATTTTCAGAAATTTTTTTGGCAAAGAAGGGTTTTGACCTTATTACTAATAACAACATAGTGAGTAATGGATGTAATGGAGTAATAAAACAAGAAGTATGTTTACTTCTTGTGAAACGGGCCTATCACGTGACCTGATCTTGTAACTGAAATTGACACTGCTACTGGACTGTTATACAACTAATTTGTGCCGGACAATGGTGACTGCAATGTAATATTCCTTTTTATTTGGAGGAAGTCTATCTCAGCTATGGATACTTATAATCCATACTGTGACCTAACAAATATGGCAACAATACAAATGTGTTAGGCTTTATATTTTGTTATGTATACATTTTTACATATAAATTTTATGGGGAAGTGTGAATTGAAAATATGAAAGGAATAACAAAGAATACATTTCGAATAATGTGACTTTTCGTTAAGTAAGTTCCTTCAAGATATGTACCTCTAAAGCACACACAATAATTTTCTCGTTAAATTATTTGCAACTACGAGATACCATTAAATGATATCTTTTGTTCCCTTCTCGATTTCTTGTATGTCTGAACGATACCACATTTTAGGAACACAGTTATCTTTCAATCACAACGCTTCTTTCCTGTAAGTAAATTTTTAACTAAGGCGTACCAAAACAGAATTTATTGGTGTAAATACAGTATTTAAAACTAAACAACAACTAAGTATTATTTTACTATTTCCAATCGTTTGCTAAATTTTGTATATGTTTAGTTTCAAATGCAAAAAAACTTCTATCTCAGGATGTGCTTATTATGTGATGATAAGCGTCTGGAATTGACATGGTATATAACGTGGGAACAGGAAAAAATGGAACCAAGAGGAGCGCCTATCTCATCACGGTTGGGCACACAGACTCTCGCTATACAAGTTCAGAGCACCGTAAAACTACTTCCGTAAACGATAGTACTTTTAAAAATATAACAGCTACTTGATTATTAAAACCGATTTGATAGAATATGTTACGTTATGAACAATGGTAGTGGCGATATTTGGAGAATGGAAAACCTTTTGAAAATTTGAGGCCGAATAATAATGAGAGTTATAATCAATGTGAGGGTGTAGTAATATTATATACTTAATTATTATTTATTTTAGGACTTGCTAGAGGATTATTGGAATATTCAATTATTTTCTTGATACTCAATCTGATTTAGCATCAAGTTGCTCAAAACACAAATAATATATACTAAAATATAAACATATATTAGAAATTTAACACTACTACCATTATAATACACTGAAACAAGCCCGAACTTAATAATACGAATATTATAACGATGATAAACTTATCCGCTATTAATTGAGCAATCACTTGCAGAAAATAAATGTTATAAATGTGTTACAAATATTATTTTATGAAAAATTGTTCTGTCGTTACATTCATACAAAAACGCTGTGTGTAGAGAGGATTAGAGGATTAAACTATTTTGAAACTACAAATTATATTTTGAATACCTAGTTAATCATAACCTCCCTTATGGTTTTTGGTATTAGTTATATTAGATGTTAAACTGATATCTGAATTGTATTTTCTTGTTTTTACTATGCAAACAATTAAAAATGAAAACCTACAAAATAATATAGTTTTATTAAAATGTGTTACAAAAATATCATAAGCTAATGCATTGTGAAATATTGAATGTTGTTTTATTCCTATAAACATAGCTCTACATATACATCACCCGACAGTATTAACTTTATTATTACTGTTTACTTTTAAATCATCTTACAATACAAATCGAACAAAAGTATTTTAAAGAGTTTATTATAAAAATTTAGCTCATTCGGCTGCAGTACACAAAAAACGATTTCCTATGAATCTAGTTTTTAGCGTAATAGAAGTCAGAAGGTGCAATTACGTATACTAGTATCTGATTGGCATTATAACGTGTTTATATCGTATTTATTTTACAGTGTGAACATAATTTTCATAAACTACTGAGTAACAGCTTGACACAGATTTAAGTGCCTTGCTATATGTCTTTTCATGAATATACATAAGGAAATATGGAAAAACTATTTTCTTATATTACAGTATTTTAAATACATGTTTTCAAATATTTATCAAATACAGTCCCAGTTATAGATTAACGTAAATGAGTCAACTTAAAATTTAGCAGTAAGCTTTTTCCAAAGGTTATTCAATACAATGTATAATGAATTTATTTATGTTGCTTATATATATAGCGGTTATTTGTTAAAAAAAGTACATAATTATACAACGCCAATCTTAACTTATATTTTTAATAGAAGCATTTAAGAAGGAGTTTTTCCCAAATGCCTTAAAATAGCAAAAGTTATTCCAATATTTAAACATGGCGACAGGATGCAAACTAACTGCTATAGGCCCAATTTCTTTATTGTCTACGTTCGCAAAAATATTTAAAAAAATAATTAAAAAAGAATAATATATATTTTTTCAAATCTACAAACTTTTTAAGTGAAAACCAGTATGGGTTTAGGCAAGGCCTAAGTACAGAAGATGCCTTAATTGATTTCATGGATAGTATTATACAACTCTGTTAACAGTGGAAATAAATGTGCTGCCTTATTTGTTGACATAACAAAAGCATTTGATACAGTTGATTATGGTATACTTTTAAATAAATTATGGTCGGCAGGAGTACGGGGTCATGCTTATGAATGGTTAGTAAGCTACCTACAAGATAGAGAACAATATGTGAAAATTGATGGCAAATTTAGTGAGTGTGACATTATTAGATATGGAGTGCCCCAAGATTCAGTTTCTTGGCCCAGTCTTGTTTTTAGTATATATTAATGAACTGTGCAAAGGTAGGTTGCATGGCCGATTAACAGCGTTTGCTGATGACACAGCGTTGTCATACACACTAATCCAGATCTAATAGTAATTCGCAACTTAATGCAGGAAGATTTAAATTATTTGCGTTTTTTTTTATAAGAATTTTATGATATTAAGTGAAAAAAACAAAATACATTGTTTTTTGATACAAAAAGCAAACTAAATGTTGAAAATCCACTATGTTATCATGACTTAGAGTTCAAAAATAATAGCAACTGTAATTGCTTAAAGCTAGAATCGGTGACTCAAATGAAATACTTAGGTTTAATAATAGACTCAAATCTTTCCTTGGAAGAGCCATGTAAACAAATTAAAGAGAGAGCTGGTGAGAACTGTTAGGAGTTTTTACTTGCTAAGGAACATTTGTCCAAAAACGTCCCAGATTAACATGTATCATGGCTTAGTTGGATCTCGATTAAGATATGGACTAGCATGCTGGGGAGGCACTTACGTCAGCACATTATATCCTATCATAATCCTCCAAAAGTCCTTCCTGAGAATCATAACCAATTCCCGTTTTAATTTTGATCATTCCTGGCCCATTATTTATGGAGTTAAATATTCTTCCCTTTCAAAATTTGTATATTCATAAAGTTCTAAAAAAAAATGTTTATCAGAAGTTCGAAAATTTTTGACGAACGGAATTTACCTTATATATTAAGAAAAAATTCATTTTTGTTCCTAAATCAAATCTAACTATGATTCAACAATTGTTTTTCATGGAGTGCACCGAGGATATTCAATTTAATTTCTAAATATATAAATAAAAATGTCTCCTTAAACGTATATATTAAAAATTTAAAATCTTTCCTTTTAATTTTATCAGATTGTGAAAGCTTTCTCAGGGTAATGCCTTAAGAGAAGTGTTCATGTCATAAATTAGCATAGGGTACTCTAGGAACTTCTAGGCTGTTAGTTTTGTAAGCACTTTATGTATTATAAAAAGGATTATTACTTTTAATAATATATTTATAATTCACTTACTTGTTTTAACGAAGTCTTTTTATTTAGTATTTTTATTAGTATGTGTGCACAAACTTGTATATCTGAAGTTATGTGCTTTGTAGTAATGCACAGCCATCCTCCAAGTCGTTTTTTTGTTAATAATAGGGAAGGCTAAAACCCCAAACAGGCTTGCCTAGGGGGTATGTCTACTATTTCACAGCTTTTTAGATACCTAGAAAAGTATTTATAAATTAATCAACCTAATTTTCTTTTTATTTTAATGTCTATTTCAGTTATTGTTTGTTTTAAGAAATGTATATTTATGTCCTATATGTGTATCATATTCTATATGTATGTCATATGTGTGTAAATGAACACTGATTTTTTTGAAATTGAATATATATATTATATATATATATATATAATATAAAATAAATGCATAATTTTTTAAGTCTGTTGTATAATGTATTTTAAATTTTGTTTGTTACCAATTTACGTGTTAAAATATTACAGTGTAAATAGTGGTAACCTCAAACACGTGTATGTTTTGCGTAGTAAGAATTATTAGTTATTATCAGAGAAAAGATATTATTTCGTTAACAATAAACTAGTACTATGTTTGTAAATATTTTTAATTGCAACTATAGACATTTAAGTTTAATACATTTTTAATGCATTTAATTTTTTTTTTCAAAATAAATTTAACGTACGCTCGATTATTCATCCAATAGTTTCGTGGCCATAGATACGTAATAAATGTAGTTAACATTTATATTCCATAACCATGGATAGCCAGTGTACTTAGGTTTTATTGAAATACATAGATACGTAATAAATGTAGTTAACATTTATATTCCATAACCATGGATAGCCAGTGTACTTAGGTTTTATTGAAATACATTTATTATTTCTAAACCTTGTATATACAGTTCAAGGCAGACTTTAAGCATTAGGTATGTTTAATTATTAAGTGTAGACTGCATATAACTTTTAATATGCCATTTACCTCAATAGGTAATTTTCAATATATTATTAACAAAATATAAAACAATGATTTTTTTAAGTTATTTATTTTCTCTGGTATTTAGCGTTACATAAAAAACTTTGAAAATACACAAGAATTCCATATATTGTTTGTGTACTATTGTACACAATATGTGTAATATTGTAATTACTATATGTGAAAACTAAGCGCCAGTTACTATTTTAAATGTTCTTTAATTACAAGTTCAATCAAGCGTGATTTGTTCAGTGTTTTGTGAAGCTGCAACACACCACCTCCGGCTTGACGCCCCCAGCGACAAAACATCGAACTGACGTCAAAACTCGTTACAAGATCCATTCTCCTCGTCTTACTTCCAGAAAGTCTTCCCTCTGGGGAGTTTCAGAGATTAAAGATCACACTATCCAGATTGTCACAGATAAAGGATGTAGATCTATCGAACTGACACACACGCTAGACTGTTATTCAGTGTCACACTTCTTCGTGTGGCTCCTGTTAGTGCCATAACAGGAAACGTTCTGGCCCGAAGGCCAACTCCCAATAGATAGAAGTTTATTGATGTAAATTTTAATAGGTTAATAGTATAAATTTAGCCTCATCCCACTAATTTAAACCTTACAAACTATTTATTATTTCGGAGTGTTGCATGAACATAGTTTGGATGAACCCCTTGCATTTGAATGCAATAGATTGTATGTAGAGTATCTCCTTAGGCCGTAGGGGGCTTTTCATTTCTATGCAGGTGTGTATTCTCTTCATCGGGAAATTAAGACTAACTCAAATATGATATTGGATATATTTAGGACAGAAACCAAATTAAAAGAGCCGGAAGTCTACGGTTGTTGATCCATGACAATTTCCAAGATCTACATTCCGTACATTTCGTACGTTCCGTTTTCTTACATTCCGTGTGTAAATACGTATTTAATTAAGCCAATAAGACAAACTAAACTGTGGCAGCGTGAATTTAAACTGCCGGAAGTAGATATCACAAATTGAAGTTGCCTTCTCAGTCTTTTGTATGTATGTATAATTTTTTTCTTTGTCACAACTAGGGAAACTCTACTATTGTACTGGAAATATATTAGACCGTAGCTACATAGCAAAGGCTAGAAGTTAATTCAACATTTCTTAATAAGTACAAAATAAAAGTCCTATGCTAGACTTATGAAATTGTTATAAACATACGTACATTTACAAAAACCCCACACATAAATACACTCAACCAATAAAAGTGCGAAATTATATTAAGCATTTTATTACATAATAACCTACTTACCTAAACATGTACAAATACACCTAATCTTTAAACAACCTTTAAAAATTATGTACATACATTTATAAAAGTCTTAATTTATAATAACACCCTAACACGAAATAAAAAATAACTTGAACCTTAAATCCAAAGCCCTAAATTATGTGAGCCCTACTCTACTATCTGATACTATCTGAAGCAACTAAGATTGTAAGAAGATCAGAGTCCTAATCATTGGCTGTACATGAAACAACCGAATAAATAATTTAATTAATCTATAATCTGTAAAGCTTGGTGGTCGTACGAAAGGTTATATATGTATACAAGTACTTACACGAATGTTGCCAAGTGGACGAAAGGGAAGGGTGTAAAAGATCACCATAGTTTAAGATCCGATTTACCCCAAGCCCTTGGAAATTTGCCCTTACTAAAACTCTCTACATTCTCTTGTCTTACATCTCCTTACCTACTCTGTGAGGTTTTCATTACAAAAATATTTGAATTACAATTTATTTTAAGATTCTATTTATAAAACTAATTTATATCTCCTGTATAATAGTCATTAATATATATTATTTACATTGAAACGTGTAATTTACTACAGATATTAAAAAAAATTTTTAATTGCAAATATACTAACAACATAGTTCGAAAAAAAAACAATTGTTTAAGTAGTTGATTATATCTTGCAATTTTAATTATACAGATTTTCTTTTCTCTTGTACCATTCTTTAATTTTATGTTATATAATACATATTATCGCAATCCTGTTACTCGTTACTATTAAATATAAATTACATATGATGTTCTTGAAACTAAATTCTTGGCGGATTAATAACCTAATTTGCATAATAATAATTTGCATAATAACCTAATTAATAACCTAACATTGATTTATCTCTCTTGAACTTTGTAGCTGAAGTTCCTGCTGCCGAGAAACACCTCGCGCCTCATCCGTAATTAAAATTTATATTTTAATATTATAAATTAGCCCTTTCATACAAGTCATGTCATTTTGAATTCAATATAGTGATAAGTTGTAAATAATAAAGTAACAACTTATATTGGTTGATGTTTTATTTGGCAGATTAATATTGATAAAAATGTGCTGATGTCCTTCTAAAGAGACCACGTTGTCAAGAATCTTATTTGTTAAAATAAATGGCTAATACTGTCGTGAGTTTGTTTTATGCGAGTTCAACCGAGTCTCTGATTTCAACTTCGAGTCTCTTATTACAACTCCAAGTGCTTTTAGACTTCTAGTTTATTAATGTTCATATTAATGTTTTTCCGACAACACCAGCAACCTAGAGCCAAGATGCTGACGCCCACGCTCGTGATTCTGAATGAACGTGAAGGGAAGTCGATTTTAAAGTCTTAATAATTATTAAGTTCGTATGCAAATTACTATAGAACATTGAATCCATTATGCCCATGACTATGGTATCATTTCATTCATTATCACTCTATTTCGGCAATACCATATTTTATTTTAAACATCTAGAAGTTGTGCTTTTATGTTTATTGGCCAAAATAAACATATAAATAGAGTTTGAAAATCTAGTATTCAATATTATGACCTGTGCGGTATCCAACTCCATGTGTTTCGTCCATTCGGTAAACCCCATTTTTTATTTTATAAGTATTTTATGATCTTTGACTTTTTAAGAATGAAAACATGACAAGACTACTGAAAACTGTATCTGTAGAGCGGACTGGAGAGGTATCAGGTTTGCAGGTGACACATGCCAGACCCTTGTCGTGTTTCAACCACAAAACCTAATATTGTCTAAGTGTTGTTTATGCGGTAAGAGACATCGGTTAGCTTGTTACAGTACAGTGTTTCTCAATAATATGAGAGTTTTACAAAGAGGATTTTATAAGTTTACAGTTAAATAAAAAATGTATTTCGTGAAGAGTCAGAAGGGTTTAAAAAAACCTGTTTATCGCTTAACCTCAATACAATTAAACTACAGAACACACTAGTATGCAGCAAAAAAATACAACGTTTTGACCTAAAGAAATGAAAAAATATTAAAACAAGACATTTAAATTAGTGTTATTATAGCATTAAATAGATAATATACTACTACACTGCATATATAACGTACGTCACACATTATTTACATTAAGGGCCTACAAAGTATAATATCTGATTTGGAATCTCATGATGTTCCTCTCTGGTAAATTAGATCCCGACTATTGAAGTCATTGAATTCCGGGATAATAAAGTCGTTAAATTATCCGAGATTCAATTCCCAACCTCATCTACCAACATTGGATTTATATGTTAAATTTATTTGCTAATTGCTATTTTATTACTGAATGATTTTTTAAACTTTGAATCAGTTATAACACTTTTTGAAAGTCTCTTAGATTCCTGACTGTATTTAATTTTTAAGTGAAAATTATACGAAGCTATAATTATTTTCACGCCTTAAAGTTATGTATAAATTAATAACGGGATTTATGACGTTTTAATTAATATTTTTTACATAATACTTCCAACATACGAGTATTTGAAATATTTAAAAGAAAAACATTTAAAGTGACGTTCTATGCAGATCAAAAAGGGGTTATTTGTAAAATAGTACAGTTTTGGGTTATTTTTATCTTAAAAAAGTAGGGTACTAGATCATTAAAAAATATTTATTCATTGTCGAAAAGTTGATTGAGACTGAAATTTTGAACAGATGATAATATTAAAATTTAGGTATATTTATGGCAGACAGTATTCCGCTTTTAAATATGTATAGATAATTAAATTTTTGAGGTGTCTTGAGACAGACAGACAGATAGTAAATTACACGGGAAAGAAATAATTACATCTCCCCTGGCAGACAAAAAGAAGTTGTGATAGCCTACAGAATGATAATTGGTGATTGATTCTTGGTTGAGCATAGTAGTAGGTTCATTACCGTTTTGATAGGTCTAGTGAAAGAATGTTAACCATAACTCGGTCATGGAGTGAAAATCATCAACTTAATTTGTAATTATAAAAATTAATCTTTATGCAAATATCTCTAGATTGTATTATTCTTGAGATATATTGTGGACGGTCATACAAAAATACTTTTTCAACTTCTACACTGATTTAAAAATTACACTTCCTAATCAAGAATGAATTAATATTATTACTTGTATTAAGTAAATTTGTATATATTTTAATATTACTTTTACAATTACCTCTGGTCTTTGCGTAGGTTCACGTGCCAAATTTACTTTAATAATCTCCTAGTCACATATTACCGACAAAATAAAATAGCTGGTAAAACATAGAAAAACATTAATTGTTTTTAACGTCAGAGTGACATATTACTTACCTTTAAACAAGTTGCTTTATATAATATCTTATGTCTTTGTAATCTTTCAATCTTTGTAATCAGTTTCATATTTAATAATTTTTATCGAAATTGAAATTCAATTTATAGTTTTAATTCAAATACAGACTTCCTTGTAGCGTGGGTGTAAGAGTGTTAAACTCCAACCAATAGTCGAGGGTTCGATTACTGAAAAGCATATAAAATAGTTTAAAATTTTGTTTGCGTTCAAAAACTTATTGTAGTACATGTAAAAGGTTACTACATGAGATACAACTCTCGAGATAAGAAAAAGCTGAATTAATTTTGTTTTTGGTTTTCCATTTCTTCATGTAATAGTCATTATTTGTGTTATGATGACAAATAAAAAAGAAAATCTAAAGGAAAAGTAAATCAATTACGGCAAGAGAGAGAAAACAAAGGTATCGAGGTCTTTTGCAGTTAAGTGGCAGACGGAAAGCAACCAGGATTGTGGGAGGGAGACAGATAAATGAAGGCTAATCTTAGATATTCTCTGTCTCATCTCTCTTTGTGTAACCCATGTTCTTTTTTATACGGAAGACTTGTCATGTGTCTCAGTGTTTGTATTATTACTTTTCCATTAGTGAAAGTTATATATCTGAAACACAAAAGTTGTGGGGATTACGATATTTTCATATAACAGTTACGAAATTTTAAATCCTCGTTAACGAAAGATAAAACAGCTTGGATTTATTTATTGACCGTAAACATTCACCATTGTTGTTAAGTATCACCAATAGCCTTCTTAATAATACGTTTCACAAGTAATTAAAACTCATTACTGGTCTGTGTAACCAAAACGTGAAGCCGCTGGCGTGTTTGGACTTCCTACTAACCGTAATGTTGTTAGTAATAGACTAGAAGATTAGCAGGGCGGCAGGAATGCTTTCTTACTTCCATGTTGTCAGTCTTTTGTGATACATAATCCTTTTCAACATATAACATGATTTATTTAGCAAATGGAATTAATGAGGGCTGGATTACTAAAAGGCAGGTCAACATTTATTTCTGCCTGTATGTCTAGCCGCACGATGCCTTTTAAGCGATATGCTCTACACTTTATACACTCCAAGATTTAAATATTTGTTTTATAAATACTAAGTTTAAATTATTTAATTTAGTTAAATACACTTCTATTGTGAACATAAAGAATTTACTCTAATGCGGACAGATATGCAGAAATAAAATTTTTAAAGAATCTTCATTGGTTTCTATTTAAACTTTTTAATCGAGAATGAATTAATATTAGAATTTTTATTAATAAATTATTAAATTTGTATTATATACTTGTACAATTAATCGTGATATTTGCGTATATCCACTTTACAAATTTTCTTTGCACAATATGGTAAAACCGGACGAGGAATAATGTTTTTTTTTTTTCAAAATAATTTGCTGATCACATATTAGGTGCAAAATAAAATGGATGGTAAAATATAGAAATAAAACTAAATAAATATATTTTAACGCAAGGGTGTCATTTTTCTTACCATAATCTTATGTACAGTTTATATATTAAATCATTGTTACGGCAATTGAAATAAAATTTGTATTTCTAAGTAAAATACAGACTTCACTGTAGTGTGGGGGTAAGAGTCGCCCTCAAACCAAGAGTCGCGGGTTCGATTCTAGGGAAGCGTACAAAAATTGCTTCTAATTGTTCACGTACTAAATAGCAATTACTAAAAGATAGAAGGAGACCAATAACAGAAAATAGTTTAATAAATTCAGATTGGCAGACTATAACTTCAGATAAGATAACTAACTATTTATTTACATAGAGGAAAGGGAAAGCAATTGATTAATTTAATAAAACCGTGTCCGAAGGCTTTAACAAAAACGTCAAAGTTGATGACAGCTTATTAACACGATCAGGCAAAACGTTGCGTAGTCGTATGTGAAACAAGTGGAGGAGATTACAACGTTATCTGTGTGTCCGCAGGATATTTTAAAAACGAAGTTATAGCTGATAAGTTTTAAATAAGTGTTCACTTATTTACACGATAAATCGAGTTTACTGATGGTCACACACATAACACATTAATATTTAGAATAGAATTAGTAAATGATTTTTATAGATGTGTGTTAGTGACGATCATATTACAAAACACAGTAAAAAACTATAAAATTACGTTTATTGTACTTTCGATAATCTATATAGAAACCGTCTTTTGGAACTAGCATTCTTCTATAAATAATTATGGACCACAATAATACTGTGAATATAAAATAAAACAATAAAGACAAATTTGCAGGAAATAGACAAACGTGAATGCACTGTTTATTTGTTGAAGTCAGACACAACGGGTAACAAGCCAGGAATTGTACTCTGGTTCTACTTCGCCTTCTTCGTTTCATTAATTCCAGATGCAAACATTCCTTTTCATCCATAACAAGCTCCTCCATTGGAGCAGGTTTGTGAGTTTATTCTTATTAATATAATTCAGCTGCTCTTTGGGTTGTAATATATATTTAATTTTTAAACATTGTTTACACACTAACTAGTCTGCATAAACTAAGCAATTCAAAATCATTATTTTAATTTCTAATGAGCATAAAAGTACAATGAAAAACAGGCTATATGTGTCTTTCATAAGGTACAAAAACTATATCGGTAAATAGTACAAGGAATAATTTAAAAAGACAAAGGGCAAAGACAGAAACATGGAATGTTCCCTTTATACAATTATGGTTAGCATACTCAGATTTCATTCTTTTGCAAGATATGTTATATTATGTTTTTATATAAAATATTTTATTATATTATTTTATAGTTTTTTATAAAATATTTTAATATATCTAAATGATTAGTCAATAAAATATGTAGCAGATATATCTATCAGTACAAACAACTTATATTTATGCACAATTTTACAGTTTGTAGGTTTTCTGTAAATACATGATTAGATTTACTCTTTAACCAAGCGTAAAAGCATCACACTATTACACGATACCAGTAGACAGGAATATCAGAACTATCGGCGCGACGGGTCTCTGTCTCCATCTGTCAATATAAACAAGGCGGGGAAATATTTAGAATTTAGTAATGGACAATCGGCGTACAACTTTATACATTGCTGACCACAAACTTTGTGAAAAGGATCCTTAATTTCAACGTAAATGTTCCATAACGCTAAAGTGCTTGGTGATGATTATTCAAATAAGTGCCTAACGCACTGCCCAGTCAGTACTTGGACACAGGATTTTGGTATCTTGGCTAACTCTTACACTTGCAATACTGCTACTACTGCTGTCTAGGGGTTCTAAGCTGAACCTCCCAAAGTACTTTCGTAATTTAAAGAACCCATGTTCACATTGTAAAGTATGTTTGTCTTGGCCTGATCAATAACGTGGTATACCATTGTGCAGAGAGGTATGAGACACCCTGTACTTCTTTAAGAAATTATACAAATAACGAAATTAGACTATCATTCTCTGAATCTTTAATAATAACGGTTAAAAATATGTTATCTGGTATGTGTTACGATTCACAGTATTTAAAAACATTTCTGCTTCTAAATTTTTGCTTTTAATACCCCTCTCCAAACATTTTCATCCCATTTTTTGGTCAAAAATTTTAAATTCTCTCGTCAATATTACAAGAAACTGAATTGAGTACCTACGAAACGAAAATTAGCCACATTTTTTATTAGTGTATCTTATAACATGATAAACTAAAAATGCAAATCAGATTTTATGTTTGAAAATTGATTTACCTCGTGTTCTCTATTTAGGACCAAAATACGAGTATACAAATCATATGTAAATTATTACTTTCAACCCCAAGCTTCAATGTTACTCTACACTACGTTTAAATAACAAAGTATTCTTGTAAGTCTGAGAGTATCAATCCAAATATTATTTAGTTACAATATTACTGATACCTAATAAGAAAGTGGGTACAAACTATAACATAATATTTGATATAATGTTTTCTTTATTATATCTTATGTAAGTTTTTATAAATATATACGTGTAAACAATAGTTCATAGAACATTGCACATTAAATCTTGAAATTTTTACTAATTGATTTGTATATCTAATCAATTTGGTAATTGTTTAATATTATTTAGTTTTTCACATACATATTTTTTACAATTTAAATATTGTTTATTGAACAAAAGTGCAACCCTAAAATAGTCAAAATATGTGGATAGCTCAATTGTGTATCTAAAAATACAAGTATTACATGGACACATGTGCAGGAACACCTGGCTTGAAACATTTATTGGAGTCTTATTATCATGAATAGTGTATAAATAGAATTCCAAATGCTATTAATTTAAAACATTTTATTAGTCAATTCAATCAATTTTCAAAACACGAATTTCGAGTACCAAGCACTGTAAATAAGGTCGATAGTAATTGGGCATGATTAAATAATAAGTAGAGCAGTCTAACTTTGAGTGCAAACAGATCACTGATAATTACAATCAACAAGTTTATACTTGTCTGATCCTGCCAACATCCTCAATATCGCCTATCTGATCTGCAGGATTAGGTTTTCATGTCAGCTGGGCGTAATACTTGGATTAACGGCCTGACAGATGCCACATCTTGTCTGACAAAACACTATTCGATTCCTGTTACGAATGTAACTTTATCTATAGGAACTATAGTTAGGCTTTATTTATATATAGTATACTAAATGTTTATAAGTAAAATTAAATAAATTTTTATCTATCCTAGAAATATGAATGAAAACGTTTGGGTAAAGACTTTAAGCCATCTATTTTGTCCAAGTACTATAAAACGCATCAATCTTTTTAATATAAAAAACACCATTTCAGCTTATGTTGTCAACTTTTTAATTTATATATGGAAAAGGAATGTAAAGTTTTTAAATACAAAAGCCAAATTATTACCTCAAATAACATCTTTTACATTTAAAAAGCGACAAGCAAAATTAATTTAATACAATGAAAGTATTGTTTTAAATATATTTCTTAATTTTCAAACAAAATAAATATTAAAATTATTTCTGGAATCAATAGAGAGTTTTACCATTTCAAATCACATTATAAAACATGTGTCTATGTACAGTTATTTTGATTTTAAGCTTAATCTCTATAAAGTACTATTATTTACACCTGTAATAAAAGTAAGAAATAAGTCATCTATAACTATAAGATAAGCTTTATTAATTCATGGTGTAATAAAAATATATATCTATGCATATGTTTACCACATTTTTCTAGTTGTGATAATTTATCAAGAATAAATATAATACTAAAGCGTTTTTAATTTATACATAAAAGTTTAGTTTTTGGAACATTAATCCTCTAAGGCAAAACCTGATTGGATAAAACATTTAATACATTAATGAAGTATTGTTGTCAACGTAATTCAGGGCTTTACATTTGACTGTAATTTTTTAAACTGCTATACAACGTGCAGATACCTAAACAAAATTGCATTCCTATACAAAGAACTTATTACAAAAAACATAAACACTTTATTGCAGGAATTAATGATAAATATAAGATTACGGTCTAAGTACAAAATAATAATCCCATGCTAAACCTATGAATTTTAGATAATAATGAATACATTTAAAAATAAACACTCGTACAACAAAACGCACTCAAGCAAAAAAAGACAAAATTAAATTTCCGCATTTCATACAAAAATAGCCTAGTTAAATACACATACACCTTCTAACAGTATATACATCCATGCATATATAAAAAATTTACTTATGATAAAACCTTAAAATGAAAATAATAATTTCAACCTTAAGTCTTAAGCCTTAATCTATGTGACCCCCTACTCTCCTATGTGATACTACCTAAATCCACCATCACTCTTTAGAAAGATCAGACTCCTAATCATTGTCTGTACTTGAGTCTACAAAATAAATAAACCAGTTTGAAATAATTTTTAAATAATCGATAACTATTAAAACCTGTTGCTTGAACAGAAATGTAAAAGATGTTTACAAGTGGTTACATGAATGGTGCCAAGTGAGCAAATGAGAAGGATGTAAAAGACCGCCATAGTTTAAGATCCTATTATACCCCAGACCCTTGTAAATTTGCTCTCACTAAACCTTTCCAGATTCCCTTGTCTTACATCGCCTTACGTGAAATTTAAAACTATTCACAAAGTATAAAAACTGTGATGTAATGCTTTTATTTAATGATTTATCATGTTTTTATTTTATTAAAAATGTAAAATGTTCGTATTTTAGCTTACTAGCTAAAATGAGAATTAAATAAAACATTAATAATTAAAATCTCGTTTTTTGGCTTTGTAAAACTACTTAAATTTTCTCCAAGTAAATGGAAAGAAATCAATGTATCATACCTGAAATCAAAAAGAAATTTGTTATTTACAAATTCCTATAAACATAAAACCAAACTATAAATAAACTTTTCCCTTGCATTTATAATGTGTGTTTCAATTATGTATCTAATTCTACGTCCACTTAACACATAATCGAATTACGTAATGTTTGAGGTAAACGTGATTAACCGGAACTTTATGGTCTGGTGGGAACGTTGGTGTATTTAAATTCTCAATGGATAATCTCTCTACTGAACCAAATTTAATCACGAATAGAAATGAGTTACGCTGTAATCAATCTTTACGTTAAGATAGCAGTTAAAAGTAGCAATTAAGAGGGTTTTATTTTTTATAACTTAATGTAATCCCTCAACATTTATAGTGAGATAGAACGTAGACTTCACACACTGTGTGACTATTCACTCTTCTACTAGTTTTTACTTGTCTAATTTCGAAAACTTTTTTTAGCAAAGAGAGCTTTCAACCTCGAGATAATAATAACAACAACGTAGTGAGTAATGGACAAACAAAGCAAGAAGTCTGTTAAATACAGCTTGTGAAACGGAGCTGTCACGTGACCTGATCCTGTAACTGACATTGACACTGCCAATTGACTATTATACATGGTATTTTTGCCAGACAATGTTGACTGCAATGAAATATTCTTTTTTTTCTTTTAGGAATTCTGTTTTAGCTATGCATAGTAATCATCCGTACCCTGAACATAACAAATGTGGCAACAATGAAAACGTGTTAGGCTTTATATTTTGTTATTGATAAATCTTGTACATATAGAGTTTACAGGGAAGTTTGAATTTCAAATATCATAGTAATAACGAAGAATTAATTTCGAATTATATGACTTTTAGTTAAGTAAAGTCATTTAAGTTATGTACCTTTAAAGCAAAAACATTAATTTGCTCGTTAAAAATAATTGCAACTATAAAGACCATTGAATGATTGATTTTGTTCCCTAAATCGATTTCTTGTATGTCTGGTCGATACCACATTCCAGGAATACAATTATCTTTTGATTACAATACATCTTTTGTTTAAGTAAACTTTGAACTAAGGCGTACCTAAACAGTAATTGTTGGTGTAAATATTTAAAAATTAACATGTATAAGTATTATTCTATTATATAATCGGTTGCTACATGTTTAATATAGTTAATTCAAAATACCAAATAATATCTCAGGATATGCTTTTCACGTGATGATAAGCGTCTGTAATTGACATGGTAGACAACGTGGGAACAGGAATAAATAGAACCAAGAGGAGCGCCTATCTCGTTACGGTTGGGCACACAGACTCTAGCTATATAAGTTCAGAGTACCGTAAAACCACTTCCTTAACCGATAGTACTTTTTAAAATATAACAGGTACTCAACCATTAAAACCGCTTTGGATGAATGTCTCATTTTGCGAAAAATGAAAGCGATTACTTTATTGTACGATATTTGGAGAATTGAAATTAAATGGTAATACAACTTTACCATTACATTGTAACACAACCATTTTCATTTTATCCATTACACTCCCCTCTTAAAAACTATCGAGGCCGTATACGACAAAAGAAGGAAAGCTATAAAGAAATGTGAGGGTACAGTAATAAGTTATTACGTAATTATTTTAAGACTTGTTATAACATTTTTGGTGTGTGATTTCCTGCTTATCGCTTACATGAACGTAGCAAATTTACTTAAACTTAAAGTAAAATTTTATTTTCAAAAGGATTATAATACATTTATTATGCAGAATACCTTATCGAAGTAGACTCTATTTTAATCTATTTTTAAACTAGTTATGATTGTCCGTCTTGGATTAAGAGGGTAATGTACCAAAAACATTTAGTGTTTGAGAAAAAAAGATTTTATTACAAATTTTTTCCCCAAACAATTTGGAAACAAGTATTAAGCATTGATTTAGTATTTCAATATCAAAAGTGTGTTTTTTATATTAAAATTCATTATCGCGCTGAGCTTATTTTTTCTCCTGCAGGCGTCTATTGGAAGCAAAACGTTTCATATTCATAATATATCATATATAAATTCATTACTAATGCATATTTCTGTATTTAGTTTACTAGGTTAGTTTCAATGTTTTAGAAATATTTTCCAACTTTACCTTTATTATACTTTATGCACCTATTGAATCAAACAGTTGGCCAGCAGCTGTTACTGAACAGCTGTCAATTGTTGTATTCATACGTAACCTTACTTTGCTATTGATTCATTGGTCATGTTGTGTTTTGTGGTTCAGTTTAGTGATTTAGTTTAGTACTTTTGTGTTAGTCATTAAGCAATCAACTAAAAAAAAACAGTATTCAGGAAGTACAGTTGGTACAAAAGCAAAGCTGCATAGGCAGCAGCGAAATATTGGCAAAATGTGCACAAATCAAAAAAAAAAAAAAATTAAAAACAAAGGAAAAAAATTTGAAAAAGAAGGCTTGACCTATGTGGCTGGCCTCTTTTAACTGAAAAAGTATGTAAGTAAAATGTAAAATACCAAAGACAAAGCAGTGTATGTAAATAGTCTTAACTTTTTATTATAAATAAACATCAGATGTTTTTTGCAATTTACTATATGTTTGATTTTCCTGTGTTTCCCATCAAGTTTTACAGCATAAATTTTTTATTTTTGAGCTAGAGATCTACAATTTTGTACATACGATCTTCAATTTACTGTGCACGAACTGTAGCATGGAAATTAAAATATTTTTAGCTATACTCCTAATATAATTTGTTGCATTCATCGAAAAAGTTTAATTTTGTAATATACATTGAATTAAATGTCTCTTACTTATTTTTTACAACAAATCAAATACCATGCTACAGTTTGTAAAGCTATTTATTATCTTTAAGAAATTTTTAAATCATTGAAATCGGCGCAATACAAAAGCAGTTATGCTGTAAAACAAGAATAAGGGGTTTTGTGATTTTTTTACCCCTTCCACTGAATGGATGGCGGTGGTGGGGGGGTTATAACACATTTTATTTTTAGTTTGGTACTAAGGTACACGTTTATCAATAAATTAGATATATTTTAAAAAATTTAAAAAATGTTTTAGTTACATTTGCCCCAATAATTATACAGCGTTCTATATTGTTCATTACGAAACCACGAGACAGACGCATTGAAACGCTTAAAGCGAGTCCCTGGACTAAATAATAATACAATAGGACAAAGCATGTGACATTATTATTTATTTTCTATTGAGTTGTTCTCATTTACTTTTATTACTTATGGTTTCATTACGTACTCACGTTTCACTTTTACTCGTAACTATAAATTTATAAAATGATTTACACCGTGGTATACTACGTATATAAAGACACGTGTAGATCTAACTTCAACTAAAATTTAAAATTTTACGACATTCCTCCGGGACTCAAAATAGATATTTTGTCTACTGAATCATACGCTTCAACGGCATTTACCTAATTAACACGGTTGGACGTACACCCGATTTTGAACTCTTTCTTCAATACATAAAAATGAATATTTGTGCAAATTTAAAATGCTACAAAATATATTAAGTAACAAAAAGATTTTGATAGGATTATTAAGTAACGGATTATTAAATAATAAAAGTTTTCCGTAAGCCATATAAGGGACTACAATACAATGGTGCGCAGAAACTATTCCTGCACTGAATTTTAAAACTACCTTTATACTTTTTGTTTGACTTTAGGAATAAATAGACACATGTTAACATCTCATATGTTTGAATTTTTTATAAGGCTCTTTTTTCGTTGCCATTGCGGTTACCAATAAGAGTAATATAACAGTTTTCGTTATCGTTCAACCCAATCCCATGGGGTGACAAGCAACATCATTGAATTCAATGTTGCTAATATATACATAAAGCTTCATGCAAAATCCACTCTATTAGTCACTGTGTTTTCACGATATACTCTCGATAGACAGACAGACAGGCAGATTGAAATTTTCTAGCATCACTACAATAGGCTTTAGTAAAGAGTTGCCAACAATGGTTGCCATGTCTGTGTAGGCAATTATTGTGGAAGATTATAAAGTTACGTAATTTTTATTGGTGCTAACGTTAAATGGTAGTTAACTAGTTTAATCGTGGATAACGAAATAACTGTGTGTTTCCTCTACTAGGTAATACGTATTTGGAATGTCAAATCAATAGGGTCAATAGGCAACCAATCACCGTGTTCCATATGTAGACATGAAACTTAAAGTTAATTTTACGACTACATGTCTAATTATTTGCTACATACTGAGTATACAGACAGATATACAGAAATGAAATATTTCGTGTCTCTCAGATCAAGGCCTTTGCCAATGCAAAGCTAAGTCAATTGAACCTATGAATTTGGTTTTAATTTGAAATAATTCAAGTTTTGAGCATAATAGGAGTCAGAAGTTACACTACTAGTATCTGATTGGCATTATAACGTGTTTATGTCTTATTATAATGTCAACATAATTTTCATAAACTACTGATTAACAGCTTGAAATAGATGTAAGTGCTTTGTTATATGTCTCATCACGAATATACATAGTGAAATTTTGAAAAGCTATTACTACTATTACTCGTACTATATTTTATATAAATGTTTTCAAATATTTATCAAATACAGTCCCAATTATAGAGAAACCAAAATGAACTTTACATCTAGCGGTAAATTATTTCCCAAAGGTTGAAATTCAGTACAATACATAACGAGTTTATTTTGCTAATATAAAAAAATAAACGCACAATTTTTGAAGTCTTTGTTCTATTATGTATTTCAGATTTTGTTTGTTACCAATTACGTGTTAAAAATATTACAATATAAATAGTGGATTCCTTAAACACATGAACGTATTGCGTAACTATCTTAAATAGTTATTATTTCGTTTTCCCTAAACTAGTACTATGTTTAAAATATATTTTATTGGAACTATAGAAATTTTAGTTAAATTTATAACAATTTTAGGCCTTTAATTTTTTCTAAATAAATTCAACGCACGTTCGATTATTTTTAAAATAGCTTAGTAGCCATAGCTACGAGATATATTTGGCTAAAACTCATATTACATAACCATAGATAGCCACTGACTTAGATTTCAATAAAATACATTGTTTATTTCTAAATCTTGTATATATAGTTCAAGGCAGAAAAAAGGCATTAGGTATGTTTCATTATTAAGTTTGGACTGAATATAAGTTTTAAAATGTCATTTACCTAAATAGGTAATTTTTTAATTTATTATTAAAAAAATTGAAAACAAAGATATTTTTAAGTTATTTAACCATGGATAGCCACTGTACTTAGGTTTTATTGGAATACATTTATTATTTCTTAACCTTGTATATATAGTTCAAGGCAGACTATAGGCATTAGGTATGTTTAATTATTAAGTGTAGACTCAATACAAATGTTAAAATGCCATTAACCTCAATAGGTAATTTTCAATATATTATTAACAAAATATAAAACGAAGGATGTTTAAGTTATTTATTTTATCTGGTATTTAGCTATAAATAAAGAACTTATAGAATACATAAGAATTACATATAATATTGTCATGAGCGATGTATAAAATCTAAGCGCCAGTTAATATTTTAGATGTTCTTCAATTACAAGTTTAATCAAGCGGGATTTGTTCAGTGTTTTGTGAAGCTGCAACACACCACCTCCGGCTTGACGCCTCCAGCGACCAAAACATCGAACTGACGTCAAAACTCGTTACAAGAGCCATTCTCCTTGTCGTACTTCCAGAACGTCTTGCCTATGGGGAGTTTCGGGGATTAAACTTCACACTACCCGAAGTGTCAGAGATAAAGGATGTGGAACGATCGCACTGACTCAGGCTATACTGTTATTCAGTGCCACACTTCTCTGTGTGGCTCCTGTTCGTGCCAAAGCAGGCAACGTTCTGGCCCGAAGGCAAACTCCCAATATATATATAGGTTTATTGATATAAAAATAGTATAGATTCAGTCACATCCCTCTAATTTAAACCTTATTAACTATTTATTATTTTGGAGTGTTGCATGAACACAGTAAGGATGTACCCCTTGCATTTGAATGCGATAGATTGTATGTAGAGTATCTCCTTATGCCGTAGGAGGCTTTTCATTTCTATGCACGTGTGTATATTTTCTTTATTGGGAAATTAAGGCTAACTCAAATATGATACTAAATATATTTTAGAAAGAAAGTAGATTACAAGAGCCGGAAGTTTACACTTGTCGATCCAAAACATATTCTAAGGCATATGTCGTGTGTAAATATTTTACTAAGCCAATAAGATAAACTAAACTGTGGAAGTGTAAGTGAATTTGAACTGCAGGATTTATATATCTTTAAAACGAATTAGCCTTTTCAGTGCCTTGAATCTATGCACAATTTTCCCTTTGTTGGAACTAGAAAAACTGGAAATATCCTTAAAGTACTGGAAATATATTAGACCGTAGATACATAGAAAAGGCAAGAATTAAACGATTTTTTACAAAGTATTTTTCCTAGATTGGTGTAATTGTATTTTTTTGATTGCGATAACAAGGCACATTCATCTATAATACGTTAATCAATAACCGGTCATATATATATATATATATATATATATATATATATATATATATATATATGCAAAAATTATATTGAAATTTAGATCAACTCAGATACTCTTAACTATGAAAAACTAACATTATACTTACTTGATGTATGCTTAGTACCTTTAAACAATTTATATGATTCCATTAAGTGCTTTTGTAAGTAGTATTATGTGTTTAATTCTGAAAAGTTTTCTGGAAAGGGTAAGACCTAGTTTATAAATACAAATTAAAACAAAAAAGAAGAAATAAAGCAAAATGTCCCAACTTCTCACTGGTTATTACTATAACAAGAACTAGATGGTAAGTAGACATAGAAAAATTATACAGACCCACAGTTTTACTTATACAACTTTAAAATCTATAATGTTTTTTAAAAGCTCTGTTTAAACCTACGATCACCTAGAAGCCAGTTCATAATATATTGAAAAGAGGATTAAAACACTTAAAACTTAAACATCAGTTTTAATATATAGACATAAAACTAAACATATACAAAACCAATAAAATAATTAATTTGAATCATTATAATGTATCAGAAATTATTCTTAACAGGTAATTAATGCAGGTATTCTTTTTTATTTTTCCATTTAACCTTAACTATACATTAGGCATTAGAAAACTACTGAGTGATATTAGGACCCGTATATACAAATATTCTAAAAATAGAGTTGTATTTTAGTAGGAAAATTTTGTAAATGAAACGATGATTTTCTCCTGTTTGTAAATAGTATAGTATACTGTGAGGCATAATTTTGTTTTACTTAATGCATTTACCTTTGCAAAATAAACATCCTATACAATTATTTAAAAATTAAATAATTTGTTATCGATGAGACTCTCAATAGTCACGTGAACGGCAGCTCGGGTAGCAGGGCAAACTACAGTTTCAAGAGTTAAAAGTTGCTCGGTAAGGAACTGCGCTTCGTGAACCAGTCTGACTTAAACTTACGAAAGAGTGATACGTGACTTGCGCCGTTACTACCTTGCGCTGTTATGCCTTGACTACTACTGAATCGTACTGATTAAGTAAATTATTGGTTTTTGAAGGAAACGGGATTTTTCCGGGCATTTGCCATCGTTCAGTGAAACAAGAAATCAGTAACTCTACGTTTCGAGATCTGCAATCTGATCTCTTTTTCAGGTAAATAAGTAACCTAATACATAATTAAAAACTAGGTTAAAATAAACAAATCTTACCATAGCGTTGTGGCACGCCTAAGTCAGGAATCACAACCACCATGTTGATTGTCAACTTCACTAACTCTATAAACATGCACCTAAGGGGAGCTGAACCAAAAAAACAGCTTTTTTAATTAATTTAGTTTTATTACTGTTTTATATTCTCGGTTTCGTTCTGAAAAAGAAAATATATATAACTTTATGTGTAGTATCTTCCAAACCATATAAAAACAATTGTCTTTGAAATAGAACACAAAGATTTCGTGAGGTAGTTTCTCTAATGACGAGTACTTTCATACAGTATTGCTTCTGATGTTGTATGAGTTTGATGTTGGCAACACTGGCATATTTCTGCTAATCCAACTGTAGCAGAGGACAGGTAGTGTTTACAGTGCCTTGTTTACATTTGTAATTTACAAATATGACCAAGTACATTTGTGTGGTTGATATTATTGTGTTTGTTGTTGTTGTGTTTTTGTGTAGATTTGTGTTTCTCCTAACTAAACATGGTTAGAGCAAAGCCTGCTTTAAAAAAAGGAATTCAAAGGGAACAGGTATGTAACCTTAAATGTTGTTCAACAACTCAACATTGAAAATGAGCCTAGGCTTAATTCACAATCAGAACCTGTGACTCCTGTTACTACCTGTGCCCATAAGCCTACACCACCTAGTGCATCAAGAATGAAACTGGGCCAAAGCCCAGTTTCAAAATAAGGACTGTAACAACTATTCAAAGCTTGAAAGTAATTCAAAGAACATTTTAATTAGTTTTAAAATACTAGAACAACAATTTGAAAACGTTTCTTGCAAGGCTTGTGGTGGAAATTGGATTGTTACAGAAGACGCGAGTGATAGGACTATCATGTAAACTGTGTGTTACTTGTTGGGACTGTGAGAACAGTAATAGCTTTTGGACTTCTGAAAAGTTTTCAGAGCCAAACAGAAACTTGTTTGATATAAATGTAAGACTCTTTTATGGTTTATGGTGTATTGGAAGAGGTTTAGACTCGGGAAAGATTTTATGCACTGTGATGAACCTACCGCCTCCAAGGACTGCACGCGCCAAATACACTAGTGTTCTTTCAAAAGCAGTTCAACATGTTGCTGAAGACTCTATGTTAGCTGCCACCAAGGAAGATATGCAAGAAAATGAGTTTACCCCTAACACAAATGTGACAATTGCATTTGTCGGTAGTTGGCAAAAGCGCGGCTTAAAATCCAATAATTTTTACGCAACAATCACTAGCATGGACACAGGTAAAGTGATTAATACTGAGGTTTTGAGTAAGTTTTGTGATGGTTGTGTCAAAGTAAAGAATAAAGATATGGAAACCAAAGAAAAACATAAAACGAACTGTGTCAAAAACTATTAAGGGGCCAGTAGGGGGATGGAGACCGTGGCAACAGTAAAGATGTTTAGCCGTTCCGAAGAGAAAATAGGAGTTAGATATATAAATTTCTTAGGAGATGGTGACTCCAAAGCATTTGATAGTGTCAAAGAAATTAAACCATATGGTGATGGCATTGAAATTTAAAAACTTGAGTGTGTCGGACACGTAGAAAAAAGAATGTGCACAAGACTAAGAAACCTGCGGAAAAACCTAAAGCGAACTGTATTGAGTGATGGAAAAGCGTTACACGGCAAAGTAATACTTACAGATAAGAAAATAGACCAACTCCAACAATACTTTGGAAAGGCAATCAGAGAAAATACAAACAACATATAAGGCATGAGGAGAGCTGTGTGGGCCACATATTGTCACTGTGGTCCCACGAACGATGAACCTCAACACTTCTTGCTCTGCCCCGATCCACCAAATACTTGGTGTAAATATAGGTTGGCCGAACATGAACGAAATCTTCAAACCTTTACTCTCAAAAATCCACTTCCTAAAGCTGTTATGGAGGCAATAAAGCCTGTGTATAAGGCCCTAGTAAAACCTGATTTATTGAGCAAATGTCTACACGGAAGAACGCAAAATATAAATGAAAGTTTCAATAGTGTTGTTTGGACACGTATACCCAAAGGAATCTTTGTTGGTAAAAAAACCTTAGAAATAGAGGTTTCGGACAGTTTAATTACATTCAATGATGGCAATCTTGGAAGGCTGCGTACCCTGAAGAAGCTAGGGCTGAAAGACTTAGGGAAATTCACCAATGAAGGAATTCAACGATTCGGTGTTGAACGGCTTAGGAAAGCGGATAAGGCGGCAGAGGATATGACCAAAGAAGCTAGAGTGAAGAAAAGACAGCAGCAGTTAGCAGAAGAAGAGGGAAACAATTATTGCTACTGCCCTGGAGGGTTCTAATAAAGAATCTGTGTAAGTAAAACCTTGCTTTATCTTTAAATGTCATTTACCGATAGTATAAGTTTTTAAAATAAAGGTAAATTTTTCTCATGAAGTAGTAAAGATATCTTGATGAAATGTTTACCAAGTGTTTAGTACACCGTTTCAGATATGTGGAACTAAAATTAAATCAATCACACCAGTAAAAAAGAAATTAAATCATTTTTTTAATTTATTTAGTTTTTGTAAAAAACTCAAATTTATAAAAAATACTGTAACAATGATATTTGTAACCATATAAACAAAATTCTAGTTCAGTATATTTATGAAACACATATCCTGACCTAGTGAATATTTGAGTATTAGTAGGTTAAAGGGTGTCTGAGAAAATTGCACTTAAACTGGCCAAATTTAACATGGGCTCTTATGGACGGTTCAGCTCCTCATAAAAACTATACACAATACTAATCTTTAAAACTGAACTACGGAATACAGGTCAAAATACGTCTTCATTCGTTTAATAACCACCTGCGACTGACCAGAAGGCACTAGCCAATGGTAATCGTCACGGCAGACAAAAATAAGATGGCGCAAATAAAAAGGAAGGGGGCCAGGAATGGACCCCTTCGTTATTATTGGTTCATGCGAGATGAACTTCTTAAAACCATATTGTGACTCCGCATTTGTTTATTACAAATATCTGATCCGTTTGATACTTTTAGTTTTCTCTTTAGTTCGTCTTTTAGAATTGGTAACCAAAGCGGCCTAATTCTCTAATGATAGTTGACTGATTGGTAGGTCTGCCAATTTAATGTATGATGCCTTAATTTCCTTTCGATGAAATGTGGTTCCCAATGTGTTATGCTGGTTTCATCCCAATTCATATGATGGTCTTCGGACCTACAACGGTGTGCAATGTTTTACTTTTCTGTGAGACCCTTTCTGGTGTTTTCTTTGTGACCTCAATCCTTACGTTTAGTGGTCTTTTGGTCTCGTCTATTCCCTATTGCAATTTTACATTTTATACTGTATTGACAGTTTTTGGAATCCTTTGTGCCATTTTTTGGTTTTATAACAACAAAATAACAAAGGTATCATACACATACCTCCACCAAATCTTCGGTTTGAACTAAACTGAAGGCAAAGCTTTTCGTTTAAATCCCTCTATAAAGATATTGGCGAATATAGGAGACAGTGGAGAACCCATTGCCACCCCCTCATCTTGACGGTACACTTTACCCTCTAACTCAAAATAATTGCATTGAGTGCATAGTTCTAGCAGTTCCATAATTACTGACAAGGGAAGTTTAGTTCTATCCTTAATTGTTTGGTCTTCTTTGAGACGTGATTTAATAATTCCGAGAGTTTCTGGAGTTGGTACATTTGTAAATAGACTTTCAACAACAAAACTTACCAGTTTTTCAGTTTCAGTCAACTTTGGGGATTTTGACTTCTCTAAAAAATCCCTGGAATTTTTGTTGAAAGAGTCAGTTTTTCCTACCAATGGCATTAAGATGTCCAAGAGGACTTTATACAATTCCCTGCAAGGTGAATCACGAGAACTAATGATGGGCTGGAGAGGGATGGTACGTTTGTGGATTTTGGGTGGCCATACATATGGGGGATTTTGGAGTGGTGAGGAGTTTATTTAGTTCTAAAAAATTTCTTTGTGTTTTCTTAAGGTGTTTGCTACTTTGCGTACAAATTAATCAGTTGGGTCTTTATTTAAAACTGTATATTTGCCAATATTTAAATTTTCCGCAATCTTTTCTTTATCCCTCCAAGTGTTGTTCATCAAAATTTTGTCGGTTATTTTCCATCAAACATTCCCTTGCATAATCACTCATTACAGTATATTCCGGCAACGTATCGATTCGATTCATGCACCATTGGATTCGGAAAAAAAAGCCTAAGAAATACAATAGTTTTATTAGTCTTTTTATTGTACTTGCAACGTACCAAGTTCGTAATTTGGAACGTAAAAGAAAACGATGCAGTTTATTGTGACCGCCATGTTGTCGCTGCTGTTCTGATTTGTTTCTGTGACGTGTCGTGTTTATTAGTAAGTTTTATTTCTGTTTTAGTGTTGTGTTTAGTGTGTGGTGAGTTGTTAGATATTGCAGTAGTGCAAATAAATATATTTTAGAATAAATAAATTTCTTTTTACTGAAATATGTTAGATGAATTATCGAATCTGTTTAGGCTATGGCAAAATGACTTGGCTAAAATTCATTTAACGTAGTTTGTTAATGTTTTTCATTTACTAAACGTTATTTTAGGCACTCTTTTAGTTCTGAAATAACAATTTTCACAACGAAATATATATTTACCGTAATTTTTTTGATTATGTATGATAACTGTTTGGACCATTCCAGGGTCATTGTTAGTCGCGTAGGCTATATACTATTATTTTAGTAATACTTGCAGTTGTGGAATCAAAATATATGTAATATATTTAGACACAGTTTATGGTTTTCTAAAACTACATAACATTTTCCATCAGAGGTAAACCATAGATTTATAAATTTGGATATAATATAAGCTTTGAAAAACATTTTATACTTTGCTCTTTGAAAAATTTTCGCAAAAGGTTTGAGTAACGACAAAGCGAAACTTTTTTCGACTCTTCAAAAAAAAGTCATGGAATTTATTTTACTGCTGCTGTACAGTTTACTTCATTCTGAGTAATAAAATATGCAATATAACACGTATTCAAGTAAAACTGTATTAGTAAAACTTTTATTAGCAAACTCTTACATATACACCCTTTTTTCACAATTTATGCGCATCGCTGCTTTTTGTTATATAGCGTTATTATAGTGTCATAAATTTGTATAATGCATTATATGTTTAATTCTGAAAACAAAAATATATACTTCTATATATATATATATATATATATATATATATATATATATATATATATATATTACTTTAAATTTATAATTTATTATAAAATTTTTTTTTAAAACCCTTGTACGAGGCTCTAAAAGATGCTGCTACTACAGGAAAAAAATGACCGCCACTTGGAGGGTTATACAGATTGCAGATCTCGAAACGTAGTGTTAATGATATCTTGTTTCACTGAACGATGGCAAATGTCCGGAAAAATCCTGTTTCCTTCACAATCCATCGTAAAAAATAACCTTCAAACAAAGTATTGGTTTTTATTATAAATTTGTATATTGAGTATTAACTTTTGAATATTTTAGATTACATAATTATCTTATGTGAATTAGAACTATGCATTGTAAATAAAACATTTAAATGTGAATATACTTACAAGAATGTCTGAAAGATGAATATTATACTATTTATAAAAGTTCCTAAATAATATAAATGGAAATCTATCATAATGAAATTAAATAATTATAGACTGCAATCCGTGATTGGTCGTTTACTGATAGAGTTGTTAACAACGTTTGATTGACCTAAAATCACCATTACCTATTTCTCTAACTGAGACACATGATCACGCATCTGTCTATTAGCATTGAACTATTACTATAAAATACATACTATATCTAACACCTATATAAAAATAAAGCACGTCCACACTTATTTTATTATTGAAACATTTACAGCATTATTTCTTGCACTCTAGTTGGAATAAAAACCATTATATTTTTTTTTCTTATTCATTACTGTTATAATCTTAGCCAGGCGTTTAGATAATTAAAGTCATTTGTCCTCCTAGTTTTACTGGAGCTGGTTACCTACTATCAATATCAACATATTTACAGTATAAAATTGAAAGCAGTTTGTATACTAAATAAAAATACAAAACTTGTTCTATTTCAATATATCAATTTAAATCATGTGAATATATTTTTCTAAATAGTATGAATCCAAAAACCACTATCCTTTTGTAAACTTAATGTTTTATTCTCATATTTTGTGATTAACCAGTAGTTTTTCCAAGTGTTATTTCATTAAATTTTGACAAAAATAAGAAATTGCAGCTACATTGCTTTAAAGGCTTGAGCTGTATTCCTTAATGCATGTAATTATTATTTCATAACAATTTGATAAATTATATAATTTCCAAGGCTTAATTAATTTATTATCATAAAAACATAAAATTTTAACAAATTGGGAGTACAACTCGCTTACTTCTTCATTAATTAACACTACACGTAATACATTTGTAACATAATTTTTATAGATGACAAATCTAAATGATTTTTTTATTAAATAAAATGTATGCCATGAAGAATTTGCTATTGACTATATTTTATAAGAATATTTATTAATTTATGAAATATATTTTACAGAAATAAATCTATAGATATTACAGTGCAAGTCAAATAATACTAAAACCGAACTCTATCAAGAAGGCAGATGTTTGCTCGATAGTGTACTGCACAGCAGTAGTATAAATCATAGCCATGCAATATTGATAAAAGCTTGTGGCACTCTCTGGGAGCTTTGGGAGCTTTGAAGGGCTCTCTTTGACGTATTTCATATTGCCGTTCCTTACGTAGAAGTCAGACAGTAGCAAAAATGAACGTTTGACGAGAAAATAGCGCCGAGAAAACATACGGCAAATTATTATTATCAAACATGTATATATTCTACCTGCTGTTTGGAATCAAATACCTAATTTATAAACAAACACTCCAATAGTAATACAATTTTATTTTTGTGAGGCCTTTCGTGTTCAGTGTTTCTTTATAAATAAAAAATTTATATTTAGTTTTTTTGGAGTTTAAACATATTTATTTTATACATTGTATATTGTAACAGCTAAATTGCTTCTGTAGATAAATAAAACTGAATTATTAAATACGTTTCGTTATATAAATGCTGACAACATACGCATGCGGACATAGAAGTATGTAAATACACATATACTACCACTGGAATTATTGGGAAATATTCATTCTCCTAATTTCTGTAAACATCAAGGTGCTGATAACTTTAGGCCTAAGAATATGTATACCAATGCAGCGTTTAGATACAAGAGAAAGATAGGCAATGAACAAACCCAACCAGGCTTTACTTGAATGACGTTATATATTAAAACCTTTCCTAGGCGACGTGCATAACATCTAGGTTAAGAATGAACAATTACCCTATTAAAGGTTATCTATACATAAGATTGTCAAATTGTAACGGACACCATCTTATAAGGTAGTAACACTGAAAAACTCAATAAAAAGACCAGCCTATGCGTCGGATGGAATGAGTGTTCCAACGTGTCGAGCAAGTTGACTCACCCCACTGACATAATAACCTAAATAGACATTTTAAACTAATATAAAAAGACTTAGAATGCTTTATATCTTATATTAAAAAGAGTATAGGTTGTTCAAGTAGTTGAAATTCATATTAGTTTAATTTATTAGTATATTCCAATATATTAGGTATTAGGTATAATATAGATAATATAATAATTAATTATCCACAATCAAACAGAGTACATGTTTTTTTTACAACTATTTTTGCAATTTCTACTGCGTATTACTACTTTATAATTAACTTTTAGTGATGCAAAACTAAACAAATGTAAAATAATCATAATAAAATAAAATTTCAAGGTTACATACATATTCTCTTTTAATATTCAAATAAGGTTTGATGCAAATGGATTAAAAATTCATAAACAAATTCTATAAAACAACAAAATAATTATTTTATTGAACACTGATCACTCGATACGTTAAAATTTAAATATGATGAGTTTTTTCTTGAACTTTTTTTACTTTATATATGTTTATTGAATCTTGATTTAATAATGAAGACAATATGACCATGATACTGGAAACTTTATTTGCCAAGCAGACTGAAGAGGATTCAGGTTTGCAGGTGACAGATACCAGACCCTTGTCGTGTTTCAACCACAAAAGCTATAATTGTCTAAGTGTTGTTTAAGTGGTAAGAGGCATCGGTTTGCCTGTTACACTACAGAGATTCTCTATAGTAATGAGAATTTATGAATAAGGATATTTTTAATTGAGTATAAGACAGAGCTAAAACAGCCCTCACTCCGTGACGAAAGATAGTCATAATACATTTCATTTTTAAGTTTACTCCATTTTGTATTTTCGTCTAATGCACACAAACGAATAGATACGAATTTTATTTCATTTAAATGGTAGCAGTTGACTTTTTGAACGTAAAGGCCCATACCATGCATTTTATTTCACCGCTTCCACTGTGAAAGAATTATGTATTATTGAAATAATTTTGAAATATTTTGTGTATGCCATGTAAACATATACAAATACAGATTTCAATTTTAATCTCTCTGTACACTTTAGGAGTACAACAAATTTAAACTATGGGGATCCTCATGACCAAGAACCTTAAAAGACTTCTATGTATACTCTTTGAAGATTCAATCTCTAGACGCTTTGTTTTTGTACAATACTTGCATATTTCTTTTTACTTATTTTGCGGTTCCTATATAATGACCTTATATCGTGTGATATTAAGTGAATGTGAGGAAGGTTTTCCAGTATATCCTACAAAAATATTTATATCGAAATTGATACTAAACCATGCAACTCTAAATTATGCAACTCAGATGAATGGATGCCGTTATTTATATACATGTCAAGACTAATATTTTTAGAAATCTTAGATATAATTGTACCAAAGTAAACCTTATTCTACAAACCTTTCAAGCTATTTCTTTCTTTGGATTTATAGTATACAGTACACTTAAATTGAAAATTAATTTGACCTTAAAGCTCATTTGTGGAAACTGACAACTTTATTTATTTTGCTATCAATGGCAATGACATTAGTAGTAGTATGGTACTTAACATGTAATATTCAATCGATATTGAACAATAACAAAAATCATAATTTAAATAACATCGAAGCAAGCTTAGACCTAAATCAATTAAATAATAACGATTATACAGATTTGATCAAAAACAACAATTAAACTATTAAGAAAGCAACAAATTAACAAATTTAATAATCTGCATGCGCTTCTTAATCATAGTAATATCTTCAAATGTAAAATATGTTTTTGATATTATGTCAATAATATACTTAAATTTATTTTAAATAAATAATGATTTACAATTATACTTAAAACTTGACTATAATAACTAACCAATCAACAATGTAACTAGGGGTTTCAAAAGCTTAAATAACATTGATAAAGCAATACAACATCATAAATATTTAGATGATTTTACAATTAACAAAGGGGTGCATATGTTATTAAAAAAGTAGGTAAATGCTATATCTGTGTTTGAAAACACATGTATTAGAGAATGAAAACAGTCCTTCAGATTTAATGACACTGATAAATCTTGTTTTTAACAATACAGGTATTTATAAAATTATTAATAATTACGCCGTCTTGTTAATTGAGACAAACAAATATTATAGTATAGAATACTGCCTAAAAATATATACACTTGAATGTAGTAGTATAAATGTTCAAAACCCGCGTTAGTAAAACAAAAATGTAGTAAATGACTGAAACCACAATAATGACAAAATCAGTTGTCAAAGGGGAATTTCCCCCACTTGAGGCTGTATTTCACACCACCTCATTGTGTATTCAGAGGTCTACTTGACAAATTACACTGATTCCAGCATCTCTTAATACAGTTTGCCTGAAAGTTTATACCACTTTGGATATCCAAATTGAATCAATCAAATAATCAGTATAATGTATTATTCACTTCTTGCTTTAAAACATAAAATTTATATTTAACTAATATCTGCCCCTAATAAAAACAAGGAATATAATTTAAACATCCATTGTAAATTTTTTATTGCTAGTGGAGGAAATGAATAAGTAAAATAATAAAGTTTAGAATTAGTTGCGTTGAAAAGTATATTTTAAGGTTTAATACGATAATATTTAATGAAAATTCATAGTAATACAATCAACGATGAAATTGCCATTATTAATAACAAATATATATATATATATATATATATATATATATATATATATATATATATATATATATATATATATTTGTCAAAATATGATCATGCAATTACAAAATGTATATAATTACAAAATATGATCATGCGATCAACGAAAAAATTTCCTTCATTAATAAGGAATGATATGTAGAGGCGCGCTGATCATACCATCGACTATAAAAATGCCATTGTTAATAATAAATGATATAGAGAGGCGCTGACCACTTATTCCTCCTAAACAAATCACAGAAGTAGATCTTAACATCAACAAAAAAGTGCCAGTATGAGTTATACTATATATTACATATATATTCACTACCAGAAACATTTAATATTATCATCATGGCCTTCAGAGGTTATTTATTTAATAATATAATAATAATTGAATAATATATATATATATATATATATATATATATACACAAACATATATGTGTGTGTACTACATTTTAACTATATTTATGAAACAAGCGAAGTAAAGGTTGGCAAAACCTGTTTAACATTCGATCTCAACAGAATTAAATTACATAAAACATTGATATTTGATTGTACTACATTAAATTTATGTTCTATGTAAATGTCAAATATTAAGCTTTACACTTTAATCAGTGTTATTGAAAATTTTCAGATGATTTTATTTTGTTATTAGCGCAGGCGAATAATTAATCTGTAGATATGTGATATGGAATCTTAAGATGTTTTCTTTCTAGTAAACTAAATCAAGAATTTGAAACAGTGATCTCTGAGGGAAGAACTGAGCCTCTGTCGTTAAGTTATCCGAGATCCAATTCTCAACCTCTCTTTTACGTCTTCCGCAAATATTGGATTTGCGTCGTTTGTTTTATTTGAAATCACTACTTTATTTGGAGACTGAACTTAACAATTAGATTTTGTTATACAATTTATCCTGTGTCTATACATATTACACGAACAAGAACAAGATAAAAAGGTTTTGGATATGAAACGTTGTAAAGTTGCATTTGTTGGTTCACTTAATTCCTAAATTTCGATTCCTTATTTACGTAAAAAGAATCTAAAAACATTCCTGTGGCGGTAATAGGTAAGAGTACAGCTATCCATCCTAAAGTTGTAGACTCGATATCTGGGCAAGGTTTAAAATAGTTTTTACACTGATTTGAAATGTTTTTCCTAAAATATACTTGTAAAAAGTAAAAAGTGATTGGCTGAGATAGAACCCTCTTGCCAAGACGAAAATTTGAAAAAATCCTATTTCATGTGTTTCTATTCTTCCAATGTAATAATATGTATTTTTGTTTTGACGGCATATATTTAAAGAAAACAATAAATCAATTATGACAAGAGAGAGAAGTCATACTCCGTTTAAAACGAACTAAAAACAATATAAATATTTGAAGGAAATACGCATACCTGAGTGTAATGTTTATGTCCTGAGTGAAGTCAGACACAACGTGTAACGAGCCAGATATTGTACTCAGCTTCTATTTCCCCTCCTTCGCTTCATGAATTTTAGATGCAAACATTGCTTTTCATCTCTAACAAGCTCCTCAGTTCGAGCAGGTTTGCGTGTTTATTCTTATTAATATAATTTAGCCGCTCTTTGTGCTCCTATATATTTCTGTTTTGAAATATTGTTAACGCACTAATTACTCTGTATCAAAGATGACATTATATCTTTTTACTTTACTTGTAATTGGCATTAAAATATAACGAACACAAGGTTCTAATCATGTTTCATAAAGTAAAAATATGATAACGATACATGGAACAAATAATCTGTTGTAAGGACAAACTCACAAACCCTAAAATATATAACGTTATATATATGCAACCACGGTTGGAATTCTTAATTTCTTCACATTTCAATGTATATAAAAAAGTTTAGGGATCCATTTAGTATTTTATAGTAAGGTATGATGTAACAATTCTCGATAAAATAATTCAAAATTACTAAATAATATGGCAACAAATTATGAAACAAATGTTTGTATTGTTATATATTCTTTGTAAATAAAAAACTGTTCAGTTTGTATTTTTCCTGTAATTAAAAGATTATGTGTACTGTACTTAATTGATCAAGTGCTAAGAAACTTCACACTATCTCATGAAAATTTAAAACTAATTTTGCGTCACTATCGTCATTATGGAGAAGTATCTTATTGTTTGTTGCGGACAATGGGCGAGAAACCATATAAAGTGCCGACCACAAACTTTGAAACAAATTTAATTCCTAATTAGAGTGGAAATATAGAATTACGCTGCAGTGTTTAGTGATCACCAATGAAAAAATCTAAAAATAGAACTTTCACATTGATATATTGGTAGAAACCTCAAGTTTCGTACATTGCAATGCAGTATCTTTATCATTGACACTAAATATATAATTCTAAATGGTTTACTCAATATATATGTTCTAGTTTTAAGACTAGCTTTAGATGCAAGCATGTTTGGTGTTACACAACACGAAAAAGTTTCACAATAATAGGACAGGCTTCAATAATAACGATAATAAAGATTTAAATGTAAGTCCATTTTAATTACAGATAATTACGATCAACAAGTTTAAACTTGTTTGGATCGGTTAACATGGTCGACATCGGCTGTCATATCTGCAAGATTAGGTTCTCATGTTGCTTTAACGTAATACCTGGATTACCGCCTGGCAGATGTCACATCTTATCTGATATGGTACTAGCCAATTATGATGACGTATATAATTTCATCTATTAGAACTTTAATTTTGCTGTCATAAAATTAATTGTCAGTTTAAGCTATTTTACTATTAGAAAGAATATTGATACAGGTTGTTCAGATAACAGTTTCTAACCAATCGTGATTGTCCAAGTAATCACACATGAAATTATTTATTGTAATGAACACTGCTTCAGTTTTGTTTTAAGCTTTTCATGTAATTCATGGAAGAGTGTTGTAAGTACATACTATCATAACATAATATTACAGCTATTTCCACATATTGCAGTTTTTATATTTAAACAGTAAAGTCATTTCGAAACAAAACTATTGTTGAAATCAGAACTAACCCAATTTAAAATAAACAAATACTAATATTATTTCCCAAAATATTATAAAATATCACTATTTCGCCTTTTTCAATTACTTCATACAATCTATGTTTGTTATTTAAACTAATTTACTTCTCTTTGAAAGAAGTGTGGTTTTGCAGTTTTTACAAAAGTATGTATTAAGTTATCTGAATGTCTAAAGTTTAAGATTTTATGTACTCATGTTGTAACAAAACTAACAATTCAAACTTTATTATTATTTTACATGGACAAAAAGCAGCTAATCACTAAACGCAACCAATTTATTTCCGATAACAATCAGTCTGTTTGAATGTGTTTGTTTGTTTTTATATATTATTTCAGAATCCAGCAAATTAAAACAATCTAAAACATATTACGATTATTCCCTTGTCTTACATCGTCTTACCAACTCTTAGAATTTCCCATAAAAATAGTTAAATTTTACTTTGGGTGTTGTCTTACATCCAAATTGATAATATTTATAGTAGGATAGTCTTCATTATTTCATATTTTCAGAATGGTATACATTTTTAACCACAAATTATTTGTTATTGTTAAATAGTGTTCAGATATTTGTTGCTGTTTCATTTCTTGTCTTGAATGGTAGTTGAACGTCAAGTAGACTTCCAAGAAAAAAAGCTACCAATTACTCTACTACTGAGTTTTATTGTCATTTTTTTATTATTCTATGAACTTAACACAATTTAATTGATGATAATCTTATAGAAAGGATGATGAACGTTCAGGATAGTTTCAAGAACTCATGTAAAAAGATAGGAATTAAGTCTGAGATTCAAGATTTGTTTATTGGCATTAGAAATACCTATCACTGGAAAGGCTGGAAAATGATTCTTCTGCCTGTCTGTCCAAACAATACCTCGAGAAGGTACTAACCTATAGAGTTTAAGTTGTGTTATGTACATATTTTTTATAGCTATCGATGATGGAGTGTCACTCAATAGGATTTTGGCTGTCTGTTACTGGAAATTTTGACATTGTTATTGTTAACACGAGGTTGCAAGATAACATTACCAGATAAAAAGGTTTGTATGCAAATTAAGTAAAACGACAAAAACACACGTGGCACAGTAACCAGGGTATCCATAAATGTTAATATTTCACGCAGCACAGGCGACGCATGTCACGCGACACGTGGTGTGGTTTACTTATACCTTGTTAAATGAATATATTATGATGTTAGCCCTTATTAGAGAATAACAGTGAATAAATACCAAAAAGGTGTAACAGAAAGTTACCTTTTTTGTGTAAAATGTGTTTTACCATCTTCCTACGGGACATTTATAACTCTTACTACCAAATTTTATTTCCAAGTAGTAAATAAAGCAACGAAATTGATATTATAATTACTTTACCAATTCAAAATGTACTACTTAAATCGTTATAAATTATCACAGGTATAAAGTCTAGTGAAACACTTACTAGAAGTCCTTCTTCCAATGCATACAGAAATACATACTTAATTTTTTTTTACTGCAAAGGAAGTATTGCCTTCGTTAGTTCTTTCCAGGATCTTTCCAGGTTCAGATCATCTACCCATTGAATGCACAATCAGGGGTGGCGCTTCTGACCCCGTGGTCGGGGAGGGGGAGGGGCTGCTACCATTGATGCCAAAACTCAGGTGGTCTGATGGTGCTAAGTCCGACTACACTGATAAGCTGGAGCGGATAGTTACGGAACTACAGTTAACTAACAACAACCCAAACAACGTTGACAAAATTGTGGGTTGCATAGTTGACTCAGCCCGGGGGAAACATCAGGTGTTGCTAAATAATAAGGGGGTTAAGAAAAAACAGATTTGGTTTGACTTCGAATGCTTAGCAGCAAGAAAACGCGTATTTCGGCTATTAAATCTCTTTCGAAAAAATAATTCTATGTTAGTGAAAAGCAAGTATTTGGAAGAACAGAAAAAATATAAGACGTTGTGTGGCAGGAAAAAGATAGATCACTTGGAGAGTATTATAACTGATTTGAGACATGCGTCTGATTCTAAAACATTATGGCAGGCATTAAATAGGTTTAAGAGAAAAAAGATAATGAAAACTGGAAATATTTCAGCCAGTATGTGGATTGAACATTTTAAAGGGTTGTTGAATCCACCTTTGCTGTCATCTGGGATAAGTTTTGCACTTCCTGAGGTGCAGGACGACTATTTAGACAGAGACTTTTCTCTTGACGAGCTAGAGTTTGTTTTAGCACGAGTTAAAGCTGGAAAGGCCCCTGGATACGACAGAGTGCCGTATGAGTTTTTCAAAAATTCTCCTACCAATTTTAAAAATAAATTGATTTTTATGTATAATATTATTTTCAATACTAGTGATGTACCCGACAGTTTTAAAAAGTCAGTAATATTTCCACTACACAAAAAATGAGACTTGGAAGAAGTAGGAAACTATAGAGGGCTGTCATTTATCGATTGTGTAGGGATGATATTTTTAGGTTTAATTAATAATAGATTAAATAGCTGCATAAGTGAAAAAAGAATTGTTAGCGAGTTTCAAGCTGGATTCAAAAAGGGGTACTCAACCATAGACAATATATTTAGTTTATCCACTATGGCAAACTTGAAAATTTTAAGTAAGAAGAAGTTATTTTGTTTTTTTTTTTTGTTGACTTTTCGTCGGCTTTCGACACCATAGACAGAAACGCCTTAATTTATAAGTTATCTTGTTTGGGTGTACCTACGAAAATTATTAACCTACTGAAGAGTTATTACAACGAAACAACTGCAGGTGTTTGGTGCAGGGATGGAGTCACTGACAGTTTTGACACTAACATGGGCTTGAGGCAGGGCTGCATACTTAGTCCAACAATGTTTTCGCTGTTCATTAATGATTTGCCAGAGGTGCTAGAAGGGGGATACAGTTTTGGAGGGACTAAAGTAAATATGCTTATGTACGCGGATGACATAGTTATAATTTCCCCCTCTCCAACAGGACTACAGCATATGATAAAAAGGTTAGAAAATTACTGCGAAAATTGGAATCTGTCTGTTAATTTGAATAAATCCAAGATTATGGTGTTTAGAAAAGGGGGTAAGCCGAGCTCTGAATGTAAGTGGTGGTATAAAGGAAACAGAATCGAGGTGGTCAATAGCTATAAGTATCTAGGTATGTCGTTCACATCCGCATTATAGTGGAATCAACAATTCAAAGAAAAATCCAGATGTGCGAGAATGACAATGAACACAATGTGGGGCAATTTAATAGGTAACTCCAGGGTCCCAACCAGTGCAAAATTTAAATGTTTCGAAGCCGTTATTAGAGCAATACTTTGCTATGGAGCACAAGTCTGGGGATGTCTGGAAAGCAACGGAATAGAAAGTGTTCAAAGAGAATTTATTAAGAGACTTTTCCGGCTGCCGCACAACACACCGAATTATGCGATCCGCTTAAAAGTAAATATTGAAACTATTTTCATATACACTTTTAAACTGAATCTTTCTTATTTAATGAAAATTTTGTCCTGGGGTGAAGACCGCCTACCAAACATTCTAGCAAGACAAACTATCGAAGATAAGAGCGCGTGGTGCAGGAGGTGGATAGAGTTAGGTGTCAGAGTGGGAGTTGAGGTAGATTTCAGTGTGCAGGAGTTGGACATACTGCAGACACAGCGGATGAGTGTGGTAGAGGGGTGAGGGATAGGTTTCATGCAGACTGTGTAGGCAGAGCACGGACCTCTCGTTATCACCAGCAGTACCTGACCCTTGATCTTGACCTTGGGGACAGAAGTGCAATCAGTAATAACCTTGATGTTAGTACAATTTCATGGGTTATTAAAGCTCGAGCAGAACTTGTCAGCTTAAATTACAAGCCTTGGCTAACAGATTCAATTTTTACCTGTTCTTTGTGCAACCTGCAAGAGAATGAAACAGTTTTCCACTTTGTAGCCATATGTCCTATTCTCAGGAATATTCGAAAACAACGTTTAGGAAATTGTATATTAAGTAAAAGGGAGTTTTTGGAATTTTTGAATGGGAGGGATTGGCAGGCGTTAGGGGATTATATGAAGGACGCTTGGAGATACCGGTGGAATTTAATACAGGAATTTAATTTTTAGATTTTTATTTTTTAATTTCTTAATAAGTAAGGAAAACTGTGCAAACATAACGCGCCAGTTATAATGTACATAGTTACGTAGATTACGAGTTTATATTGCACTTATACATCACAGGAGAGACCATTAAGATAAGGATTCAGTCTTTACTTTTATATTACTTTTTTTGTACTGTATCTGTATATTTGTATCAACGTAACATATTGTATTAACCGCCTTTAGGATGTAAATGTGTTTTTACTTTTTCTCTTTTACTGTACAAATTTCGTTTTGTGAAAATTTTGGTAGTTTAGCAGTTTATTTTGTATTGTATTTAATACTCCTATAGTTTAAAGCCAGCCAGCTGACGGTCATTTTGACCAATGCTGTCAAGCGTTTGAAGTTGGGTTCACTGTGGGGACCTTAAATGTGTATACACAACTAAAATTAAAATAAAGCACTTTTTTCATTTCATTCATTTCATTTCATTTCATATTGCCTTCGTTAAAACACTCATCTGAAGTCCATATTGTATTAAACATTGGATGTATTATATCATATTTAGAATACCATTAGGATAAATGTAGTTTTAGAAAATACTATATCCGTAGACATAATAATTTCAGAGAACATTGATCTGCAACATGTATTGTTCTTTAATAACCATCGGAAGATTACAATTTATTCCACGACATGTAGTGGGTCAGTAATCATCAGTTGTGGAGGTTTACTTAATAAATTATTTTCAGTCAGAAAATAATGCGACGTTAGTCACTATATGTATTATTGTAATAATAAACTAATAAAATAATTCGAAATTACCTCTTAAATTGTTAATATCGTTAATGAGGACATTTGTGTATCTCAGCAGAATATTTAACTTATGGATTTGCTTATTTATGGAATTCCTTAAATAAATAAACCGTAACTTCTGGAACTATAAGGGTGTTGTAAGCTAGTATTGCTTGGGAGGCAATACAGTCATTTGCATACTATACATGTGATGTGAAAGTGCCAATGTCATAACGTAGAAACAAGAGTATAAAAGGCCAGTACACCCCACCACGTGTCATATAACAGGTTTAATTGAGGTCACATACAAGTTAACCCTATAGCTTATAATGTATCATGTTTATACTCAGATTGTTAAAAAATATTTGGTCCGTGATTCTCTCATCGCCAATGTAGTGTAACGTCATTGTGGAAGTTTTCTTAAACTCTTAGCCGAATGCTGTAAAGTACCATGCACTTTTATCAAATTAAGTTGTGCCTATATAGAGATAAAATTTAAATGAAAAATTTTTATTCTAGAGATTATCGTGCTGGTAAACAGCAAACAGAAAGCCTGAAAAAATCATTACATCCGCTCAGGTAATAACAATAATGCTTAAAAAGTAACTTATACTTGTAATAAGTATATATTTATTTATATAGGCTACCAATTTATCGAAAACGTAAGCTAATTAAAAAATATACTAAGAGGTTTTATACAGCGTTATTCGCGAAGATATGCACAAACCGTTAGAGGTCACACCTCATGTAAAAAAAAATAAAACATCCAAAGATGGGTTTGAAAATGCTTCTTTAGCAAGTTACGGCTAGGGAAATATTTCGTCCGGATTTTATCTGAATATGAAAAATGAGATGTTCCTGAAATTCTAAAGGGAGATAAAGAGCGAATTTAATCGTTTATACTGTTTTTGTCGGATGAATTGAAAAACATACAGTTAAAAACACGGCTAAACTTATTTTTGATTTTACTAAAAAATATATCTAAATTTTAATTGTAGATTTAATACCATTTTACTTAGTTAAAGTAAATTATTAAATTGTACAGATTATTTATTAATTTTGGCTTCAACATATCGCAGTGAATAAAGAACACTGAAAGGAAATATATTTTTAATGAAATGAATTATTATACATAATAATACAGCATGCCTTTTACATTTAACTGACAATTAGTTTGAAACAAATAAAATTTCTACGAAGGAATTTTATTTTTTAATTTTTAAATTAAAACTATTCCATACATTTTATTTCTTAGTGCATTCCGGTGCTACTGAAAGTGTACAGCTTAATTTAATTTAATTTTAAAACACAGAATAATGATTTGCAGAAAAATTTTATTGTTAAAGTGATAGTACGTAGCTTTTCAACAATTATTTAATTTGAACCCTAGGTTTCAAATAATGCTACTACCGCGTTCTTATTAGTATTTTAATATTCATGCAGCCGTGTTACAAAATAATACAACAGTAGAAGAACTTTTTATAATACATATATTATATAGTTTTATCATATGTTTTTTTATGAGCCGAAAAGATGTAATATATTTTCTTGTAACATCTAAAATTATAATTCAATAGCAAGTTATATTTACAATATCTCTTTTATCTTGTTTGGAATTACTTACATTTTCTCTCGATAAGTTGAAAGCGCTCAGTGTACTATACCTGAAAACACAAAAACATATTTTATTTATAAATGCAAATCAAGATAAACCTAGACAATACACCCACGTTATCGTTGAATTTCTAATGTGGTTCTAAATTATGTATGTAATTCTGCGTCCACTGAACAAGTAATCGGATTACGTAATGTTTCAGGTAAACATGATTAACCAGAACTTTACAGTCTAGTGGGAATGTTGTTAAATGTAAATGTTTAATGGATCTACGCTCAACTAAACTAAATGAAATCATTAATAGAAATTCATTACGCCAAGTTGGTACCTTCTTTGCGCTAAGATGGCGATTGAATATAACAAGTAAACAGGAATTTTATTTATTCTGACATTATAATTTCTGCAAAATATTCCGTTGGGTAGATATAGACTTCATACACGTTGTACCTTCTCTAAGGCAAATTAATAATTTTTCTATTAATTTTGCCCTCCCTACCTCTTTATTCGTCTAAGGGAAAACGGTCTAACTAATGATATCCTTACAGACAACATTACAATAGCCATAACCTGCGCAACTTATAACTTCAAACAACATATTACATTTACTGGACAGACACGTCACATAATTAAACCTGGCGAAACTTGTGTTCCTGAACACTTAACATTTCAGAATTCCACTAAACCAGGAAAGCTAAGGTTTGGTATTTAACAAAAACTTTTGGCAGGCTAAAGTAGAATTATAATTAGTCAAAAGTTACCATTCAACTACAAGAGTAAATTAATTGTTTTAATGATTACGTTAGTAATTATTTGATTTTGTTCTATATTGATTCCGTTAAAAAGAATTGGGTTTTATTGTTATGTAATTTATAAATTAAATTATGCCGCTCATACAAAATATAAAGTGATATCTTGTATATTCAATTTTAATGGTCAATGTAATTACTAAAAAATAGTTGGGTATTCTATTCAACAGTATATTCTAACGGTCTGTTGAAAAAAAAAAGATTTATATTAACTTTGCCTGAACTAGATTGTAATTGTAGTATCACTAATATAAAGGAATACAACATTTTCCAATATAATTTTTTTATTTTGTGCAAGGCCTTTCTGAATCAAAGATTCCATCATCAGGCACTTCACAAATTATTAAATGTTTACATTTTTGTAATAATAATTAATTTTATAATAACATATGGGAAACAATTTTGATGTACGGTTAGCCAGTATAAAATATTTAATTATAATTCAATTTTAATATTTTTTATACATTTAGATGAGAGTAAAACTGAATTTTGAAGTGGTCCGTCTTCATTATTGATAAGTTTTTCTTGATTTGTTTTAATTTAAAATGTTTCCCAAGCATTTAAGTGTATTGTGTTAGTAACTTCTTTTAATAATCGTGAATTGTTATTATATATGGTGTGTCCAGATTCAATACAGTGATTCGCCACAGCTGATTTTTAATTTCTTCCATATTTTATATGTGCGAAGTGTTCTTTGAATCCGTGTCTTAATGTTCCTTTTAGTTTGGCCAATGTACAATTTATCACAGTCGTTGCATTTAATTTCATAAATTCCTGATTTGTTTTCGAATGTGGATTTGTCCTTGGGATTTCCTAATATTTGTGATAATTTGTTGTTGGTTTTTATAAGTGATAGATTTGTTTGTATGCTTTTTAAAGATTTTCTGCAATTGATTTAAAATGTTACTGTACCTATATTGTACAGATGAATTCTTGTTTATTATCTTGAAGTGGTAGTAATGTTGTTATAGATTTTCTTAGTTTTCTTTTGATTGATTTGTGAAGTATGTTGTCAATACGTTGCGTGGTGTAACCGTAAGAATTGCAATATCTTTTATATAGTTTAACTCTTTGTTGTAGTTATCGATAGATAGTGGAGTATTCAAAAGTCTGTAAATCATTGAGTTGAAACTAGCTCTTTTTTGTTGAGGTGGATGGTTAGATTCGTTGACAATAAATATCTATATATATATATATATATATATATATATATATATATATATATATATATATATATATATATTGTAATTACTCTATAGCTGATATAAAGCATAGTTTAAAATAATACGTAATGTAATAAATAATTAGTTATTCTTTCCAAACTGTAATAATGCTCATCGAATATCACTGCTGTAATTTACTAATATTAATTACAACTGTAATCACTACCAAATTTATCACTACAAACATTAAATGGTACAACAGCAAACAAATAATAAAAATATATATGGCTAGAAACTATAGCATAATAGAAGCTGCTACTTGAGTAAATTAAAATGCTTTTATAAAATATGCGTTACACACTACTTATTTTACCATGTTGGGCATTCGACTTAATATATGCAATGGAAATAGTAACAACATGTAAAGCGTAGTGAGTAATGGATCAACAATGCAAGAAGTCTGTTGAATACCGCTGGCGAAACGAAGCTGTCACGTGACCTGATCCTGTAACTGACACTGACACTGCTACTGGACTGTTATACATCGTTTTGTGCCGGAGAATACGGACTTTAATATTCCTTTGTACTTGGAGAAATGAGGTTTTAGCTATGCATAGTAAGCATCCGTACTCTAGTAAAATAATTCTACAATGCAAATATGTGAGGAATTATATTTTATAACTAAACAATCTGGAATATATACATTTTTCAGGGAAAGTTAATTATAGAACATTACAGTAAAACAAGTTTTTTGTATTACATACCTTTTCTTTAGGTAAACTAATTCATCCTAATCATAAGTTATGTACCTCTATAACAAAAACAATAATTTCCTTGATAAATTGCTTGCAACTATTAATTAAATAACATGCTTCTATTTGAATCAATTCCTTACATGATCAGACGTTGTCTGGAAAATAGTTCCGTTTTCTTAATAATAAATCCTTCATAAATTAATTAAAGGAAGGCCTTTATGAATAGCAATTATCGGTGTAAATAATAAAAAGTATTGTTAATTTATATTTATTTTATTCCGCGGTTAATAAGTCATAGTACGTTTTCTATCGCAGGATATGCTTTTTATGTAATGATAAGCGTCTGGAATTGACATGTTAGATAACTTGGGAACAGGAATAAATGGAACCAAGAGGAGCGCCTATCTCGTCACGGTTGGGCACACAGCCTCTCGCTATACAGGTTCAGAGCACCGTAAAACTGCTTCTGTTAGATATCGTTAGTAATTTCTTAAAATTTGCAGGTAGCATAACATTACTATTGCTTTGAATTATTATATTATATTATGAAACATATAACTGGCCACTTTATAATACGATATTTAAAGAATTTAAATGTTTTATTATATAAAATTTAAATTTATTTTCTTCATTAGTACCATGAACTTTCAAAGAAATAAGAGACTTTGTAAATATAAAGATTGAGAGTAATAAGAAATATGAGGGTTCTGTATACCTTTTATACATAAAATAGAAACATCTTAATTTTTTTTCTTCGTTACAATATTATTTAGCCTATCGTTATATGAGTGTCGCAGAAATTTGCTTGGTTTGGAGACCGATATAAAACAAAATTTATAAAACAAAATTAATGTATTTGAAAACAGTAAGTATATTACAGACCTATACCATTTCGACGATTAGGATAAATTCAAATACAGCCTGCATTTTACAAACATGAATACTAGCATATAATGATTATAAGCTTACACGCTTAATATTGAACAATTGCGAAAAAAAGGCTTATAGAGGGATAAAAAATAAAGAATCTAAAAAAATATATCTTAGCCATTAAATTTATATCTAATAAATAATAAACCACTTTTAGAAAGAAAAATTTAATTTTAAATTTCAATTTCATCATAAACTTCCTTTACGTTTTGACGTGACAACGTCTTAAATTAGGTTGCGGCTCGGAGTCACTCATGAAAAAGTGTAACGCCCGGTAACGTTACGATGCCCGTCCAGTGGGTCCGCCGCACGGGATCCGCACGGGATAAAGCAGATAACTGTGGGTCCGCCGCACGGGATAAAGCAGATAACTATGTTAATTCGTGAAAAATGTGGAGTGCTTAGATTCGTCATTTACAACAACTACAACAATAAAGGTAAATAATTGTACACTGATATTTCATTATCGTAAACTATGATTGATTGATTAATTGTTAGATTGACACAAAAGTTGAGAAACTGAGTTTATAGGTTATGTCATACTATTGACAAATGTTGATAGTGTTAAGTAAATTATTAGTTTAAATCACTCTGCAATCAATCGTAATTCAGTCGATTGAGAAGAAACAGCGCGTATTGCTAGTCAAACATTTAAAATAACAAATTATAACCTCTAACCTGTCATAACAGTGCGACCAAACAGACGAACTAAACCGACCAATCACCACGCGCGGAGTTAGAATTTAACTGTGTTTAGCAAGAATTTCAAATTCCAATTTTAGTAAATGTTTTATTCAACTTTACCATTTACAATAACAAATTTTAATTAATTTCAAATTATGTACAATGTTTTAGTAAACAAAATATATTTCTATAGTTAAAATTTGTGCAATTCTTATTTTCATTCAACTCCTTGTTCCTATTGTGCAATTTAATAATATTCATATCAATAAATATTCTACCGAGAAAAAGACGTTGTCACGTAAAATCTTCGCCCGTAAAACCGACTTTACAGGCAACCATAATTTGTTTATGTTGGTTTTGTTAGATGGTTAACTAAAATTTAATTGTATTCTATTATTGTTACCATATTTTTTAATAAAAAACCAGGTCAATTGTAGGGAAAGCTTTTAAAAGATGTGGTTTTACAAAGAAATATAATCTTTTTAATATTGGAAACTACAGCGTTATGCTATAATTAATCGTGCTTTATCAGTATAAACATAGCTCTACCTATGCATCATCCAAGAGAATAAAGTTGTTTATTAGTTTTCTTTTAAAGCATTGCATATACCGACTGATAATCAAACAGAAGTATGTTTTAAGCAGTTTATTGTAAAAAGTTATTTGATGAGGCTACGGTCTACAGGAAAGTATTTCCTAATCATGGTTTACGTCAATGTACCTTGTACGTTTAAACTAAAGTTTTACTGTCATTAAAGGGTATACTTCACCTACTATGAGACATACCTCTATCGAAGTGCCCTACGTTGCTCTCTAATTTAGTTGTTATTGTAAAGTACCTTGCATTAATAGAATATTGGTACGTACTATTTTATAGAATATACTGTACGCAATCTTTCGTACAATATTCTATATTGTTGGGAAAAACCCCATGGCAGACAAAATGATACACACAATGTGAGTTCCTAGAATACTTTATGAGGTTATGAGATAAAGCTTGTCACAAAGTGTATAATTTTATAATTTTTTTATATTTGGTTGTTTTTAATGATTTTTGTTCCTTAGTTTCTTATGCGCTCACGCACCAATTTTACTCATAATTCTAACTTATAATATGGTCATTCCGTGGTATACTCATACTATATCAAGCGGCGTAATATAAATTGTAATAAAATTATAACTATAAAAGTATACTGAGTAATAACAGGTTACATTGATGCGCAGAAAATTCTATGATTGGAGATACACCATTATGTATCAGATACACCATAACTTATATGGAGATAACTCATTCTTCACTATGTAAAAATCAAGTTTATGAAAATGTTAAAGGCTACGGGAAATGAGTTAACTTGGACAGGATACATAACCATTTTTTTCATCTCGTATTTTTTTTAATAGTAGTATAAGAAAACTCTGCATACCTATTCACTAAAAGATAAATGGGATGATACATAACGAATTTGTTGAATAATATAATTATTTGTAAGCTAAAGAGGGGAATACAACACTATGATGTACTGAATCATAATCTTGTCACCGAATTTTAAAGCTAACCTCACTCTTCAAACGACAAATGTTAAATTGTCATATATTTTTTCTCTATTATGCTAATACTTTTTGCCATCATGGTTACCATTAAGCGTAATATAAGAGTTATCGGTAAAGATCAACCTAATCCCATTGGGTGACAAGCAACATCACCAAGATCAGAGTTGTAAATAACGCTTCATGCAAGTATTCTAGTCTATTGGTCACTTAATTTTCGTTATATCGTCCAATCAGATGACAGATTAACATGAAATTTACCAGTACACGTGCATTAGACTTCGGTAATGTGCTGCCCACAGTGCTTGCCATATCTGTGTAGTCGACCATCGAGGAAGCTTATAAAGTTACTTCGTTAGTGTTGTTGCTACCGTTAACCAGTAGTTAACTAGTTTAATAGTGGATGACGAAAGCACTTTGGTGGTAGCTCTAATAGGCATTACGTGATTGGACGCCAAATCCGTCCAATGTACAAATCTTTTTTTTTCTTTTTTTTTATTTCTTGTTGATGCCACTTGGCATAGGCTAGGTTTGAAAACCAAAAAGCCTCTTTTAAACCCTTAACTCTTTTTAGTTGTGTTTGCCTTGAATTATAAATACACAAAGACATTGATAGCATGCAATAGAGAGTGATAATAACATTTATGTTTAACAATTTATTAATTAGATGTTAGTTTAAATTAGGTCCTTTCCTGTGAATTTAGATTTTCTTAAGATGATTTTAATTACAACAGGTTATTTACAATAAGTGTGTCTAACCGTGTTTATTAGTAAAAGATTTAAGGACATTCTATTGAGAGAAGGATTACACTTGGATGGTTGGGTTTTAGGATGATCTTCTTGCCAGGGGTCCATCAGGCCTAGTCTATCCCGAAAAGGTTTGGACCGCGGTGGACAGAGCCCATGACCAGGAGACATTTAATTTTTCCTAGTGTGTGTGAGTGATGTTATAAATTTCTTTTACACAATGAAATGAATTGGTTTATTTCCTTATATAACTCTATATCTTCTTGAGCCAGAATGCTACTTAATGTTACATTATCACTAACAATTAGTCTACTGATTTTCTTAAAACATTGTTTTCTTATATAATAATTACTGGGGCATTTGAATATGAAGTGTTCTATGGTTTCTGTTTGACCTAAGGAGCATTTTAGACACATGGGGGTGAAATATTGTTTCATTTTATAGAGATTAAGGTTAACATTTGCATGACCCAACCGTAGCCTAATGATGTTTATTAGGTTTCCTCTGCTCATGTTCATTGTATTAAACCAAGGTTTATTATTGAATTCACTCTTAATTTGTTTATACCATTTTGCTTTGGGTAAATCTTTTACATGTTGATTAAATTTGTTGATATATAATTTTTTTTGATAAGCTTTAAAATCTTGTGTACCAATGAAAAATTCCTCTTCTTTATCTCCATCTCCTATCGCTTCTTTGGCCAATTTGTCTACTATTTCATTGCCATCTATACCTGAGTGTCCCGGTATCCATTGCAATATAATATTTTTATTTCCATCTAAAATAATTTTTATGATGTTCATCATTAATCCCTCTGGTGTGTTTACCTTACTTGCATTTTCAATTGCTACAATCGATGATTGTGAATCTGAACAGATAACATAATTTTCAAAATTGAGGGTATTTATGTACTGTACTGCTTTCGGTTGTATAGTTTGACATATATTTATTCAGAGAAATTTTTTTCTTTATGTTTATCTGTGGAATGAAGAGGCAGCGCCTGTACCTCTAATGTCTTTGGATCCATCAGTGTAAACAATAATATGGTCTTTATAGGTTATGTGTATACAGTTGTTAAAATATTGTTTTACCATCATGGTATTTTGATCTTTTTTAATTTCCTGATCATTTATAGTAATATTGCATCTTGGTGTCGTTTTTTCCATGAACAAGGGCATATTAAATTCCCAATGCTCTATTGTAGCTGTTTTCCCTTGCACAAAGTTAGGGTTAACCACTTCCATAGTATTGAGTGCAGATATAAATAGTGGAATTTTCTTTTTCTGCCAGTAAGGGTTGATGTTGAACATCATATTCATATACATCATTTTTTCATATGCTGGATGGTTTGCTTCTGATACAATCTTGTGAACTAACATTTCGGTTAAAATTTGGCGTCTCAAATTTAGAGGTAGTGAAGCTGTTTCCAATTGTAGGGCAAGTATTGGTGAAGATTTTTGTGCTCCAGTGCAGATTCTTAGTGCTTGATTTTGAATTGTATCTAATTTATTTAGTATGTTTTTGTGGCAGGTGACCAAACAAGTGACAACAATATTCCAATTTTGAGCGAATTAATGCTCTGTATACTTGTAAGACTGTTTTTGGATGAGCCCCATTTCTCCAGCAGGAAATTATTTTTAGTATGTTCAGATCCTTTTGACATTGTAAGTGTAGGTTATTTACGTGATGTTTGAATGTGAATTTGTCGTCAATTATAACGCCTAATAATCGTAATTCATTTACAATTGGAATTTCTTCTCCACCAAGGAAATATTGTCTGCTGTTATCAATAACTCTTTTTCTTGTAAATATAATAATTTTTGTTTTGGATGCATTTAAATTAAGCCTTCTTTCATAAATGTGTTTTCCATGATGTTTAGAGCATTCTGCATTTTATCATGCGCAATAATATAATTTTTTTTAAATGTATATAGAAGCACATCATCTGCATATTGTAATGTATATATATCATAGGGCAAATTCTTATTTATGTCACTTATATATATAGAAAAAAGTATTGAACTTAATACACTTCCTTGCGGCAGGCCTCTGCTGGAATTTCTCGATAGAGTGTATTCTGAATAACTTATGGTTAATACTCTGTCGGCTAGCCATTTGCTGCAATGTAAAATGAACTTAGCAGGAATACCTAGAATGAACATTTTATTGTATAGTGTGGGAAGATGGACATGGTCATAAGCGTTAGCTATGTCTAGGGATGCAGCTATTATATTTTCGCTTTGTGATAACGCATTATGCACTTCTGATGAAAAGGTGGTTAAGTAGTCTGCGCATCCTCGTTTCCTTCTAAAACCATATTGTGTAGATGGTATAAAATTAAGTTTATTCACAAACCATTCTAACCTGTTTCTTATCATAGTATTCATAATTTTTATGAAGCAAGGGATCAATGAGATTGGTCTATATGATGTTTCGTCACTTTTCTCTTTCCCTGGTTTCAATATACCAATAATTTTAAATTGTTTCCATACAGAAGGGATGTTAGATTTTCCATTCCATATATCATTATATATTCTAAGAATCATTTTGTGCCCATTCTCTGGTAGTAGTCGTATCAGGCTGTAATTGATATTATCCATTCCAGGTGATGTATCTCTTTTTTTGCTTAATACTGCTATTTGGAATTCATTCAATGTAAAGTTGGTTTCAAGAATGTGGTTGGTATCAGTAATTAAAGGTGTAGTAATTTCAGTCACATGTGGGACATAATCTGGTATTACATTTTTAATAAATTTTTCTCCAAGTTCTTCATTATTTTTATGCAGTTATCATAATAAGTAGTTGCATGATTTTTAGTTTTTAATTTATTTATAATATGCCATGCATGAGCTGTGGAGTTGGTAAAGGCCATGCTTTGGCAAGTTTCCTCCCATCTCCTCCATTTTGCTAGCCTAATGACCTCTCTGGTATTCAGTTGTGCAATCTGGTATTTATGGTAATTAATATGGGTCATAGCTAATCTAAATGTTTTTAAAGCTAATCTTCTTTTAGCTACTGCATGGGAGCATTCCTGAGTCCACCATGCTTTGGGTTTAAATGTAGTTTTTTTCATTATGGGTTTTATATCAGGAATATTTTCTTCTACAACCTGGTAAATAATTTCATATAGATTTTCTATGTTATGATTTAATTCATTTATTTCCAGATTACTAATTTTCTCTTTTACGTGTTTAGTATACCCTTTCCAATTGGCTTGTTTATAATTTTTCATGTTTGGACAATTAGACTGTTGATTTTTAAAATAAACTATAGGCCTATTGGGGTTATTATTATAATGCTCTTGAAATTGAATGTAAATGGGAAAATGGTCGCTTCCCATAGGGTCATTTCCTACTTCCCAGGTTAGCAGTTGTGCATATAGTTCTGGAGTTATAAAGGTTAAATCTAGGATAGATTGCCTTTTAAACATGTTGTTTACTGTTGTATAATTGTGATCATTAATTAAAATAAAATTGGAATCATTATAGACCTTAAAAATTGAATTGCCCCTTCTGTCGGCTTTAGTACAATTCCAGAAAGGATGATGCGCGTTGAAGTCTCCACCAATTAGAGTATGTCCACTATCTTTAGAAAATAATTCGTTGTACCAGAATGCTGGATTTATATGTTTATTGGTGCAATATACGTTATATAGTTTAATAGGAGAACTTAAATTATTAATACTTATAGCTAACAAATGTAATATATTATTGTTATATTCTCTAATAATCTTAAAACTTATACTAATATGTATAATAAAGGCTACTCCTCCATACGAGTCGTTCCTATCTAGCCTGATTAGTTTATAATTATCGTCAGTTAGCCTATCATTTGCCTGTAACCAGGTTTCTTGTATAAGTGCTATATGAATTTCATTTTGTATTAATTACCTCTGGCCACTTAGATTTAAGTGACCGAGCATTCCACTGAATAATATTGATCATAATTTTAACTTATTTTTATTTGTTTTTAAGGTTTGTTTTACCAACTAGCTGTAACGGTCGATTATTGCTTCTATTATTAGGTTTAACTATTGTTCCTACTGATTGTTTATTGGTTTCAAGAGTGTATTTAAAACACTCTCTTATTATATCATCAACTTTTGTTTTGTTTAAAATTTTTTCTTCCTGAATTCGGTTGAGCAACTCATCAACTTTGCTGCGTAATAAAATTTTTTGTTGTTCCCTATCATTAATCAGGGTTTGATCTGGTAATGAAAGTTTACTTTCAACACTTGGACTTGATTGGCACGATTCCGTTTCTAGATTTCGTATGTTATGGTTAGATTTATTTTTACTTATATAAGTATGTTTTGGTTTATTACCATATCTATCTCTATTATTAGGCATATTACCATATATTTCTGGACTGATATTGGTTTTGTAATCATTATCACTTACCTGTGACATAAGTGGAAGGTATCTATTATTATGGCTAAATTGGTTTGGTATGTTTCTTAGGTTGGGAAAAGAGTGTGCTATGATCATTAATATTAACTTTTGCCATTTGTGCGTAAGTTATTTGATTATGCCTACTCTTAGTATATTTTGATATATTGGGATGATTAAGGGGGTGATGTTTACTAGCTTCTAGATAAGATTCTTTATGTATGCTCATCCTCTCGAGAATACATTTTTGTCTTACATACTCTGGGCACTTTTTACTATTGCTAGCATGTTCTCCATTACAATTAATAAATTTTGGTGTTATATCGCACTCATTTGAATGGTACTTTTGACCACATATTCTACATAGTCTATCTTTATCACAGGGTGTGTTTGCAACATGCCCATAACTAAAACATATGTAGCATTGTCTTACTGGAAGCATATAAACATCTACCATCATCCTGACATAGTTTAGGGTGACAAAATCTGGTAATTTTTCAAAATCAAAAATAATTTTCTTGTAATGGGTACTTACCAACTCTTTGTTGATCCATTTTTTTATTCTATTTGCACTTAAAATAGTATATTCACATAGACTCTCTTCCACTATTTCTTCTTCGGTCACATCAGGCTCAACATAAACTACACCCGTGCACTCAACTTTATTGGCAGGTACGAATTCCAAATACTGTTGCAAATATTGTGAGTCTACAAGATTATTGGCAGCACAATATGTCTTACAAATAACTTTAAGGTTTTTACCTACCCTTATTATGTGGTCTATATCTTCACAATGATTTTTCATTATTTTCCCTACGGCAAATGGATTGATTTTCTTTTTATCTCTACTTTGGATAATAACTTCAAATGGTCCACTAGAGTGTGACTTATAATATCTAATGGTTTTTTGTTTTTTACTTGTAAAACTAAAGTTTTTATGAGTGTGTAGGCTTATTGGTGTTAAATTTTCATTATCGCTCTATTTCCTTTTTCTTTCGTTATTCTCCTCTACACTAGGGGTAGCCTGATCAATCATTATAAAATCTGTTGTATTAGGTAAAAGTATTTTAGATACCGCCAATTCCGTTTCCATGTCGGCTATTGTGGCTAAGACTTTCCGCCATGGCGTCCAGTCCAGCCTGACACAGGAATATTAAGAGTTGCTTTGTGTATTACTTTTTAATTATTATTGTACAATAATAAAAGGAAATTCCTAGTTCTAATGTACTACCAAAAGGTAACTAAAGACAATTTAGTTTGGCAACGTCTACATATTGACAGGTTAATACACTGACTAACAGGAATAATCAAGTCAATTAAGGCAATCACAACTTAAACTAATTTGCTACTCACAAATTACGATACTCTCTTAATAGTAGTCACTCGGGGAATGAATGTACAAATCATCGAACTAAAAGTTGGGTGTATAGATATGAACCGTAATACTAATATTCACGCCTAAGTGTCTATTTATTTGCGAGGTATCGAGTGGACAGACAAACAGATAGAAATTAAATATTGCCTATTTCTCGAATGACAGGTTTCACCCATCAGAACAATTTCATTTATAATTTTGGAACTTTACCGTTTAGGAGTAATTCAATTTTGTAACGCGATCTTAGCAGAAGGTGCAATGTCAGTTTTATAATCTCTTGTTATTAAGTTAATAATAACATATAATCATAACATATTTTTCAAAAACAACTGAATAACAGGAATAGAAAGATTTAAATTAGTTGCCATAAGTCTATTTCATGAATACAAATAATAAAATTTGGTGAAACAATGTTTAGATCCAATAATATTTTATATAAAAATATTGGTAATATGAAATGTTTATATTAACAAATTTATACATAATTTGTTATTATAGTAGATTTTATATTATAGACACTTTCCATGTCATAGACTAATTACAATATCTGAACTGTAAATCCAGCCGTAAATATATTTAAAAGTTAAAATTCCAATTTATACAGATTTTATTGAATTAATCCGTTCAATTTTAATTACCAATTAAACTTATATTATTATTATGTCTTTCTCATGGAATGTTTTTTAAAAATATTTTGTTACAAAATATTTAAATAAAATATGTTGACAATGTAAATAGATTGATTCGTAAACAAATGTATATTTCAAACAGTACCCATACTTTATTTCTATTAGAAAATATATTATTTCATTATCATTTAACTAGTACTATGTTCTAAATATTTAATATTTTCTATTGCAACTATAGAGATTAAGATTAATTTAATATATTTTTAAGACCTTTAAATATTATTTTACTAAAATAATTTTGAGGCATGCTATATTATTTATGTAATAGTTGCTTAGCCATATATATTTGATTCTGAAATAGATTTGGCTATCATTTATATTACATAACCATGGATAGCTTAGAGTACTTAGTTATTATTCTAATACATTTATTATGTCTGAGTCTGGTATATACAGTTCAACACACAAAGAAGGAAATTTGTACGTTTTATTTATATGGAATGTCCTTATTAAATATCCTTATTAAAATTTCATTCTATATGAACGACCACGATTAATATACCATTTTAATGGACTATTTAATAGAATATAAATTAAAGCTTTTTTTAATTTAACAACTTTTTCTAGCATTTAACAATAAATAAATCACTCAGAGAATATACAAGAATTCCATATAAATATTCATGAGCGATAATCAAGCGTGAATTGTTCCCTGTTTTGTGAAGCTGCAACACACCACCCCCGGCTTGACGCCCCCCAGCGAAAAAAACATCGAACTGACGTCAAAACTCGTTACAAGATCCACTCTCTTTGTCGTACTTCCAGAAAGTCTTCCCTTTGGGGAGTTTCTGTGATTAAACCTCTCACTATCCGGATTATCATAGGTTGTAGAATGAGCGCACTGATTCATGTCCGACTTATATTCAGAGTCCCACTTCTTCGTTACTCCCTCTCGTCTTCGTGACACAGCTGATAACATTCTGGCCCGAAGGCCACCTTCGAATGAACGGAGTTTTGTTGATATAGAGATGGTAATGGTTTAGACTAAAACCTCTACGTTAAATCTTATAGACTTTAATTTTGGAATGTGTATAAACTTAATATGGCTGCCCCTTATCATAAGAAGTAGATAGGATGTACATAGAATGTCCAATAGACTGCATTAGGCTTTTCCGTTCTACGTATGTGTGTATATTTTTTCATGTGGACAATAAGGTTAACTCAACTATGGCACTAGAGCTATATTTGACTGTATATAGATCGCAAGAGACGGAATTATATAAAAATTCCAAAAATAAAATAGTAATTATAACTCCCAGAATTAGGTACCTCTTTTAACTGCAGTAGGCTTCTGAGACCTACATATGTATACGAGTATATTATTATCTTCGTCGGCAGGGCAAACTCTTCTATAGTACTAAAACATAACTTAGACCATAACTATATGACAAGGGTTATAAGTAATCGAATTTTGACCGAAGTATGTTTCCGAGAACTTTATATCTGTATAATCGTGATGGAGGTAACAAGGCACGATCATCTGTAATGTTACAAATATAATCAAATTTAATGAGAAATGCTCTTCAAGGTGAAAAACGTGTTATAAATGTTTGGATAAACTCAGATACTATTAAAAATAAAAAACTTAAATAATATCTACCAGTTACATGCTTACTTACGTATAAATAGTTTATATTATTCCATCATAATACACCATACGCCCTTTTACTAAGTAGTATAATGTCTTTGATTTGGAAAGATTTTGTGGAACGGGTAAGAGCTAGTTTATGAATAAAAAAGAACTAAAACCATATCTTAAAACCAATAAAACCATATAAAACCAATCACTGGTTATATTTTAGGAAGAATCAGATGACGAGTTACTATGAGAAAGTTATATAAACACACAGTTTTACTTATACTACTTAAAAATCTATACATTTCCAACAAACTTTGGTGTTGAAACCAAACGTGGTTTAGGTTCAGCAATAACTAGAATCCTATTCGCAGTACATTTATAACATGAGAAACAACTGAAATAAAGTAATGAACATCAAACAAAAACCACAGAGGTAATACACTCCTGGCTCACAGTTGTATGTCACACTCTCATTTCGTATTCCGACGACTGACTTTGACCATTATTCTCTCTGCTTCACACCTCAGTGCGATCTATAGAAGCATATAATATTCCATGCTGGGAGAATATCTACTTTATCCAGTGAGTGTCCTTAGAGGCTTGCGTGCCTTTCTGACTGTTGTTAAAATGCTTAATAGTTTTTCAAATAATAGCAGTCTTACGTTAAAGTAAAACTATTTAATAATATAAAAGTATGAGTTAGTTGTTTTTCTAGGAAAGGAAGGAGGTTCCGTATACACTGTTATAAGGCTTGCACAGCAGTTTAAAGTTTTATCAAAGCTTTTTAATAGCATTAAATAACAAAGTGATAAATAGCTTTTTTCGGGTCTTTTTTTTGTGAGCAATGCACAAGATTATTATAAAATAATATTTTTTATAACCCACACCTAACTATTAAGTGTTTTCATACATTCAAATATTTGATTTCTCTTACAAATATTTCATCACACCCTCTTGTATGACTTTATAATTTTTATGTGAGCCAACAAACTAGATGCAAAGTTAATTTCTATTATTGCAAATAAAAATTGTAAACTATGTATTAATCCTAAACCAATGTATTAATCAATGATATATATTTGACAGGACTATAGTTTATATTAAAAGTAATAAGTTATATACGTCCTAAGTCGAATAATATTGAAACATAAATCTATCAAAAAGGCGAATGCTTGCTCGATAGTATACTACCCAGCAGTAGTATGAATCATATACATGCAATATTGATAAAAGCTTGTGTTTCTCTCGTGGAGCTTTGAATGCCTCTCTTTGATGTATGTCATATTGCCGTTAATTATGTAGGTCAGATACTCCAACAAGGTATATTTGAAATTTTCTGAAAGTATATTTAGTTCTTGTATTTATATTTTGTTTTATACTGTGTACGGAATTTTTAATTATATCGTTTTTCTGAAAGTTCATTGTAATAGCTAATTTAATTCTGTTAATATACATGAAGCTACATTAGTAAATTTAGGGTATAAATTCTGTATATTTTTGAAGCCAGTACCAGTTGTGTTGTATGGAGATTTCTGCTTATGAGATTAGTAGAGTTAGTTATACAACCAATTATATACAGTTTGAATGGAACATTTTTTCTTCGATCAAAAAGAATTCTCGATTTGTTTTCACGAGGATTCGGAGTTTTCTATTTCTGATTATTAGTTTAGAATTAACATTACACGTTGGAACATAGAACTATAGATATATAAAACTTGAGTAACCAAATTAAAAAGTCAATCTTTGATATACTCTCTCTGCAATAAACGAAAAAAGATAGATGTAATTTGATTTATAATTAGTAGAAATAAACCTAGTTCTAAATAAAAAAATAATTATCCTGTGGATAATTGTATACTTAGTAATATTTATAAATTCTATATCTAATATGACCGTTTTAACAAGTTTTACTTATATGAAAACTAATGAGTTATGTTTTATTCACGAAGCAATGTGGCAATGCTACTGGAAACTGTACACATTGGCCAGACGGGAGGGGTCTCAGCTTTGTAAGTAACAGTTCCTAGACCATTGATGCGTTTCAGCCACAAACCTAGTATTATAATAGCGATGGTAATTCGTCTTGAGACATCTATTTGCCTCTTACAATACACAATGTCTCTATGAGAAAGAGATTTTCTCAACAATTCCGAGATATTCTGTACACTACTCCGATCTAAGAAAGGTGTAATAAACTGTATGTGTTACGTAAAAAGAGGTTTAAAGCAATTAATCGACTACATGACTGAATTTTCAATTAAAAAGGCAAGTTGAAACCCATAATCAATTTTGTATTTTTAAACTATATGATTGAACTTGTATTTAATTCCCCAAAGGAGGATGATTTTATAATTTATTTGATCAAATTATTTCTACATGTCAAACTAAAACCGATGATAAAAGATAAGAGTATTTCACTGAAAGAAAGATAGAGGTGTATTCATAATGTTTAAAAGTTAATTAAATAAAAAAGGTTATAACTAGGTAAATTTTAATATAACTAAATATAAGGTTGAAGGTATAATTCAGTCATGATCATACCCAGTACTCCTTACTCATTCACAAAACCTGATCATAAAATCAAACATACCAGTGCCCATATTAATTACAAATACTATGTAGACGTATTGGCTACGAAAACGAGCTATAATTAAATCTTCACCATAAACCAAACGAATATCTAGTCTTGAAACAATGGGGAATAATACGATACTAATACAATTATAGGTGTTAATAATGTACAGTATATTATGTATGCAAGTATAATGTACATGTATTTCTTAAAATAGGGAATAAATTAAAGTACCCAGTACAGTTTCTTAAAAGTTGATAAACATCAATAATTGACAATGATTGTCATGGACTTTTAGGGAAATTAGTAAATATAAATATACCATAATAAGAGAATGAAAATGTATATATATATATATATATATATACACATTTCATTCATATATTATGTTATTAACTCCACATTATAGGGCTATCTTTATGTTAGAATAATAAATTGTAAACTAAAACCCTTTTAAATTCTTTTATTTCAGACACGTGTTTCGGTATATTGACTATATATATATATATACATATATATATATATATATATATATATATATATATATATATACATATATACATAATATATATTAAATTAGGTATTAATTCCTTTATGAAAGAGATTAAAATACGTTGCCTAGTTCTTTCGTACACCCAGACTCAACATATTCGAACTGTAGAGCACTAATATTTTCCTACTCAATATTAAATTTATGTTATATCAAGCGTATTAAACAATGGAATTTAAATGAGTGTCAGTCATAAAATGTTATATTGTTTTATTATCCGCTCACGTAAACAATTAGGCTATTCTCATATTGTGCTTAACCACAATATTTATCAGGTATTGTAGGACATCTGATATAGAATCTCAAAATGGGTTCTTTCTAGTAAATTAAATCTCGAATCTGTAACATCGAATTCTGTTGAATAAATGTCATTAGCTTAGCCGAGATTCAATTCTCAACCTCTCTTTTACCTCTTCTACCAATATTGGATTTGGTTTGTTTTGTTTTATTGGAAATTGCTACTTTATTGAAGATTGAATTCAACAATCACATTATGTTATACAAGTCCTTTTGAGTCTATATTTCCTAAGTTTGTTTCTTTATCTATGTAAAAGATATCAGGATAGTATAGTTCCTTAGTTTTAATCCACTCAAGTATTCAATTCTAAATTTATTTTACGTTTTTAGTTTATATTTTGCTTATTGCCTTAAACCTTTTATGTATTTATATGAAACTTTAAATTTAGATATAAATAAGATGTTTCTTTATAATTTCTGGAATCTTAGGTATTTTAGTGTAATAAATTTAAATATTTATTTATCATATTTATAGACAGTTTGTTTCAGTTTTAAATAATTAGAAAAAGGTATGCGAACAGCAATCCACATCTCGCATAACAGGATTTTTTTAGGATACATGCTAAATTAAAGACCATATCCAATTCTATGTAACCTTTATAGCCAATGTGAAGATTATAACGTACTCTTAGTGATATAGTGACAAGCACCGTAATCAAATTCAATGTATTTAGGAATAAAGAATCATGTCAAATGGAAATTCACAACATTACATTATCATCAAGATATATTGCGGATAGCCACATGTAAATGATTATTTTTCAGGTCACATCATATTACGTCTCACTAAAGATTAGTCAAAAATGTGGATTTTCCAAATCATACTCAATTATCAATCAATATTAAGATTTATAAATAATTAATTTTTAATAATGTCTTTTACTTAATTTGTATACATTATATTGGTGTTTGAGTAGGTATAGATGTGTGATATTTCTTACAGTCTGATGAATACAGACCGCAATACATTTTACAATTTCAGTTTTTAATATACAGACTCTCTTGATAACGCATTATAGGCCAAATAACATGGCTGTTGAAATTTTTAAACTAACGAAAGAACTGTATTAAATCGTTCATTTTGAGCGATACAGCCTAAGGGTTACTACCCGTGACAACAATGCCATGGAAACGACGTTGTTGACAATAAAAACGTATTATGACATAATATATAGACTTAAAAAAAGGCCAGATTATTAAAATTTCCACAAACATTTTAGGCTTTGTAAGCAGAGATTAGGCAAGTTTATATTATTAGAGTCTCTATATATTAGACTATACTATAAAAATCGTTTTATTGAAATATGCATATGTTCATTACAGCATAAAAAATTTATATAAGTTAATTGATATTATTGTAATTTGGTTAAAATTACAATATGAGTATAACCATCAAGGATAAATAGTAGTTTTATGTAAAAAAAAAATTATACTTTCACAATGTAACAAATCTAATGGTTCAAAATATTTATAAGCTCTATCCTGAAATTAGTGTCAGAAAAATATAAACGAACTAGCCTAAACCCGCGGCTCCGCTCGCGTGGCAGTAGAGAGGGCTACATCAATCAAGCATCGAAAAGAAATACTAATTTTATTATACGTTTTTACAATTAATTTATTGCTCTACTAATACATCGTAGCATATCATAAAATCTATTATAAAAGTTTTTTGTTTATTTTAATGCGTTTTGGTAAACAACGTTATTAGTTGTATTATTTGGAGCATAAATATAAAGGTTCTTCGGGTTTCCGACTCTTGAGCAAGCGACGTATAATTGACCGTGCGAGAAACATGAGGGTTCCAGATGGATTCCTGCGACGTTAAGTGATTGTCCTTGTGCCTTATTAATCGTCATTGCGAACGCAAGTCGAACGGGGAACTGAAGTCTCTTAAATTCAAATGGCAAGTCGGATGGAATTAAGGGGATGCGAGGGATGAAGTTGTTTACATAGAAACGTCAAAAATATTTATGTTTACTTAGTTACTGTCAAAAATAACAACAATTTTTGTCGCATTATATATGTTTACAAAGAACAGCTGATTAAAAATTTGAAAAGACTCTTTCACTTAATAACATATGTTTGCTGCAATGCATTTCTTACGGGTATTTCTGTAACCAGTGGGGCGGAATCCTGAATCGGGAAAGGGATAAAAAGTATCCTATAACCTTCTACAGATCAAGACGAACAAATTTAAAAAAAAATTAGGCGAATCCGTCCAGCCGTTTGTGAGTGATGCTGTTACACACGAACAGTTTCATTTTTATATATATAGATAATATATTACTGTTTTAAATACTCTTACGATGACCCTAACAATTTATATATCTGCTAGCTGTTTCCCGCGGCTTCGCACGCGTCTCTTAAGCTTTGCCCGTATATTTCTTTGCCTTCAAATAGTGTTTGGATATTTTAATATACGTAACTACTGTGTTGTAATTGCAGTTTATAATGTGCAGGCGCTTTGATAACTTTTATATCTTGCAGTACAGCCTGGTGGTTAGTTACATCAATGGGCATTGCGTATAAACCTTCTACATAGAAAAATACAAATTTTCATAGTGATCGGTCCAATAGTTTCTGAGTCTATAAAGGACAAACACACAAACATTCATTTTTATATATTATGATTGCAGAAACAGTTTAAACAAAATTTGTCGTTTCTCTTAAGCTTACTCTATGCTTTAAAACTATAAGTGTAAAGAAATTTATATATAAATATATTTTTTGTCGCATTATATATGTTTACAAAGAACAGCTGATTAAAAATTTGAAAAGACTCTTTCACTTAATAACATATGTTTGCTGCAATGCATTTCTTACGGGTATTTCTGTAACCAGTGGGGCGGAATCCTGAATCGGGAAAGGGATAAAAAGTATCCTATAACCTTCTACAGATCAAGACGAACAAATTAAAAAAAAAATTAGGCGAATCTGTCCAGCCGTTTGTGAGTGATGCTGTTACACACGAACAGTTTCATTTTTATATATATATATATATATATATATATATATATATATATATATATTTGTGTGTGTGTGTCTTCAGAACAGTTTGCGCTCAATTAGAAGGTACAAATGCAAATATTTTGCAAGGCTATATCAAATCAATTAATTTATGGAGTGTGGATAAATTTCTACAACTTAATATATTAATATAGAAAAATGAATTGGCTGAGCGTTTTCAAGTTGTATCATTGAAGAGTAAAATGATTTAAGTTTTTCTTTCCTGGCCGTGAAATGGAACCGTCTGTTGTAGACTTTAATTTTATACAAAAAATATTTTCTCTAGAGGAAACATCAATATCGATAATGGTACATGTTATTCAATAGGATTTTGGTTGAGTAACGAAGGAGTCGTCTGGTATGGCGTACTTGTACCTTGTAATTAATATGATTGTTTGGTTTGTATGATATCCTCGTGTCTGTATAAAGATATACTGTATAAAATAAATAGTGCAGTAGATTATATTACAACTGGAGTTAATCATAAATTCGCTAAAGCAAAATATTTACCTTCAATAAGACAAAACCTTTGTACTATAAAATACGAGTACGCCACACCACGTGATGTAACAGGCATCACTGAATCTGTCGCTCATTTCATTCTCGAGATAATTTGCGGACAGTTAGACTTAAATACGATCCTACAATTTTCAGAAATTACGCATTGTAGAAGTAATTCTTTTACAAATGAATTACTACATAATTTAAAGTTACATTTTTAATTGAAACTTTTGGGGAACATGTGCATTCAAATGTTTTCAATAGAGTAGTTTTTATATAGTACTTAGATAATTAAAGTCCATACACCAAATCACAGTAAATGAAATTATGATGTATATTTAGAGATATTTGGCTTCATATGCTAGTATGTTACAGTTGTAATTAATTATAAGTAAAGTCAGATTGATTACACATTATTTTACTCTATTATTTCAAAATTTCCATCATGGGTACTTATAAGACCAATGCTAAAATAGCCTGATCCATAAAGGTGACGTGCACAATCATTGATTTCCATATGCCTAATATATAAATAATGCTCACGAATAAATTGAAATCTATAGTTCAGTTATTTTTCTACATATCATTGACAGACAGAACTGACAGTCCTATGGGTAGTACACTTCAAGAACATTGAATGAACATTCAACATTGAATGAAATCGAGAATACAATAGTTGTAGAACTACACACATTATCAGGAGATATTAGAACATAAATAATGTTCTTGTTTCATGAAACAAAATTACTTATTTAACACAAATTTCCTTTTCATAGTTACACATGTAGTTTTGCACAATACATAATACAATCCTGGATCAAATTATTTAATATTTTTATTTATTATTGTACTATTTATTTAACTATGACCTTCACAGTAGCGTAAGGATAAGAGTGCGGCGCTCGAATCAAAAATCGTGTATTTTATTGTCGGGGATATAATAAACTACTTTTAAATAGGTGTTCGCATTTTTTCCAAAACAAAATTTGTAGAATAAATTAAAATATAACTGAAAAGGCTTCTTTTAACAAGAAAAGCCTAAAACCCACCGCGAATCATGATTTTCCATTTATAGATATAACAGTGCGGGTATTTTGAGACCTGAAATGAGAAATGTAAAAGAATATTGAAAACAACCAGTAAATCAATTACGCAAGAGAGAGAGAGAAAGGAAAAGGTAGTGTGGTTCTATTTTGTGGTTAATTGACAGACTAAAAGCAACCAGGATTGTGGGAGGTAGTCAGATAAATGAAGGATAATATCAGGTATTTCTGTCTCTACTCTCATTGTGTAACATATCTGCTTTTGTATACTGAGCACTTGTCATGTGACTCAGTTATCGCATTATTATTTCTTTTGATGTTAAACTTGCAATTCTAAATCACTGCGTTGCCTTATTTACACGTTTTCAGCCGACAAATGTTAAGAAGTGTATAATTAATAGTTTATTAATGACAACGCTCTGCGCTAATCTATGGGCTGAGCGTTAGTGAAGCGAATTAGGAGAATTCATATCTGTATGTGTCATTATTGATAGTCCGTCCAATATCACAAGAAATAACTAAAGTGTGAGCTTAAATATTTCCTTATATACAGAATCGTATTCTATTGAACCAATGCATAAAATATACACCTCATGCTTTTGTTCTTCTTCGTTAAGTATTTAATATTTTATTCTAAAGGATATTTATTGTAACTAGTTATGGCAACAAGTTTTAAGAATTTTATAATTCTTTGTTAATGAATGCAAATTACATACATTGTTTGTTGGCTGAGCGTTAAAAAAGTGGTTTGAAAAGCTTTATTGACCTATATCTTCTTATCTTTTGTTATTTGTCTGATATATATATATATATATATATATATATATATATATATATATATATATATATATATATATATATATATATATATATATATATATATATATAACGCATGATCTTGAATACAAAACTTGTTCACAATGGTATTCCCTTGTTAGTATAAATAAATCGTACACTACATGTTTAATTTCATTTCTTCAGGTCCCATGCAAGAGTTAGTATTATAAATTATACTAGTAATCTTATATAACATATAATTGCAATTAATTAAAATAAACATTATTAATTCATGTTTTATGAGCCCAACTTTTAACCACTTACATTTATTTATAGAATTTCGACCATTTCTTAATTAACTTTACAAAACGCCTTCCTAATAATAACTTTCCCTGGTGTCTAAAGCTCATTACGGGTTTATGTAACAGACACGTGAAGCCGCCGCGCGCGCCGGCGTGTTTATAATTCTAACTCACCGTAACGTTGTAATGAACTAGAAGATTAACACGATCGCTCATGTGCTTTCTTACTTCTAAGTTGGTGGTCTTAGGATAAACACAGTCCTTTTTAAATATGTTCAGCAAATTGACTTAATGGCTAAGAAGTAAATCACTTGTATGGGGACTAATATTATTTCCTCTTGTATACCTATCCATCTGCCTGTCTCTCCTCACGATGTTTAATGAACGAACATATATACACACTTAAATGTATGTATACAACTTTACTACTGTATGAGGATCATTGAGTTCGATGATGCGTGATGTTACTCTTGGAGATTTGGCAGGTCATTGGCGAATATTGAGTGTATAGCTAACCATAACAGTAACAAGAATATTGCAATATTTGGCTGGTAAAAAATATGATACACTCTACGATGTACTTTGATACTACATCTGTAGGTTATTTCAGTATAGAGAAAATAAAAAAAAGTAAAGAATCTCTTATTTTAGCAGGCGAAGTTAGGGCTAAGAAGCCCTCTCTAACACTTAACCTGGGGACCAACGGCTTAAAGGTGACTTCCGAACCACTACCAATGGCCGGGCAGGCGGGCCGCTTGCAAGGACAGGATCGCTCAGCGGTCAACTATCCAAGCAGCGGCCACGCTCGACGTTGGTTGATCTGGTTATCTTGCGATAACCGCCGTACCCGCTACACTACGCCATTGGCAAATGGAGTTTGACGATGGTGAATTTCCTTCCATTATATTTAGCTGAGCGAAAGCAAAGCTTGTACGTCAGGATAATAGTTAGAGAATGTCTATGAGCGTTAAAATTTAAAATTCTTTTAAATGTTAATCTACTTCTAACGGTTTGAAAATTAAACTACCTTCTGACTGTCTGTGTGTCTGTTTTAAGCTGGATATATCAAGTACGAATTAAACTATCTAAATGGGGACTTTTCTCGTTGGTAGTTAGCTAAGAATTTAAGAAGATTGACTATTAACATAAGAATTGCTTTTACTAACCTTAAATAACAGTTTTCTTTAGAATCACAAATTTTGATAAAAATTCTCTTTCAAATATACTGAAAAGATTTATATGAGACTTACTCTCTATCCTTGGTATTTATCTCAGTGTGATTGATGTCTATCATTTAGTAAGATGAAACATGTTCTCCTCTCTCTGTCTAGAAGCCGCAACAATTTTACTTTATATCACTGTCTGTCTGGCCGCAGGACATCTACATATTTTGACCAAATGACCTATATCTTTCTTTAAAGAATAGGATAGTAGATTTACTTGCAGCCTTTGCTAAATCTGTCACTTGTAAAGTGATGTGTTCATCTTTACCTTGTTTAAAAGGCAATAAAATTGGGGGTTTTATAATTAATTCGGACTGGAATATTTCTTGGGCCGTGAATAATTGTTGTCACTTGGAGGAGTTATTTAATAGTAATGTATTATTCAGTTAAAGACGTTTATATCTTTAACAATACTGAATAACGTTACATGTTATTAATTAAATTACTGCTGTGTGTAATTTAAGGGATTTTTTTTGAAGTGAAAACTTCTTTAGGCGCGTTGAGCGTTTTGGTAGAGGGTAAAATCCTTGGTTCGCGTCACCGACATGCTAATGATAATACTCTATGTAAAACAGCTGATCCCTATCAAAAGACAAACTGGTTGTTGTTCCAGGCTTGTGCAAGCCTACCTTTAACGTGGTTGTGTTTACTTGGATTGACGGAATTCAATGAAACAAGTACCGTTGGAATTGTAATATAATTTTTCATTTAATTGGTGTCTAGTAAGTTTTTTATAACTGTACTGGTTTTTTTCTAATTTGCCTTTAAAATTTTAACCGTAGACTTGGCCGCGGACTACTAACCTGCATGAAAAAGTCAGTCTCGCTGTGTTAAAACTGTCCCGGCGGAGTAGGAAAACAGACTGCGAAAATCAGTGACCTCTACGGCTTCCTCTCGCGATTTAAAAGTGAAGCCAATGTCGTACAATTCTGTAAGATGCGTCAAATTAAAGCTCTTAATATTGGCAATCTACTGGTTACATTTTTAAATATTAAAAAAATTTCGAAATAATTTTGATTATTGTTTACATTTTACATAGCGTTTACAATGACAAGAAAAAAGTAGTAAGCGAGGATTTTGTTTATTTTTTGGTCAGACAAAATTTGTCAGCGAGAAAGTTGTGTGAAAATAGATGAATATTCTTTTTGTAATTTATCATTTTTTTATTGGAAGTTTAGTTTAGCCTGTAGTAGCGTATGAAGTGATGAGTGAACGTTTCTGCCGGAACTGTAGTTGCCGCATTGGCTCACTGATACCGTATTAACTCAATAAATTAGTTTATTGTGCAATAAAAATACCTTTACGAAAGAACCAAGTTAATTTAACTAATCTAATAGTCTTAAAAATATTGTGGGTTTAATTGTTATTGCAATTATATACTTTATCCGTAGCAATAACTGTATTATTTACAACGGTGTTAACTCACTTGTATTCTATGTTTAACTAACTATTAATATTGAGCAATTACAACAAGTATAATGATTGCATTGAACTTTTTTGCATTAAAATAATATTCTTTAATACCTACATTACTTTTTTACAATGGAGCGGCGAGTTCCTCTACATCACTGGCGTCACTATCCTCTTCACTATCGCTGGTCTCAGAATCACCGATGTTTATTATAAAACTTTCACTAATACATCTACTATTTCTGACTGTATTATGTGCGCGTTGGACGCTTTTTGGATAAGTATAATTTTGTGAGTCACGTCAACAATACGTTATAGTAGCAGTACATCTGTATAACTTTTGCATATAGTTTTAATTACTCTCAACTTAATAGTTCCGTTTTCACTTCTATCGGCAGTCCCACGACTGCTACTGTTTTTTTTTTTAAACAAAACACTTTTTACGCTTTAGAAAAAACAGAAAGTTACATTAAAAATTGTTTCTTTTCAAAACATTCTCAAACTATAAAATCACTTTTTTCATGTCGTGATTACATATTATATTAATATCGCAGATTTTAAAGTGCATATTATTTGTTAATAGACTACTTACTATTATGTCTTCATAGCTAAATTAGTATGTTGCAGTTAAATATGATGATAACTAAAAGTTACGTGTATATTTAAGAGACATGATATTGAATGTTTTACTAGAGTCTCTATCGTTTTGCTATTTATTAGATAGCGATATAGGAATATATATTAATTTATTATTACCTCTGAAAAAGTCTCAATACACATTTAGAACATGTATGTAAATATAATGTAATGAATTATTTACATTAGCAAACTATATTTTTAGAAATTATTATTAAATAGTCAAAATAAAAATGTTTACATTAAATCTATATACAAAATAATACATTTATTCCTTGCCATATATGTTAATCTGATATCAATTCCCAAACGTTTACAAAGCTTAAGAGAAATAATGTGATGAACAAAATTTAAGCTTGCCTTACAAGTAAAAGTACTTTTTATGTAATACCTGTATTTATGTACTAATAAATCAACAGTTACATCGGCGGATCATTTCAGGGAATATTAGACATCATCTAGTGGTATATTTAGTCTAATTGACAGTCTACACAATATAATGTATTGGGTAAACGTTTCAAAATCCGTCACCAGAGTAGCTAGATAAATAATTTTTCTCTGACATTCTGAAACTCATTTCGTAAACGAACCGATCTTTACATTTGAAATTTGCATGTAGCTTCCTGTTTTAATATTTTTCATACACTGGACATAGAGTATTTTGCTGGCGTATGTCAATATTTGAGATTTTTCCAAATATATTGCTATCGTTGCGTTTGTTACATTAGTCTTAACAATGATGACAAAAAGATAGTTACAAAATAAATGTTACTTGACTTAATAGAATCATAAAATTGTATAAAATGTTACATAGAATCACATTTAACTCTCAATAAACTAAATTTTTATGTACGCTCTGAGCTACATTTGACGCCACAAGTGTTGGGACGTAAATTTTACTTGTTGTAAAAGTAGTGTGGGTGAATTAAACGTAGCGGGTGGTAAACAAAAAAAAACTGAACATAATAAATCAAATCTATAAATTAACTACGATTGCAATACTTATGGACTCCACTTGGAAATCACCGATTGGAGTAGGCTTTCTTCTTTTCATTACCACGGATCACAATAAAAATATGGAAATGAACTATAACAGTAAATATATTGGAAATAAATACAGAAACGTGGTTGCACTGTTTATTTATTGAACGCAGACATAACGGGTAACGAGCCAGATATTGTATTTTGCTCTTATTTTACCTCTTCGTTCTATAAAGTCCAGATGCAAACATTCCCTTTCATGTCTGACAAGCTACTTAATTGGAGCAGTTTTGTGAGTTATTAATATAATGAAGCCTTTTCTTGCGCCTGCATATAATTTTTCGCGCTGAAACATTTTCAACACACTAATTAGGCTTTATTTACCAAGTAATTAAAATATATTTATATTACGTAACTTTCTAGTAGAAACACATTTAAATTAATCAAAATCTCCAAAATTGGTAATTTATTTATAAAGAGTACCAATACTCTTTATTAATAAAAGAGTATTCGTAAATACTCTTCTGCTAGTCTTTATTTATCAAGTAATTAAAAATATTTAGATTACGTCATTTTGTACATAAAAATAAATAATTTCGTACATAAATTTAAATCAATCACAATGTTCTACATAAGTAAATCATTTATAAATAACATAATTAAATAGCAAAATAATTATATAATGATTACGAAGGACAAACCCAGAAACACGTAAAGCTTCCTGTGTGCAACTATGATAGGCATTCTCACATTCTTCACATTAAAATTTAAATTAGAAATTCTAATGGATCTATTCCGTATTTTATATCATTAGTTAGAAATGATTGTATACATAATTTAGCTGTAGTTTGATGGGTTGATTCAATGTAATTATTGAGTCTAGGTCAAGTTCACCTTCTTCTTATTGCAGCGTCTAGAATCTGACGCAGTCAAAGACATGACTCTTGGAATCTTGAGTAATGTTTATCTGGAGATAACCAAAATCGTAGACCGATATTAGAAACACCTATACTACAACATATTGTGTAATTTAAGTTAAGGAGTACTATCACTGTCTCATCACGTGAGCAATGGAGTGTACTACGATATTTAGACATGATCTATAAGCAATGTGAAGCAACCGAGGTTTTTCCATATTATTTAGATATATTTAAAGGGTTGTTTCAACGTGAGTTCATAGCAGAAGGCGGTAGAGAGGGATTGCGTAAAAGACGGCCGTGTTTACAACACGCTTATACCCCAGACCCTTGTAAATTGTCTCTCACTAAACCTTTATAAATTCCATTGTCTTACATCCTCTTATCTGCTCTAGAAGGCTTTCATTACAAAAAATATTGTATCATGATTTTGCATTTTTAGATATAATAGTGCCGGTATTTTTTTCCTGAGATGAGAAATAAAAAAGGAATATTCAAAACCACAGGTAAATCAATTACGCAAGAGAGAGAAAGGTATAGCGGTTCTTTTGTAGTTAAACGACAGACTGAAAGCAACCAGGATTGTGGAAGGAAGACAGATAAATGAAGGAAAATATCAGGTATTTCTGTGTATTCTCTCATTGGGAATTATGTCTGTTCTTTTATACTGAGCACTTATCATGTGACTCAGTTATAGGATCATTATTTCTTTTGAAGTTAAAATTGTAATTATAAAACACTACGTTGTCGTGTTTACATGTATTCAGCCAACAATTGTTGAGAATTGTATAATTCTTAGTTTATTAATGATAACGCTTTGCAATATGCTATGGGCTGAGCATTAGTGAAGCGAATTGGAACAGTTCATTTCTCTGTGTCGTTGTTGTCAGTCCGTCCAGAATCACAAGAAAAAAATAAAGTGTGAGCTTGAATATTGCCTCATATACAGAATGGTATTCTATAGAACGAATGCATAAAATATACACCTCATGTTTTTTGCTCTTTTTGATGTAAGTGTTTTATTCTAAAGAATATTTGATGTAGCTAAATTAGGCAACAATGGTAAAAAATGTTATAATTCTTCGTTAATGGATGCAAATTGCATGCTTTGTTTGTTGGCTGAGCGTAAAAAAAGGGTTTTGAAAAGCTTTATTGACCTATATCTTCTTATCTTTTGATTTTAGTCTGATATTTATTGAGAAAAAACTAACGTATTATCTTGAAAAATCAAAAAATTTACACAATGATATTCCCGTGTCACTATACATAAATTATACACTACATGTTTAACTGCACTTCTTCAGGTCCCATGCAAGAGCTAGTATTATAAAGTATACTAGTATTCTCATATATGTAATAATTGCAATGACATTTAATAAACATTATTAATTCCTGTTTTATAAGCACAACTTTTAACCACTTACGTTTAATTATTGAAAATAAAAATCTACTATTTCTTATTAAACTTAACGCCTCCTAATAATAAATTTCCCTGGTGTCTAAAGCTCAATACGAGTCTGTGTAAGCGACACGTGAAGCCGCCGGCGTGTTTAGAATTCTAACTAACTGTAACTTTGGTAATGAACTAGAAGATTAACCCGATGGCTCACATCCTTCTCTCTTCTAAGTTAGTGGTCTTAGGAGAAATTCTATCCTTTTTATAAAATATTCAGCATAATGTAGTTATAAGCTGAGGGAAGAATCACTAGTATGGGAAGTAATATTATTTCCACTTGTATACCTACCCATCTGCCTGTTACCCCCTCACTATGTGTGAGAAGGGCCATATCTACACACTTTATATTATGCATAAAACTTTAGTGTTGTATAAGGATCGTTGAGGTCGATGATGTGCGATGTCACTCCTGGGGATTTGGATGAGCATTGGCGACTACTGATTGTATAGCTAACCGTAATGGTAAAAAGAATATCCCAATACTTGGCTGATAAAAGGTACGATACATTATACGAGGTGCATTGATACTACTTTGCTTTAGGTTATTTCGGTATAGAGAAGATGGAGTTCGAAGATGGTGAATTTCCTTCCATTATATTTAGTTGAGCGTAAGCAAAGCGTGTACCTCAGGATAATAGTTCGAGAATGTATATGAGCGTTAAACTTTAAAATTCCTTTAGATATTTAGATATTTCTACCTGTTTGAAAATTTAATTAAATTCTGTCTGTTTAAAGCTAGATTTGGAAAGTACGAACTAAACGATCTAAATCAGTGGCTTCTGTCTTTGGAAGTTGGCTGAGAAATTAAGAAGCCTAACTATCTACACAATAATTTCTCTAACTAAGCTTAAATAACAGTTTAGAGTTATTTTAGAATTACAAATTGCCATGAAAATTCTTTTTCAAATATACTAACAAGAGTTACGTGAGATTTACTCTCTGTCCTAGGCTATTATCTCAGCGTGATTGAAGTCTATCATTTAGTAAGATGAAACATGTTCTCTTCTATCTGATATTAAGCCGTAATTTTTATTTTATGTCAATGTCGGTCTGGCCGTAGGACATCTACATCTATTGACCAAATGAGCTACATCTCTCTTTAGAAAATAGAATAGTAATTTGATATGTAGCTTTTGTGAAGGAAACAAGGATTTTCCCGGATATTTGCCATCGTTCAGTGAAACATGAAATCAGTAACACTACGCTTCGAGATCTGCAATCTGATCTCTTCTTCAGGTAATAACTAACCTAATATATCATTACAAACAAGGTTAAAATTTACAAATCATACCAAAGCGTTGTGGCACGCCTAAGTCAGGAATCATAACCACCATGTTGTTTGTCAACTTCACTAACTCTAAAAACATGCACTTAATAAAAAAACTATACACAACACTAATCAATAAAACTGAACTAGAGAATGCAGGTCACAAAGTCTGCATTCGTCTACCAACAACCTACGGCTGGTTAGTATGTTGCAGTTAATTAGGATGATAACTAACCGTCATGTGTATATGTAATAGACATGGTATTGGATGTTTTAATGGAGTCTGTATTGTCTTGATACTTATTACATACCGTTTTGTGAATATATAATATTCTAGTATTACCTCTAGAAAACGTTATTAACACACGTTTAGTGCAGATATTAAAATACAATGTAATGAATTATTTGCATTAGCAAATTCAGATAACAGATATCAGAAATCTTTTATTCGGAAATATACAATATCATGACATGAAAAAATAAACCAGTCACCAAAAATGGCGTGTGTGGGCATTATTGCTACTCAGTAATAAAACTATTTTTCATTTTATGTGTTCCTACTTCAATATTAGTATTCCAAATAGTATCCCTAATAGTACAACCAATACATATAAATTTCTACATTCTCAGTATTCTACGTTACATCTATCACTGATAAATATATAGATAAATAGTATATAAATAAACCTTCATAAACAGCAATAACAATAAATAGAATATTATACCTAAATAACAGTAAATAGAATCTTACATCTAAATTTCAATAATAATAAACAAAACAGAAATGTAGAAATTATATTACTAGAAATCATTATTAAATAGTATATATATATATATACAAATGTTCACATTCTATCTAAATACAGAATGGTAGATTTATCCCTTGTCATATATTTTTATCTGATATCGATTCTCAAACATATACGACACTTAAGCGAAAAATGGTCATTAACAAAACTTAAACTTGCCTTAAAGTTAAAAGAGTACTTTTTATGTGATTCCTGTATTTATGTACTAATAAATTGACAGTTACTTTTCTTGGAATGGTTACTTTCCTGATCTTTTCAGGGAAAGTTAGACTCATCACCTTACGTTTTCTTTCGTATAATTGATAGTATACACACAATATAATTAATTGGCTAAAAGTTTCGAAACCCGGCACCTGAGGAGCTAGAAAGCTCAGTTCTCTATGACATTGGGAAACTCATTTCGTAAACGAACTGATCTTAAATTTGAAATTTGCATAAAGCTTCATAATGGATACACTGGACATCGAGTATTATGATGGTTTATGTCACTCGTTGGGATTTATTTCCGAGCATATTGCTCTTGTTATGTTTGTTACATTAGTCATAACAATGATGACAAAAATATTGTTAAAAATAAATGTTCCTTGACTTAATAGAATAACAAAATTATGAAAAATGTTACATAGTAACACATCTACCTATATTATATACGTGGATTTCATTATGTAAACTCTGTGCAACATTTCTCGCCACAAGTATGTTACGCATAATGTTACGCATATTCTAAGACGAATTCATAACTTGTTTTAAAAGTTGTGTGGGTGAAGTAAACGTAACGGGTTAGTAACCAAAAACGCACAATTTATAATAATAAATAAAATTAAAATAATTACTGTGACTGCAATACGTATGGTTTCCGCTTGAAAGTCACCGATTGGAGTAGTCTTTCTTCTTTTATAAACCTCATATCACAATAAAAATATGAACTAAAACAGTAAGTAAATTTGAAGGAAATGCGCAAACACGAGAGCACCGTGAATTTGCTGAACACAGACATAAACGGTTACGAGCCAGATATTGTACTCTGCTCTTATTTTGCCTCTTCGTTCCATTAATTTCAGATGCAAACATTCCTTTTCGTTCCTAACAAGCTTCTCAATTGGAGCAGTTTTGCGAGTTTATTAATATAATTAAGCCTTTCCTTGTGCTAGCATATATTTTTCGAGCTGAAACATTTTCAACACGCTATTTAGTCTTTATTTATAAAGTAATTAAAAATATTTAAATTACGTCATTTTGTAAATAAAAATAAATAATTTCGTACGTAAATTTAAATCAATCACAATGTTCTACATAAGTTAATCATTTATAAATAACATCATTAAACGGAAAAATTATAATGTTATGATGACGTAGAACACACGCAGAAACACATAAAGCTCATGGAGTGTGTAACTATGCAAGGCATTCTCATATTCTTCACAGTAAGATGTAAATTATAAGTTCTATGGATCTGTTCCATATTTTATATCATGGGAAGTGTGTATACCTAACTTAGCTGTAGTTTGAAGTGTTGATACATTGTATATGTTGTATCTAGGTCCAGTTCACCTTCCTCTTATTGCAGCGTCTAGAATCTGACGCAGTCACAGACATAAATCTGGGAATCTCGAGTCATGTTCATCTGGAGATATCCAAAATAGTCGTCCGATATCAGAAAGACCTATAATACAACATATTGTGTAATTTAAGTTAGAGGATACTGTCATTGTCTCATTAAGTGTACAATTGAGTGCACTCAACCAACCAACCGATCACTTGTGATACAAGAGGTTGGAACATAAATGTAATAGCTCTATACAAGTAGCTCGTAGCAGATGGTGGTAAAGAGGGATTGTGTAAAAGATCGTGTTGTAGTTACGACACGATTATACCACAGACCCTTGTAAATGTGCTCTCTCGAAACCTTTTTATATTCCATTGTCTTACATTCTCTTACCTACTTTACGAGGTTTTCACTACAAAACTAGTGTTTTATGTATAGTACTATAATTGATATGGAGATATTCTATGGAAAGTTAAAAATCGGTACGTTTATCAGTATTTTGTAACGTTTTTAAACATAATATTTTGAAATTCAATTAATTTGGAGATATTATATTTGTCTTCATTGTTCATTAAGCGGGAAATTAAGTATTTTGATTGATTTCTTAAATATCTGTACACCTTTATACACTGTTCTGACGTGTAGCTTTTGGATAGGACGATACACAAAGGTTTAGGACTAATGTGAAAATAAAGGATTTACTTAAACCCAGAACTTGTTCATTTCCGTTAGCGAAACCTGTCATTTGGCGTTTGAAAATGTAATTTATGTCTTCCTTTCCTCACGTTATATCAAGAACGAACTTGCGTGTAGAGTTGCAATCATGCTAAATGTGTGTACATAGCCAATACTAAGTTTAATGGTGTGTCTCTCAACAGGATTTTTGTGACCGTTAATGAATATTTTTTCCTTGGCCTTGTTAATAATAATTGTTGCTAAAATAAAATTAAAAGCCAAACATACTTGTTAGCTGGGAAAGGAAAAAATTAAATGGAGCGCGTTTTCAAGAATAGCTTAATAGCTTAATATAAAAATGCTTTGACTATATTTAAATTCTGACCTGAAGAATAGTTTAATATAGTAGGCTACGTACTAGAAAAAAGATTTTCAACCGTTATTTATGTTATAAAAATTTCAGTATTGGAATACACTAATAGCGATTACTACTCCAATCACTACCTGAACTATCACCAGTTGTTAACTTTAAATATTAAACAGGTAGTTTTAAAATAACAAATAATATTTAATACATTTAAATTTCCTGAAATTATAGCTAGAACCTGCTATGGGTGTAAATACAAAAGTTTGTGTAAAATGATAAACTTTCAGAAACTTTTTTGGCAGAGCAGTAACAAAAGGTAAATGTTACTGATTATATATTATATGCCAAGAAATCTGTTAAATACTGATTGTGAAACGTAGATGTCACGTGACCCGATCTTGTAACTGACACTGACACTGTTAATGGACGGTTAAACATCGTATTTGTGCTGAACAATATTGACTGCTCACTGTAATATTCCTTTGTGCTTGGAGAAGTGCTGTCGGTTGTGCACACTAAGCATCTATACTGGGGAATTTTGTAAATATATAGCTGCAAAAGAAATATGTGGAGGATTTATATTGATCATCTGTTAAAATGTTTAATATATAACGTTTTAAGTTATGTAAAATACTACTTTAAGAACAAATAGTGTGTTTTATACTATATTTCATGTAGATCGGAACCTTAGTTCAAGAAAAACAAATATTGTTTTAAAATAATTTAAGGTAATTCGATTTTTAATTTTATTTTAAATGTAAATTCAGTAAAATGTATTATTTTTGTTCTTTATTCGATTTATTCTACCTCTAAACAAATGATTATACTCCGTAAAAAATTAGGTTTTATTCAAAAGTCTTCCTTTGTAATTAAAAAACTTACATAGTAATTTTCGGTGTCAATATTTAAGTTTAACGTCTTCTTAGTTCTACTTTGTTCCAAATTTGTTGCTACAGTTTAATATATTTCATTTTATATACCGAGTGTAATCTTAGGAAATAATTGATGTGTGATGATAAACGTCGGGGATTGACATGGTAGATAGCGAGTCTACAGGAATAAAAGGAACCAACAGGACGCCTATCTCGTCACGGTTGGGCGCACTGACTCTTGTTATACAAGTTCAGAGCACCGTAAAACCGCTTTCAAAACCGATCGTAATTTCTGGATATATAATAGGTACTCAACTATCATTATCGCTACGAATGAATAACTTTTTTTGCGATTCACAGAGTTGACCACTTACTTTATAAAACGGTAATTAGAGAAAAAATTACTTTATTTTACTAACAATAATTATAATATACAGTTTTTAAAACATAAACGATTAATGACATAAACAAATAATTTCACATTTTTGTGAACATTATTAAAATAACATTAAAAGAACTGTGATAATTTAGAAATAATGAAAGGAAATATTGAGCAGGCAGTAATATCACGCATGTAATTAATATTTTATAAATTACTATTTTTGTCACAATACTATTAGATTAGTGTGGCAGATATTTTCTTAAGATAAAACCTGATTTTTCAAAACTAGCCCCAAATCCAAGTACTATATTATAAGTGACTAGTTTAAAATGGTACGCAATAAACAATTCCCTAATTATAGTTTAAGTTTTCAGTGATATATGTCCAAAAAAATAATTATAAAATCTTTAGGTCATATTTGTCTATCGTCTTTGTCATTGAATGTCAGTAAAAGTTAAGTTTGTTATTAATTATATCGCAATGGTGTGGAATTCATAAAGACAATAACTTTTTTTATGGCATAGTAATGCTTATCCACGCTGATTCCATTCTATGTAAATAATAATATTATTTTATTAACGGTAGTTTACATGAAACGCACATATTTTTTACATATAAATTTTATTACAAGTAAACAATGAGAGACAATTTACAGAAAATAGTAACATTGCCACAGTCAATCTTTAGTTGGCATATTAATTGTTTTTTTATCTAATCATATACAATATCACTAAAATAGATTACATTATTAAAATAACTACACTATAAGTATTTCAATTTCAATTGCATGATAATCAACATAGACAATATTAGAGAATATATGAAAATATGCCACAATAAAAGTCACAGTAATTATTTGACCATAATAGTTAGAATTTACAATAGTAAATCATTTTTCAATCCTAATAAGTTTACTTCCTACTTTAACACATATTCTAAACAACTTAGATCTAAACTAAAAAATTTCAATGGCACGTACAGTAACAGTTCAAGTTCAAGTTCTAAAAACCTTTATTTATTTAGGAATTTACATGTATTACTACATTTCATATGCCAACATGGCACGTGTGAAATGAAAAAAAAACATAAACTATTTTATACAATTATATTTATCAGAGTCCTTCAGCTGGCTGCGGTTTTACTTTTAGTCTCTAATATATTGTGTACAAGAAAAACATACACTCCCACCTAAACATTCATGTGAAATACAGGACCGTAATATAACCATACCTCTATTAAGTATAATAACTAACAGAATAACATATAAATAAATTACTAACAATAAATAAATAACTAACTAATGTAAACAATCCAACATGATAATAAATAACTATAAAGTCATAACATAACAATAATTAAATGAATTTATGATATAATTTTTGTAATAGTCAATAAATTAAATAAATTAAATATAAATATCCAACAAACATAAGTAATTAATGACCAATACATATCAAAAATCAAAACCTGCCAACAAACTCCAAAAATCAAATATATAAGTATCAACAATTATACCTCATATCCATTATCAACTATGAATGTATGAACAGCAATTCTTGCAATAAATTTATCTGTCTCTATTGGTGTCATCAAATCAAACCCAAGCTAACTATAAATTCCAAGGCCTTCATTTTAAATTTAGAATTCCTCTCACACAATATGTTGTCGCCACACTTAAGTACGAAAAGGTTAATCCATTTTATCCCTGAGTAGCAAAACTGTCTACGTCCGATTTCTTTAAGATAATTTGGAGTCTCTATGACCATTCTAGCAGATAATCTAGTGTCACGACTAAATTTTTGTAATTCATAATTTATTAAATTTTTTAATACATTATTGCACTTAATACATATAGCTGAGAAAAATTCAAAATTTTCTCCTGCTGAAATAAGTGTGACACACTAACTAATTTTCGTATATGGTACACATTCCTCACTGAAAATCGCTGTAACATTACCACCTGACTCAAAACTAAGTCATAAGTCCCACCATAGTGTATAATACCATACCTTATGGTTCCCTCAAACCAAGACAAATATAGTTTCTTTAAATGGTCAGACTTTAGATACTCTCTCTCATATGGTATAAAGCATAATTCATTTTTCTGAGTTTTTCTACTAGATATTTTGTGTAGAAGTCCCACTTTAAATGTTTATCTATTATAAGCCCTAAGTATTTGACATTATCAACTACCTCAATACTACCTCACATAAACATTTATAAAGGCATACATGTTGATGACAGAAAAAGTGATTTTCATTTTGTAGTTCTCTACATTCTATATTTCGGTCAAAAAATAATATAAATTTTGGCTTATTACTATTTATTATTATTTTAATTTGAACTAGCCAAATTGAAATAGATTTTAATTCTTGGTTAACCATTTGTCTTAATGTATTTATATTATTTGCAGAACAAAATATTTTTGTATCGTCAGCATATGCAAATATTGTTGAGTACAAGGGAATTTGCAATATCTCATTTATATATATATAATAAACATTAAAGGTCCCAAAACTCCCCCTTGTGCAACACCATAATTTAACTGCAAACCTTTGCTCAAGCCACCATTCACCTTTTCAACCTGCTTTCTGCCATTACAAAAAGACCTAAGCCATTTCAATGCATTGCCTCCAATACCGTAAATTCTTAATTTATTTAATAATAAAATATTTATATAAATTTAATTAAAGGCTTTTTTAAAGTCTAAGTACACAGCCAACACATTCTTATTCTGGTTAATTGAATCTGCAATACATTTAACGTGCCTCTCAATGGCAAGATTTGTACCTCTTTCTGGCAAAAAACCCAAACTGATTGTTTGAAAACAAAGACCTTGAAAAAAAGTAATCCAGCAGCTGTTTTTAAATAATTACCTCAAAAATTGTAGTTATAGTGAATTTAATTAACGATACAGGTCTATATGATGAAATTTCTGTATGGATACCTGCTTTATATATTGGTACTACACAAGCAATCTTAAATATATCATGACATATACAGTGTCTTAAAGATTTTTCAAAAATATTCAGAAGAAGCGGTAAAAACACATTAATGTTATGCTTAATAGTAATGATGTTTATTCCATCCAGCCCACAGCTTTTTTATTTGTCATTGTATTTACAGCTCTTGCAACGTTTTCGTGACTAATTGAGAAATCCTCAAACACAACACAATTATCAGAACTGTCAATAAGAAACATATCACTACCAAAATGATCCTATCTCAGCTGAGAAGTAACATTTACAAAAATAATCACTAAACACATCTGCTACCTCCAGCTCGTTCCTACTAACATCAATCAGAGTACCATTACAATTAATTCTACTTATATCTATTTTTTTCGTTTTTTGTAATGCTCTTAATTATTTTCCAGTACTGTTTTGTGTTACTGCTATTATAATCAAAAAGAGTAGAGTAATAATCAAGTTTGCCTTTTTTGATTTGCCTGTGCACAGTATGAGATAGTACCCTGTAAAGGAAACACGATTTTTTCCAGACATTTGCCATCGTTCAGTGAAACAAGAAAACAGTAACACTACGTTTCGAGATCTGCAATCTGATCTCTTCTTCAGGTAAAGAACTAACCTAATACATAATTACAAACTAGGTTAAAATAAACAAATCTTACTAATCTTGCAGATCTCGAAACGTAGTGTTACTGTTTTCTTGTTTCACTTAACGATGGCAAATGTCCGGAAAAATCCTGTTTCCTTCACAATCCTTCCATCGTCAAAAATAACCTTCAAACAAAGAGTACCCTGTACCTAGATCTCAAATAAATATTTTCTATATCCCTAATGTATAATTTATAAAAACTGTTTTTCATTTTTATTAGATTCACTAAGTGATTATTTATCCAAAGATTGCGTCTTCAATTTCTATTATTAATCTTTTTCAGTTTACAAGAGTCATTATAACAATTACTATATGCATCATATAATATTTTAACACAGCTATTTACATCACATGCCTGAAGAACGGTTAACCAATTAGCAGACAATAACTTTCTACTAAGCATATCATAATCTAAAACTTTAGAGAACTTTACTTTATTCCTTAATTGTAAATTCAAGTTAGAAACATTTAATTCCAAAGCAAATTGATCGGTTATGTACGTTTGTAAAACATAACTTTTGAAATCTAGTGCACTAGTATTTCTAATCAAAATAAGAGCAATGCATGATTTACTTATTCCAACTATTCGAGTTGGTTCTTTTACGTAATTTTCAAAGCCATATGATGTGTATAAATTTATATAATTTGGACCAGAGCTATTATCTTTTAATGTACAAACATTTATATCCCTTATAATAATCGTAGGGTCAATATTTAATTTAAAAAAAATTTCAAACTCTTCTCTCAAGTGAGAAAAACTTAATTTACATGATCTGTAGATCGCTACAATTGATAATTTGTACTTATTATTTTGTGTTGCAAGAGACAGTACCACATGAATTATTTCAGCTGTGGGCATAGATAACAATCAATGCTCAAAGTCCAGATGACTATCCAAATAGATAAGCACACCTCCAGCTTGATTACTCTCCCTTGCCTGCATGATCATGTTGTAACCTGGGATCTGGTAGGACTTTTTCTCATTTGACTTTATCCATATCTCACTTAAAATAATGAAGTCGTATTTCTTGTTATTCACTTCTAGGTAAATCAATAATTCATTAAATTCTTTTCGAATACTTCTAATATTAAAGTGAAATATTTTTAATTTATTTATATAATTTACAACACACGCACGTAAAATAAAACTAATACCAGATATCTGTTTGTGTGTTTTGCCAAAAATAATCAGTCCACACAGCTACCACTTTTCATTATTTTCTCAATATCTTTGTCAGAACGGATTTGTATAACTTTCTCGTTGTTTTCTCTTCTAAATAATACTTTTCTCTCCTTTATCCATACCTATTGATAACCAATGCCTCTTAACTTTTTGGCATTAAACAAGAGATTCTTGTTAAACGCAGTTAGATGCTCATTAATGTACACTTTCGTTTCTGGCACATTGGAAACAAATCTAATTGATAATAAATTATTCTTTTTATCTTTACTTTTAAGCAGTACCTCATTTCTCTTTTGTCTGTTTTAAAATTGCAAGATAACAGTTTTTACACCTGTTTTACTCTTTGTAGATACTCTGTGGCCAGCGTGTATATCCCTAAAATAATCCAATTGCACCTGAATGATCTCTGCAAGTTTGGTTACAATTTCAGGTATCTTCTCACCCTCAACTTCAGGAATACCATCAATCTGGATGTTGTGGTTGCGATTATATCGATAAAATTCCTCAAATCCATCTTTAAGGTTACTTAGCTCATTTTTTAGTGAGATATTTTCCCTAACTAGACTACTGTTTAATTTTTCCATATTATTTAATTTAGAAAGATACACTATAAACTTTTTATCGTATTCATCTACTTTGTCAGAAAAAAATTTGAAGTAAAGCTTTAATTTTCTACAATTTCATCTTTAACTAATTTTGTGTGAGTAATTAACTGTTCTTTTATTGTGCTTTCAATTTTCAATAAACAATCTTCATGAATTTTTTGTATTAAATCCTGAATATTACCTGATGAAGGCTTACTACAACTTCTACATTTCCATTCACACCTTCTTTTATGTCCCATCCTGGTCCAAGTTTGTTCTGCAATTCCGGCACACTCAAAATGTAATCTACAGTTATTAACAGAACACAATGCATATTCACCTTCCTCATGCGGCGCAATATCATTACAAACTGAACAATTTTTACTCATGATTGAGGTAAGATCACTAATAGACGTCTGAACTGCACCAAGGTCAGCAGCCAACTTCAGTTTTGAAGAACTATTGAATTTAATAGAATATTTTTAGAATGTAATAAATTAAACCTTATACAGCTTCTAATCACCTATTCCCAATTTATTTAAACCCAAAATACTCACTTTGTCACGTTAGGTTTCAAAGATAATACCTTTATACCTTATAGGATTTTTCAATTCGATTAAAAGTATTTTTTATCCTGAACTGAGCAAGATTAAGACATGTCTGACCTTGTCAACTTTAACTGGAGAGGCCTCTGCTTCTTACAATGTGACACGATTGAGATATTGAGTCCACTCTTGGATATCGATAAGAAGAGTTCCCTACCCTTACCCTTACCAATCCTGAATATTTTGTCTCTTCGGAAGCAAGCAGTAAGCTTTGTCAGCTTGTTTCTTGATAAACTAGAAATATATTCTTTATTTGAAGTTTATTTTTAACGACAGATAAATTGTGAACGAAACAAGATTTTTCCGAAGATTTGCCACCGTTCTGTGTTACAAAAAATCAGTAACACTACGTTTGGAGATCTTCAATTTCATTTATTTTTCAAGTAAGTAACTAACCTAAAATATAAATACAAGCTAGATAAAAATTTAAAATCATACCAGAGCGTTTTGACACTCATAAATCAAGAATAACACCCATCATATTATGTGTCAACTTCATTAACTGTAAATGCATTTAATAAAAACCAATCACAACACAATTTATTTATACTGAACTACAGAATACAAGTTACAATAGGTACGCATTCGCCGACCAACCACCTACGATTGACCAGAGGCTAATAGTAAATGGAATTCACTATACTATGATGTATACTGATGTAAAGCATGTTTTAGACACAACATGGTGGTTGTCATTTTAGACCTATGCCATGTCGCAACGCTCTGGTATGATTTTTAGATTTGAACCTGGTTTATAATTATGCGTTGTGTTAGTTATTTACCTGAAGAAGAGATCAGATTGCAGATCTCGAAACGCAGTGTTACTAATTTTTGTGATCACTAAATTATAGGAAATTTTAGGAAGAATCCTGTTTCCTTCACCGAAATACTTTTCCACAATATTTTAACTTTGAAATTAGATAATTATGCAGCACAATGAATATGTCTAAAAGTAACTTAATAAAGTTATGAAATCATAAGAGTAATAGGCAAATTATTACAGCGGCTGAAGTGAATTTGTAATACACACTTAAAATATTTGTAAATAAAGAGATATATTTAAGATTTATTGTAGGTACATTAGAATCGTTTGGCACTCCAATTATATAAGGCCTATTAGAGCAACCATCCTAGCGCTTTAGCAATCCATGATTGAACTAGTAACTACTATCTAACGTTCGAAACCACGGTAATGAAGTAACTTTGTAAGCTTTGACAATGGTCAACTACACAGGCAGGGCGACCATTGTTTGACATATACTTGAACAATTGCTTAAAAACTGCTATCACAATAGCTACATAGCACGCTATGGATACAACTACAGTGCCACTGTAACGGATTAATATTTGACTCTTTATAATTTATTACAAGGACATGAATTTAATTAAACGGCCATTATGGGGAAAGGAGCCTTTTTATAGTGTATAAGCACATAACGTGACACAATATTAAATACCTAAGTTTTATTATGTGAACAGCAACGTACTTAAAAATACAGCTATAATTAAGGCTCTTGTTATATTTAAAAAGAAGACCATTTTAAATACTTAGGAGTAATTTTTAACAAGAAAATAACATGGGAAAATCACATTACAACTTTAAAAACCAAACTTAATTCAAAATTCAGAAAAGTTTTATTTTTTTTAAAGTTTTGCGATTAAAATTTGTTAAGAACTTTATATTTTGCTCTGGTTAATTCAAGAATAGAATACGGTATTATTTGCTGGGGGGAACATTATAAATACTTAATAGAGAAGTTAAGAGTAGTTCAGAACCATTTTATGAGAATTATTTTGTACAAACAGAGGAGAGATAGTTCTTTTCCACTTTTTTGTCGACTTAAAATATTGCCTTTGCAGAATTTATTTATTTTTAAGGTATTAAGGGCTTTTTATCTCAGAAGTGGCAATTTGGGAACTACTGCTCTAACATATGAGACCAGAAGTATAGAAAATCGAATTTTCCGAATTCCTAAATTAAATAAGTCTGCATTTAAACATTCTTTTTCCTATGTTGGTCCCAAGTTTTTTTATAGATTGCCATACGAAATAAAGTTAGCAAACAATATAAATTCTTTCAGTTTTAAGCTCAAGACATTTTTATGATCTTTTGAATAATGTAATTGGTTTTATGATTAACTTCAAATTCAAAATTAGCACTAATTTACAGTAACTCTTAATTTTAATAAAATAAGATACGTATGTTTATGTTCTTAATAAAAATTATTTTCAATCAGTGTACTGTATATTTGCCGGATTTTTATTCATACTTGTTACTATGGAAGCATAATTTCCCTTGTTTTATATTGTAAGCCATTTTTTATCTAGTGAGTAAGGTATAGAAGTGTATTGATAAGCCGAATGCTAGTGTTAAGACACAGATGCCATAGAGAGCGACTCGGCTGTTGAAAGCACATTAAGAAACTGGACTCTGAAACAAACAAGTTTATTTTATTTTGTTATGTTTATACTGGCCACAATACTTGTAAAAGTGGCCAGTTAATTCCAAGATGTTCATTTTTTCAATATTAAATTTGTTGTTTTTGGAAGGAATAAAATCATTTATTCATTCTTGTACCATCCTTATTGGATTTAATAACTATTATTATGTTTATGCACTTATAAAACAAACTATGTAATTGAATGAAGTTAATGTACATAAACATGACCATATACAATTATCAGTGATATAATGAAGTTATTTATCGATAGTATCAACATTATAGCAGTATTTGTATATTTAGGTTAATGAATTATACCGTGATGGTGCTCTGGGTGGACTAAGTGCGATCTATACTAAATAAATTGGCATGTAGGGTGTATATCAAAGGTTGGAAAGTTTTTGCCATCACCTACTATGTAAAGTATAACCACATCAGACAACGCACAGATCGCAGTATCTTCTACAATGTTACTACATAGGACATGTTTATGTGAACCTAGTATCTTTAGAGTTTTCGTCTTTCAGAAGCTACGAGAGATAACTCTGGATGATAAAATGTATAGTAATACAATAATAAGTATATATCATTGTTAAATCTTCCTAGATAACCTTTTAATTCATTCATATGATTAACATGGCTTTTATCATTGGACTCAGAATGAAAAAATTTAACCGTAACACAATCTGATTCACAGCAAAAATTTAAAATTTAAATCCAAGTAAGTGGACTCCAAATAGCAGCCATTATTCAAAACAGGCTACGACAAAATTATTCTTTATGTGAATAAAACGAAATGAAAATAAACATATTATTCTAACTCTCATTAGCATTGTTAATAATTCAATAATTTATGTGTTGGCAAAGGATAATAGCTTGTTAGATTTTTGGAAATGTTTGTTTTTTAAATACATTGCATTTGTCAAAAAAAGAAACAGTGACCTAGTTACTTATATTTTTCTAATTTTAAAACGGTCATTTTATACATTACGTACTACATTTAGGCCTAGATAAAATACAAGTTTTAATGGGAACCCCAACTAAGAGTAAGGCTCTATTTAAAAGATTAAAAGCTATATTCTAGGAGAACTATTAAATAAATGTACATTCTCTTCATTCATGACACAACTCATAATTTAAGAAAGATTCTTGTAGCATTGAATATATTTCAATTTACTACCACTAGCAAATTATCGTACATGATTAAATGATATTTTTACTTTTGCGAGGCCTTTTAAAATGGTAGATTTTGAAAGGCATTGAATAAAAATTTAAAAAAATGATATTGGAAAATGTGTAGTAGTATACTACTGGTATTAAATCATAATTTAATATTCAAGACTTTTACGTTGTTTGTCGTCAAAATTTAGGACATAGCCTAAAAATCTATTATAAACCGTGTAAAAAGTTTTAAAACATAGCAATATATATCTAAAGTCATCAGTGCCGTAGTTAAAAAGTTGTACCGTTAGAGATTTATTGCAGTGCGCTAAGAAATTTAAGTAAACTTTTATAATAGTGAGAACAATAAATATATGTGTCACCTGTTATTTCTTTAAACACACATATATAATATTACTTCACAATTAAATGTCTCTTGTCATACCATTTCATAGATGTCAATACAAGCCCCTGGTATTGACAGGTAGATAGCGTGCTTAGGAGGGGAAAAGAACCAAGAGGAACGCCTTTCTTATCACAGTCGGGGACACAGGCTCTCGCTATACATGATCAGAGTACCATAAATCTGTAGTTTTATTTAAAAATCTTAAAATTTTAAGCAAAATAATAAAAACAACTTACTGGTTATAGGACATTATAGTTTGAGTATTATTTTTGACCATACAGGTCATTAGTTTTTTTGGTTTAACACCGAACTCCTCTAACAATATCGCTTAAAACATTAAGTTTTGTTTGTTCGTATAATTTACTCGTACTTAACACAAACGTATGTGTGTAAATCATGGGATTCTACAGTGTACATTATACTTTATGCTTTTTTCTTTCAATTCCTACAAATCCAATTGTCGCACAGTCCAAAACAGTATTTTCCAACCACACGTGTTTTTATATATAAATATTCTCGTCCTCTTTCTTTAAAACAAATTACTAAATAATAGATGTTTTTAAGGAAGAGTTTACAAATGAAACTTTTGCTGTCGGACGATTCAAAACATGACGACAAACTAAAGCAGTTTAAGGTTCTTCAAAAACTAAGCTATGACAACTAAACAGCACCTTGATATTGTGATCTTACCAGTGGATAGAGCAAAATAATAGCTCTAGGATTGTTGCTCTTATGCAAAATTATTTGACAGAAAATTAATTTACAACGTTTAAAAAAAATATGAAAGCAGTCCACAGGCAATAGCGTGTTTGAACCAAAACCAATATTATGCCATCCAAACTGAGCAGATTTCAAATATATGAGCAGAAATATACATTCTCTAAACTAACGTAAATTTAAATTAACAGAAAACGTGTGGTATCAAATTTCATTCAACGAACCCAAAGCATTACATAGTAGAACGTCTCAAAATGTGTAGAAACCATGTGAATCTCACCGTATTGATATCCAGTAACTTGGCACCAGTACACGTATCTGCTTTTACTAACCTATATGAAGATTATCTTCCGTTAAAATCGGCGAATAAATAGGATCTAGATTATATATGTGAATAAATTCCTACAGAAATTCACACCTTATATAAAGACATAAAATGTATTTACAACTTTTTATGTATATACCAATTACATTATTTGCATTATTTGTGTTAATAAAAAGAGTATTAAATCTGTCTAGCATTATTTTATATGTCATGTTACTGTCCAAATAAAGGTCCTGCGAATAACGTTATATCTAACCGTCGCGTCGCTTATAACTTTGTTACTCACTATAAAACGCATGTTTTGTAGGTTATTTAAAATTAAGCGATTAAGATAAATCAAAATCATTATGAAAACTTTACCTGGCAGTTTAAATTACAGGTAAAAAATTATGGTTGCCTGTAAAGTCGGTTTTACGGGCGAAGATTTTACGTGACAACGTCTTTTTCTCGGTAGAATATTTATTGATATGAATATTATTAAATTGCACAATAGGAACAAGGAATTGAATGAAAATAAGAATTGCACAAATTTTAACTATAGAAATATATTTTGTTTACTAAAACATTGTACATAATTTGAAATTAATTAAAATTTGTTATTGTAAATGGTAAAGTTGAATAAAACATTTACTAAAATTGGAATTTGAAATTCTTGCTAAACCCAGTTAAATTCTAACTCCGCGCGTGGTGATTGGTCGGTTTAGTTCGTTTGTTTGGTCGCACTGTTATGACAGGTTAGAGGTTATAATTTGTTATTTTAAATGTTTGACTAGCAATACGCGCTGTTTCTTCTCAATCGACTGAATTACGATTGATTTAAACTAATAATTTACTTAACACTATCAACATTTGTCATTAGTATGACATAACCTATAAACTCAGTTTCTCAACTTTTGTGTCAATCTAACAATTAATCAATCAATCATAGTTTACGATAATGAAATATCAGTGTACAATTATTTACCTTTATTGTTGTAGTTGTTGTAAATGACGAATCTAAGCACTCCACATTTTCACGAATAAACATAGTTATCTGCTTTATCCCGTGCGGCGGACCCACAGTTATCTGCTTTATCCCGTGCGGATCCCGTGCGGCGGACCCACGGACGGGCATCGTAACGTTACCGGGCGTTATACGTTTTCATGAGTGACTCCGAGCCGCAACCTAATTTAAGACGTTGTCACGTCAAAATATAATACAAAATTGCACAAAAAATTTAATATAATACTTATTTAGTTTTATTTTTTCGTAGATAGCTTAAATTTTGGTGCTTGCAACAATGTTTGGCGGAGCTTTCCAACTTCAAAAGGAACTGTCACATATATATATATATATATATATATATATATATATATATATATTATATATATATATATATATATAAAAGGTGTTTTTATGCATATGTAGTATAAAAAGTGTTGATCCTTAAAATCTTATATTATTTAATAAACGAGTAAAATATAATGGTTATCTAGTTATGAATAGTTGTAACACAATGATGTGGGATTTAACTAGGTGTTAACTAGGTGCATTGCCTATCAGTTATTAACCACTGTAACGCCTAAACAGACGTAGGCACTAATTATATTGCAGTTTAATTAACTGTTGTTTACTTTGAGTAATGAATTCGTACAAAGGCTGAACAAAGGTGTGTATTACATACGCCAATGGGTGGAAAAATTCTTTTATGGAACATTAGTTTTGTCACATGAAAATAACATTGAAAATGTAACGCTCATATACTGTAATAATAGGCAAAGCCCTCAGCCATTCTTCACAAAGTTTTCAATTGCCGGAGGTTACATAGCAATTTACTTCGACAAACTCATGCCTTATGTGTTTAGTAGAAAATTTTGCGTTACTTAAATAAAGATTAAACATGCGTAAATTTTGATATAGGGTAGCAATTCCTAGATGAACCATGTTTTGTTTTCAATTTCTTGATTGAGTATTAAGATCAAAAACGACATGCACGTGTTTTATGCTCTCAAAGATAAATACAATTGTTTTTATAAATACCAATCACCCAAAGCGGTCTAAACGATTTTTAAACCCGTATAAGAAGTAGAGTTTTGTTTTTCGAACTTTCTTAGTACTTAGAAACATAACATTTTACACACAGTGCCTCCTGACGACAGTTGAAATAAAAAAAAAACAATATTCGTAGAGAAGAATATACATACAATATACAATATCTCTATATAGGATAAAATATTGTTGCAACCCCTAGACAAACTATATTTTTTATAGTTTATAAGTTTGCTTTGGCGTCAGCGGAGTGATTCATGGTACCCATGTCCCAGTTCTGACACAAACTAAACAGAACTATTTGCAAACAGCAAAAAATGGAATACATTTTCTATTTTACATTATATGACAATGAATATTTTATTACACTTATTCAGTTTTGAAAAAGAGTACAGTTTTTATTTCAAATTCCTACAGGTTGGAAAATTCCCAGTTTTCCCATCTTTGATTTAAACAAAATGAAACTTTATATTAAATCATTAAATAAATGATTTCTTTATCATTTATATAAAGAACATAAACACCTCTACACCTGTATTCTTAAGCCTGTAGGCCTCCAGACAAATTAATTTCTAAATGTTCTAATCGTTGCAAGCACTTTTAAAACGAACAGCATAATATCATTATACCTAAAATACCCCGTATAGCTTCACAATTAATATTGCTGATGTTGGGTTCAGTATGTAGATAAAGAATGAAATTTACGTTAGACTTATTGATACTATTAAATAAATTGGCTTTCCAACCACGTAAAGACTACTAGAACAACTATTCTAATACTCAAATTACAATGGCTAATTACGACCCAGGTTAGTAACTACGCTAATTAGGCTACTAAAATATATCGCCACATAGGTCTACACTGCATTCATGGCAACCACTGATTTAACTATACTTGCAAATTACATTTACTTAGTAACTATAACCACGGCATCTGGTTATGTCATTAAAATCTAACTACTCTATTTTACTGGAATTACAACTTATCATTTCCTATTTAATTTAAATGGAATAAAAACTATTGCATTTCAAGAATATTACAAAATCAAAGGCAATTGTAGAGTATTTAAATGTGTTACATTTACAAAATAAAAGCCTACACGGTTATTTTAATTATCTTGCAATAATAAGCCACATTGGTCCTAATACTTTCTGCATTTGCTACGTTTTTATATTTAGTGACTTTGGATGCATTAGTACAGTGTTATGTATTAAAATATCATAGTGGTAGCAGGATATCATTAAACAGTAAGTTTGATGATAATTAGTTAAGGTCATTTATTAAATTATTTCAATTACGTACAAAATTATTATTTTACATTATTAAGGAGAAGCGATGTTATGTAGGTACTTAATAAACTAATTTTTTACTGTATTTTAGTGTCTTAAACGATAACAAGAGGATCCTATTTTGTAAATTTGAAGTTTATTTAATCCGATAAAAAAGGGCATCACAGCATTATAGGTATATAGAACTGATTTTTCTACAATGTTGAATTAATAATATAAATAACACCATCAATCTCAACATAACAATATCACTATGTTAGAGATGTAGCCTCGAAAAGTGTTTTATAAATATGTATAACACAATATCAATAAACCTTTAACCCTCCAACTGTATATCATATTTTCCACAGTGTCGCCTATATTTGGTGGTTTTGCAGGGGCATTTAAAAAAATTCATAAAAAATTCAATAAGTATGGTAAATATGTTGTTAAATATATAATTTTGTTTATAAAGATCTGTAGAACAATTTTAAATACATTTTAAAATCAAAAAAATGTTTTTTTTTTATTTTTAAAAAAGGTCAAAACTTTTTTTGTTTTTTTTCACTTAATTTTTTTACTTTCAGTGTATATAACATAATTTAATTGATATGTTTCTAAAAAAATTAGATTGCTATAAAATCTGTAATTTCATAGTGAATACAAAAATGTATAACTTTATAATGATATACTAAAAAAGGTATTACTATGCTCTTATTATGCAAGCGGTTACCTAGCAACGACAAAATAAGAAAAACTTCGTCCGGGTAAAACTTTATCCCTTTCACTTGGTTCAAGTTCGGACAAATCTGGAATGTAATCATCATCTGAACCTGATTAAAAATCAGTTAATTCGTTCAAATCAACCAAATTAAAATCAATTTCATCATTATTTGAAGCCAAAGCTCAAAAGAACCAAGAAAAGTCTCTCGAAGTAACCCAGCGTCGTTATCTTCGTTTTCCCTTTCGGTCAATTCACTAAGATTTTGGTCCGCAAGAATTTCCCTAATGTCACTTGACCGACTAGGCTCACCCATTGTTACTCTAACACAGTAAAACAACAATACTAGCGCAATAAAACATACCAAATATCGCCACGAGAAACAACAACACCGCTCGTTCACAATCTCGCGAACACTCGACGTATTTCAACCGCGAGAAATCATCACGTCAATTGGTTGTATCGATACTGTCTGGAAACAGACAATAAGGAATTCAAAAGTATACAAAACGATTGCCTATTTCATTAGCTTTGAAAAGATATATCATTTATGTGTCTTTGCACGGCATTTGGATTTATAAAACCTATAAAGCCAGTACATGTTGGTCGGCGAAAATATCACCGGTGACACTTCAGAAACGACCGATTCGGCGCAAAAATCGCCGACCGACAGAATACAGAAGTACAAAATAAAAGATGTACAAAATTTTATTTTATACCTGAAGATGAAATCACAGATTTCTAAATATACATCGTAAGAGAAATAAAAGTTTAAAAATTATTAAAGGTTTATTCATATTGTGTTATAAATATCACTTTGTTTTTCATTTATAAATTATGTACATAACAACATTGGGTATATTTAACACGAAGAATTTATCGCTGTTCTTTAAACTAGTGTAACTCTTTCCCTTCTTTAATTTACAAATCATTCATCTAAATTTTTTAGATGTGCATTTAGTTCTAATAATTGTTATGACGTAATACATACGAAAACAGGCTCTAATTAAACCTCATCCATTAAAACACATTAGGCTGAAGCCTTGGACGTAAGGCAATTAATAATTATCTGGCAATTTCTGTTTCGAAAAATTATGTAATTTTAATCGACGATAATTTGAAGTAGATGGTTTAGTTTTTTTTTAAATGTTTAAAGAAAAAAAAAAACATTGACTAGTGTCTCAAGCAAATTCAGATTTGATTTAGTTAATACAATTTCTATTAATGAAATGGACCTCTTTTAAATAGGCGTAAATAGGGTTTTAAAGTGTCTTTTACTTATTAATTTTAAACCTGTTTTAATAATGAGCATTTAAAATATTCAAATAGGAGTGCAGAACGTGATTTAAATGGATCACATTAAGTACGTCACCAATTGATTCCAGTTATGTATTATAAAGTAGGTAATCTGATGTAGGACCTCAGGATGTTTCCTCTCTACTAAATTAAATCACGAAATGAAAACATTGAATTCTTCAGGATGAAAGTCATTAACTTATCCGACATTCAATTCTCAACCTCTCTTTTACCTGTCCGACTAATATTGGGTTTTGGTTGTTTTTTTTTTATTGGAAATCGCTACTATAGAAGAGATTGAACTACACAATCACATTCTGTTATATAATTTATCTCGATTTTGTCAGTTTTGAGGGGTGTTCTTTCATTTCCTTATCTAAGTGAAAACTAACAAGCCAGTAACTTTTTAAACATTACCCACTTTAATTATTGTTTGGAAATAAAACTGAATTGTTAAAGTTTTAATCAATGTTTTCAACAATATTGCCTATATTTTATGTTTATAAAAGCATTACAAAATTGTATTAAACAAAACAAATATTACTTGATAGTTCTTACAATTTCGTGTTATTATTTAGGTACAATTAATATAAATCTGGTAGTTATCGCTAATGCTCACGCAACCAGATGTATATATAATTAAAATAATAAATTTATTTTCTTAAATTACTATATAACGTTTAATTACAGTTTCTATTATTATATTATTTATTGAATAGTTTTTAAAGAAACGAGTGGTTCTAGAAAAGATATTGACAACCCTTTGGTGAATTGATGTGAATAAAATAGTTTTTAAAGCAATGGCAAAAATAAAACACATTTATAGAACTCATTATAAAATGTTATAGGTACATAATCTTACGTGTATCTACAGAAAGAAGAGAAAGTGTATTGCTTATCATGTTATTTTGTCTGACGTTGTTGCTCAAACATTTACGATGTACAAATTTATAGACATAATGAAATTTTTATACTAAACATAATATCCTTTTAGACGCTGATTTAATACATTTATTATAATATAAAATGATTAATGTATTGATGAATTCGGAGACTCTTGGCCTCTTAATTATTTCTTGACTATCGATAGTATGTATAATATTAAAGATTGGCTGAGCGATAGCGAATCCTGTTACTCGAAAAGCTTAAACAATCAGTACTGTCGGTCAGTTCGCAATATATTTTGAAATTGAAGCGCTATATGGACTTGAAATTTTAAACTAACCTACAATTACGAGGTCTTCAATATTACATAAGAAATAAACTTGAATTTTTCATAACGTCACGTCAGGGGTGTATTCCTTCCTTATCTTCAAAGAATTTTGGTTTCAATATAGGTGGGTTTTAATAACCAACAAACCACAACACATAACTAAAAGTACTAAAATAACTGTGATTTTACTCATGACAATCAATATAGACTCCACTTAATAAGCACCGTTTACAGCTTTCTTTTCATCAGCTCGGATCGCATTAAAAATGTTTGGAAGAACTAAAACAGTAAAACGTATTTGAAGGAAATATACAGACGTGAGTGCACTGTTTATTTGTTGAAGTCAGACACAACGGGTAACAATCCAGATATTGTACTCAGCTTCTACTTCGTCCCCCTCATTCCATTAATTTCAGATGAAAACATTCCTTTTCATCCCTAACAAGCTCCTCGATTTGGGTAGCTTTGCGAGTTCATTATTATTATTAAAAATTCAGCCACTTTCGTCCTCTCAAGTTGAAAAACATTTTTTTAATTTCATATTTATTCTGTACTATCTAAACAGTTAAAATTCTTTATTTCCTATCTCATAATGAGTATAGAATATAATGATCACAATGCTCTTTGGATTTTACATAAAATATAAAATGTATAAAACTGAATGGCGCAAGTAGTAAGTTATAAATATGTGAAAACCCCTAAAATATGTAAAAAAAATATCTATATATAACAATTATTTGATTGAATAACCATTATTGAAAAATCAATATGTAAACTTTCTTATCGACCCATCCGATATTTTACATCGAGGTGTTTTGTATTATTTTAGAGAGGTCAATCTCCTTCGAAGCCTATTCTCCCCGTCTATATGAGCCACTGGCCTGTGTAGTTATCATATGAAACAGGAAAATAGAGAGATTTGATTATTCAAGGTTTATGGTACTGTTCAAAAATGCTACCATCATAGACAGGTTTAAAACCTTCGCTATCTTCATCTGAACTCCAAAATTCAAGATCTTAGATATCTTGGTCATTGGCACTCCAAGTTTAACCAAATAATAAATATACTGTTATTGTTTGTAATTCAGTCAAATACTAAGTTTATGTCTTATTTTTAAATAACATTTTAGGTGTATTCATAACGCATAATTTAGGAATACTTGCACTATCTCATTGTATCGGAGACGTGGTAACAAACGAATGCCTTTTGTCACTAACAAAGTATGGCCAGGTTTTTAGAATGTACATACGGAAAATGGAATAGTAACTTTATAACTTGCTGTTAACAATATTATTTACAACAAGCATTCCTAATTTGAAAAGTAATATTTGATTATGCAGCAGTAGGCCTAGTTATGATTATTCAAAGAAGTATTTAAGGTACTACCCGGTTTGCTACGAAACACTGGACCCACAATTTTGGTATAACCGTTACCCATTTTTGCACTACTGTTATGTATTTTAAGGGTTTCTAAGCACCTTTGCGAATTTATGAATCAGATGTAAATCATAGGTCTCGACGTTGGAATGCCAATATAATAATGTGCTGTTTGGCTACAAATCCATAGAAAACAATAAAGATTGAGTAATAAATTATATAGTCTGTCGTGTGCTATGATTTTTTTCATTTTGGTATTAACGCATACTTTTAGTAAATTGTATATTAAATCTCGAATTTTTAATAAGATAATTTGGTTAAAATTTAAATTTCTTTAAAATGCTTCAACAAGTGAATTCTTTTTTTTATAAACTCATTTTATCCTAGTGCATTTTTACATAAAATCTAGAATTTTTAATCAGCTAACTGGTATTTGGCTAAACTTAATTTTCTTTAACAACCTACGTACTTAATTTTTATTACAATAAAAATATGATTCATTGTAAGTACATAAATACAACGATATTATCGTCAAAACCTGTGGATAACTCATTTTACTACCTAAAAATAGATGTTTCATATTGACAGAAACCACAAGGTTTGCATCGAATTGAAATAAATTTATCATGTGATCTATTAAAATGAGACTTCTAAATATTCTCATCCATAAGAATTGACTAGTCATTTTGAACAGCTTTGGAAACCCGAATGTTAAGTGTTATACACTATGTATACGTTTAGTATTAAATGGGCAGGCTTAAACAATAACGAGAGGAGTTAAACTATAAGTCCGTGTTAATCACGGATGATTACGTTCAACAAGTTTGAAATTGTCTGAACCGGTCAACATGCCCAATACCGGCTGTCAGATCTGCAAGATTAGATTCTCATGTTGGTTGGATGTAATACCTAGATTACCGCTCTAGCTGATGTTACATCTTATCTGATACAACATTGGTCCAATTACGTATCTACTGACCATCAAACGTTACTTTTAAACGTTTACTTGATTAAAAGTAAATTAAAATTTTTCAGTAATACTAAAATATCTTTACGGCATCAAATAAATACGATATAGGGTTTTAAATAAAATTGTAAATGGTCTGATATTGTGAAAGTATTAACAGACAGATGAAATTATTAATTTATTGTCACTTTGTAGTCTATGGTGTACAACTTTTCATTACACTAATGTACTTATGTTTTGTTTAAAAAAACTCTCCGATCCATATATAAAAGTTATTTTAAATGTAATTAATATAGTATCTCCACAAGATTGTTGTTGGATTTTGAAATATTAATTTTAAAAGACAATATATTGAAGTATATTTTTTAGGGAATAGTAAACTATAATGACTGTTTTTATTTTTTTAAATTACGTCTTAAAATGTACGATGGGCAATACAACTTAACTTATGTTTCACTACTAAACTGTCTAGGTAACAAGTTGCAGCTGCTATGAAAAGTATGAAATAAGTTACCTGAATTTTTATACTATGATCACTAAGGGTAAAATAACACATCGGTGGAAAGTTGGCTTATTGTGGAATCTACGGAAAGAAACGTAGTGTTACTGAATTTCTGTATCACTGAGTGATGGCGAATAATTCTTCCATCATAAAAAAACTAAATTCAAAATAAGAATAATAAATACTTGTTATCTTATTCTATAACTAGCATACCCTTTGCATTATTATAGGCAGTGTATAAATTGATATTTTTGAGTTCTGATTTTGAACAGACCAGTAATAATTCTCTTAGAATTTAAAATTACTTTCTAAATTGGTGGCTAATTATGTCATAAAATTACGTATTTTCTATGGCCTATTTTGTAAGCTTTACTTCCTAAAAGAGTATATAATAAAAAGGTAAGGATGAGAAGTGTTGTTATTCAATATTAAACATGTAAATTGAATTTTATATATATATATATATATATATATATATATATATATATATATATAAAATTGTGTATACTCTAAAATATATTATGTTTACTGTAAAATGTGAAGTCTCCGATTTATATATTACTGTAAATATTTTCACACCTAACCAATAATTTCAATCATGATAAAATTATGCGATTAAAACAGTATTATTTAAATATGTATTGTGATATAAATTTCTAATGCTCTTTTATCTTTAGAACTATAAAAACAAACCTTCCGTAATAAGTAAATTCTATGTATGATTAATGTAATTTTTTATAGGTAACAAACAAATTTCTTTTATAGCTAGATATCATCGTTGTCATAGTTTTGAGTGAATTTTTTAGAGATTTAGGGTAAATATTAACTAGCCCTTACATATTTGTGTAAGGGCATCTGTACATATTTACCTCAACATATTTCGATCTCAAAATAGTAAGAATCCTTGTCGTATGATGTCGTTAGATTATGTTCGTTCAACAATAATTTATTTCAATAATTATTCTTTCCAAGATCAACTTATCTATATGAGAAGAGCTTAACTAACAAATTATTGGGGACAATTTGTAAGACATAAAGTTGTCACTATTCGATTATGAGTAGTTAAAACGTAAACATTTTATGTTTATGTTTAACTTGGCCCTAGAATCCCACATCCTAACCGTTTGACATTTAAACTATACGACACTACCGGAAGCCGATAATTATCCAGCATGATCAGCCTTCTAAATCTTAGCTGTTTATAAGTCTACCAAAAATTTACTAGTTTGAATGAGGCTAAAATGTATTAACGACTTGTAAAACCAGGTGTTTGAACAGAAGTGTTATAGATGTATACAAGCAGTTCATGGAAGGTGGTGGTTGGTCGAGAGGGGAGGGTGTAAAATAACGCCGTTGTTTAGTACCCGATTATACCCCAGTCCCTTGTAAATTTCCTCTCTCTGAACCGCTCAGGATTTCCTTGTCTTACAACGCTTACCTACTATGGGAAGGGTTTATTTTAATTATCGTTCTTTTTTATGTATTTTTTTTAATATTAGTACAACAACATTGTATTTTAACGAACTTACGTGCAGTGTAGAGTTGATATTATGTGTGAAATTGATTTCTATATAGGACACATCGAACTCGATAAGCGATAGTAAGCATCTTTACATTTTTCTTGTTAATAACCAGAGTGGCAATGAGAAGGCTATAGAATACAAAGTGTAATTATAAAAAATAGAATGTATGATTTAAAAGGGGGTATATTTAGTAATTTTCCAAACAACATCAACGCAGCTTGTTATGTGACATGAGGTGGGACTTACGCCTTCCTTTTATAGTTAACACATAATTACTTAGAATTTCAAACCCTTATTTGAGGAGTATAGGCTCATCTATTTTTCTACCAATTTTAGGTTTTAGTTAAATGGCTTATAAGGTTAAAAAGAAACACTTTCTATGTTGTGTCAAATTATATTTTCCATGATCAATGCAAAACCATTTGAAACTATTTCTAAAAAATTAGGTCTGCATGTAATAAAATAGGGCAGTGACACATTAATCGAATAAATACAGAAACTTATTAATTCCTTTGTTTTAAACTTTTACTGTTGTGTTATGTTTGAAAATGTCTTACCGGTCATTAAAAATCCGTAAGGTTAAGAATACATTTTCACTGGTTGGGATCAATTTATTTTATTTTAGTTAATACATTTTTGCGGTTGTTGTATACTTTAATTTTTTAACTAGACTTTATTCACTTTCACAGACATAGGTGGGGAATAATGAACAACTCAAGTGTCGAAACCTTTATGAAAATAAACCTATAGAAATGAATTATCAAGCAAAACTTTAAGTTAGTGCGAAGATATCATAAAGAAAATTGGAAAGACAGTGATAAAGTACACATTTCAAGCTTCTCGAGAAATAATAATAACGGTCAGTAAAAAATATTGTAACACAAACATACTTTGGTTATAAAAGAATTTATATAATATAACATAACCTTAAATCACATGGAAAGTGTTTATAAACTGTATCCATGTCTATAATGATCATTATGATCAAGAGGGGAAATAATATTTGCGCATAAATATAGAAGCATTCAAATTCGAAAAGGTTGTGCTGAAAATGAAACTAAGAAAGCAATCTCAATTATAATTTCTCACAATAAATATTACTTTTGATAATTTTACTTTATTATAATCAGATAATAAATTAGAAAACGGTTACCTTAAATGTTTTGTAAATAATTGTTTTAAAATGTAATTTTATGAAGGATTTTAATAAAAATTTAAATCAATTTTAATGTTAAAAAGTAACGATATTTTAAAATGAATCAAAGTTCGAAAATTAAGTATTTACTATGTAAACAGTGCTGCTTGTGTTCCATTAGCAATATTTTAAACTTATATCGCTTGAACATCATGTATTGTTTTGTTATACCATGACCACATATTTGTTGAAAAATCAAACATGTAAGTTAATGTGCATAGCCATTATATTTCACTAATATACTAGTAACATCTTAATGTAAGGACATAATATTATAATAAGGTATAACTATTGTGATGTAATATATTGTTAGATACTGATAATTAATTTACAAATTGTTAAATTTTTTTCAATATGTAAGCTGTTATGCATATTAATTTATTACTCCTAATTATAAATCACTGTTTAGTGTTGCATTTAGCTACTTAAATTTCTCCCTTAAAACTTAAAGAGCTCAGTATAATTTAACTGTAAGCAGAAAGAATATTGTTACTTACAAAAACAAACCTCGGCTGACCACAAATTACACATTACATTTGAGTAGCATTTCTAATGTCCTAAAAGTCTCTTTGTAACTATGCATTTATTTAACACACGATCGAAAAGAATTGTTTTGTTTTTAGCTGAACGTGCTTACCCAGAACTAGAAGGTCTGTGGGAACATAGCAATATAATATTTATCAATTGATCATGATCTAATTGAAACGCATTGAATTTATTATGCAAATTATGGCAAAGTCCAATTTTTGTACCAAGGTGTCTGTTTTAGGAAATAATTAAAAATTATAATATATATGTTTACATTATAATTTAACACCGTATTGTCATATTTCATTGAGTGGAACGTAGTTATAAACTTGTACAAAATCTAAGAAGGCTGACTAACCACACTTCTATATATGCTGCCTTCCCTACCTCTTCACTCGTCTTAGAAAAATAAGGATCACTTCGATCCTCAGACAAGTTTTCGGTGACCACAATTTCCACTAATTTGTAAGTTTAAAATACGTATTAAATGTATGAGACAGACGCATCAAATAATTATATTAGATTGACCTTTTGATTCCTATGACCACTAAACTTTTAGAAGGGCTTCCAAAGAGGTTGGGATTTTAAAATGTGCATGAGAAAGTTTCAACCTACAAAACAATTTTTATCATACTTTGTCATCTGAACATTATATGATCATTCAAAAACTAGTTCAAATTATTTCTTACTTCTGAAGTACTTTATGGAACTAAGAACATTTTGTTTAATTTCATTGTAAATTTCTATTATTTAACAGAAATAATACCTTACTTTTTTATATAATAACAAGGACTACGCTACACCTCGTGTTGGACAATAGTATTTGTTGCGGTTCAATGTAAAATTTGATGTATATATCTAATTTACTTTATGACAGGCAGAATGACAGTCAAATGATAGATACATTTTTACATCCCATAGTACACAAAACAGACATTGTCTCATCCTACCGAGTGACAGACTTCAACTCCGCTAAGCCAAGTCCCATGGATGGACATGCAACATCATAGATCTTATATTTTAATATAGAAATGAATATTCGGCAAAGTTACAAATCTAAAAATTAAAATATATCAAGTTATCTTGCAATAAATAGTATACACACTCCTCATTAAAAATGGTCCATATTGAAATTTACAGGATATAATTCATGTAAACCATATCACCATAAAATATTGTTAGGTATTTTTAAATAGCGAGGATACTTCTTGTGTTCATATGTTACCAGGTGAAATCTCCATCTCAATCTATTTTACTGAGTTCGTTCATAAATAAATTCTGCTAATTTATATTTCCCATCATGGACCACAGACGACTAATCTACAATAATTTAAAATATCTTATGCTCAGTTAAAATCCACAGAGTAAAACATACTAATCGAGATCACAGTTTTCGTACTAAATTAAGGTCCAGGCAAAAGTTGCAAGTCTGTAGTTACGATCTTGTGCAAGCTATCGTACAGAAATACCATTTGACGGACTGTAAGTCAGTCGTGAATGCAATGTTCTTTCTATACCGAAAAGTTATAGGCTTCGCTAAGGCTAAAGAAATACAATTATATTTCCATACATTTTCTCTCAAAGTGACGTACCCAAAACTCAAGAGTTACATTTTCAATAAGAATTATCGTTATTATTTTTAAATTGTAGGTATTATAATAGATAGTATGTTTTTGTTACTAAAGGTTATCATCGCTGTACAAATATTACATATACCTATAAAAGTGTAAAATTAAAAAAAAATTCAACAAAACTTATAACATAGTACGCTATCACCAAACCATACCAGTAAAACAACAAATATTTAAAAAAAAAGCTGATATTATAGTGTACTAGAACCTACTGCATGTCTCAATAAAAGTTTTTGCAAAATATTTAAAACATTTCAAAAATATATTCTATTGCAATATAAAGTCAGGCCTTGGTAATATATAAGTGAGATTATAATAACAGGTAAAGCGTAATAATCAATCAATCAAATTGGCAAGAAGTCTGTTGAAACGGATCTGTCACGTGACCGGATCCTGTAACTGACAGTGACACTGCTACCGGTCTGTTACACGTCGTATTTGTGCCGGACAATGCGGACTGCACTGTAATATTCCTTTGTGCTTGGAGAAATGCTGTGTCGGCTATGCATATTAAACATCCATTCTAAGGACTTTTATGCTACAAAAATATAGCTTAAATGTAAATTGTGGAGGATTTAAACTTCGTTGTGGAATAAATAAATATATAAAACTAAGACCGAGAAATTGGTTTTTTAATACACGTAATCTATTTTAGAAAATAATTGTTAAACTTAATGTTGTAGAATCTTGGAGCGTTAGAAAAAAGGTTTATTGTACCATCACTAATATAAATGAATACAACATCTTCCAATATAACTTTTATTTAGGCAAAGGCCTTTGATCCCGAAATGCCTTACAGAAAATACAAGTTATATTGGAAAATGTTGTATTCATTTATACTAGTAATAGTACAATAAACTTAATATTAGTTTTTAACAAATCTAGATAATACACTTGCTAATCTAATATTAACGATACACTCTATATAACTTATATCTTTTGCTTTATTATAAGATTTACAATACCACAGAACAGTAAACTGTGCTCTGAAAATAATCCTCTATCTTTTAAGATGCTTACAAGCATCAATAAAAGAATGACTTTCTAAAGAATGGTTTATGGTTTGTGTGATGAAAATTTAACATTTTGTCATACTTTTTCCCCCATTCGGTTACTCGGTTTTCAAATAGGTTTAGTTCATTATTTTAACTATAATATGAGGACATGTTTTTTTGGGATTGACATGGTAGACTCGCGCACAGACTCTCGCTATATAAGCTAAGAGAACCGAGATACCATTTCCGTAACGGATAGTAATTTCCGATTTTATAACAGGTAATCAACCATTATCACTGCTTTGAAAAATATCTTATTTTATTAAACATACAATTGGAACCATTTTTACCTTTTATAATAATTATTAGGGGTTCGTATTTGTAATTCATATTAGGCCTACTTTCTTGACAAGCGGGACAGAAATAGATGGGCATGCTTGAACAGAGGTGCCTGTTCTTCTTCCACGGTGACATAACTCTGATAGTGCTAGAGCACTCTATCCCTCCTCGTGTGTTCTCATGAGAAGGCGGGCCTTACCTCTATCCTTACCGAGCGTGAATGACCTGTCTCACCGGTTTCTTAGTTTCTTGTCTTAAGTGGCAGCAAACATATTATAGTAAAATTTATCTTAATTTATTTATTTTAAATTTTAACGTGGCAAATTTATAAACCATGTAAAATTCATCATATTTATATAACTTAATAACATATAAGACTCTACTTGACTTGCTTATATCTGCAAATAACTTCATGAAGTTGTCCATTGAGCAATTAGCAAAAATGATAGACGTTGAATTTTTTGTGTTACACATTTAAAATAGATTATCGAAGTAGAAAAATTTAAATAAATATATAAAATACTATTTGATTTTCTGGGTACATTGGACTGATTTTACCTTCAAATCACGTAGTGCCTATTTGGGCAGGCTCCCAACTTCTATAGTCATCCACGATTAAACTAGTTAACAGCTATCCAACGTTTGGAACCACACACTTAAACTTTGTAACCTTCCACAATAGCTGATTATAAAGACGGACGTGGCGACCATCGTATTACTATTATAGTTGACAGATTGTTTAAAAACCAATATCACGATAGCAGTTTAAAACTCCATGAATAGAACCATGGTTAATATAATAGATAAGCTCTGTATTGTCTATTACAAGGATACTAATTTAATAAAACAGACTGTAAATTATCTTCATAGCATAACCTAGTCCAGTACAGGATTTGTCTCTGTCAAATGCCAGTATAGGAAAATCTATTAAGTGTTTTAGTATCATAATGTTACAAACAAGAACATAGCGGTATTACTATTTACGAGTAGTTTAACTATACCGTGTAGATATTTTTCCATAAAATAAGCGTGGTTTATATTGTAGACAGTGGCATGTAAGGTAAATAAACCCAACATTGAAAATTGTAAGCGTATCCCCTTGTACGTTAAGGATAACCCTACATGGGATAACGCGTAGAGCGCTTTATCTCCTACAATATTATAGTATTCCATTTTATAGCTAAATTAGAGGGTATTTATTTTTATTATGCTACGAGGCACAATAATTTGAAATGATAAAATTTTTTAGTTATTGAAATATTGCGTTTGTTATAATTTTTGAAATCAATGAGATACCTAAAAAGCGCTTTGGTCATTCAGATGGAAACCACACGATTAGATTTTAAATTAAATATTAAAATCTTAGTCGGCTGAAAGAATATTACAACTGTAACTCACAAATATCCTTACCAAAAATTATTATTTTTTCTATAAAGACTTACTAAATGTAAACAGCTAATACTGTCGTATTAAAATGTTGCGCATATTGTTACTTCGAGAGCATTTTAAACTGGGAGTGTGCTACAACTAATAGACCTAATTAACTACTTATTGAATTGTTAGATAACTATATTTTAAATAACTATATATGATTGAAAAAAGGTTACATATTGGGGTTAATTATCAAATTAAATTATTTTATTTTATAATAACTTTTTGGATTTTTCTAAATTATAAATATGTTATTTTGTATGGTAAGGTCTACTACAATATATTTAGCAGTTAAACAACTCAAAACTAGTTTAATGCGGAATAACTTTTAACCTAATAATAAATGTAGGTTAACTATCATCAACCTAGCCTTTAAGATATCTCGAGAAAGACTTAAAATTTAGATGTAAAATTTAGTATCAATCTCTATTTTTAAATAAACAACAAAAATGGTTCCATGACGGTTCATTTTCATTCATGGGATGCAGCTGAGCTTCATAGCACTGAATAGGCTGGTATATTTTCTCTTTGGTCTACCAAAAATAGGTAAGACTATCTTTTCTGACTGACCATCTGGAATTTGACTCGTAGGACACCTAGTAAACAAATAAATTAGTTATTGCTTTAGAATTATGTCATTTTTCGCTACGTCGTTATGCTCACCCTATGCTAAAATTTAAGAATTTAAAAAAATATTTAACTACATATTTGTTACAGTAAACAAAAGTTAATGTATAAATGTATTAAAATTTTTGAATATTTTAACTTACCAAGATTAGGTAATTCTTACGGAATATATATATATATATATATATGTGTGTGTGTGTGTGTGTGTGTGTGTGTGTGTGTGTGTGTGTGTGTGTGTGTGTGTGTGTGTGTGTGTGTGTGTGTGTGTGTGTGTGTGTGTGTGTGTGTGTGTGTGTGTGTGTGTGTGTGTGTGTGTGTGTGTGTGTGTGTGTGTGTGTGTGTGTGTGTGTGTGTGTGTGTGTGTGTGAAAACATATTATAATTGGGTGTTACTAATGAAAACAACTTACTAATAAAGCCAAATATGTTTTTTTAAGTTATAAAATAACATAATTATAAATTCAATCCAACTGTAAGAGACTGGCAGGAAAGTTTTTAAAATGGTATCTTCTTGTCTGCCTGTAAATTATTATTATTAGAATTATTATTAGAGAATTATTATTAAAGTCTTATTATTAGAATTTGGGATTTTACTTTGGCACATTCGTTCCTGAAATTTGAAAAAAGTTTATAGAGACGATATGAATGCGATTTGTGTAATAGGATTCTTTTTCATTATTACAGCAGCAATAATATACTCAGTATATGTGTAGAATAATAAATATGTATTAGAAACCACGGATGAGAACTTTCCCTTTGAAGAACATACATATTGTAAGCGTGTATATCAATCATACAACAAAAGGAATATCTTTAGAGTAGTTAAATTATAATAGCTACAACTGGTAAACGTATTGTTTAAACGGTTAATATAACAAGAATCTGGAGATAGCACGTAACATTATCCTGTCCATGACACTGACTTTATAGTCCAGACAATCCCACTATATATTCTCAAAGATATGTCACACTTCAATATTCCATTTCACCAGGGGGGCAATAAGTCGAAGTTATGTTATTATTCCTTTTTGAAAGTTTTATCATATAAACACTAACAGTTGAAACTATTTTATATACAAATGTAATCGTAAAGACTTACAATATTTAATTGTAATATTATTATATTATATTAATGTAGGTCGTAAGTATCTTTTTCTATAGTTATTTGTGCTCCCCAAAACTATATTTAACTTCTTCAAAATGTTATGTCTCTTATCATATGGTACGTCTTTTATGTCATGACAAGCACCTGGAATTGACAGGTCGATTGGGTTCTTAGTAGAATAAAATATATACCATAAAAAACAACTATCAAATCACAGTCAGGATCACAGACTCTCTCTCTACTGGTTCAGATCACCGAAAGATTGCGTCACTTATTATAATGATGTATAAAGAAACATGTATTTAGCAATTATGATCAATTATAATGAATATCTACATTACCAAATATATAGGTCTTTACTTTGGAGATCGATGTCATGTATTACGTGTAGTATGCTCCATATTATACACAATGTAATGAATCTTCATAATAGAAAAACGTTTGATAATGAAACAATGTTAATGATTAATATGAAGGTATATTACTTTATAAATGTCATTATTAATTAAATACAAATAAAAGCCTCTGAAGTAGTCAGTAGTTTTTGTACAATGATGTTGGATTGAACTAGGTGCATTTTCAATGAATGCTTACTTATTGCATTGAGCCAACACATGTATGCACTAATTATATTGTAGTTTAATTAACTGCTGTTTACTTTGAGTAAATAACGACAATGTATGCTGTACGATGGTATGTATTGCATACGGTAATGATGAACAATTCTCTTATTGTAGCATTTTAGCTAGAACATAAAACTACTAATGGACTAGAACAACATTTAATAAAAATAAAGGCATTTTTAATAAGGTTATGTAAAGCAAACCCCTCAATAAACCACTAACTCATCATTAATTCTCCAACTTCCTAATATTCTTGAAAAATATAATTTTCTAAACATATAACTTGTTATAAAGATCAAACATCTGTAGGGGTTGATAAAGAAATTCATAAAATAACTGTTTACTCATAAAAGAGAAGCGCGCGTATTGAGCTATTAGTGGACTTCTGGTACTAGAAATACCTTATAAAGTTAATTTCTATGATAAAAAAATTTACAATAAAACGTATTATATATTCTATTAAGCGGGGCATCAATGGAACGATAATACGCTACATAAAGCAGGTGATAATGGCTGATAATTGTTTCTTTTTACCAATGTACACTATTTCTAACCAACGCATTATATCATGGCGAGATATTGAGTGATACTTCGCTACTGTAAGCTGATTAAAATAACCAGAATTATTCACTTTTGGACAGAATTTGGTTTTCTGACCAACTATCTATGTTAAGATATCAAGCTGCATTGGCGCAGAAATTTCTTATACTTAATTAGACTATTTCTAATATAGGTATATTCTCTTTGTCCCGTAATAGATTTTTCTAACATGTATAGTAATTGATTAGGTCAGCTATTTAATATCTTATATCCAAAAAATTAAATTACCGGAAATAGCAGCCTCATTAGCGGAAGTTGTTTTCGGCGAAGAATTATAATTTTAATTAGGTAGACCCTTAAGCATAACATATGCATATACGGATCACAACCAACAAAATATAATAAATCCCCTTGAACTTGTATTAAAAATAAATAAAACACTTATTTAGAGATGTTCCGTGGAAGTTAAAATCCAGATTTCACATCAGACGCCTAGATTGAACCAAATTAAAAAACCAACAAAACAGGTATTTGAAAGAAAACTGAAAGTTTAATTTTTTCAGAATAGATTCATTGATAATACATAAATTCATATTAGCCTACAAACAAAATAAAAACTTTAAGATTAAAATTAAAAAATATATATTATATCAAAAATTATTTGGATATCTCAAAGGTTATCCCAAATTTTACATTATGTTTCTGTAATATACTATACAAGTACAATTTCGAAATGAGACTCAAATGGGATAAAAAGTCTCAATTTTGAGATTTTTTTTTATTACATAATTTACGTCCTATTGGCTATGACCGATCATGCTACTCGTAGCGTTTGACTAAAGTTTTACTATTACAGAAATTACTTCTCAAAATGATAATATTTCATACTTCAACTTTAAAAAGATTGGTATTTATGATAGCAATCGTTCTAAATATCCAAGACTGTAATATAGTCATTCCCAGCAGATTTCGGTACATTTTTGAAAGAAAAGCTTGAAATAAAAAGACTTGGAATGTATGTAGGTTGTCTACAAAAATTTATGTCTTTTATTTCTAGTTCAATTACCATTATATTGAAGTAATTATCGTATAACACGTGTACATTTTTAGTATCAATCGTTTACCGTTATATAAATTTATAACGTTATATAAATTTATTTATATCTTTACAGGTTCGTATAAACTTATGTTCAATAGAACCAAAAATTCACAATAGCATATTTTACGTATTAAAATTGGATATAAAATAGCGTAGTCACAACTTGTAAGTCATGAATTTTGGCTTGTGATTAATTTAACTTCTGTATGGGTTTTACTAACATTCAGACCTCGCAAGCAGTTTTAAAACGAGCAGCATAATATGATATCTAATATAGCTTACATATTTAAAAATTCAATATTGTTTATATGGAATTTTGTTCTGAAAATGGAGTCGTATTTACGTTTGTACTTGTAGCTACTATGTAATGAATTGGCTTCGCAATCAAGTAGTGATAATTAGTACAGGCACTCTAAAACTCTACATTCAGTGACAATGGCTAACTGCAAACCCAGGTTAGTAACTGTGGTAATTATGCATCTGTATATACCACAACAAAGGTCAACTCCACAAACTTGGCGAACACTGATTTAACAATATTTACAAATTGCTTGTACTTACAATAATTACTCCATCTAAATGAAAAAGGATAACGTAGCCTCCTATATTTAAGTGAAATTTAATACAATAATTAAATTTTTTCATACTTCAAAATTCCAGCCTAAGTTGAATTCGTTTACTTTACTACATTAACAAAATATAAGGATACACGGTTGTGGTGATTCTTCTGCAGAAATTAAGGGACACGTTTGACTCACTTAATACGACATATCCTACTACTTTTTTATTTTTATTATTGTCTATAGAAGTATAGTGGGCTAGTAGTAAAGGTTCATCAACTTTATCGTTTTTAAAGTATCCTGATAACTGCAGATGATCGTCAATTATTTTTTATATTACGTAAAATTAATTAATAATCTTGTTTTTTGCATTAATAATTAGGAGTGGTCAACGATAGAATTTATGTATTTTCGTAGAAAAAGTGTATTTTGTGGTGTAGAGTCTTAAAAATAAAACAAGAAGATCGAATATCGAAGAAATGTTTATCGTTTAATATGGAAGGACAACAATAAGCCAACACACGTGCAGAAAATTGCATTTTATAAATTGCTGAATGTATGTAAATAAGTTGTTATCAGTTTTATAATTGATATTGCAATGCGACTGTATAAGTCAAAGTAAATACATGGTATTTATTTATTCAGCTATTGCTATATAGAAGTGTATGGTATCACTCTCATTTAGAAAATTGAGATAAAAATGTTATGCTACAAGCATTGCAGATCAATCAAGTAATTATTATAGTTATGAATAGCACTAATATTTGCTCTATCTAACTTGAAAAACTGCATGTCCTTCATCATGTTAAGTAAAAAAATATAATCGTCTGGAAAGTGAGTAAAAAAGATAATTCAATAAATTGTTACAGCATAATAAGGAACTCAAAACGGATGAAAAATCTGAAGAACGAATGAAATTGTGAATAAAAAATGGTAATTCAGGTTAAGATGAAATTTATAATAAGAATACATGGGGTTTTAACTGTCAATTCAAGCTACTTTTTTTAATTTCACGCAATACTAAATAGTTTATTTTCAATATTAGGTCAGATGGTCGGTATCTTTTGTAAAAACAAGTTCTCTATCGATTTTATGAGAAACCAGATTGAGTGCTTATACAATACACATTGACGGTAGGTTTCTAGATTATGACAGATTAAAAGGCTAACGTTTGCTTTGTTCAATATATTATAACACGGGATGGTACTGAATCGTGCCACAAGAGTAGAAGTAACTTGTATGGGAAAAAGAATATCAAGTTAAAAATGTATCACTGTAGCATTTATATATTTGACAAGAACAGTAAAAACCTATTTGATAAAACCTCACTAACGTGAGATATAAAAGCGGACTAGATTATCCTTGTCCATAATTCATGATTACTCTAACATGTTTCAACACATTTAACCATATTAAACAGAGAACATGTCTAATTAAGTTGTTTCACTAACGGCTTATACTGTGTCCTGGATACTGGGATCAAGGCATTGATATGATAATTACGTTTAGTTTGATTAATGTTCAATATATAATCCTGTACGATGTAATGCAACCATGTACAACAGGATTAAATAATAGGTAAAATGTCTAAACAATTTATATTAAATGCGCTTGTATTTCTTATTTTCCTAACCGTACACATTTTATTCGTTGGCTGAGCGTTTCTCATCAGCTCCCCTTGTTCGAGTGATACCTGTCAACATGTATGTATATTTTTTTTTAGTAGTTTATTAGTGGGTCTTCCCGTTTTTTAAAAGATATTACAGAAACATTTATTTAAAAGCTTGCATTTTCCATGTAACTTCTTTGCTGCTCTAAATGGAACCCACTCTACTTTTATAAAATATTGTTATTAGAAAATATAAGAATTAATCAATGTTTAAACAAACCAAGTACAATTATACGACATCTGAGCTAAACATCGGGCATAATAATTTATGTAGTCTAAAGAAATAATCCATGGAATCAACAAAAAACAATAATAAGAAAAGATCAGGAAATAATCTTCATGCAATCTCAGTGAAACCCGTTAAGCGACCAGTAACGGAACTTACTGTTTCTTCAATGGTTTCAACTGATAATTTATAAAAAAATACAGAAGTGTAAGTTTATTTACCGGGTAACAAAGATTTATGGATAAGAGCAAAACCTGTAAATTTATTTTTATTCCATTTGACATAAATTAAAAGATCTAAAAAAAACAACTAAAGGAAAGTCATTTAAAGTAACCCCAGATTCTGCTCACAAGTATCTTATTACCTCTCTAAATTATATTGGACGTTGGTTGTTCTATTGAAAATCAAGGTTTGGATAACACGCGAAAAATGAAATATTGCACTTAACAATAGTTTTTGTTAAAAAAAGAAAAAAAATTTAAATGTTTTACATAAACTAGTTACCACTCATTTCACTACAAATCATAGGTAAATTTAAACAATATATTTATGACCTTATCATCACAAAAGTATATAGTCAATAAATTGCTTATTTGTAATTAAAATTATATATATATATATATATATATATATATATATATATATATATATATATATATATATATATATATATATAACATTATTTTGTAACAAAAATCTAACTAAATTTTATTTAACTCAGAATAAATTAAATTAGAATTTAATTAAGTTTTCTAAATTACGACAAATCTGTAGAATATAGAAACAGATACATTTCCAACTTAAAAACTATCACCTCCAAACTACAGTACGTTAGTTAGATTTCTCTTTAAAACATTAATAAAGTTCTAATAAACTATGCACAATCAACACAATTACTGGAATACAAAATAGAATGTTGCCATTTAGTTTTCCAATACACCTCTTGACACACTTTATCTATTACATAGAAAACTACAATAATTACTCAATTAGTGTAGCTATTGATATTCTCTAATTATTAGGTCATAGGACATCGAATTGAGAACTATGACACTTGTAGAATTAATGTTACTATTATTAATATAAACTGTAAATATTTAAATACGACGATATAATAATTTACTGTAGTTAATTTTATCAATAATATTTTCTTATCTTCCTTTATAAAGGTTAGATAAGGTACTGAATAAAATCTAATCAAATGCATTCTTAAGTTTTATTTAATTAAATAATTAGGATGATGATCTTTATTCTGGTAATATTTATCGACTACTATATGGATGAATTTGTTCCATAGCAAATTCTATTTTTTTTAAACAGCATTTATTGGAAGCGGTAATTTTTTTAAATTTATAAGACGTTAAGACTAAAAATCTTTTGGTATTTTTACTATATAACAATGAATATTTCAAGAATATAAAAATAATAATTTTGTTCCCTAAAAATAAGAGAGCAAGTAGTTAAAAGGATTACCCACAAAAAGGTTAATTATAACGCAAAATTACAAAGGGTTTGTTCTATTTTCATACAAAAAATGTGGAAGAATATAATCTGGAAAATTATAGTAAGGGTAATTTTACAAGGGTCTGGTGTATAATCGCGTTCTCTAATGCGGAGATATTTTACACCACACTACACCTTCGATCTAATAACCTGAGTGAAACTCTTGTACATACCCATTGTATTTCATTTGAAACACTGTTTTAAAAAGAATATTAAGAACTATTTTATTGATGAAAATAAAATTCACTTTTTATTTTAACACAAGGATAAACACTTTTTTGAATTATTTATTTAATAGGATTCAATTTGTGTACTCCTTCGATAGTTTTGAAACACAAAGAGAAAGGGAGTAGAATTAGTCGTAACTTAAAATTTTAAAAAAGTGATGATTTATGTCTATAGGTTACTAAACAATCTTTATGTGACAAAAATTTCAAATCACACCCCTCCCTTTATCATAACACATTTTTTTCTCCTTTATTACATGAACATAAAGTACAGTAATAGTGTCATACAAAATTCAAAATGTCATACAAGTAAAAATGGTCATTCAATATTAGTGCAGTTCTTTCTCAGCTTGGCGTTGTCACGAACTCTTCAAGCGTGTATATTGGTCTTTTCACTAGGTAGTCTTGAAGTCCTTTCTTGACTCGATTTCCTGTTAGGTTTCTGATGTTTTTTGGGAGCATATTTTTGAGTTTTCTACCAATGTATGATGGTTTTTTTACCAAAAAGAGCAGTGCGGTGTTGAGGCAATATGTATCTGGCAGTATTACGGGTATGGTAGGTGTGGATGTCACTGTTGGATTGGAGGTTTTGTCTGTCAATATGTATGATTGTTTCAAGTATGTAGAGAGCCGTTACTGTTAGTATACCCAGAGACTTGAAGGCTTGTCGGCAGCTTTGAAGTGGTTCCAGTCCAATTAGAGTCCTATCTGCTTTCTTTTGTAAGATGAGTACTCTATTAAGGTTTCCAGCAGAGCTGCCCCAGACAACCAGGCCATATCTGATATTTGATTCCACTAAAGCGTAATAGGCAGTTTTTGCAGCTTCTAAAGTTCCGATTCATTTGATTCGTTTTACTACATAGAGTCTTGTGCTCATTTTTTTCAGGTGTTATTTACTTGTTCTGTCCACGAAAGCTTGTTATCTATTGTGATACCCAAAAACTTGACCTGATTACCTACTGATATATTGGGAAGACTTGGTGTTTGGTCTTTTTTTCCTACTGAAATGCACTTGAGTTGTTTTGTCGCGGTTTAGTGCTAGGTCATTGAGTTTGCTATACATGAGAGCATTTTGCAGTGATGTTAAAGAGTTAACATAAAGTTCTTCTGCTCAGTCATCTTTTATTAAAAGGGTTGTGTCATCCGCATACATTAGACAGTGAGTGCTGTTGTTTTGGAGAAATGACGGAAAGTCGTTAGTAAACAGGATGAACAATATATGGCCTAGCACAGATCCCTGAGGAACTCCTCTGGTAATTGGTTGTAGATTAGATCTGACTGTGCTTGTGACACCGGATATGGTAGATTGTAACTCCACAACTTGAGATCTTCCATTTAGGTAGCTTACAAACCATTTGTTTGAAATGTCTCTAATTCCCAGGGTTAAAAGTTTTTTTGAAATCAGACTGTGCCCCAAGCAGTCAAAAGCCTTGCTATAATCTAAAAATAGAGCTGTAACATATTTTTCAACATCGATGCTGTCTATGATGGTCTCAACAAGGCTAATGGTAGCAGAGGTTGTTGACTTCTGTTTCTGAAATCCGTGTTGGTAGTCTGTGAGTAGGATATGGTGTTTGAGATGTTTCATTAGTCTTGTCAGAACTAATTTCTCAATGGTTTTGGAAAATGTAGAAATCAGTGATATGGGTCTGTAATTTTCAGGTTCTGATGGTGATCCTTTTTTATATTTAGGGTATACTTTAGAAACCTTCAGTTCAGATGGAAAATGACCTTGAGCAAGTGACTGGTTTATAATTGCTGTGAGAGGTATGACTAATTCTTCAGCACAATGTTTAACTATTTTCAGTGAGTACTTGTCTATGCCACTGGATGATTTATTTTTTAGGCTGCGGAATATAGATTTTACCTCATTTATAGTTGTGGGAGTCAAATTAAATGGTTTTGTTATAGGAGAATCGGTGAGAGCTTGTTCTTCTTGTAGTCCGTTATCTCTCTGTTGTTGATTATTCTTCTGTAGAGTAATTTCTGCTATCTGGGCAAAGTATGTATTTAGATATTCAGCTACATCACCTGGGTTGTTTACAGTTTTATTGTTAATGTTAAGTTTAAGACAGAATTTGCTGGGTTGTCTTGATTGTTTCTCTGAATTGATTAGGTTCCATAATGCTTTAGACTTATTATTAGATGTTTCTATAAGCTGAGCATTTCCATTTTGTTGTAGGCTCCGTAGTTTTTGGTCATACAATTGTTTTCTTCTTACCATTGTAACTTTGTCTTGTACACTTCCTGTAGCTTCATGTTTTTTAGGGCATTTAAATAGGAGAATTTTAAGTCAGCTGTTTCCTTGTCATAATTTTGAAGAGGTGCCTACGTCAACTGTGACAAAGTTGAGGTGTAACTTTCGATATATTGTCATAATCTGTCACAACATGTCTATTTACAAGAAATATAGGGTCAGTATTGTCAGGGAACACACGTGTGATTTTAAATCCTCCAACCGCTTATTTAAAATTTTACCGCTACCTTTATCATAAGACATTGTAGAGATGTGAGCACATCTGCTGTGACAAAGTTCAGGTGTATCTTTCGAGATATTTGTAATCTGTCAAAATAAGCCTATTTACAAGAAATATAAGGTCAGTAACGTCAAATAACTATAAGCCATAACAGTATTGCTCAATTTTGTAATGGTATCCACCAAGTTAACACAAATGTGCTAAATTATTCGTTATCGTCTTATGCTATTGTCTTCTCGTCGTCTTTTCTTCAGTGGGTACAATATATGACACGTCACAAACCTTGAAGTCAGATGCAATAAAATTATATATCCAGAATTCAGTCGTACAAATTGTATTTATTAAGGATCTCGCCTTGGCACTTTTTGTTTATCTTAAAAATAAATATTACTTTAAATTATCACAAGTGCTTTAGATTTCTATGTGATGATGATTTATATCATAATAACATACTTTATCCATCCAGTTTACGGCTATTCTAAGGAGCAACTTTAAGTCAATTGCCTATCTTGAATATTTTACTCAATTATATGTTTTAAATTATTTTTATGTGAGAACAGAATATTCCACAAACCCAACAAGTGCGACTGCGTCACTATTCACTGTAAAAATCCAATAATCATTCAGTAATTTGTAGGGAGTAGCAGTTGTCAGGGAAGAGTCCTCCTTTACAGTGCTTAAATAAGTTCATTATCAAGTCATAACAAATAACACGTTTCATTGTGATTTCTTCCACTTAGTATTTTGACGTGTCTCGTTCCCCTATCAAGAGTACTCGTATAAACATACAAACGTATAAAAAGCTTACTTAAGTCAATATAATTAGTGGAATTTTTCAGAACGGTCTATTCATTTGTAGTAAAAGTTAGATATTAACTTTATATTTTATATCTAAATTATAGTACTGAGAAATAACTGCATACATAATATTTAATAATACTTAAATTAAAAAGTTTATTGTAACTTACCTTAATCAGATGATAAGATTTGGCGTAAACTGTAGTGGTTTCCATAATAGAAATAGCTTTGTAAGTTATTAAGGGGCCCTTATGATGTTTATGTAAAATTAAAACACAGTCATCGTTTCAGTAGTATTTAGGTAATTGACTAAAACACGAGCGCGCATTGCCTGATTATGATAATTTTGCAATCTAGGGGTCATGGGTACAAAAAAATATAAAAACTCTCCGGAAATTCTATTATGAGTCTGACTGCTTTATGGTGATATAAAAATATATTATGTAATGTAATAACAAGGCAATTATAAAGCAACATATATTTTTATGTTTTTGTAATTAAATTATTGAAAACATTTCAATTTGTTGATTCAAAGTAATTATGCGTTCCTAGTACGTTGGTAAACAAATAAATGAGGAGTTCCCTTAAGACAGACTCATAACGACAAAGGATCTTCAAGTTAACAGAAGGGTAGTCGGTGGAAGTAACAATATCTCTTCTCATCTGCCAAGCCAGCAGTTAGTCAGTTTCTCTTCATTTTCTTTACCGTTGTTTCTAAGCAAAATTATTAACCTAATCCAAAGTTTCTATTTTTCTTTATTATTTTACTAATTATTTTTTGGATTTTTAGCATTCTCTTTTTAACCAAATTGGACATATCCGATTATTTTATAGAACATTATTGGTCTCAAAACAGATGGTATCCCAAACAGTAAGATATCCCAGGAACTCGTCTGTAACCATTGAAAATTACAGATAGCCATATTACTTAATAATTATATATTCTTTAATATATTTTTCACAATTAAATTATTTGCTGAGCATTACCGTAGTCTATAATTGAGGAGGCTGATTTTTTTTATTTATGCCGATATAATGCCATGAAAACGAACTGAACCCTCATAACAAAACCAGTCAAAATTAAGAAAAAAAGTGAAAAAATAACTTTTAAACAATTAAAACTTATATGACAGTCTAATACTTGAAATATCAACATATACCTTACAGATCTAATATTAAAAATTATAACCGGTCAAATGCATTACATTTTTAGCCTTAATTTACAGACGTTAAATCTTTAAAAACTGACATACAATGTAACAATCCGTAAACCCAACCTTGGCTTTTCATCTGTACACCCATAAAGTTGCATAAAACTAATTCCCAACAAAGAAAGGAATCATTTCTACGATTTGGCAAGTCCAACTAAGGGACTTGGTTAGCGTTGTTGAAGCCTATCATTCGTGCTCCCATAGATACTTTTTAATCTTAGGGGTCTTTTCTGCCAGATTGTTTGTCTGTGTCATTCCAGCAAACTTAAGAAAATCCTGTTACACGATACGTTCTGTAACCGTACTCGTACCTTATACGTACTGTAACTAATGTAGTAGTAACTAGGATTCAGTGTAAAAAATGTTATTGCAAATATGTATTTCATGAATATTAAAAATTTAAGTCAAATACATTAATCTACCAACGAATTCTGCATTACCTTAAACAAAAAACATACTTATAATCATTAAGTTTAATGCAGTTGGTAAATTGAAAAAAATAATCAAATATTTAAAGAAATTCACTAAGGTTAGATGTAATTTAGTACGCGATTATTACCACCCTCTCAACTATTGAATTTTGGTTGTTTTAACGGATATAACTGCTTACATCGGAGTTAGATATAGTTATATTAGTTTGTTAGTTATAGTTATATTAGTATAAAATATTTTCTTCTCGTAAATGCATTATACATTTTTATATCGCACATTAAATTCAAGTAATAAATTGTAATAGTTTTTGTGTTAAGAATAGGTTCGTCAAAATATAAAGTTAATGTACCCCAAACTAACAATATTACTGATACACTTAATACCATTTTTGTTTCTGCCTTAGATATAAATGTGTCTTTTTATTTGATATGAAATATAGTTTTGTGAAAGCTTCAAGCGATTACGGTGAACAAAGTATAGAGGGGTACGTATAATCTTAAAAATCACTGTAAAGCTAGATACATTGATAAAAAATTATTTACTATCGTAATGAACGTGTATATCAGCAACTAATGTCTTTTCAAATATCAGAGAAAGCACTTGCATTTTTTGCGTACATATATATATATATATATATATATATATATATATATATATATATATATATATACTCAATATAGTTTGCGTCAATTCAAGTTTCATTGTGGTTTAATTTTTCCTACTTATACCTTCAACTTCGCAGTTTAGTGATTTTTCCTTCAGTATTTAAGAACTATAATTTGTTCTATGTTAATATTATGTACATGAAATAAAACTATAAATATCATTGAAGGTTTACCTCTAGCTTATCAATCTTATAATCACGTAAAATGTATAAGTTTGTATCCTTATAATATATTAAAAAAATTTTACTAAACAAAATATTAAATATTAAAGAATTAAAAGTTTATATCATGATTATAGGTATAATAAACTAAATTACCATTGTCAAAGAAAGTTTATGAAAGCAAATTTCATTATTTTAAAATGATTATATCGTCATCTACAAATATATTATATTTTCTTAAATTAGTTAGCATTATTATTTAGTTTTAAAGATTAAAACGGTTGTTATAACTTAGTGTAAAGTAACTTACACGAATCGTGGAACGTTTTAGCTGCCTTTTATATAGTGTAAAAGTTGAACTTAAAATAAAAATAATCTATCAAAAGAATTAATTATATTTCTCAAAATCTCAATGTGTAGCACAATATTAAATGATTCTGTTACTTGAGGGTTAATATATAATATAAGATAAATATTTAATAGTATTTACTTATTAGTCATGCGTTGGTAACATAATAAAACAATCGTTAAGTGATATTAACCAAGTAAAATTTTATTGAATTATTCATGTAGTTATAAAACTACATTAAAGCGTACGAATATGTTGTGAAGCTCTTTTGATGTATTCATAATTTTGGGAATCTATTTAAAAGAGCACACTCGCTTAGTAATTTATGTAACTAAACACAGCAAATAAAATATGTTAAATTAAATTACTTCGATTTCAAAGTATTAATTGATGGGTTTGATACGTCAACTAATCAGTTAGCGATTTAATTACTTGTAAACAGCGAGAACTACAAAGTATCTACTGAAGTTAAAGGAAAGGGGAGAGGGTCAAAGTAATAATCTATTTTCTAATCTGTCCGGCCAGCTGTCACGTAACAGGTTCCTCTTCATTGGCTATACTATTACTCTTCATTGTTTATAACAATGAACCTGACTACTATAGAATGTACCACCACAGTATATATTATATTAAATACAGTATACAGTAATAAAAGTTCGTTACTATTTTATGAAACGTACGGCATAATTCAATATTATTTACAATTCAATTTGTCAATATTCTTAGACTCCTATGTCTAGTAACAATAAATAGTGCTCATATATTAAATTTCGCCGTTCTATTAGGAAGTATTCCTTAAGGGTCAAGTGGCTAGTATAGAATTGACAATCTTACTATACAGCGATAGAAATAGCAAACTTATAATCATGCTATTCTACGTAATGTGTTACAATAATTTTAGTTGGAATTATTATGTTTAGTATACCTAATAAATCTTAATATCAAAAGTTTTATGTTACAATTCAATTCACTAGGTATCAAAATAAGAGTTATCTTTCAAAATGGTTGTAATATAAGGCATATATTGGGAATGTTTGACATGAATATAAAATCTGTGTCTTAATACAGGAAGCTAAGACGTATATCATTATTCAACAAAAAATTTAATTGTTGCTATATTTCGTTATTTTATATATATATACAGTTATATATATACATATATATATAATGTACTAGGAGACACAAACGGAGGTTTAAAAACACGGGGGTTCATTTCCTCAACAGTTTTTTTCATTCCGTCAAAAATCTATATGAATAAATAAGTTCATAGATCGTCTGTTTTCTAATGCCATAAACGGAGCCACTTAAAAAACCGTTCAGAACATTGCCGTTGGATGAACCTTGGAGTTATCCAAAGCATCTTGGAATTGTCCAAGTTTTCACCGTGGACTTCATAACATAACTTATAAAATTGCAAGGGCGCTTTTTATAAATTAAACATATAACAGGGACCCAATTTATATTAATATTGTAACTACCACTGATATCTGTGGAAGAGGAAAGGATAGTTCCACACTTTAACTTCTGGTGATGAGATTCTCAAAATACCAAAGTAAATAAACACTTTTACTGACACCTGAGATTTAAGATTTCAAAAAATAAAAATCTATTCATATGATATCTTTAAACGATATACTTAATAATTTAATATTTACTTACAATTACTCTTGGAAAATATTAAAATATAATGGGCAATTGTATTCAAATGACTTCAGAACTTAAACTATCATCATTATTTTGATTCATAGAGAAAGTTAATTTACTAATGTTAAGTTCACCATTTCAAAAGAATGTATACCAACGTCGCATATTTATTGAATAAATTCAATATAAATATCCGTGTATAAAGATGGTACCTAAATGATTGTCAAAAGTAGGAATTTTGGTGCTATATACGTATTGGAACCTCTAAGCACTTTGTGTAAGATATTAAATCAAAATTTTATTATCTGAATGGCTTTCAATCACTATCCTCCTGCTCTTACAGAAATATATGTCGGTAAAAACCAAACACACTTGTAATTAAGGCACTGTTTCCATATCTGCAAGGGATAATAATCCAAATAACACATTATGGATTGTAAGATACTACCTGAAATAGGTGGATTGCATTAAACCAGATTAGCCGACATTTTAGGTAGTTCTTCATTTTCAATAAATATGAATATTGGCTTGACAAATATTGCATAAATTAATTTTGTAGTTATAAAACCAAAATAACAATTAAAATATGGTTACAAAACTTAATCTGATCAAATATATTTGTATAATTTACCAGATATATTTTCAGAAATTATTTGTTTACATACTGAACGTATTTAACACAAAAGATAAACAGTAGACCTTTTGCATAGCAGAGCCAAGTTTCAAAGTCTAAAGCAACATAGTTTGACGCAAATCTAGCTGAAATCCCAGTTTGAACGAATTTAAGGACTTTTAACTTTAACTTTTACTATTGCACTATAATACCTCGCAAATCAATAATAATGACAATCCCTTCACTGCTGGATGTGTTTTTATCAAAGAAACTTATATTTCTTTTGTGAATAAAATAGTGTTCAGTTAAAAATCATTTCATTAACAACATGAAACGTATTGCTTGAATATAACATGGTAAATACGTTAAGTGGAACCTAATTAATAACAATCAAAAAGGTTGTTAATGATTTTTATGTAATTTGCTAAAATTGATTTATTTACTGAAATTAGCGAAACCTATCCCATTAGGAGACAGACAATTTTTATTTCGATATTTGACTATTTGCACAACGTCTCAAGCAAAAACCGCTTCACATGTTTCAAATTATATATGTAACTTTTTGTCTACGTAAACATTATTGGCTTTTATTTGGCTTTTGACTTTATTTCTTTTTGTGTGTTAGTTTTCATGGCATCAAGCTAAACATTATTGAAAATTTATACATTGTTCTTGAGGGTCACCATGAAACAACCCGAGTACAATCAAAATAATTTCAATAATTATAATTTACAATCGCGATGGAATCAGGTATAAACTTTATGTTTTTTATAACACTCAGCAAAGCTTGTTTATGTACATCTGAAATCAGGAATTTTATATATATATATATATATATATATATATATATATATATATATATATATATTTCGCTCTCAATTAATGGGTGATTACTTCTTTCTTTCCAACTCATTAATATTTTTTACAAATTTATAAATAAATAAATTTCATCAATTTTTAAATTAGAAGTTTTCTAGAAACCATTTATAATATATACCATGCCAAGTGTTTTTTCGATGATTAAAAGCGTTCACCAATATTCATGTAGATTTTATATTATTAAAAACCACCAATTATAACTGAAACAGGAAAATATAATATCTTACATAATTCTCTATTTTATACCAATATAAATTGTATGTTAAGTGGAATCAATGACAAAAAATATATTGGGATATTACGCAGAACCGAATTCATTACACTGGTATGCTAAGCTAATACTATTAACTATTGAATGCATTATCTCAGAGGTGATCATGACGTTCGTGCTTACATTCAACCTCTATAAACAAGTTCTACGTTTAGTGCTTGTATGGGTTTTGGAAGTGAGATAAAAACATTTAGAGTTTGTTAATACAACTTTACAAAAATATACTACCAACTATAATATTGAGCAAGTTGAATTTGCAAGATTTTTGTTTAAATTGATATAAAAAATATACACCATCACCAAACACGCATTATTACTTAGAACTTATCTAAAAAGGTCACAATACAAGGACGAAAACTTACAGCAATCGTTTATTAGAAATTTCGATAGTAAATGCTAATCACCGCTGACAAATTATTTATCATTATTTTGTTATATATTTGTACTTTTTGCTGCTAGGCAGTGTGAAAAGCTGATTTGAATTCTCTATTTTGTTTTATACGTCTTGTTCATTTGAGTGTTTATTACTAGTAGTAAAACTTGCGTAATCATCACTCTGTTGCAATCCACACTATCTTTTTAACTCAAACTAGGTTGCTGTCTACTTGTTAGGCTAGTACAAGTTATAATAAGTAGTTATAAATCATTTTATCTCAGACATTTACATTCGTTATACGTTAAAAAATGTGTAGAACAACATTTCGAGAAATAAAACTATCCTTTTCTAGAGGTAAACAATAGTTCATTACTTAAAAACTAAAAACAAATTAAAAGGAAGTAAAAGAATTTGGTGGAGCTCAAAATCTGGAGTCCCGGAAAATATAACCAGGTGTATTCACTGCACAGGATGTAAGCCACGAGCATGTGAACACAAGATCACCCACACATGTCGCAAAAGCCGAAGCAAATGTGAGGCAATAAATTTAAAATTAATCTACATTTACGTAGCACAAACAATAACACGTGTGACGTGTGAAGATCTATTCAATTCGCGAGGCCGTGACTTGCATTATTTCCAGTGGCAACGTTCGGGATCACTTTCTCATGTATGAAACCGAAGCATATTTCGTGTAAGCTTAACCCGTTTCATTTTCTTGTTATCTTTATTTTCTTTTAAATGGCCTATCTTCTATCTGTTGAAGAGGATAGATTTCAATCCTCGAAACCTAGATTTTGCAACATTTAACGATTGCAAATGCCCGATAACAAATTTTTTAAACCTTCCATTAGTAACAAACTTGAATAAAATAATAATGAATTTATTTTTTTACAACTTAAATAACTTTTCCAATACCAAAACTAAGAAACAATTGTAGGACTGCCTCAGTAACCTCGTTAAAATCTTTAAGTTTTATAAACCCTAGCACACTAATAAAATGGTTATTATATTAATTAATAGTATATTCTTATCTTGCAAAGTGTGCCTTAATAATCTATAGTTAAATTTATTAGTATAAACACATACACATTGGAAAAGTGGTTGGAATACAAGAATTAATAAATAAAATATCAAAAAGCGAGTACTTCTGTCGTCAAGTCCCAGCCAAACACTGATTTCCGATAGAAAACCCAACATCCAATATTACTGCGGGAAGTGGAAAGAGAGCTGTGAGCAGAATCTCGAGTAACTTTAATGACTTTGCCTCAGTCGTTTAAGTACTTTACATTTTGTAATTTCTGTGAAATAAAAACAAAACTCTCTCGTAAACCTTAATTTACGGTACATTAAGTAACACTTTCTGCATTTTTCTCTAAATATACTATTATGTTTGATTAAACTTCTTCATGTTAACACACAAATGAGTTTTTCGTGAAATATATATAAGCGTGCGCTATTCAAATTAGGGCAAAACTGCCCTTCACAACTAGGTTAGCCGGACCAATTTGATTGCTTTTAGTATAGTTTGAGATATCAATTATTATATTCTTAGTAGTGTTAATAGGATATTGAAGTAGTTAGCATTGAATGTCTGAAGAACATTAAAATTAATATGTGGTTCTAGTAAGGAAATACTTAATACTTTATTTTCAGACGCAGGTTATGAATAGATTAAAACTCACTCCGAGTGGAGTTCGATGTGGTGTGAAGAGGTTTCGTGTTTGAAGTGTGTGTTGTGGTGTAGTTCATTATTGTCAGTCTTGCCTTCTACTGTGATTCTTTTTATTTTGAGGGATATAGTCTCAGTGTGTAGGTATTGCTATAGAATTTTGATTCAAAAAGAGTATATATAATAGTAATACTGGTACTATATTACATAGCGCATGGAACACTATTTACTGTGCTCGTTTGCCAATTACAGTGTTTCGTTCCTGGCTACGATCTGTAATATGTATAAACTTTCTGTTACAGCTGCTCCTAAGAACAACGAGGAAGCTTCCACGTTCTTCTTAGGAGCAGTTTTCTTAGATATCTGATTATGAAGCTTTGCTCTTTTCTTGGACTTTAAGGTCGAGTAGTGAATAAAAATCGTAGATAGTGACATTATTTATTTCTAACAGAAGAGCCAGCAGTTCTATAAGGTATAATTAAAACAGTAACAATTAATTTTAATTCATAATGGCAATAAGGAAAAAGTAATAAACAATATTTAAATTCACGACAAAATATATAACAGCAGCTATAACATGACTGCAGCTTGATTATCTCTTCTTTAAAGCACGCAAGGAGAAGGCAACAACTCGTGTGAAATAAAACTCCTCCTTTATATTGCATAAGCAATTACAATTTATGAATGTATTTTCATTAGATATAATGTGTCATTGACATGGTCACCCATTTTTTATGGGCAAACAGGTTTTTTATTCATCTTTTCTGCAACCTTTCTGAAATAAAGGCTTCTCATGAGACCAATGTAAAATAATTGATAATGCTCGGCAACAATTCTTAGTGAGACTTCGTCGTAAACGAACTTGATTATGTACATTTAAAATAAGGTTGACAAATACTATATCTATTGGTTAGTCCGTTCTAAAGATCTTGTGGCCACTCAAACACAGACGCATTGATAGACACGTATAACATAACTGTTCTATTCCCTCGACTTAGATAGTCTCTGCCAATAGTATTTTCAACCGATTAGTTTGTGAGTTCTTCTTAAACTTTAAGTGATTTTGTAATAGACGGACACAAATATCTACAAAATGGACTGTACAGAGCAAAACATTAGGAAGCTCAGAAATAAACATGAAGGCACTTTAAATCGTCAATTTATATCTAGGTTATCTTCCTTTTTTCAACGTATGGTTTCCAAAATATCTTAGACTCCACTCCTGGAATGTGTACTCTATTATGCACCTAATAGATAGTTAGACTGTAACTTCAATTATTTATGTGTTTCTCTGATGGTAAAACGATGCAAAGCTTCTTCGTCACCGACTTTATTTGGATTTCTTCAAATGAACATTACTTCCAGGAGTCAAGACTGAGACAATGTTAGATACCATACGCTGTAATTAAAGGAAGGTGAACTAGATCTAAACTCAACATTCTAATTAAATCTTACCTTCTCACAATATTTATATTAGTGTGTAAAATACTATGTTTGCCACAATAGAGTTTATAAGTAATTGCCAGTAAATATCCTTGGAGAATAGATACCATAGTAAAATAAAAGCCTTTTTACAATGAATCTCGTATTGCTTGATATGGAATATATGAATTCATATTTTTGGAATGTATAGTGGTAGTAGAGATAGTTGATAATCACATACGAGCAATCTTAACAAATATTACAAAGTTTCAGTAGAGTGTATGATGTGAGTAAAGACAATGAAGATTATTCTTACAGTTATATGCCACCAGTACCTTTATATGTATACACCTATAAGCCACTGTGTTACAAATAGGTCAAAATGACACGCACATGTGGATTGAATTAGAATTAAATTGTTAAAATTAAGCATAATCAACCCGTTTCTGTAGAGTAGTAACGGAATGACACTCATCGATGTAAAGGGAATCCTTAATAGACTTCACCAGAGCATATAACGCTAAAAGTAAAAGTACCTACATACAGGATCAAAACCATATTACAGAACCAATTATTTCTTGGTATCATTAGATGAGCATACCTAGTATGTGAATGTGATCTAATTTATGCTGCAAGAAAATTTGTATTAGTACGAAAACTGATTACACTAAAATCATCAACCACGTACGAGTTTATCTTTTATTTAATTCATACAAGCTATGCAAATCCAAATGTCCCATAACAGGCTTCCCTGTGATTGCGAGTAAAGTTATAAGTATATAGTTCACAATATAGGAAAACCCGTTTGCAAAAATCTACAGACAAGTCATGTCAACCTACTAACATCCGTCATCTGCCAATGATGGTGTGCCAAACCCTATAGCAACCATGACCATTATAACAGTATTTCTTGTCATAAATTAAATGTGCACAAATATCTTTCTTGTGATATATTGATACACCATACATTAAAAATGTTATTTATTATAAGTACGTTATTCTTACATTCATTATCAATATCCTTATTCTTTTTCGTACAGTCTACCTATTTTCAATATCTTCCCATTATAAATTCCTTAAACCATCGACAATCTCCTTTCCAGATATATTTCCACCTTCAGTTATCTCTGTATTCCTGACTAAAAAATATGGGAAAGTTATAAATTTTGTTGGTATTGAATATTAAATTATTAAGTATATCGTTCAACGATATCAAATGACGATTTTTTCCTTTTAGTAATGTTAAATGACAAGTGTCAGTAAAAGTGTGTACATGAGAATCTCATGACCATAAGGTAAAGCGTGCAAATATTATTTCCTCTTCTAAACATATCAGTAGTAGTTAAAAAATTAATAGAAATAGGATCCCTGCTATGTGTTGAATTTTAAATATAACTAAATATGACTACACTTACTTTTTTGGGTGAATCATGATACAATAGACACAGAGTTACGCATTAACGTGAAAAATGTCAAACACAGATCACTCTTATGTTGATACCTGGCGAATTGAATTGTAATGTACAAATTTAAATTTTAGTTTCTATTACGTATAATAAACATAATAGTTTAGATTAAGATTTCTGCAACAAGGTATGTAGATTAGCATGATTAAGAATGTCTTATTTATATTGCTTCATAATGGGATTGTCAAATCTGTACTAGCCACTTGTCCCTTAAGGACTACTTCTGAATTAAACGGCAATATTTAATTTGGGAATACTATTTATAACTACTAAACAAATAGGTCTAATATTATTGACAAATTGAATTGTAAATAATATTGAACCATGACATGTGTTTAAGGAAAACTATAACGAATTTAAGTTGAATCAATAAATCTACCGTGGTGACATATACTATGGTAGTCAGGCTCATTGTTATAAAGAGTCAGAAAGATGTTTAAGGTGTATTAGTGTTTTCTACACATAATTAAGCTATGGTAGGAATGAATAAAATAATCTCAAATGGCAACTACACACAGGTTAGAAGTTTTAATCTTAATCATTTCCTTTAATCTGATATTGTTGATCAAACGTTCAAAATTGAACTATAATACAAATTTTAAATACCTAGATGAAAAAACCTTTTAAAGGTGATCTTATTCTTTAATAATATCAACGATTTAATGTACGAATGAATTAAAGGAGTCTAAGAGTTATAATCATATAATTTTTTATCGCTAAGTAACCGTATACATATATATATATATATATATATATATATATATATATATATATATATATATATATATATATATATATATACTTTGTTAAAATTTATTATACTGAATAAAATCGATTTTTTGGTACTTATTTCTGTTTTATTTTAGACTTTGATTCTATCAATTTTCTCAAAATTAAATTCTCTACAATTAAAGTTTGTTGATTTTATGTATTTATTACCAATTTAACAAAGTTATTGTACATCAAACTTAAAACACATTGTTTCGTGCCCCATTTTTTTGCATTTAACCCTGAATCCCTCAAAAACTACTACAGGTACAGTTCTGAAACCTATTTTATTAGCTTTATCAGGTAAAAATACATAAGAATCTACGATATTTCTTACTTAATTAACCTTTCCAAAAGTTCAGTATGGCTTTATTTTACTCTTTACCCAGGAATTCAGGCGAAATCTTTCGCTAGCTGTAACTCGCTAACGAAGCGTTTTCGGACCTATGTTTATATAAAATTTTTTCATTATTTTTACTAGTGCAATGTGCTGTAGAAGTGGGGGGAGAACTTCATGAATCACCCTGTATATGATATTCTTATTTGGCTGAGCGTTAACAAATTTTAACCTAACCTTCAATTATATGCACAGGATATCAAGTTTACGAATGAATGTCTCTTTCAGGGACTTGGTGGAGAATCAGCGAATATATGTATACGACCAGTGCTACAACATTGGTCGTATAGCTAACCACAATATGGGATTTTGCTGTTTATTGTTGTTTTTGTGTATGTTAAATTAGGTATTATGGTTAACAATGATGGCAATTAGATTACTTGAAAATTAATAGTCTATTATATAATGCAAGCAGGAAGCCTTTTGAAAGGCTTGAATAAACTAGAATTTTTGCATGTAGCCATGACGAATTATGTTACGTCACACAAGGGGTGTATTGCTTCCATGAATGAAAAAGAAGTTTTGTTTAGATATAGGTGTTTATTATTAGTCAATCAAGATGTATAACATAAAATTCTAAAATGACCATGATGCACTAGTGACAATTTATACAAATCCAACTTAAAAAGCACCGTTTAGATGTCGCTTTATTATTTTCATATCCATGAATAACAAGATAAATATTTAGAAGAACTAAAACTGTAAAAGAGTTTTGTAGGAAATACACGAATATGAGTGTACTGTTTATTTGTTGAAGTCAGACACAACGGGTAACAAGCTAGGTATTGTACTCAGTTTCAACTTCGCCTCCTTCGTTCCATAAATTCTAGATGCAAACATTCCTTTTCATCTCTAACAAGCTCCTCAATTGAGGCAGCTTTGCGAGTTTATTCTTATTAATATAATTCAGTCGCTCTTTGTGGTTGCATATATTTTTCGTTTTGAAACATTTTTTGTTTACTTGTCTGTACTATCTTACAATTTCCTTATAATGGTCATTATATAAAGACGACAATTCGCTTTGGATTTTAAACTAACTAAACAAATATATAAATAAATCACCCAATGAGTAACTTAAAAGATGTATAAAAATCCTGAAATATGTAAAGCTCTCTATTTGTAACCGTGATTGGGATAATCTCATTTTATACAGCGAATGACTATTTAAAAATATTTTATAATTAATTCATTCGATGTTTTTAGCGTGGGAGTTGTGTAGTATTTTAGAGAGGCCGCTCTTCTCTTATCCGTCTTCTGCCCGTCCTGTAAGTGTTAATGGGCTGTATGATTATCTCAAACAGAATAAGGGGGAGAGTTCATACAGTACAAGGTCTATGATATTGATAAATAATGCTACGATCATATATAGGATTGAAACCCGTGCTATCTCTATTTCAGACTTGCTCGACCATCACCACACCCCAGATATAGGTACCTATATACCTATATATTATTAATATATATATATTAATGAATAACAAATTTTATTAAATTTTTTTAAGACATGGACTTTTGAGTTTATACGTTCTTTACAATATATGATCAGATTTAGTAGTTAGACAAATGTTAGGAAAACTCGCACTATCCTATAGTACCAGAGAACTAGATGCTTATGGCTTCCGGTGTGACGGTTGTCATCCATTACTATAAAAATTATAGCAAAGTGCCTAGAGTTTACTAACATGCCATAAGCAGGTAACTTTATAGTACGCAGTCTATTTGTGAAAATAATAATCCATAAATGCGAAGGTAATATTTAATGATTTTGCCGTGCTTAGTGATGATTATTCTAAAGCACTGCCCAAAATGCCATGAATCACTGTAACCACAAATTTGTATGACTGATTTTTGCAATATTGTTATGTCTTTGAAGGGTGTCTAGGACCTTTACGAGATTGTAGCATCTAATTGTAATGGTCTTCACTGTGTTCTTGAACATTAATTTACTTATATTTTGTTAAATATTGAATAAAAGTTTTTTCTCTCACAATATTAAAGTTTTAATTTTACTTGAAGCTTACCCGGTTGTACTAGATAAACCAGTTGATGGCTAAATTTTAAGAACCTTTCAGTACCTACTGTATCATATAGATGATTTTATTTAAAATAATACTTAACTTGGAAACATTATCTCTTTACAATATAATGTGATGCCCCAAAAAATTTACTTATCTTAATTAACCACAAAATCTATATCCTCTTATTTAGTCTTTACCTTTCATAAACCATCCCGTTTTGACTCACAAAACTTCCTTTGCCAAAAGATAAATATTTTCATTGATTTTACGAAAGACTACGTTAAACACTTATAAAAAAACAGGTCTTTTTATTATTAGTGTCTCTCTAATAATCGTGTTAAATGTACAAAAATAGCTGATATTTAAAATTATTGTACATTGTGTTTCCTGTTTAGAATGAATACAGCGATCAGTTGCAAAATGTAGTGTAGAAACTATAAATATTTATACTTATACTATACTTACAATTATACTACTATTGTCTTTTTTACGCTGCATTATATATGTAAATTCCCAATAATAGGTCTTCGCGCGGAAATGAGAGTGTTAATAAAATTATGTATTATTTAGCTAAAACTTCTTATGTAACATGAGAATTGAGCCATAAATTATAATGAATACGGTTTTTTTATTGTTTACTTTTTTAACGTTGCAGTTTGGCGTTAGATCACGATTTTTTTACTAGCAAATGCGATTTTAGAATTTAATCTTTTATTAACATTCCACATACATAGTTTGTGTTACAATAAATTAAGACCTCAGGACCGTACATTGCAGTGCAGTCAATTTATCATATGAATTATCAAAAGGAGAATTCTAACTATCTCTATCCATACAAATAGATGTCATATTGAGCAGCTTTGGAGACAAGAATGCTAATTATTATACATAATGTATACGTTTGATAGTAAATGGGCAAGCCTAAATAATAGAGAGAAGACTTAGTATGTAAGTCAATGTTAAACACTGATAATTACGATCAACAAGTTTAAACCTGTCTAAACATCGGCTGTCAGATCTGGAAGATTAGGTTCTCATGTTGGTTGGATCTAATACCTAAATTACCACTCTGACAGATGTCCCATCTTATCTGATATGACAAGGCTTCAATTCATTTTAACCAAAATACAGCATCTTTATGAGCTTTAACCTGAGGCTTTAGGTATGGGGGGAAATGGGGTCAGCATGCTTTGCTTTCTCCCCCAATTATTACTATACACTCCCGTTTACAGAATTTTGATACTTAGGCTATAAGCCTTTTAATATGAGTTTGAAATTTTGAAATAAACACCCTGTATTGTTAAATCACTTGTAAGGGTTGCATTTCACTACTTACATGTCTCTCCTAAAACTGAATGCGCTCTGAATATTTTTACCTGAAAGCAGAAAGGAATTTGTTATTAAAGTAATAAACCACAGATAACCACAAAAGATAAAAACCCATTAGCATTGCAATTCTAATGTAGTTTCAAAAATCTGAATATCTTCAAAACACTATAAAAAAGAAATAAGTCGTATTTGAACCAAACGTTCTTACCCAGAAAAAGAGGTTGTTTGGGAATATTGTAGTATATAAACTCTCAAAACACCATGATGAAACAGAAACTCATTGACGTAATTTAAGGCAAAGTTCTATTTGTGTGTCAAGATAGCCGTTGTAGTTAATAATACCAAATTGTTTACATTTCCATTGACAATAGTATTTAATACCGCATTGTCATATTACAATGAGTGGAACGTACGTTATACCAATTCTAAGAAAGCACATTAATCACACTTCTACATACGCTGCCCTGCCTCCCTATTTACTCTTCATTAGAAAACAAATCTTAGCACTAAGATCCTTCTTAATAACGTTTCACTGGCCATCATTTTCGCTAAATAGTAAGTTTAAAAGAAGTATTAAATGTATTTACAGAACGATAGACATTCAAGTGGTAAAATTGATTTTTACATTCCACAGCAAGCAAAAGATACATAGCGTTAGCCTACTGAGAGACAGGCTTACACGAGCACAGTTAAAATCTATGGATGGACATGGGCATTATAGAACTTATTATTGTTTATTTGGTTAATTAAATTTCAGTAAATTCCTAGTCTTCAGATTAAATCTTATCTAGATATCTCGATACAAATTACATACTCATTTTTAATTGAAATATATTCCATTTCGAAATTTGTATAATATATTCGTATACACCCCGTAACTATAAAATAATTTTAATACATACCACAGGATAAAAAATAACACATTCATAAATGTAAGTTCTAGCTGCGAAAGTTAGACGTTTCGCTAAGACTTAGGAAATTAAATAAATGTATAAAACTTTTATTTTAAAATTATCTAGTATAAAATAAAATTGTTTTTATATCAATTGGACATAAAAAAATCTAACTATCGCAAGAAGAAAAAAGGATGGGTTGGATAGTATATCAGAAGAAGTTTTTAAATATAGGTGCTTTGTATAAGACATTTACTTTTCTATTAACTTCAATCCTTTTTGGAGTACTAAAAGTTACTATATTAATTTCACCTATGTCACACAAGTCAGGAACCCTTTCTTAATATAATTTATAAGAATACGTATGTAAGTTAGGCCTTAGTACTTTATAATAGATAATATAATAACAGGAAACGCGTCATAATGAAAGAATCAACACGGCAAGAAGTCTGTTGAAACGTATCTGTCACGTGACCGGATCCTGTAACTGACAGTGACACTGCCGCTGGTCTGATATACTTCGTTTTGTGCCGGACAATGCGAACTACACTGTAATATTCCTTTGTGCTCGGAGAAATGCTGTGTTGGTTATGCATACTAAGCATTCATACTGAGGACTTAAAAAACATGGCTTAAATGTAAATATGTGGAGATACTATATTTCGTAATTGATTTGTTTTGGAATAAATTAAGTTTAAAATAATTTAAATTACAAACATGAAAATAATAACTTAAAATATTTATTTAATACTTGTGACCTATTTTGGGTTTTTTTAAAACCTCATATTATTTTTGCATAAGTCGTAGAAATATTCTTTCTAATCTTATTTAAAATATGAATTCCATAAAACCTATTGCATGTGTTTCTTTATTCTATTTAATATATCACCAAATTATAATATTTGCCCGGAAAAAATCCTGTTTGTTTTAAAACGCTAAGTTCGTCTTAAACAAATTACCTCCAAAACAATAATCTTAGGTGAAACTATTTAAAATTAATCATATTTTCAAAACCTATTTCTCATTTGGTTAATCGGTTGCTATTATGTTTCATTCACTATACTAACTATAATCTCAGGATAAGATTTTCATGTGATGATAAGCACCTGGAAATGACATGATAGGTATCTTAGGTATGGGAATAAGTGGAACCAACAAGAGCGCCTATCCCATCACGGTTGAGCTCACGACTCTCGCTATACAAGTTCAGAGCACCGTAAAAACACTTCCCTAACCGATAGCAATTTTATAAATGTATAACATGTACTGAACCATTATCACAGCTTAAAGCGTTTATTTTGTGCAACATAATATTGACTAATTTATAATGCAATATTTAGAAATAGAGGATCTAGGAATTGCCCTTCTTTTGCTACATATACAACAGTTAGGAAAATATAAACGATTATATAAGAAAACAAAACTTAAATTTGTAAATTTTCCCCCTAATTTGGAATAAATTAGGACTTTTATAAAAAAAATGGAGACAGCAATAAGAAACGACCAGGGAGCAGTTTATTATATATAATTAGTATACTAAGATTTGTTTGTATTTTATTAACTTTGTATTTTGTTTATTTATTTTTAGTTGAGTATGGCAGTTATTTTATTATCATAGAATCAATTATTGCCCAAATTCTCAAATCACAAATAAGTATAGTCAACAAAAATAAACGCATGTAACATGCTATCATGAGAGAACTAAACTATATGACTTCCATTATTAGAATCAATGAATACATTCAGGATTACACAATATTATTTGATTTCTATGATAGAAAAATATTCTTTATTTCAGCTGCAATTATCTTCCCATTAAATGCTTTTAATACTAAATACTTATACCTAATCACAGTTAATTACTTTCTATGTGAACATATTGTATATTGTAAACATAAGAAGAAACACATACAAATACTATCTTTTGAGTAATGAAATGATAATTACAACAACTATAAATAGATTGTGTAAAGGGTAGATATAACAAGAATTCTCTTGAATAGCGCTTGTTGTAGAGCTAACGCATGGCTTCATCCGGCTCATGACACTGACTTTGTAGTCCAGACCATCCCAGTATAATCAAAGATATTCCAAACAGCATTATTCCATTTGACCAAGGGAACACAATAAGACTAAGTTATTTCATTAATCCTTGCTACAAGTTTTACGTAATAAACAAAAATAGTTAAAACAATTAAAATTTCTTGAAGATAAATATTTTGTAACGTACACTAATAAATATAAATTTATTTATACAGTTTTACAATATTTAATTAAAATAACTTTCCTATTTTATGAGTGTATGTCATGAACATGTTTGTTGCTAGTTATTTGTACCACTCAAGCTACATATCATTTCTTAAACATGTTAAGTCTCTTCCACACGGTACGGCTTATTGTCTCGCACCTAGCATCGATAGGTGGATTGGGTTCTTAGCGGAATAAAATAATACCAAGAAAAGCATCTTTCTCATTACATTCAGATCCACAGACTCTCACTCTACAGGTTCAGAACGCCGAAACTGCTTCAGTTTCTATATTATTTTCTGACAGAATCAGGTCTTTAGGAATTATATTAAATTAGAATAAATATCTCAATTACCAAATATAGAACTCATTACTGTATCGATAAGTATTTTGTACTATGTTAGGTATACTCGATATTATGCCGAACGTAATGACTCCTCATAACAGAATAAAACGTTTAATGATGAAATTAATAACTTAATTATTATTTAAATATAAAAGAAAGGCTATAAAGTGGTCCATAGTTCTTGTATAATTACGTTGGATTCAACTAGGAGTATTTTCTATGAATGCTTAGTCACTGTAATGAGCCTACACACGTATGCACTAATTATATTGCAGTTTAATTAGTTGTTGTTTACTTAGAGTAATTAAAGAGTATGGATTCTATACAAAGGCATTTATTGCATACTGTAATTAGTAAAAAGAATTCTATTATGGTACATCTTAGCTACTTCATAAAATTAATATTACTAAAAAAAATAAAGCCACGTTTAATATTAGAAAATGCATTTTTAATAAGAATATACAAGGCTAACCTCTCCCTCACCTCATCACTAATTATCTAACTTTCAAATATTCCAGAAAAATTACCTTACTACACAAGAGACTTTGTATATAAATTAAACATCTGTAAGGTTTGAAAAAGAGTTTCAACTCATAAAATAACTGTTTATTGTTTTTTAACATCTCGATGTTCTAAAAGATGGCATTCATCACCCAAATATATTACGCTCTCAAAAGACAAAGACAGTTTTCTAATTGAGATCAATTACCCATAGAGTTTTAAATGGTTGTTTATGAGAACATTTATGTTTTTATTAACATTTAACAACGTTCTAGGAACATGAAATATGACAACTACGTGCCTGATGACTGAGAAAGAAAATGAAAATATTTTCCTGCAGATCAATTAACTACTTGGGTTAACAAAGGGTTGCAACCCCTATAAGAACTATACTTATGGTTTTTTTCCAGATTTCTATTGACCTAGAAATGCGAAGTATGATACACACGTGTATTGTGCCCTTACCGCACTTCTGTTACTGGAGATATCTTATACGAGAAGTACGTTAAAATAGTCAGAATTAATATCTTTTGACGATATTAACCATTTGAGAATAATTGATTTATATACTTTCTCAATCGGGACAATATTGCAGACGCTACTGCGGCTTCAAAATGTCTTAGACCTAAGGAAAATTACGATGACCTGAAAAAGTCACATTTGTATTGATGTCGTCAATGGAAAGTTATGTGGCACCGGAAGAAGATATAAATCGCCGGGGAAAGTCTAAAACATCAGTGCTACTGTGGCAATATAAGTTTATTAAAATAACCAAAACTATTTGATTTTGGACTGAATTAGGTTATCTGACCAACTATCTAAATTAAATCAGAAAGTGCATTGGAGCCGGCTATTTCTTACACTTGAATTAGCCTATTGCGAACATAGGGATACTCTCTTTGACGAAAGAAGATTTTTTAAACCTCGGTAGTTATTGATTTGGTCAGCTACTTATAATCTACTAAACCCAAAAGTTCCTTCACCGGAAATAGTCACTTTATTAGCTGAAGACTATTCAAGGAGGTAGACATTTCTGAATTATATATGTATATATACCATTACAACAAACAATAAAATACAAGTTTTAGACCTCATCTAATCAAAATAAACACCTATTTAGAAATCTTCCATCTCGGGTAAAAGTAAAATTTCACATCAATACCCTAGATTGTACATAATGTTTAATGAATAATAATTATTTACAAAATAACTGCAAAATATGTTGTTCTCCAGAACATTATTCACGATGAATTGTTTGATATTATACAATTATTTAAATAACTAAATGAAAATTCTAAGGTTAGCATTATCTGAAAAAAGTATATCCAACATTATTTTGTTATCTCTAAGGTAGTCCCCAATTTTTGTATATTTATTAATATACTATCTATTTGGAAAAAGAATTCAAAAATTTAAATTGCATACCAATGGGATAAAACATCTCAAAGTTTGGCTTTTTATATTTCTCTGTTCCCTTATTATTAACTATGACCGCCTACACTACTCATAGCTTTCGAATAAATTTACATTATTTAAAAAATTACCTCTCCGAAAGATATTACTTGACATTTAAATTTCCAAAAATGTATGGTACATGTAATACAAATAGTTTTCAACATCCTAGACTAATATGGTCATTCACAGTATATTTCGGATTATATATCATTTTTGGAAGTCTACCTAGAAATAGAAGGACTTTAAATGTATACAAATTGCAACAATCAGCAAAGACTTATACCTATTATGTGTAGTTCAATTCTCATTATATTGAAATAATTAATAAATTATAATTCTTTAGTTTTCAAATCAAACGTATAAGGTTTCCTAAACTTGCGAAAAATCATTACAGCTCCGTATAAACCTATTTTGTCTACATTTAGAAAAATTAAGGGGTTAAGATAGCATATTCTACGTAGTAACATTATATATAAAATAGAATAATTACAAACTGTAAGATATAAATATTAGCCTATGGATATTTCACAATCTAAATGGTTTTTTAACATTTAAAAAAGTACTATTGAAAGTAACAGTATAATTTCATAGTATTTAAAATAGCTTAAATATTTCCATTTTTATTATTGTTTCTGTGCAATGTAGTCTCTGAATATAGAGTTATATTTACGTTGGCACTTATAGCGACTATAAATGAATTGGCTTTCCAATCACCTAATGACAATTAGTACAAGCACTCTAAAACTCTACTCATTCGGTGACAATGGCTAACTACGAACTCAGGTTAGTAACTACGGTGATTATGCATCTGTATAATATACCACCACAAAGGTCAACTCCGCAATCTCGGCCACCACTGATTTCTCAATACCAGGAAATTACATGCACTTACAATAATTAATCTATGTAAGTTTAAACGAACAACCCAAACTCCTATTTACAAATTAAATGCAACCCAAATAATTTTATTTAAAATCTTACGTAATAATTATAGCCAATGTTTATTTATATAATTTTAATACATTAACAAAACATAAGGCCACACAGTTGTCATGATTCTCCTGCAATATATAATCTACTGTTTTGACATCTTTATGCCATATATCTGAACAACTTTTTTTTTATTATTGGCAATGGAAATTACAACCTCATAGTATCTGAAGATTATTATTTATTTATTTAAATTAAGTTGAATTACTTAAATACATAGTATTTACCTTATGGTAATATTTGACTACTTTAACTTAATAATTTAAGTAGCTACATTTAGGTTTTTAATGTAACTCTTTTTTGTAGTGTAGTGAATTAAAAAGCAATAATAAGAAAATCGATTGTTGGAAAATGTATGTTTATCAGGTGCCATGAAAGGATAGTACCACACGAACATTCGCTCAGAACACTGCGTTCGTAAAATGCTGAAGGCATATAATTACGCAGGTATTACTAAAACACATGTATATAGTTCTTATTAAAAATAATTATATAATTGTTTAGTTTAATAATTAAATATGTAATGCGATATTTAAATACAAAACAAATATAATACACACACATACACACACAAATACATATATATATATATATATATATATATATATATATATATATATATATATATATATATATATATATATATATCTCAAAATATATTGTATCCCGCTGCGCTATTGCACATGGGACGTGTGAAATATTGTAAACAATGTATTTTTGTAATAAAGCATTTATAAACTTTGAACTTTGAACACACACACACACACACACACACACACACACACACACACACACACACACACACACACACACTCACACACACAAATTTGAACAACAGCAACAAAACAGCTGAATGAAACAACAAGTAATAGAACAATTTAACTTAAAAAATAAACACACTACCAACGTTATAATTGTTTTCGCAACTGTTATGAATTTATTTATATTTAGTTATGAAAATTTAATTCTAAGTATTCTTGTTACAGGTTTTTAATTGTCAGGCTTATCTTTGTTACGTAATCTAACATCTAAAAATTTGCTCTAATAAAAATGTAATTGAAATAATTTAGAAGATATATTACACTTATCAATCATATGCATATTTATTACGAATACTTGTATTTGTTCTATGCACGTCGAAAATAAGTCCGATTACCTTCGCAAACCATTTATTGGAAAATAAGTGAAAAGTAATTGTTTTCCAGTTACTAAATGTGTTTTTTTATAAAGAAAGGTATTGCAAAAATGTCGTTATTGCATTGTATGGATGTTCAATATAACAAATTGAGTATAAAAAATAATGTTCTTAATGTGTAATAGAAATTAGTACATGTTATTTTTAATGAATGTTCTTTAATATAAATCAGATACCAATTATATAATATTTGTCTATACTATGTTACTGAGGTCGTTTAAAAATGTTGTTCCTTCAAGACAGTGAAAACAGCATGAGCTTCGTCTATCTGACTTGCTGTTTAACCCATGTTTAACCAATCGCAGGCAAGCCTGTCAGCTTCAGGTTGACTGGATTCAATCGAACTCTTTCAATCAGGTGAACCCTTATCAGTTTTCAATGCATACATTACACCTCCCGTTAGGCATTCTATTGTTAGTCGATATTGAGAGCAATCCGTTGGAAAACCTGATGTATCCAAGCAATGGTTTAACGTTTATTTAATTCACTCATATATTACCATTTTATTATATTTACACACACATACGGTTGTGTGTGTATAATATATATATATATATATATATATATATATATATATATTGGTTCATGAAAAATCATTTCACAATTACATGTTATAAACCATATAAACCCAATACTTATATTAAAGTTTAAGAAGATAACAGTACTATTGTATTAGTTCGAAAATTCAGAAGTTTCTACAATAATGCAGACTTATCAGTTGGTTAATCTGGTTTTATGCAAACCACCACTTTCTGTTAGTTGTCTTGTATGCCGTAATATAATGTTTGGATTATCATCCCTTGCAGACTATAACCACAGCTTACCAAATTGTATTAGACTAATTTATTATTGAGGTTATAACAAAATCTAAAGTATAAATATATATAGTTGTTACAGATTGTTCTTTCTATAAAAGGAAGAACAAAAGATTTATTCGTATTAAAATTTCTGAATTTTGGTTTAGAAGCTTTTACACAGGTTGCATAATGATATAAGACTTTAATTATAAAGCTAAAATAGTTTCTACTCGTAATATTACCTTATACATCTTTATACATTGCTTTCATTTATACACGGCGTTGGTAATTAAAAGACAAGATGGACAAATGAAGACAGTAAATACACTTTGTATATCTGTTACATTAATGATTGCAGTTTTTATAAATTTTAATTTGAAAACAATTTATAAATATATTTTATAACGTTTTCAAAGCCAGTTAAAACTTGTTTGAAGTAAGTGCAAAGTTTAAAATTGTGTAGTAAATTTATAATGATATGAATATAAGATTTATTTGTTACTTAACTCGCATTGCAAGTGGCAGCTAGAGAAAGTTACATATTTCTAAAACCCATAACCAGAAGTTGAAGTGTAAAAGGCTCTTTCCTCTACTACACCTATCCTCAGTGGTAATATTACTAGTAGAAACAGAATATCAAAAATTTTTTTAATTTTTATTATTTGTTGGTATATCGACTTTGGAAGCTTAAAAGCCACAGAATAAATATACCTATTTAATCATCTGCCAAATGTATCACCAAATGCTTCCCAAATTCCCACAAGATATAACCAACACGAAAATATCTCTATTGGGTTAGGTTCTTTACTAAAATCCTTACAGAAATTAACTGTTATATCCTAAAATTAATCTGTTTAGTTATAGGTAGTCAACAAAACGAGTAGTGCCCTAAAAGGGTTAAGCATACAAATATTTACCGTTATGATTAAGGGGCTGTAACTTCCTGTAATGGGCGAAAAAAGACTAACTCTTTAGTAAGTAAGTCGTTAAAACATTGAAAAAGAAATCAAAATAACGGATAATAAACGGGACCATATGGAGGTTGAATTTTTAATAAGTAACGCAGTAACTAGAAATCTGGAATGTCCTTCTGAGGTTAAAAACTTAAACCTCAAATAATTGATCTCAAATGATCTGTAAAGTTTTTAGCGTTAGATATTAAAATTAAAATAACGTAGTACAATAGGCGAGCTATTAGCTAAAGTTTAAATTAATTAAGTACTGTAGTTACTTAAATTTCAAATCTTCTTCTGAGGCCAAAGATCCTAAAACGTTCTGTAAACAGATAGCAATAATAATAATATTAAATCCGAATAACGCAGCTTTACTTCAAATATAAGAAATACAAACGTAACGTATGATTTAGCCTTAAAAAAGTTAAAGAGTCTGTCGAAAATTATCTAAAACTCAATGTTTTTACTTTAATATAGTAATATTTATAGTACAGTAATTATTGTATTATGTATTCTAGGGTTTCGGGTCTATAAACTACCCTGTGAATGAGAGTAATTCATATATATGAACATACACTCTAAACACTAGTTTGTGGAATTAAAGGTAAGAGAAGTGACAGGTAAAAGAAAATAGCCTTACGCTGTACATTGTACAAAGTACCCTGTCAGAGATGAGAGAACTAGCCGACCCGCTCCAGAGTCCTGAATGCAGACTAGTAACCTGTCGGGCCGGATCCGCAGCCGCAGGGCCTGCCTCGCTACCCAAACTTTCGTTCTCTGCCAAAATTGTAGTTTACCAACACCAAATACTCTACCCCTGAACGGCGTTAGGCTAAACTCACCTAATGGAGAAATTAGCGAATTTAGCTCGACTATTTTGACTCGTTATAAATGCATATAATATCTCATAGAATTCTCCTGACCTGCATTAAATTTTTAAATATTTTAGGTTTTCTAGAAATATATAATTTACCGATGCAGATATTTTTATATTAGGATTATAGTATTCAGTATATCAATTTCGTTATTTCTAGTATAAATAAAATACTACATAGCTATCGTCCATTTCATCAATCCTCGTTCTAATTCTAATTGAGTCCACCTCCAGTCAACCTGCTGTTTCTAATTCAGCGGTTTCAAAGTTATATCCTAAAATTCCCGCCAGCATTAAAATATGCCTGAGATACTAATATCACTTCGGTCTAGTTGCCCCTTAGACCGGTCGGTGGAACATTTTTGGCGAATTTAGGGTGAAATTAACACTCGTTTCCGACGTCAGATGTTCATAAACCACAGACCTGTGTCTATTATTACAGAATAGATATACAATAGAACTAAATATAACCGAAATTACTTTTAGTTCATTGATACGTGGTAAATTATATATCTGTAGAGACAAAGAGTTAAATCTTGATGTGAAAAAGTTTCAAACTATGTATAGAGCCCTTTTTGTAAAGTCGCGCATATATTCATACAAAGCGACTGTAATTATGGCTTATTTATTGCAATTTTCAGAATTATTACATATATTCAATCACATTAATATTCTTGTGACTTATTTTTCGTGTTTTAAAATTGTCTTACATAAAATATTACATTTATAATGCTGGATAGTGAGATCTTAAATGTTATTTCAACCCATTTACTCTTTGTGGTAATATTCTCAAGTATTATTTAGTATGAGAGTACTGTTTATTGCTACTATAGATAGGTTACAGGGTCATGAGTCTACAAATGTTGACAAGATAAAACATACTGATGGCGAGAGAAAAGAATAGACCTGGCCCGTGCCGGCGCACAGCTGTTTACTAGTGTGTTGCCGCGCGGTAATTTCAGGCGCTTCGCCCCACAGCCAACCCTGCGAATTGATTATCATAGCAATGGAACAGTGAAACAATAATGGAATTACGAAACAAGGCGCGGCAACATACTAGTAGTAGCGCCTGCAAATTTCAGATAGGCCAGAATCCAGGTCTCTTCTTTTCTCTCGCGATCAGTATTGTCACTGTAAATATTATTAAGGAAACAATATTAATATTATCCTAAGGTACTTACATTCGATCGATAGTATGCGATTATATTCAGGCTTATTTTTGTAAGCATGGAAGAGTAACAATAAAGTCAATGGAGAGAAACCTGTTGAGCGACATCTGGCTGGGCAGATGAGGAGAGAGATTATTACTTTCACCCTCACCCCTTTCCTTTAACTTGAGTAGATACTTTGTTGTTCTCAGTCTGTTCACAAGTAATCGAATTGCTTATTGATTAGTTGAGGTTTTATACTACATAATTATAACATTTAATCTGTATTAAAACTATTTGTATGTGATAAAATAAATAATATTACTGTAAAATAGTTATATTAGCTACGTGTAGTAAAATAACTTACGTATTATCTTAAAATATACTCTTCCAAGTAAATTATTTTAAATTGTGTATTTTTAAATGCACTTCCTGATCTATTTTTGATGTTCGTAATTTTGATTTTTTTTAATATTATTTACATGATTCAAATTTGTAGTATATTTGACGTTAGGGTTAATGTCGAGCTCAAATATAAACTTTTTAACGTTATACGTTGATCTATAGATATAGCACGCATTGCCATTATATTTAAAGGAGGTTAATTAACCAAAGCTTTTGAAACCTGGAATATTAGTTCTACGACGTAAAGTCACTTTCTTAACATCTCCATCCCGTCTCATTATAGATGTGACATTCAGCTGAAACCACCTGGTTCTACACAAACTTATTAACTGAAGAGATGAATTGAAGCCATAGCAAGTATCAACGAAAAATCAACAAGAGATTGCGCTTATAGTTTTGCTTGCAACGATAATCGGTTTTTTTAATGGAGTTATTCGAGTATTGGATCCCAAAAGGGTAACCGTTCTATTTTCTACAAACACCTTTACCGCATGATCGTAAATTTAAAAAAAAATTGGATAGATAGGGACCCAGTTTCCTTAAACCTGTTTTTGTTTATTCCGAAACAGATCTGTACGGTAAAGAAGCACATACAGCTTAGCAATAACCGGTAAATATAAAGAGTGTATAGACCGCCTGTTTGAAATGTTTAGAAAGAAAATTGTATGTGCAAATGTTTAGTTAAAAAATTCACGTAACTTGACTTACACACCGTCGACACCGTGTTTCAACGTGTGTTAATCCGTTTAAAACACTCTTTTACCATTATTAAACCTAGGTTTAGTAAATATAAAAAAATCCTTGGTCAAAAACAGTTTTTACCTGTTGTTAAATAGTTTTTCTTATTCACTTCATATACCGATATCTCTAAATTCTATTTAGTGCCCAAATAGTGACCAATATATGCAATATAAATCTTCAAGAATTACGATAGTTTGAATCTAAATTTAATAAATAAAGGCGTAAGTAAATAAAAGCGCAGTTAAAATGGAGTTTGTAGGTATTATATTAAAAGAGTTTTAATTTTGCTTTTAATCCTACTCAATCAATTGAGTAAATGGTTCATGTCAATGTTATTGTTCTGAAAAATAATCTCAATTTTCATTATTTAGATAAGAAATTATCGATAATGGTAATTACGTGAGATTAGTTGCATTTGCTACAAATGAAAACTTGTTATAAATTAGAAAAGCTACACAATTCAAACATTGTTATAACAAGATCCTTAGAGCTGATGCATGAGAAAGTAAAACGAAGCAGGAGCAAAGAATGTAGAGCTGTTTACAGTAGTGAGGGTAAATTTACAAGGGTCTGGGGTATAATCGCGTCCTAAACTACGGTGGTCTTTTACACCCTTCTCCCTTTCAGCCACCAGGAACCAGCGATAAACTACTTTTATACATGCGTTACATTTTTGTCCAAATATCCAGTTTAAACAGTCACATAGTTTAACCTGTGTTAATTATAAATGCGTTAAATTTTTGTCCAAATATTCAGTTTAAAAAGTCACATAGTTTAACCTGTGTTAACACTTGTTTATTATCATGGAAAAGCAAAATCCTTTAAGTAATGTTTATTATACATTATTGGCTAGAGTACATATTTACGAATAAATAAGGACTACAAAAATATTTGAGAAATATTTAAATAGGTTTCATGAGGGAGAATGATATATAAATATTAATACAGTCAATCAAACATGATAAGTCATAGAGTTTCTTCATTTGTGTCGTCATTATGAGTATTTACATCCGTTTCGTCAGCAATTTTCAGTTGTGGTATGAATAAAATTTCAGCGTATATCGACATGGGACGATATTGAAAACTTGCAAACATATAAGGGTAAACAGTAAGGATAACGATTAGGAATTCAACAATGAGGTATTTATAATACATGTGTGATCGTATGAAATTTTATTATTGAAATAAATTTCAAGAAATCTATACAAATTTAATTTTACATGCCATATGACTTTAGACCAACATTATTTATACAATATTGATTTACAATTATGGGGTTTAACTGAGCATCATTGAAGGATATAACTGTTAATAGGATGACATAATTTATCAGTATGGGGTAGTAAAAATCCCTTTTTTATATGTGTGTTGTCTGTCCATCTCTCAGGACATAAATTAAAAAACATTTTGAATGCAACCATAAAAAAGCCCGTTACTGTACATGTAGTTTGGCATACCTTCTATAATTTTTTTTATATAGTAACGGTATACTTTTCATTGCTCTCTGAGCATGAGTAATAAACAATGATATTTAACCCTTTATAACTGTGATCCATAAAAGGGTTTAGGTAAGGGGGTCCAATATCGTGTTTGCTAGAAGTGTAAAACGGTCTTTGGGGTTTAGTGCTGGGTACACAAACTGTTGAAAATATCTCGTTACTAGGGCATTTCCTTACCCTACCCACCACCCTTTCGACCTGAAGGTGTTGCAGGAATTCCAGCAATAAAACTGTGACTGTACTTGTGCACAAGAAGAACACTTATAAGTCTTTTTCACATTTTGACTGGTGTAGTCTAACTATAAGAATAAACTTCATTGTCATGACCAACATAATATAGTTTACTGACACTATATACAATTTATATATTACCCGTGCATGGTTATATTTATCTGTAATATTAATTTGGACGCCATAAACAGTAAGTCGCTAATGATATATCAAGTAATACGATATTCAATTAAAAAAGCGATTTATTTTACCGCAGGAGCGGTAATTATAATCACTGATAATTTCTCTTTAACCTTATATTTTCAAACGAAAAGTTTTATTTCTCTCTGTCTATCAATATGATTGACTGGTCACATGATATTTCGAGCATGAATTGAATAATAGATATTTGTTCCAAATCGACGTTTTTTCATATCAAAAATCACGTTTAAATAGCATGAATAATAAGCCGTGAATTTGGCTAAATATAAGTTAACATTTTGCATTGATTTCATGAGTAGCCAATAATGGAAAAGGAAAATAACACAATGGATGAATAAAAAAAACTGAACGCAAACCCTCCATTGGGCGCTAAACGGAGTTTTCCTCCGTGTATTTTTTATTATTAAAAATAGTACTACTTTTCTGATGTTGGCAGTCGTTTCCCGCAGTGTACTTCACGACCATCTTTCGGGGAATCGAAACAATAGCCTCCCGCTTATCTTTGTCAAAATCTGTCAGTGTGAGGTCTACTTCCGTGCGAGACTGGACGATTCCTCCGTGAGCGCCCGATGGTGTGTTTGTAGTGCTTGGACGAAATCTCCGTGAGCGCCTTATTGTGTTTAGTTTTTATGGAGGAATAATCCGTGTGCGCCTAAATGTGTGACCAGTGATGGTGTCTTTTTAAGTTTTACAATATATTTTATTAGAATTTTGTGAAATGGAGAATGAAGACGAGAGAATTGTCAGTACAGTACCAGGGTGCTAGGAAATATTTCAGTACTTTTTATGGAGTGAACATTGTCGTTATAAGAAACAGAGGGAAAATGTTTTGAAACTTTATGTAGTGTGTAAAAAAAATTTTAGTAAAGAATACATTTTTATTTCAGAGTAATAATTGACATTACAATTGTATATTATCTCAAAAATTGAAGTAAGTTGTTTTTGTAAGAAATTAAAAAAAAGTTAATTTCCATATTATATTGTTAGAATGGGTTAAACATTTTTACAATTAATTGCATTATTCCTTAAAATGAATCATGTTGTTATTATACAATAACATTTTTTAAGATTTTGAATTTCTTATTTGGAAAATTCATTACATAAAAGAGTAATTTTTATTTAATTCCTAAAAATGGATATATTGCATTGTAATTAAATCAGTATGAATATTTAAACAAATAAAAACAGTTTAAACGACTATGATATCCATTATTCGCTAACCTGGAGGAAACCTCCGTGAGCGCCTGATGGTGTTTCTAATTTTAAGCGCCTAATGGAGAGTTAAATGATATTTTTATGTGTAATAGTGACACATTTCACGTACTGAATGACCTGCCGACGGTAAATTGCTCGTGCAATGTCAACGAAGTCTGTTACTTGACACGTGTTGTGACATAGTTCTACCCAGTATAGTATTACAGAGTATATTTCGACGAGTTCATTTCAAGAAAATAAAGAAAGTTTTATTTCATGTACCCTAAATCAAAATTTATGAGAGTATTTAATTTTTACTTGACAGAAATTACAAAATGTAAAGTACTTAAACAACTGAAGGAAAGTCATTAAAGTTACTAGAGATTCCGCTCACAATTCTGTTTCCACTTCCCGCAGTAATATTGGATGTTGGTTGTTTTATCGGGAATCGGGCTGAGAGCCAACGACGAAATTGCTCGCTGTTTGATATTTTATTTACTAATTCTTGTACTTAAACAACCTTCTACTACTTGCAATGTGTATTGATGGTATGTTTTGATTAAACATTATTAAGGTTCATTTGACAAGAAAAGATTATAATAACAATTAATCACACATTAATTTTATGATTAGTAGCTTTGATAAGACGTAAAGATCTGAACAAGGTTACTGAGCCAGTTTACGGGTAAATTAACGTAGTGCTTTATGAAGATATCGCTTCACCTTGTCATGATGACTGTGAAATTCTTATCGAATGCTGCAGAGTCAAATTCACGGTTACGTCATCCATACTGTTTATTTCCTTACCTCACGATATTATAAATATTATTTTAATTAAATAAAAGATAGTCGGAGTTATCATTTACAAGTTTTTTTTTTACGATGGAAGTTTTGAAAGGATGATAGGATTTCAAACATTTGCCATCGTTATTTGTTATAGGCCGACATCACAGTGAAGTAGTCGAACTTAAATTCCAACATAATAGTAAATATCACGTAACGATGCACAAAATGGCTTGTCCACATATAGCTCAACTCATCCAGTCACCTAGTTACAATCTCTCTGGACTTTCTCCCAAAAGTTCACCTACAAACCTCCATCATCCCTAATTATTTTAGAACTGTGACACGTAAATTCAAGAAGAGATACAAACATTATTTTTTTCTTAAAACTTTACCTATTACCCATTTTAAACTTAAATTATCTATCAACCCTTTTATTTATCAAGGGCCTACATTTTAAAATAGTATTACTCCTGAAATAAAACAGGTCTGTAATTTAAAAATATTTTCGAAAATATTAAAATTTATATCTGTCTCAGCGGGCTTTCTACAGCTTAAAAGAGGCCCTGTAAACTAACATATTTTAATGAGGATCTTGAAAGTTATTCCTATGAGCTATTTTCTCGATGCTGTATCATAGATATAGATAGGTATAAATTACAAACCATTCTTATATTTAAGTTAGTTAATTTCTGTGTTGACTTACACCAAAAATAATGTTCAATGTTTAATGGTGAAATAAATATTTCTACTTGGACTTGAGTATGTCTGAGATATGTCTTTCATTTCCTTTTATGATGTTCTTTCTTTTGTAATGTAATATTGTTTCCTGATGAAGGTGATGTGCGTTTGTAAAATATAACGATGGTATATGTCCGTAATCTTATTACTTAGAATTGCCTGATATTTTATTAGATGAATAACTGACCTACACGTAGATTTTAAACTGGATTAATTAAAGATCATAGTTTAGATTGTGATGAAGTTAGACTGGTACTGCAATTTTTTAAAGGAAGTTAACGAAATCTTCATAACCAACAGACAATCTTACTAGTAAACCAAAAAATTAAACTACACCAATTTGATTGCTAAAACTTAAAATAATGTACAAAACCTAATAGAGATTTGAAATCAATAGATGCACAATTGCATTAAAGTGTTACAATTATAAGTTCAAACAGAACGTAAAATAATATAACAATGCTCCTCTGTTGCGTTGTCACTATCTTGTTACTGTTGCGTTGTCACTATCTTGTTACTGTTGCGATGATCACCCTTTACTATCCGCGTTTCCACTTTAGGGTTGTTGTGAGTTCTCGTACTAGTATTATAATCTTGTTAGTTCGGTTCAAAGAAATAAAGATTGTTAGTGCATTTTTAAAGATAACGTTTCACAAAAATTTAGCATGATATAATTTGATCTCAATACTACAGTTTTTATTTTATGTTTGGTTATTTATTCTCCTTTGGAAGGGATCAAGTTAAAAATTAGTAACCTAGCATTATTAAAAAATTTTTAAACTTTATTATTTAAAATTTTATAAAACGGTATCTTATATACAAAAAAAAAACTTTATCGAAACTGTTATGAAGAAAATGCAATTATTTTCAAGTTAGTAGCTGTGTTTTATAACAAACTAAAATTATATAAAATATTATCATTGTAATTCGAGGATGATAAAAAATACATTCAGTTTTAAACATTACTTGAAAACTTCTTTACATAAATAAATTGTCTATTATATTATGTGTTTATTATATAAATGAAGTTGTATAAGAAATTATGCAGAAAACACTGCATAAGCTGTGTAAAATAGGTTCAATCTGACTTGCTGTTTACACCTTTCCCATAAAACCGTTGGTAGGCGAGGCTTTCAGCTTCCGGTTCACTGGATTCAATCGAACTCTTTCAATCAGGCGAACCCTTATCAGTTTTCAATGCATACATTACACCTGCCGTTAGGCATTCCATTGTTGTCTGATATTGAAATCAATCAGTTGGAAAATGTAATTCCTAGCAATGATTTTACTTTCATTAAATCCACATATAATATAGTATTCAATATTCTTATGAAAAAATTTTATAAGCCATAAGTGTATTTTATAACTAATATTTTAAAACTGGAATAATTTGGACAAATCTATATTATTGTTTTTGTATTATCAGTATAAATGTCTTGTATTATTACAATGTTTATTAAAGAAACTTATCACCAATATTAAAATTTTAATATATTTTTAGGTTTGTAATGGATTTATAGATAAATACGGACTATATTGTAGTCTAAATAATTGCACATTCTGGAAGAGAACTATTTCTAAGATTAAATTGTTAGTAACGAAATTTTCCGCTTATATTATTTCAACTATTTCCTGAATATATTTGAAATTTAGAATTATGTAATATTATCGTAATATCAGATCTAATATATTATATTCTACAATAGTTACATACATAATCTTAAAAATAATACTAAATTTATTATTACGAAATTTATTTTAAGAGTATTAATTAATTACAATATAGTCTATTAATTTTCACATTGTGCAAATAATACTATTAGTCTGAATGTAAAAGAATTTATATACGTACAGTTTCAAATGTTATGCCTGTTTTCATTATAAATTTACAAAACTTGTTTATGAATTATATGTATAACAAGAAATTTATCACCATAGATAGTGTGCATAAAAAACTTTAAATATATATCTTATGTAATGGTGATGGGTAATACGTGTTTTATTTAACCCATACAAAATTGTTGCGATAGTACGCAGGTTGTTTGTAATTCTTTTCTTATTTATTTTTATTTCCACAACCTATAAGATCAAATGGTTACTTATCAGACAAATGTAAAAAAATTTTCATGTAGAGCTAAATTCCATGAAAACTGCACGAGCATTAAAGTCAATGTAGTACATGTAGACATGTATACTTTCAATTCTATGAAGTAGTTATCTCTCTATATGTCGTACAGATAGATGTACAGGCCGAAATGATAAAAGTCTATCTCCTTAAGTGATAGGTTCTGCTAAAAAAGGGAAATAAATTATTATTTTAAACAAAATGAATAACTCAGAACATGACTAATCATTCATTTGAATTTGACGTTTTTACCACATTTATTTCACAATACGTGTCATGCTGTTTTCTAACAGTAGGCTACCAGCACAATATTTTATTTACGAAACAAATATAACTTTCTTTTATTAAAACACACCCCGCTATGAAGGGTAAACGCGTCATTATTCTTGATTTGTAAGGTATTAAAGAGCAGTAGTCAAAGGTAAGGTCCTTAATTTTGTTCAAGCCAGAGGTGAAAAGTTGCAGCTAAATTTGAGTCAAGCTGTTGCTTTAGGCTTTGAAACTTAGCTATACTGTTAAATATTGTGTTTATTACGTTCAGTATATCGAAAATACGTTATCAATAAAAATACGAACAATAATCTCTGCACAATTTTTACACACAGGAATTGTAAATAAATATTTACAATTTATGTCCAAATCAAATAGCTGTAATTTATTTTAGTTAATTTCAACCACATTTAAATTAACATCGATAGTGTGAGAAAATATTTTGTTGATAAATAATACAATCACGAAAAACTTTTACATATAAATAAAAAGTTAAACAACAAAGAGTAAAAAGCAAACGATTTATTACAAAAATATCAACACGATTTAATGATTTATTACTTGACAGAAATCATTAAATTAAAGACTAAAACCAAAGCAATAGAATTTTTATTCGTTAGGCACATTAACAAGCTGTAACAATAACACGTATTTATCAGTTAGTTCATCTGGTTTAATGCAAACCGCCTGTTTCAGCTAGTATCTTATAGACCATTATGTGTCGTTTAGATTATTATTATTTGAAGACTGCAAGATATTATCATTTTATGTTGGACTAATTTTTTTGTACTAATTACTACAGACGTAAAATTACTTCTAATTCCTAACTAATTATGCAATTCTATTAAGCACGTGTATTAAAATGAAAATCATTCATAAGCAACGGGGCGCTATCAGGGTTGTATAAATATAATAAACAAATATTAATAATAGTTAAATATGTAATATAAATAACATAATATCTACAGGTTGTAAATGTCCTTATGAAGCCAACAGAATGAAAAGTTATCTGTAACTTTTATACAGTTACGTATTAAAAGCAAAAGAACTTAATATAAAATTCCATTGTCGTGAATAAAATTTGAAGCGTTTATTATACACAGTTTGTTAGTATTTTACTAAGTTTATTTTAAGTTTTTATTTAATACTTTCACATGAAGTTTGTAGACATTTCTAAATTAACTACCACTATATTTTTATATTTTAGGTAGATTATCTATTATTCAATCTAACAAGTGATTCATTTCCAGGTAAAATATTATAACAGATGGCCACTATCAAGATAAAATTTAGCTGTTCATTCATAATTTCACTCTCAAAATTAAAAAGAAATAACCGTTCATTCATTCTCATTCACAATCTACTTGATTTCCGTTTCAGTCATCCTGCTATTACAAATACAGTGGTCGCCTGGTTAAACACAGGAACCCGCCAGAATTATAAAGTGACTGGTAATCTTAAAATTATATTGATCCATTTTGACCGCTTTAAGCAATAAAACATTTTTGACGCAATGACGCAAGCTGTTTACCAAATTAACTCCCGCCTCCAACGGCAGGTGTTAAATAAACACAAACCTCTATCTCCCAGTCTGGTATAGATATGTAATAGAACTAAATAAAACCGCAATTTATTATAGTTCGTTGATTCAAGATATAATAGTTATCTGAATATTAACATAGTTACTCACTCTGTGTCTATTTTTATACAACATTTTGATTGCATGCCCTATACTTGAGCCCTTTTGGAAGTTCACTCCGCTATTGATACATAGTGACTTTAACTGTGTTATATAATATTTTTTGGTATTTTTTTATTAGTATTAAAAACATAATCAGTCATATTAAAATTTTTGTAACAGATTATTCAACTTAGCTTGAAATAACATATATCTTTTTAAGTGCTGGACAGTGGGATCGTCGAAGCTATTTTTGCCACTTTACCCTTAAATATTAATTCCAAGTACTAAGACGACTTTTAATAGAGTAGCACTATATAATGATATTAAAAAAATGGAATTACAAAAGCAAGACATAAATTTAGGAAAATTATAATTTCTTTAAATGAGATCGGTAAATATACAACGGTGATTAGGCTTATTGTTATAAACAAACATTGAAGAGTATCAGTATAGATACTGAAGACAAACCTGTTGAGTAACAGATGGCCTAACAGATGAGAAGAGAGATTATTACTTTCACCCTCTCTTGTTTGCTTTAACTTGAGTAGATCCTTTGTAGCCCTCTGTCTGTTTACAAGTAATTGAATTCATTACATATTAGCTTACATATCAAATCTTAAGTAAAAAATTAAAACTTGTAATTGCAGTAATACGATTTAACATATGATACCATAAATAATAATATTACCATTGAATATATTGCAATAGCGACGAGTAATAATATATATATATTACATTAGTTTTTATTAGTATTCTTAAAAATATTACTTCCCAACCTATTGGTACGCTTTAATTTTGTTTTATAACAACGCAAATACAATTAAATCTTGCTTAGTTTTTATCACTTACAATTAGTTTTATCATGTTACTAAAGTATGACAAATAAGTATTTACTATTAAATACTGTCCTTATAATGTGAGCCAATGTACAACATTACAGATTAATGAAAATAATTAGTTCAACTTCATGTAAGAGATTTATTATATGTTACGCAATGTATTGGTATTTTTAAAAATATAGTTAAATATTTTGTTTCTTTATTTTAAGCTAATTTCAACTCTTAAATTTTACTGAAAGTGCACGAACGTGTAACGTGATACTTTTTTAACACAGAACATTTTATATTGAGTGGTGGAATAGCTAATTATTACATAAATTATTTACATACATTTTGTTAACGAAATTTGATGTCAAAATATGTTTTCTAATTTTGAAATTGCTAGACCAATAACTTTCCCAAACAGTATAGTTTTTATTTTACTAGACAAGGTTATTTTTATTATTTTTAAAAATTAATAATATAAGGCAAACCTTTAATGTCTTACAATTTATTGTGTTATTTCAGGGAAATAACTAATATTACTATGGAAGATGTGATAGTTTCTTACACACTGAAAGAAGATTTAATAAATTTCGAGTTTGAAGGAGTGGTACGGAACGTAATTGAATGTCACAAAAACTTTTTCATAGGTTAAAAGTAATCCAAAATTGTACATCGCCTGATACTTAACAAATAGATATAAACAATTATTTATACATATTATTAAATCACTATTAATTTTAATCTGTGCTTCAGATCTTTTACAAATGTTTTTTGAAGGCGCAAACATACAATTTCTGCACTAACTAAAAATCTTTGTACTTGAGCGTTTTCAAAACAGTAAAAGAGAAACTCTCAATCCTTATACTATTCTTATTTTCAATTGAAAAAATATTATGCAATACTATAACACGTTGTGAGCTTTTTTAATGAAAACAGTGTGATACTAATAGTATATATAATTACATGCTGAATGTGAAAAACAACTTATTTTTTGCTGTGTAGCTGGAAACACTACAATCTACAGCATTTAACATATTCTGAATTGCTATAAAATACACAAATAATTATTGTGCAGTGACCAATGCAAATATATGAAAGTGAATATCAAATTATATTAAGCAACGAATAAGAAAATTTGGTTCTTGTCTTAACCACAGTTTATAATTTGATATATATTAAAAAAGTTATACCTAACTTTATCGCACATAACTATTATTCTATATCAGATAAAATTTCAACAATATATCTCAGACCTACGTGCATTAAACAACACTTAATTTTTCACAACCAAGATTTGCAGTGATACATCTCTGATATTATAGTATATAATAGTTTAGGAACACAATTTATACATTATAACAGTGGATTGTCACACAAAAGGTCTCGACGGAAGAATGAAAGTAAAGTTTTAAGATAAACAGTATATCAATTACTGTGCAAGAAAAGAAACAAAGGTATTTTAGGCTTTTGTAGTTAAGTGACAGACTGAAAGGAACTTGGGTTGAGAGAGAAGACAGATGGATGAGGGATAATCTCAGATATTCTCTGCCTCTCTTTGTTTGTTTGCCGAACTCTTGTCACGTACCTTACAATTATGAGTAGTGTTTGATTTATGTCTTTGTCAATCAAAATTTTATTTCTTATTCATTAACTTCACCTTTTATTAATCATAAATAATAAATCCATTCTTTCTGGCTTGCAAGGCAGATTTTTTATAAATGTAAATTAAAAAAATTAAATTGTTGTAAGTACAAAAAGAACAGCATTAAAAGATACCAATAAAACTCTTTATAAAGTATTTGCATAATAGAATCAGAGTGAGAAATGTGATATCCGCTTTATAACACAGCGTACTGTAGCGTTATCCTATTCTTTCGTCTAAACCAACTTATAGTACCCTGATTGCAGTCTATCTTGTTTTCTAGTACTGCGTATTCTTATATTTAATATGAAAATATTTTATGTCGACTTATATGTTAATATTTTTATTGGATAATATAACATTTCAAAATAACTTCACTCTATATATGCCTTAATTACATTAAATAATTAGAAAAATGTTATTTTTATCAAACTGATTTATATAAATAAAATTTCTGAGAATGATAAGTAATTAAATCATACTAAAAATAATTTTGAATTAATTGGTAAAGCTCAATATAGATTTTAGTTTTACAAGCATTTTTTTGTATCTTAAACATATGTTTTATGTTTTTTATGAGTTTATTACATTTCCCATTTTCATAATTGAAGAATGTGTAGATACCAGAATATCCCTCCTTTACAAAAGTGTAATTCATAATATTCTTTGATTACAGGACTATTCATAAGAACACAACCAATCTATAAAATATCCAAATTAATAGTGTAACGTCTCGCATTAAATCAGCCGTAAATTGGATGGATAAAATCATTATCACATAGAATATTATACCTTTTGTGAGCAGCTACAGTATTTTTTATGGATGCTACTCGTATGAACACCGGAGGGCCAAAACACGATGTGCGAGGAACTCCATATGTAGCAGAAAATATCTGATATACCATGATATTGCACCTGACCTCAGAGTTTGTGATGTCATATTTAAATATAGGACCATCTGAAGTAAAGACATTAAGAAGTGATAATTTTATACGATAACAAGTTTACGGTATATGATGCGGCAATACATCATATGAAATCAATGGAATAGTCAAGCTTAATTGTGTAAAACTACCACATACGAGTATCTTTACAAAATCAAGCAATAATTTTATGGGCTTTTGATTACTGACATTACTGACCTTAACTTCCTTGTAAATACCACGTAGCGTTTGATTATTGAAATATCTGTAAAGAGAGACCTGGAAGTTCCTACAGCAGATGTTCTCACATCTCCAAAATGTCTTATGATAGAGGGAGTGGTAGAATATGAAATCTTCTTTTTTACATGGAGATGTTGTAGATCTCCCTTAAATATAACTCTTCAATCGGTCTAAAATTTGTATTTACGACAATATCCACTCCTTTTCACTTGGTTTTTATATAACTATTGAATGAGGAGAAGGCATATATTTTCCAATTAATAATCCAAGAAAGTTTTTCCCTTTGTTTTAAGGTAGAATTTATTTAATTTTAGTGCTAATATATAAAACTTCATTCCACATTCTTTAAATAGACTTGTTTAAACGTTTTTTTAAGGAAGTGTAATATCTATGAACACAAAGTTCAGGCAGGTTATTGGATCGAAGGAGTGTGGGATGTAAAAGATCGCCGTAATTTAGGGCGCGATTATACCCCGGACCCTTGTAAATTTACCCTCACTATACCGTTCTAGATTATATTCTCCTTTTTTTATTTTATGCAATGTACGTAGAACACACCTTTTGTAAATTTGCATAATAATTAACCTTTTTGTGTGTTATACTTTTAAATACTTACATTGTTATGTTTGTAAATTAGAAACATTATTTTCATATTCATGTTTGTATAATAAAAAACCAAGTAAATTTATATTCTTAATGTTTTGAAGCTTAAAAAATTGGCTTCTACAATTCACTCAGTTTCAAAAAGCATTTTGTATATTTGTCTTTATTTGGAGTAAAATTCTTCTGTAACATAGACGCTTGAAAATTTAAAGGATAATAATCAGTATACTGATAGTTAAAATAAATAAATAGAGAGATTTTTATTGGTTAGATTTTATTACTACAAGAGACATGATTCGTGGTAAAATTCATTATATTACCATGCAATAGTTTATTGCATAAAACCTACAAACATACACATGAACCTTCTAATATGTTATAATCTAAAAAGCCAGCACTAATTTAATTGTATAACCGGCTTTCATATGATATAAAGGCCTTTTTTAAAGAAAGATACCGATCGTCTGAGTTACTTTTGGTGGAGGTCGAGATGAGACAACGTTAACGCGATTAAAAGTATAAAACAAAACATTTTTCCGACTTTTCTTCGCTTCAAACCGATGGCAAATGTTTAAACTTTAGATTATTAGCAGACATATATATAAATAGGCTGAAGGTCACACTCTAAGAGTTTGCATACCGTTAGCTGACCCCTACTTTAACATAATTTACATGTATCAGAGAGGTTGTAAGTTTATAAAGGTAAAAATATGTCCTAAGAAAGAATCTTACTTTATAATTGAACTTTTTGAAACCATCCTATTTTGATCTCCTCTAAACTAGCGTGACTAACTAATTACTCCTTTCTTCAGGGTGATGTCTGTATTTATTTCAAGAAATTTCGCGTTGTGGTTTTTGCAATGAAAATTGGATATCAGTTCTTGATCTGGACAGGAGAAAATGGAACCAGGCGTTGTCACTGTACATGATGCAATTTACAAAATTACAAGCACGCAAATTCAAGAGCACTATCACACGACACACCAGCACAGGTGTAGGTGTGATAGTACTAAGACAATCAACTGCTCATATGGAATTGTGACGTGTAGGACCGAAAAAAGCACACAAGAGTAAAATCATCGTGTTTACAGTATAACACTGTCTTGTAATGTGAACAAATAGAGGAAATAGAAAAAAGCACAAAAATACTAAATGTGAGAGTTAAAGAAACTAATAAACACGAAGAAAATACGGGGAAAGCGCTAGCTAACCAGAGTTAATTTTTTTCCCGCCTGGACTCCAAGCAGAATTCGGGTATGTTATTTTCCTTCGTGTCTCTTCTTTTTTTCTTTCTTAATATTGATCTTTTTACTAGTTTTTTATCTTTATATAAGGATGGATTTCAATCTTTCAAACGTCTTAAGACATTGCGCTATACATTTTGTAACATACAACGATGTCCAATTTCTGAAATCATATTCTAGAAATCATATTAACCTTTCATCGTTAATAACAAACACTACACAAATAACTCTGAGTTTACTTGTTTATAATTATAGGTAACTATTCTAATATAACAAGGCAACACACAAGATGACGTAAACATAGATCATTCCGCAGGACGCGATCACAGGTTAAAGGTTTTAAGGTGATAACAGGATGACGGCAAAGCATTATGTGCACATGGCGCGGAGTCATCAGTTCTGTGAACCGGATCATTGACCTAGTTCCGATCTTTAACTCTTATAAAATCTAGTATACTTATGAAATTCGTATCAAAATTATTCATAATATATTCATATCTTGCAAAATTTGCCTAATTAATTTATGTTTAAATGCCATTCCTTCACATTGTCAGTAGTGAAAAAATGATTTTAGTAATAGACTTAATAAACAAAATATCAGCGTAGTTCTTCAGTCACTTAATCTCATTCAAACAGTGATTTCCGATAAAGCAACCAACATCCAAAATTACTATGTGGAGGGGGGGGAGAATTGCTTACGCAAATTGTATACAATGTGTCATTCAGAGGGTCTCATGTGTTATACAAGTTAAAACGCCGATTGATTGTGCTCCGTTTATGATAAATTAATACATTCTGTGATAATCTCATTGCCATGAAGGCTACTCAAGAGAACAATGTTTAAAGGTTTCCGTTAACACTCAGTAAAATACGTAACGTAACATACATCATTATCGTACTTGATGTTAAATAAATTTCTTGTGCAAATTTTTATAGGTCAGGTCATTCTCAAGGCATCTTTTGACCAGAGAGACTGTCAGAAATGACATTTATTCTACCTCTTTGAGTGAAAAAGTTTGCTGTCGGACTGCCAATGATTGTTGGTAGGTTGTCAACCGATTATTTACTTAGTTTAACTTAAATTTCAAGGTGATCTTGCATTGGGGGGATTCTAACAGGCTCTGAAACTTCAATTTCTTGTTGCTTGATCAATGAATTCCTTTATCAAGCGGCCAAATATGTTGATATGAATATGTGAACATATGAACATATGAATATGTTGATATTCAACCACTGGCAATGTTATATGGGTAATAAAATTAGGTTTGTTTTTTCAGTTATAATACCTTGCGAGATATACACCAATGTATGGCCTTGTAATAAATAGGTAAGTGGTAAATTGTGTATGATATTTCATAGCACAATTGGATTAGATTTAAATGTTGGAAATGTTGAAATTAACCATATCCTAATCGTTCCTGTTGGCTAATACAGGTATGGCACTCATCGATGTAAAAGGAATCTTTAATGGACTCGACCATAGTACATTACGCCAAAGGTCAAAGGTGAACATTGATGGTTAAAACCAAATTACTGCACATGTATATAAGTTGCCATCCAGTATATGGCGTAAACAAATCTTCAGTACCAAAAACTAAATTATAGGCCACTTTTCTAGAAAAGTGATTTTAATAAATACTACAAAATACAGTTCAATCAAATAACTTGCTTATCTGGAAGGTGTTCGTAAATACCATCACACATGTGCTTTTTTACTAAACTAATTGAAATATTGTTGGAAGAAATAGTTTTATAACCTAAGATGTGAAGGCTGATTAAAATTCAAACACTTGTAAACATATTTTGTATTCATTGTAAAAATATTAAATTGAAAGTGACCCCTCATTTTGCAAATGATTTGTTTTCTATTTCCAGACTGGTAAATTTATTTCTATCAAGAAGTTTTTTTGTTAATATTAAATAATATTGTATTTTGGACAATGCTAACTCCAATGAATTATTATTTAACTAGCCTTTCTTTGACTACGCAGTTTATAAGTTAGTCTAATATTATTTTATACAAGTCTTATATTATTATGGACAAAAATAACATGGCATTAAATTCAAAACATTTAGGGGAAGAGCTTTCGTTTAAAAGTAACACACTAGACTTTCGGGCATTTAAAATTTTATTTTCATTCAGTAGACAATCATATAAATATATATGATTTTTATATGTATATATAATGTATGTGTAATGGTAGCACATTCGCCCGGAAAGTGAGAGATCCGTGTTCGAGTCCCGGCGGAGCAGGTACTTTTTGTGATTGAATGTTTATAGAAATTAAATTCGGCTATTGCCATTTATACAAATGTAATGTATATATATATATATATATATATATATATACATGATATCATTGGTTTATTAAAGTGATTTTACGCGTATTTATTCAACTTTAATACAATTATAAATAATAATAATAGTTATAGTTGAAATATTAGGGAAAATTTTTAATTTTATTCAGTGTACTATTTACATAATGACTACTATTCTAAAAATAAAATAGTGTAATGACGGCAATTAAATATTAGCTTTTAGAATTCAAACTTATTTGAAGGAATTATCGAATTTAACTGTGTAAATACTTGACCCGATGAGATTCAATTCCAAATACTAATTTCGCGTCAAACATTATAATCTAAATTAATTTAAAATTGGAACTGTTTTTATTTGTTCATGATTTAAAATTGTATACTCAAACATAAAGACACCAATTATTCTGTATTTTCATTCGTAAAAATATGTTTTTCAACACATCTCAGTTGAATATTTAATAATGTACGTTTAATATAGAAGAAACTTAATGAAACGTAGTATTTGTTTTATGATATTAATACAATTTTTATCGTTTTTGTTATGATACAACAATATACTAAATACATACTTTTTATATTCTCACACCCCAACTAAATACAGTTTTAGCGCCAATGGCGCTGTGTAGCGGTTAAAACGGTTTTCGCAAGATAATCAGATCAAGCAACGTTGAGCGTGGCTGTTGCTTGGATGGGTGACCGCTGAGCGATCCTCCTTGCAAGCAGCCCGCCTGCCCGGCCATTGGTGTTGGTTCGGAAGTCACCTTTAACCTCTTGGTCCCTAGGTTAAACATAGGGCTTCTTAGCCCTAACTTCGCCTGGTAGAGTAAGATATCTTTATCTCTTTTTTTTACTTTATAACATTTTTTCTTAAATGTATTATTTGTGTCTTAGGTAACTTATTCATATTTAGGGCTTATTTTCTCTATTACAAGATTATTAGAACGTAGTATATGAGTTCTTACTCTGCCTTTGTTTTTAATGTTGAATGTTTATTTGTACATTTTCAGTAATTATAAGTAAACGCTATAAACAATTTCCTCTTTTTACATTTTTTAAACCCGCTCATACAGGGGGCTTTGAATCCAGAGCTGCATAGCAGTTGTCACTATCGCTCCAAATGTTCCCTACGAATACCTCTTTCTTGAATTCATTGTCAGCCAAATCCAAATGAATTATCGTCTCTTCCTAGTAACGGGATATTCACAAGCATAGCTACAATTTGCACTTAACACTACCGAATATTTTAGGCCCTCAGCAAACACGATCTTAAACGATTTTCTGGAGCTATGTTATACAGAGAAAATTGGTATATTTTAATAATTTTTTCATAAATCAATGAACAGAATACAATCAATATATTTGTGTATAAATTGACACAAGTTAGTTGTACTGCACAACACATTTCCCGTAACAAAATTTGCTAACTAACTTTTAAGTCTATAACTCATAACACAGCTGCGGAGAGACTGGCGGATAGACACCATATAGATAAGAAATATTTACATTCCAAAACTTTTGCATTCTGATTGATAGGCACCAATGAATCTTATTTAAACCCAATAATATGACATGCACTACTATTTGCGTCTGAAATGAGGTTTTATGCAATATCTTTCTTGGGATATCTTAAAACTAGATAAATGCTAAATTTTGTTTCCTGTGAATACCTCTTTCTTGAATTCCTTATCAGCAAAATTCAAACCAACAACTAAAACTATAAATATGATTGCTTCCTCATTGTCTTTATTATCTCAGTTAAGTATCGTTCTGAGGTTCAGATTATAGCACCTTATTTGCATAGCCTTTCTTATCTTCATGTAGTAATAACATGTTTCGTACGACTGTACAATTTCCTTTTTTTAATACAATTTCCATACTTTAGAAATCCACTTTAGATGTCCATTACTTCACGTCCCATCTTTCTAGCAACATTTACCTATACACATGGGAATAGAAGTCCTAATAATAACAAATGAACTATCCTTTTTATTTTCAACTCAAACTTCGAAGGTTGAGACATCCATTATGGGTTTTTAATCGCATTGTCTTTGTAATTTTCTAACAAAAATAGCATAAGCATGCACAACACTAGTTATATCATTCAAAAAGCATTTTTACAGTTTTCATCCCGTGTCTATACACTCTCTTTATTATTTCACCGTCTGTGAGATTTTTGCTTTCTTTCAATATCTTCCTCCCTAAAATATTGCTAAGCTCCCATCTATATGTATTTCTCTTTTTAGTTCCTACTGTATTATTTTCTACGTTGTAGTTGCTTTGTCCTCTCCCTCCTATCCGTTTTAGATCACTAGCTCGAATACTACTCGTAGAGGAAGAAAATACCTTACTATGATACTCGCCTTAGTTTTACATACATATTTGCTTTAACAATATTTCAATATTTTTTCTCTGAAGGATTTATCCTAAAGTTCAATCACCTTAACAATACACTAGTTCCGTTTTTTATTTTTTTTATAAAGAGCGAAAGCTGCAGGAACATAAAAATAGGAGAGAGATTAGGGCTAGAACTAAATCAAAGTGTGTTGAATTTTATGCTATACACGCTTCAGGAACTATAGAAAAAAGAATTTGTGAAAATTTATGTAAAAACGTGTAACATCATTTTAAACAGCACGGAGTTATCTTATGTAAAATAAATATCATGAATACTGAAAAACAATACGAAAAGGAATAAAGTTTATGATGATAAATATTTGTGGTAAGAACACGCCACTTAAAACAAGAAACACTGATACAATCTTTGAGTAAATTCTCATTCTTCCTAAAGTCTTCTCTGGGCTTGCGAGAAATTTGTAATTAGAATTCCCTCTGATTCTTAAAATATGCTGACTATGCTGAGTAATACTGACTACAGTATTCCTGTCTTGATTAGCGTATCCACTGGGGAATTAGCGTTTAGATTATAAATTATATTTTTACATAACAATATTTTATAACCTTAATTTAATAATTGATTCAACAGTATCACATAAATGCATGACACTAGTTTATACGCGATTAATAGTGAGAAAAAGTTTTAGGTAAAATATTGATCATACACATTTTTTGGGAACACTGCCACAGAACAATAGTAATTGAATGTACAATTCCTTTGCAATATGTTAAAACTGCACAAAACTCATAGCGTACGGAGTTTTCAGTTATGGCTACAAGATCTTTTAATTTTTCAAAAACATTTTACCAAACGTATATCAAACAAACGGGTTATTGAAAGAAGGAGACGGACGTATAATGGCCTGATACTAAGGAAAAAAATTAAACTATTATTTGAAGAAATATGAGTAATTTCCTACGTAATTCATACATAAATGAAATTTTACAATGAGTTTTGGTTTCATTTTATTAGTATTCCCTACATCTACATTTGTTTAATAGTAACTGTGAAAAACCTATAATATAAAAACCGTAATATAATCCGTTTAATATGTTTACACAATTTAAAATATAATAAACACACAAGATGTATAGACACAATGTTATGATAATATTGTAGCTGAATAGCTTTGAGTGTAATGGCTAAAAAACTAAATATAACATAATGCATGTATTTACCTCGTGCGGAAAGTCAGCACAAAGATATGGAACATTTCATTTCATTTCTGAAAGATCATTCTAGCGTGATATTCAATATAGTTCATATTACGAAAATAACTTTATTGCTTATTGAAAAATTTTACCTTCGAAGCGTCAAAATTGTTCAGTAAGAATAGCCCAGGCATAATCTTTAAAGGGAAAATCACTGCATGTTATTACAAAGTTATTCTGGCGTATCATAAACGTAGGTAACATGATTAAAAAAAAAAAATTATTGTTACACAATTTAATCCTTCATTATTGATTATCTAAGGCATTATGTATAATATGATTTTAAAGCAAGTGAAAATTTCTTTGTAGTGCTTCAGTGTATGAAGTTCTTTGGAGAGGTCTCAGGATTACTTAAATGTCAATCTTTATGCGTTAAAAACAAACCTTATCGTAGAAAAATTTTCCAGTATTAGATAAATAATTTATAGTACAGTACTATAATATATTATAATTTTCAAGGTTTAGTTTAAATTGTTTAGTTAACACCTTATATGAATAATAAGCTGTGCTGGAACCCTTAGTTATAGGTATGAAAATATACAGTTACAAGCTTATAGCCTAATTAAGCCTCAAAATATCTCCCCGAGTAATACATTTTGTTAAGGCTCAAACAAATCCCATGAATAGACATTCACCATTATCGTTGTACTTGTCTGTATACAAAGGATCTGATACTATTAAGTATGGAAGTATCAAATAGACTTTCGGGCGAGAAGAGTGGCGTATTCTCCAAGAACGTGGGGTTTCCTTTAGAGCCCATCCTTCGTTATGCTCGTGGTACAAGGGGCAATAGCTGGAAAATTTACTGCTTTATTCTGTTATCTCGTTGTCAAATAAAAGGTGTTCTGAGAGTTCAGCCTTCTAAATCCTTAACGGAATGACAGAGCATAAGTGAGGTCAATGTTTTGTAGCTGGCTAGTAGAGCCTCTGCCGCGAGCTAACATCCCTTGGCCCCTCTGTTCCCAGAGGATCAAGATAAACCTTTTTCTAAGCCTTGTACAGATTAATACCGTGGAGAATCATCGACTACCATCAAACTCCATTTTCCATACTAAAACTTCATGAAACTAAAAGTCAGTTTGTTTTAAGATATCATGGAAAAAGACAGACAAAAATAATTATTCCTCCAGTGACGAGCAGGTAGGCATCGGGAAGGATGGGACTCATGTTCCTTGCTGATGCAGCATCTCGTTTTGAATCCAGCCCCAGGTGGGGCTGATTATTGTGGTCAGTGGAGTGTATCCTCGAGTTTAATGATTTTGTTACCTCTCAGTCAATGAAACAAAATATTTAAGTTGCACTAACTGTAAAATACGTAATAAATTATATTTCTGGCCTCACTTGCTATTTTATGCAATAGATACGTAGTAATATATAATGTTTATTGGTTTATTATACACATATTAATAATACCTAGTAATTCATGTAGAAAATATAAGTATTAGTTGTATTGTGTTTATAATTCAGTTAAAACTAAATTCTAATTGTTTAAACATTTTGTATGCACTTATTAAATTAAAAGATGTATTAGAGATCAGTATATGTTAACAATCAGCTATGTTAATATAATATTGCAAGGACGAGCGTGAGTACAAAGATAGTGCTGGTAGTAAAGGAAATATTCATTATAGCTTATACGGAAACACTTACAACTGCTTGAAGCGGTACCAACCCAACGTGTTCATCCGAGGACAAGAGTACCTTAGATCAGTTTTAATATAAACTTTCATCGTTGCGTTTTAACCTTTTGTAGAATTTTAGTTTTTGTCTTTGTCATATTTTGACAAATATCTTAGTTTTAGGCTAAAAATCATTTCTCTATAAGTATCTTGAAAACAAACCGAACTGTATATTTGAGGTTTTGCGAAAAGCATAACTGACTTATGAAGACAATTGAATTTGATAATGATGTAATCCAGTTCATGGAGTTTTACTGTGTGATAGCGTATATTTGTACATTGGCCTTATAGGAAAATATGATGTAAACGAGATAATAGCCGTAAGTTTTTAAAGCTTTATAAAATCATAAGAGATACGATTCTTAAATTGAAGAATATAAAAAAATTTGTATCATATGATGCTAAAATAAGTGTTAAGAAATTTTAAATTATTTATAATTATTATATTATATACTTAATTGAAACTCATCATGCTTCAATTGTAACTTTTAAATGTCTTTGGGCATTCAATTTAAAGTATTTGATCAAAATACGTAATTATAGTATAATGTAGTGAGATATAGGTATCTATAACACACCGTAATCCCAATTATCTGTACTAAGGTTACTAGAAATCCTTATTTATACTGGGATTGTCGACCACACAGGACAAACTACGGGTAGAAGACGGTAAAAAATTCCAGAGGTAAAGACATTGTTTACAATTATAACTATTATTTATATATTTTTGCAAGTTTTGTTGAGCTAGGTTATGTTTCACAATTTCAATAAGTAAGTTTGTGCTCTAGTGATTTATTTTTAGACAAATATTATTTTGATAAACTTCCCTGAATGGCCACATTCTTTTTGGAGCAAGTACTTGATGTACATTAGTGGTGGACAAAAATCTTCCTTGATCTCTATCACCTGTTTGTGATATTAAATAATGCTCATAGTGAGGGTAGTTTGAGGATAGGAGCTCATTTAAATCACTTGCTAATAATAATATTTCATTAGGCCTACTAATTCGGAGTGAATTTTGGTGGTATGGATATTTATCACTTTGAAGGTATCCATTTTCATGGCTATTTGAAACTTTAAATCTATATTATATGAATTAGTTACAATTTTCCTTCCTCTGTTTGATTGTATAAAACGACATTTTCGAAACAATAAAGCCTAATAAAGCATAAAGTTACTCAACATATTACAATAGTGCATTTACAGTGATAAGTTATGTACTTAGCAACTAATATTATAGGATATATAAAAAGAATTATCTCAGAACTTCAATAATTATGACAATTGTATATGACAAATAACAAAATTGGTTATGTATACAGCGGAGCAGACTAATTTGTGTTGTAAATATAAAGTATTATATACTGCCACATATGTAACATATGTATATGATAAAACAATTAAGAATATGTGTAACATAGCTACTAGATGCTAATATGGTATTAATTATCCTAATAAAGTGAATTGCTCATCCTACACAATTTGCATTCATTGTAGTTATAACAAATTAAAAATGTTTACCTCATAAAATAATAAATACCGCATTTTTTATTTAAATGTCAGTTATTTTGTTGAGCAGGATTAAACCACTGATATTAGGTACATTATATAATATTTTGAGACCAACAAATCAAACTTCTAACCAATTCAAAATCATTTCAATCCAATAGCAGACAGCATGAGAATAAAATAAGTGGCATCTAGTTACTGTACATAATGTATAATAACGCCTCAAGTTGTATCGGGTAGCAGCCTTCGTTGTGGCTGCATAGATAATTTCAAATCTATAGCTACATGTTACACTATCTCGCAGTATATAATTTTATATGATTTAATTTGGCCTGTTACAAAGCTTTTTTTAATTTTATCTTTACCATAATGGTTTCACATAATATCTAATAACGATACTTAAAAGAAAAAACCTCTCTGCGTTCCTTACAGCTTAATAAAATGTTCACCTTTAGTGTTTAAATCTATGAATTAGGGAGAATAACAGTTCTTCAAACGGTTCCAAAATTTTTTATTTTTTTAGACAAGAACAATAATTGTTGTTAAACCAATGGTTAATTTAAAGATTAGAATAGTTTATAGCTTGATTTCTATGGGTGGTTTATTTCTCTCTCACATACAATCTTCAGGTTTATTAGCTATCCACTTAGACGTCAATCCCTATTAAATGTTTTATCATTTATCTGATAATAATTACATTGAAGTATTGTAAATAATTGAAAAAACTTTAGTGAACATTATTCCTTTGATTTTTAAAATTACACATTGATTCGATCCCTTATATGTGCCCTTTTAGTAATAACCCCTATATTATTTTATTTTAATAAAATATAAAAAATGCATTATTCACTGTTAAAATATAACATTATCTGTGTTCACGTATTACTTAATACAATTTAGTAGTTACCGGTTTAATGTTATAACATTGATCCACTTATATTGAGTCTTACAACCTAAAAAGTAGCACGAACTTTTAAATAGTTAGTACATAGTATATGGAGTTGAATTACGTTTAAATAACTCTTCCCAATTTATATTTTTATCTTAATGGTTTGGTTTTTAATTTTTTTTTAATGCGACTCAACGTATTTGCAGTGTATCATACTTTTGATGTGCATAAAATACTGAGTTAAGTATACTCTAATAGGGTAATACACACTGAGTGGTAAAATATTTAATTCCAGTATCCATTGATAAATATCTTAAATCTCAATAAAATGGTGTATTTGAATATTCTTGTAGCTATTTACATACATAATATAGGCCAAGTAAAGTAAGCTCAGAATCTAGGAACTTTCCAAATGTTATATAATATTTTGCAAATAAAAGTACTCCTATTAATTTTGCTGAGCTAGTTATTGTTTTTTCATGAAGAAAACAAGAGTTATTGTTTGCTAGATTTCTCCAGTAGGGTGAGTCTTGGTCATAAAATTAAAGAACGCCATGAACCCGCTTTAAGCTCTCTTTACTTTTAACGAGTACAGAATAATTGTCACAAAGAAAACATTCCTTTTCCGTCAGTAAATTTTTATTTTGCAAATATTTGCGTAACGGATTAAAATCGTGATTAAAATAAATTGACGCAAACATTATTTTTAAATTAGACTACGTTTCTAAGTTGATTTACTTATTAAAACTTTATTTACAAACGAGATATTAAAAACGTCATGATATAAAATTATTTGCTTTTAAATATACGCCTATTATTAAATATTATAATCAAACTAAGAGTTTATGACGATAAATATAATATTGCCTATAACATAGTGTAAAAATCATCAGTGAGTTTTCTTTTGTGTAGGAATGCGTTGTCTTTCCAATTTTTATATAAGGATCTCTTATATTGCTTTTCTTATATGGCTAATGAAAAGGCTATCATTGTTAGTCCATGTTCTAAAGTACACAAGACCTTTGTTGTATTACAGTAGTATTAATAAATTGTTGAATAAAAACTATTCATGGAAATGGTTATCAACACTCATTACTTCCATCGTAGTTTGAATTCAACTAAAAATGTTTACGTCCCACCGATAATTAGGGAATATTGTTATCAAATATTTTAACTGTTCAGTTTAGTAAATGCGGATGAAAAAGATTTTACTAGTATGATATGGTTCAATAACAAAGTAAATAGTTCATAAGTAGCTAATGCAAAAAGTAATGTTTTATTTTAATTATGTTTATTAAAATTTTTAAAACTGTATTGCTTTAATCAGGGGTACATTCATGCATAAAATTAAAATGAATAAAACTTTAGAGTCTCTTACTTTTTTTTGTCTCAAGCGACTTGCCAAATTATACCTAAAAGAAATTTTTTTATTTTTACAAAGTTAAATATTATAAAGATAACAATATTTCCAATACTTATTAAATACCCATTTCTACCTTCAAAAATATTCTTTTAAGATTTAATTAACATCCATTATGGTACTCTGAAATAGAATTATTTATTGTAGATGTAACAATTTAAAGAACTAAATTATTATAAACTTTCCCAAAATTATTTACTATTAAATATTTCATGAACAATTTCACAATTTTACTTCGATTGGCAGAAATCGCTGGATATTTTAAAAAGTTTAGTAAAAATAATAACAATGTTATTCAATCATATCCCTTTCGTATTTAAAACTATTTCCGCATTTTTAAATCATTTTAGTTTTTAATTCCTTTTAAACTGTTATTGTTCCCAGTCCTATATTTAATAATGCTTAAAAAACAAGCTTGCCTCGACAATAAACAAATTTTAACGAAGCTTGTTAACCCCTGTTTTTGGAAAAAATGTAACTCCTGAATACAAGTAGTTTATCGCTCGTTCCTAGTGGCCGGGAAAAAAGGGTGTAAAGGACCGCTGTAGTTTAAACGTGATTATACCCCAGACCCTTGCAAATTTACGCTCACTTCTGTAAACAGCTCTGCATTCTTTGCTCTTGCTTCGTTTTACCTTGTTATGTATGAACTTTAAAGGATTTACTAATTTAAACGAGCAATTACATAATTTTAAGAAATACGAAGAGAAACTGAGAAGTTTGTAATATAAAAGCAGTAACATTCTATGTTTTACATTGTTTTACAAATAACTATGTTATGACAACAATTTTAACAATACGAACATGCTATGTTGATATAAAAAATCTGACATAAAGTTCTTATAACGAACTTCCACAAAATATATAATTTATAAGATTATGTGTAAATTTATTATAATTCAACGCATTCAATACGTTGGACCTGCCATGTCCGCTTAATTTGTAACACTAATGACGTATAGTGGGACACCCTTTATATGAGGGATTACGGCGCTAGCGGAATAATTACATTTGGTTTCAATAACGTAAACGATGCTATTAAGTGCGAAGTGACGTAATCTCACCTTAATGCATCAATACATGAAGGCATGAAATATTTAGGTAAAGTTACAGTAGGTATAAATTAATGACTAAAACACAATTATTTTAATCATAAAATAATGTATATAACAACATATAAAATAAATTGTCATTTATAAATGTTATGTATTTTTTGTTAAATCTCATATGTACTTAGTCCACCAATAAACTGTATGAGAACTTAATGAGTACGGTTACAAAGGTCTAAGAGAGTTTTACTTGGATTACCATTAAGTTATATTTATTAACGTAATTGTACTGTAATTAAATTGATATAAAGTTCAAAATATGAACTAATAAACAATTAAAGGAAAATTCATTAAAATCTGCATATTCAGCTTACAATTTTATGTTAACTAAGCAGTATTATTGGTTGAAGGTTATTTAATCGAAAATAACAGCTCTGATTAGACTCTGCGACGAAATATTTTGATACTTCATGTTATACACTATTTATAAAACATCAAAAATGTATAGAGTAATCCAATATAGGTAATTGGGCATACAAATATATTTATAATGATCCACTCTAACAATAAATAAGCTATTTATATATACTTTTTGGGTTTTTAATTTTGTTTCAGTGATGAAGAAGAGGGACTATTTTTGTAATGTTGTTGGAAAAGACTTTTGTTCATATATTAAATATATTCAGAAACTAGTTCATATAATTAAACAAACTGCATTGATTAAAACTTACAAAAAATTTTATAATCACAAACTTAACATCAGAGATTGGTATAGATAAACAAATGTAACTGTTCATAACAGTAAACTACTATACATATCAATGGAGGTGTACGCCACTCAATATAGGCGTAAGAGGCTTTTCCCTAGTCTATAGACGCTTAACTTTCGAGATGTCATGTATACATGGACATTCTTACCAACCGATGTACCTAATATCACATGCCTATCACATCATAAGTTTGGTTAATGCTCAGAAAATTTCATAAAAAGTAATATAATTTTATTCCTCATGCACCACCATGAATTATTTAGTAGTACTTATTGAACACTTTGCTTCGGAAAACGTTATAAAGTACTAATTTGTAAGATAAATATTGAACTTCGAACACTTCAAATAAATTAAAAATCTGAAGCACTAAATGGTTCTGCGAAAGTCATTACATTTGCTATAGATTTTTCTCACAATTCTCTGTCACCTGCCACACCAATATTGGATGTTGGTATAGGATTATTGTATAGCACTGTGTGTATTGGATCCAGTGGATGAATTACGTCATTGTTTGATTTATACTTTTTGTTTATTATATTACAGAATTTACTACGCACTTTTTGATTAACAACCTTTCTAATACTTTTAATATTTTTAAATTTTGACGATAACATATACCTAGTGTGTCTTGAACCTTTATTTATTGCTATTATTATTATTATAAATAATAAGAGATTATGTTTAAAATTACAAAAATTTAGTCTGTTATATTGTGTGGAATAGTTATAGTACATGAAAAAATAAATCGTCCGAATCGTTATGTATCGTTCGGTGAATGGTATGCCATTTATTTAATATTGTATATATATATATATATATATATATATATATATATATATATATGTATGTATATAAAAATGAATTTTAATCATTCAAAGGACAAATGGATTCGTTTATGGTTTATTACAATCCCCAAATTAGTTATTAAAACAAAGTTTTAAAGGACCTAGTAATATAATTGACAATATCTATTTACTTATCTAAGTGGGGGCAGAGAAGACTGACACTGAAAGAGGTTTTTATAAGCAACTCTGACATTTCTTGAGTTTCTCGCAAATAATTTAATAAATTAAATTGTATACCCCCAATGATTTTAGTAGCAATAAAAATGTAAGAAAACAAATTCTTAAGGGGGACAAAAGTCGAAGTCCTTAGCTTGTCAGATATCGTACTTGACATACAATACTGTACTTGAATAAAATGCAAATGAAACAAAACTGCTTACAGAAAAGCTTTATCTAGTAACAGATGAATAACACATGTACTGTCACCTGTTATATCAATTGGATAATAAATACAGGCTTGTTTGACAGTCTTTAGAGAACAGAAGACTTAATTATATTCTTTAAATTAGATTTCATACCACTGGTGAATTGAGTTTTCTTGTGCTCAGCAATATGTTTTGCTAATGGCTTCTCTCTCTCTCTCTCTCTCTCTCTCTCTCTCTCTCTCTCTCCTCTCTCTCTCTCTCTCTCTCTCCTCTCTCTCTCTCTCTCTCTCTCTCTCTCTCTCTCTCTCTCTCTCTCTCTCTATCTCTATCTCTCTATCTCTCTCTCTCTCTCTATCTCTCTTTTGAGATATCATATGAACAGACTGACAGACCGACGGGCCGGCATAATATGTTCAAATCCCAAGAGGTTCCTAAATATCAGGCAATAATGCACTGGTTGAAAAGTTAGTAAATAAGAATGTATTGCTTTATCTCTAGAGCACTTATGCATACTTTTTTGCATTTTTTATTTATTTATTTATTTGTTTTGTTTTTTTTTTATTATTTATTTTGTTACGCATTTATTTTTTTCTTATTACCTATACCTAGGGCATCACAGTCATTCATACTATAACAATGAACCACGTACAGTTCAAATTCTTTTGTTATTCCTAAAATAAAAAAATACTGACAAATATTTGTACAAGAAACAAGAATTTAATTTGTATAAATGAAAAATTATTCAAATCACGCGTATTGCGCGAGGAGCCGGATAACTTTACTAAATAAATTAACACAATGCCAGCAGAATTTAATCCTAATGAACTCTTCCTCCTGCTAAGATTTCCAAGCTCTGATTAACTGCGACAGAGAAACAGTAAACAATTCAAATGTTATTTTCAACTTTGTTTAGATAATTTTCAAATTAATTTTTAAGATAAAATCAAAAGCAGTTAAAATACTTCGAGTACTAAAAATTTTGATACCGGTAAATTTGATAACGGCTACGGTTAATTATCCCTTATTTAAATTGTAACGCTATTGTGTAACACTTAATTCATTACTTAAAATTTTAATCTTACAAAATTCTACAGAAATACAAACATTTATGGTTATCATAATGTTGTATCCTTGAAAATAACAAAGAAACAGCATTAAAATTACATATATAGTGCTGTCAAAAAGTAATGTTTTTATTTTTAACAAAAATATACAATGGAATTTACTATAAATATTAGTTTTATAAAAATGCAAAATCAATATTTATAATAAAAATAATAGTATAAAAATTAAAAGTAGATTATTTCAAAGCGGCCTAGTATATGTTTTAAAAACATATATTACAACATATTTTTTTGTAAATGAAAGGCATATTAATATTTAGTTGGGCGCTCAGATTCTAGTTGTACAGGTTTAGAGCATAGTAAAAAATATTCTGCAACTGGTTTTACTCTCTATATGAAAAATTACAAAAGTTTAACGGCTATTCCTTATTTATGTACCTCTATAAATTATATACCCCTTGCCTAGCATGCAATTTAAATTTGAAAAAACGGTCACACCATAAGCATATTATTTTAAAATGGCATTGAAAAGATCCTTAGATAAGCAATAGCCACTTAAATATATTGAAATCTCTTGATCCTTCCGACATGTAAAGTTAAGGATAAGGCACTCAAACTGGCGAAGGAAAATGATTTTATATGTAAATCTAAAATTATTTTTGTTAATTTTCGATGAGTATATAAAATAATTTAATTTTTCCAATGATTTCTAGTTATATTTTACAATTGAACTATCTGAGGCCAATATAGAGAAATCCTGTCTAAAATTAAACTAAAGTTAAAGTCAATCCTTTTTCTGTTTACAAGCTTATGATATAAAAATTTATGTTATATTACTGCAATTGAATAAAACTCTGACAAAGAAAGCATTTGCACGTAAAATCTGTAAAGTCTGTAAAATATGAAATTGACCGATAAATAAGAAAAATCATTTCCTATTAACAGTTTTAACGTGTAAAAATTATTATATTACTATTTTTTTATTTAATAAGAGGTTAAAATTACGTTTACTATTTGCAAGGGTAGTTCCTTAAAAATTATGATTTTAAAACCTAATCTTTAAGCATTACGTTATTTAGAGGCTAATGTTTAGACGAACTCTATTTTACTGAATTAATTATAAATATTATTCAACAGTTGCTTTTCTAATTACTATATTATGTGGAACGTTTTACATTGCATACTAGATAAAAGCAAGTTTTTGCCTCTTTAGAAATAATTTCGATGAAACACCTGAGTTTTCAGGAACTTCCAAGAATATGTATGTATGTGAATTATTTTTTGGAAATTGTCTATGAGTATGTAAATAACTTAATTTTCTTGCAATGTTCGAACAGTACGTAATAGTATTAGTTCCTTTCTTACAGTATTATTTCTCTTGACTTGTTAATATTTGTTCTATAACTCCCAGTTTTACATAGATCCAATATATATTATCATAGTTATTCATCGTCATGCCATCATAAGTGGCATTTTCCTAGTATACATATAGTAGGTTATTGACAATTTCAAAACTATAAAAGATGGAATAATTTTATATCGACTGCAGTTCAAAAGAAGATGTGCGACGAAGATAGAGTAGGAATTCAACCAAAATATTGCGTATTGAGCAGGAGTGAATTGATGTAATTGAATATACATGAAGCTGTTTTATTTTTAATGTTCTACAAATGATTATTTTTACAAGCAAGGAACATTTACTACAAAATAGAAAACAAAGCATAGTAATATATATTCGATGAACTCTTTACACAGTCCTAATGCTTATAAAACAAACAAAAAATGTTGTGTATTTTGTACACAACGGCAGATTTACACAACAACTAGTCATTAAATATTACATTTATAAAAATTAACATTTTGTAAAATAAATAAGGGAATAGTATTTTTTATGTATATATATATAATATATATATATATATATATATATATATATATATATATATATATATAACTATAAGTATATATAAACTTATTTTAAAATGATTGGTAGACGATTGGTAAAGGTTTTCAAGCAAGATTTCTAAGAGTTCTAGAGAAACATTTATTACATCTAATCACAAACATAGGCATCCCGTGCTCTCTTTTTTGGGTGATTTGATAGCATAAGTTTTTTATGTTATAAAGCTGCAAAAGCCACTGAGAAATCCTCCTTTTGATATAACTCTCTATGTTAAGAACTTTAAAGCTTAGAAAGACCAGAACACTTTTTAAACTTCCATCATTATAATTCTCATCAGAATAGACTTCCAGGAAGACTATATCCACTTCTAAGTGTTAGAAATGTTATCATTGGTATAATTCTTGACTCCAAATATAAAACATAACTTTTTCTAAATATTTTGACAATGAAATTAAATCTTTCCTTTATAAATTATTAAAAGAAATGTATAAAAATATGCCACTACGATAAACCTATCCTCCGTGTAAGCTTTATATAGCTGTATCGCACTGTTCGAAATATTAACAGAATAAAATCAAACTTCTCAATATATCAAACATGTAAATACTTTACTTTCGATAACTAAAACTAAAATTCAAATTTGCAGTTAGTTTACATATGAATCCATTCTTAAATTACCTGTATTTTAATAGAATTGTCTTATTTATATATAATATTCAGGCTCAGAACCATGTTGGAAGAATATTTATACTGTGTAAAACCTGATATATAGATAATGGATTAAGTTGTAAATATTTTAACAGGTTTATATATGTTACCGGACAAACCCGTTTTTAGGACAAACTAGTTTGGACTAGGATAATCTAGTTTTTCTTGACCGCACTAGAATAAACTAGTTTGGCCTTATTCATTGCTGGTATAACTGATTTCGCCGAGTGGAGTTAGAATAAATCAGATTTGTCTGCTTTAGACCACGTCAAACTAGTGTATTAAAACTATTACTAGAGTATCATAAAAAGTTTAAGGATAATGAATAACTAATATCCCGATATTCTGAGTAACGTTGAGAAACATCTGATGAAATAAGCGTATTTATATTTTACTTATTGTTATAAACAAACTGGAATAACACTCAGAATTGCACGGTAAATTTTTCTTTTTTCAAAGGTATCTATTTTTTTGCACACAGTTGTACACAAACATTTTAGAAGTCTTTGACCGCTACCAATGGAATGTTTTGTTGCTGCCGTTCTCAAAGAAACCTCACTCTTCATATTCAAATCATTTATAGTAATGAATCTTTGGGCACTTACGTCAAACTGGGTTCTGAAAATATTCCGAAAAGTGAATTCTTGATAAACAAAGATGTATACTTTTTCCATTTGTAACATTATTATACTTATCTTTAATTTTTTTATGAAAAATTAATTTAATTCAGGTAAAAATTGTGGATGTTGTGGGTAAAACTATATTTAGCACTAAAACAATCTCGTATTTAAGCCTAATTAAAATGCACTTAACATAATATACGAAATAAAGTAAACGTAGGCCTACTTGCAATAGAGTGAAGAACTCCATGATTAGGTCCAATTTTGCAAAGCCTCTCATCATTGATATCACTAACAACGCCAATGATATTCCCTAGGTCAACTTTAGACTTGTCTACAAAGGGAAATTCATTATGACGTTATCTCTGTTGGCTGGTTTATGTAAAAGTGTGATTACATTGTTTGCTTGCTTTCTTACACCACCAGCAACGGGTTTTCTTTAATGTTTTATTTTGTTGTCAGTTGAGGTATGGGTCTGAACCAAATTTTTATCTTCTTCCATTAAGCTATCATCATCTGTTTCACTTGCCGGTGTTAGGACATTGTTTATAACCTTTGTAAGATCTTGCTTATCAATTATATATTTCAAAATTTCAGAGGGCAGTGATGAAGTAGAGAGTTAGACTCTAGGATCCATGCCAAACATACCTTATAAGGTAATTGTTTAGTACCAGAACGAAAAGCTCTGGAACAACGTAATGCAACGGGCAAATCGAGATTTGCAACCCCCCGGACCGCAGAGCAGTGGTACACTAGATGAGAGTGGTGCACTAGTTTGGCCTAACAATTCTACCAGGCTAAACTAGTTTATCCTTGTGCGGTCAGGAAAAATTAGAGCATCATAGTCTAAACTAGTTTGTCCTAAATTCGAGTTTGTCCGAGAACATATATAATGTATGATAAAGTATTTGTTTGTTATTCACATTAAAATAGTATTTTAATCTCTAATTTATGTTTTCAAGAAGTAATGTTGCATCTAGTTAGTTAATTTATATAATAATGGCCAAGTAACATAAGCTAAGAATGTAGCTAGTATCAACTAATCAAATAATATAGATTTTACAACTGCAACTATTGCTAATACTAGAATCGTAACAATAGTTTTACCATTGAGAGATAAGAATTTATTGTTTGCTAAGATTCGGTAATAATTCAGACAGAGGTTTGCTCATAAAAGTAAAGCACGCCATGAACCCGCTGTAAGCTCGCTTTATTTTTAACGGCTGCAGAATAATTGTCTCAATTAAAACATTCCTTTCACCTCTGTTTATTTCAATAATACTCCTTGCTTATTCACAGCTTTATAAAATACCTTAAATAGCTTATGCCACATAAATTTTCCTGATTAAAAAGGCTTAATTGAAAATAATAAACGAATCTCGTATACTACTTTTATATTTAAACGAAAAGGAACATTATTTACATAAAGATTTATTTATTTTGTGTATTAGAGAAGTCTGATTTTAAATATAAATTTTTTTTAAGTATCGGATATGAAAAGAACTAGATGTCATTTGGGCCAGTAATTGTGTGTAATTTACAGTTTAGAAACATAGCTCGTCAAAGCACATTCACTATTGTAAAACGGTTCTGTATTCTTTTTCGCTGGGTGAAGCCTAGCGATTTATCATTTTTCTTTCCTTGTTTTTATCACATGAAAGGGAGTGTCGAAAATCGCATAGGAGGCTCCATACGTTTATATTCGATATGTTTCGATATATTACGATTCACAGTAGGTTCAAATTCTCCTAACAATTTCCATTAGATATCAATACAAAATATATTTTGCATGAACTATATATAAATACTTCAATTCATAACAGGATTTAATAAGTTTTCTATGCTAATGTATTAAAAAACTTTATAAATATTTACCGTTGAAAAATGTTGAAGATCATCAATCAAATAAAATATGAATAGTTTACTTATAAAATGGATAAATATTTTGAGTTGAAAACTACATTAATTACAAACTTTAAATTAAAAAGCACAAATGTGTATAATATACCAAAAGTTTGTTTGAAAACTTAATTTAAAAAAAGGAATCAACAAAATTATAATTGATGTTTAACTTAGGTCTAATAGTAAGCAGTAAAACAATTAATTAAATTTTAATTTATTAATAAGTCTTTATTAATTAGTAAACTAACTATTTACGTTAAAGCTTGTATTTTATCATTTATTTCCTCATCCGAAGTAAAATCATTAAAATGTTTTGTGATTAGTTAGTTTGTGTTATTTAATATTTTTTTTATAAGGGAGTACAAATATGTATATAATGAAAGTGTTTTTATTTTGTAGAATTGAATTCAATACTGTGAAACTGTAATAGCTTTTCAGTAATGAGCGTTATTTATCGTTACAAGATCTTTTTCAGCTAAACAAACAAATGACAAATGATTCGAGTATTTTTATTGTAGGTTGAAAACCAAGGTAAATTTAACTAACTACCCGTTTAAATTATAACTCTAAACTAAAATATTTTCTGTTTTATTGTCTAAACAGAACAGTATTGACGCCATTAAATTAAATACTCAAAAGGAAAAGCCATTTAAGGAACCATTTCGCTTTAGATGGTTCAATTCTGTGTAAAATACAGGATATATTTTATCATTCATTAGTAATATATTAAATTATTAGTATTATTAGTTAATATTAAATTATTCATACCCTATTTATATTGCTAAAATACTATGTATTAACTCACATATTTTTTCATAATTCTATTGTTATTATCACGTTAGCTGTGCATCGATTTACAAAAATAAAAATACAGTTTTAACGCAGCTTGAACAATCCGACTTCATTCCGAACCAGGTGCTTGGACAGAAATATAAAACCTATATACAAATATTTCAAAAGCTGGTTTTTGGTGGTCGAGAAGGGTAGTCTGTAAAAGACTGTAGTTTAGGTCTCGATTATACCCCAGACCCTTGTAAACTTTCACTTAACAGCCTTAGACTATTTCATCTTGATATGTTTTAGTTAAAGTGTTAACAATGAAATTCAAGATAATTACAAGCTAGTATTTTACAGATAAAGTTAAAAGCAAGTGATGTGTATAAATGTTAATGATACATTAATGTCACAGTAATTTAAATAAAACCAAGATTATTTTCTTAATCGATAGCTCAAATTTAAGTAATATACTGTATTGTATTGTACCATTACGTAATTATATGGTGAAATAAAAAATAAACTAATAATTAGAGAATATGAACTACTAATTAGAAGTGTACTTTGTTTTCAATCCATTCAATTTCATGTTAAACATATTGCATCATAGAATATTTAATCTTTATATGGTAGGATATTGGGTAAATTACTCAGAAAAGGGAGAATATGTGTATTATGTGGTAAATTTAACTGATTGTTTTCAGTAATCTGAAGAGGATAAGAAAAAGTGTCCTTAATAACTGCGGAAATAGATTAATACATTGTTTACTGCAAATGTTAAAATGCAAATAATTTAAATGGTTTTGTTTGTACTTAAAATCAATTTCAATTATTTAACCTCTAGTTGTACGAACCTTAAGAAGCATAAATACTTGTCACAGTTAACTTTCTGATTGATACTTCAGGGGCTTTATATTATTTCGAGGTGACATAAACATATATAAAAACTTTAAGATTCAATTTTAGACCAAATATAATTGAATATAAAAGATTTTAAAACAAGAAAATAACATGAACTTTATTAGATTCATATCTATCAATAGATCTAATAGAGTGTTTATGATATATATAAAGGTCACGTTGCTGTTCTATACCAACGTTTCATTACAATAAGTACTTAGATGACCACGATAAAATTTAGAAATATTGTCTTAAATCAAAACATGTGACTTTGTAATCTGTACACATGATATTATAAGTAGAAAAATTAAATAACCTGAAAAAGATCTTGATAAAAGCATGAGAACACAAATATAAATTTAATGGAATCTTTGTCATATTTATTTACGTCTCCAGGGCATGGTAAAAAAGTCTTTAAACATTCTCAGATCTTATACATTCCATTAAATATTTGAGCATTTTACATACTCATGTCTGCAGTAATTTTAACACGACTTTCATGAATACATCTTTATAGCTATTTCAATTACAAAATAAAATCGTTTAAACTAGAACATTCTAAAACTGTATTACATTGAAGAATTCTAAAACAATATATATTAAACTATATGATATTGGAATTTACTCGAGCAATCAGACAAAATATATTGCATAGAGTAATAACTAACACCGAATATTATGGAATAGCTTTTATTTTTTGCCTTACATGCTTCTTGTCGTTCTAAATAACTATCAAGAAATAACTTAAAAATATTATGTTGCAAAATAAGAAATTAAGAAATGTATACAAATAGGATATTTCATATGAAATGATTGTAATATCATGTAAACAAAATGAGGAAAGTGTTCATCTGGAAAGAAATCACGAAAGTGTCGCCTGTAAAAGAAAGCAGTCACCTGAACTGGTCCTGCTAGTGACACTGACATTGCCACGGGACTGTTATACATCGTATTTGTACCGGACACATGAAGCACAGACTGTCCAACTGTGTTTCTTTTGTTCAAGATGAAACGCTAAGGCGTTATGTTCCAACAATCGAGGTTCTACATTGTACAAAATACAAGTACGAAAAGAACGCATAAGTAAGTATAATTAGGTATATAATATACTAAAAGTAACCAGTAGTTTAACACACATCTTTTTTAAATTTGTTTAGTGTAAATTATATTTTCGACGTCAAGTGTGAGTTTTCCTAGTTGCCCCAATCAAGAAAATATGTCAAAATTGAATATTTATGACCATTGTGCTAAATCCGCTCTTACTATTCTTGGGCCATAGTTGGTTTTCCTTCTTTCAAAACGTAACTGAAATGGGTATTTAACTGTATTCTATTTTATAGGAAAATTTAGATTGTAAGTTACTATTAGATGTCTTTATTACAGAAATTAAATTACTATGACTATTAAATGCATAATCTTTGCTATAATGGAGAGTTAAAACCACATTTTAAATTTTCTTATCTGGATGTTTTATTACACACTGTTCAACAACTTAGTACGGTATCAGACAGAGGAAATAAGAGGTAGAGTTACTATTAAGCTTACTATATTTATTCAATAATATATATGTGAAAAAAACGTGAGACTAAGTAGATTTAAGAAATAAAAATAGGCATATATGGTAACGTGAGTCCCTACATATATTCATGCTAAATATCAGTACAATCAGTCAATTTAACTGTGTCTAACCGTGTAATACACAAATAAAAATACAAGAAGTCTTTATTTTTATACAGTATAATACTAAAGGTTATCACATGTTTTACGTTAATGTATGTGTAAACAATGATATAATAGAATATCCTTATGATGTCATGACAAGAGTCTGGAATTGGCATGATAGATATCGTGTATAGAGGAATAAAATGAATGAACAATGGTGCCTATCTCTCATTACAGTTGAGCGCATCACCTCTCGTCTGTACGCCCATAAAACCACTTCCGTATCTTATTATAATTAAAAATAATTTATTCTTAAGAAACCTTTAGAAGGTCCTGAGCTTTTTGCTAGATGTATACTATAGTACTTTTGTGACTGTTTTTTAATACGAATATAGTCAACGATTTTCGAACTTCCATGTCAGCCCCAAATTTTCCCGTAGTTTTTGGCTCTTTACAATTTCTTTTTTTAAATTGCACAAGATATGGAAATGAAAAAAAAACTTGTATAAAAGATAATATTACTTTATAAGAGACCTGTCAGGTATATCATCAACCTTATATAAAAGTAAAAGTCAAATAAGCGAAATAAAAATTTACTAATAATGTACTAATAATAAATAAATTCCCTTCAGCTTGAAGAAACAATTTATGTTATTATAATTCTTTCCAAATTTTAGATAATAAAATATTGCCACAGCTATTAAAAAGAGTTGATTTTAAATACTTTAGTAAATCGAATTATAACATTTATTATACAACAGTCAATGATATCAATGGGCGTGACAACTACATATGGAGACGAATAATTCTGACACAATGGCATTATATTAAAATAGGTTCATTTAATTAATTATATCTATGATTCACCACTGCAATTTCCCATACTTACGGGCATTAATTATTTTCTAATTATTCCAAGCTGAAGCTTGCTCTAATTAATTAGAAAGCACAAAATATACGATTGGAGGAAAATAACGAGACATAAATGAATAAAGATTTCCCTTTAAAAATCTGTGATTTGTAATACAATAATTAAAGGTAGTTTCTTCCATAATTTCTTCAATATTTTAAGCAAATATTAGAAACACCCATAGTGTTTGGAGTTATAATTCAATAATTTTAATCCGTAAATAAATGTATTTATAATAAACTTCATTATTATTACCAAGAAATATATATATATATATATATATAAATAATCATAATTATAATATATTAAATATATATATAATTATAATTAAAATTTTATATATATATATTATCATGTGAAACAAATCCAAATGTCACTCTAAAGTTTCAGTACAGATATAAATATTATTAACTTAAAGAGCTGCTTTGTGTAAAAATTGTTTTGTGACAACACAAATATATTCGTTCAATGGAGTTTAGCAATACTTTCAATTTTTTTGTATTTATAATTTTGAAGCATTGAGTAAACTTGATGTATTTTATGCTAACAGATCGTAAGAAATTATCCATATGAGGAAATTAAACATTTTAAATTACATTTCAGCAAATAATAGGATTGCAGTGCTTGGTCATTATTGTAATGTAGATGTAAAAGGAAAATGCTTAAAATTTCATTATATACTTTAAAACCAAAATAAAATACATCTTAGTTGTATTTCTACAGAAGTAGGCTTCTTAAACCTGTGTGTGTGTAAATGTTTTTTTGATCGGGGAAAGAAGGCAAATCTAATATATTCCATTAATTTCCTACTATAACTCTTAGTATGACTTCAAATTTATTATTTCTGTAATGGACGTATTTATTTCATCCAGGCGTGTTAAATCAAAACCAACTTTACCTTTCTTTGATGTGAAACACAATACAAGTTTTAGGACTTTTATACATATTGTTTTTATAGGATATTTGGATCTGTAAATGTAACATTAGATCACGAATGATTGTTTTTATCAAGACATATTAAGCCATAAGATGTAGGAACAAGTAAACAACAACATGTAGATGTTCTTGAAAAACAGAGTGTGTATTGTTCTGCAAAAAGTGTTATAAGGCAAACAAGAGTATTCAAGATTGGAATTTCAAAGTATATATCTTACTGTAACGTTATTAATTACTTTTTAGCAATTTTTACATGAATATTCCTTTCTCGATCTTTAAAATAGGCTTTATTTAACACATGTGTGCCCATATTTCATTCAGTTTTAAGAAGCAGGAAATCCAGACAATAACTGATATCTTATAATATCCTCACGTTCTAAAGTTGGTATAGGTAATAGGTTAACTCAAAATTCGTATGGATGGAAACCATGTTTCATTTACAATTTATTTATAATAGGATAAAATCATGTTAATTTGTTTCAAGAAATTGTTGTGGGTTGAAATTTTTTCTAATTTATTTCGTGGAATTAGAGGTTTTGGGTCATACGACCAACTTTTATTTTTATTATATGGATTACATATTAGTTAAATTGGCATGCCTAAATATATCTTTTTGCACATATGATCCAATTCACTCCTAAGAAGGAAGCGTTGCTTTTTCTGAACGACTATTTCATTTTTATAAACTTTCCAATCTCATAATGAATTGAAAAAGATTATAAAATAGTCGAAATTAAACATGAATCGGTGATAATTAAAAAAACATTATGCGGTATTTGTTGGTATTCTAGTGACAATGAAGATGTTTCCCACTAAAGTTTCAAACAACTATTGACATACTTAACTTTGTTAGGAATTTCAACATAGGCGTCTTGACTAACACTCACTGCTGCCGTTTACTAAGGTTTAATTGGTTTACTAATGCTAGTTAACCTGGAGTTTCTAGTCTAAGCTCCAATGAGATTATTAGCTACAGCATAATCGGCAAGTATCGCAGTGTCTCTAGTAGACGCAAATATGTCTAACCACTATGGCTAACAAGCCACCACGAGTGGAGGAAGTATAGAAAGGACCCCAACATTAGTCAAACAATAAGAAATCTAAAGCCTTGAAAATATAGCTTATCTCAATACTGACAAAAGACCGAAGAAATTTTCTAAATCATCTCTACTTGTAGATCAGTAGTTCCCGAAGATATATAAAACTCCAATAATTAATCTGAAGCTCGTCACTTGTTGTTGTTCAAATCTGTATAATCTGTTGAGAAATCCATAATAAACCATTGTAATATGTTATATACAGAAAGCCTGGATCTGAAAGCAGTGAAAAGCTATTTGAGTGAATATGTCAAATTTTAAGTTTGACTGTGTGTGAGTGTTCATGTTTGCGTTAGTAAAAAAGAATTTGTGATTCCAAAGCAATGTAAGTTGTTAAGACGGTTCAATAAAGAGTTATGAAAATTATTATTATTAGATGTTGGGTAATCTACGTCATGTCTTTTATTGTTCACTTTAGGACAGTTTATTGCTATTTGCTATATTTTATTTTGCACGAAATATTACAATTTCATAAATCGGCAGGTTTTCTGATAGTACGGGTTTTAATAGCGGTTATTATGTATAATATAGAAAGAGTTTGAAAATTCAAGTAACCTTTACTACAGTAAATATTGATAATTAAAGTAATAAATATCTCAAATACGATTAAACATCTTACCCATAAACTGTACAACCATTAAAACACAATAATGTTCAGTTATTTCGCAAGAAAAGTGTACCTTATTACAATCCACTGCATATATTTTCATAGGTTTAGATACTTTAATCTAGAAAATGTATACTTTCGTAAAACCGTAATAACTTAAACATGTGCGACAGTTGAACATGGAGACATGTGATTTTAACAAATTGTCTATTCATGCTTACATACCCAAACGCTTGTTCTTTGAGAATGTTGTACTATAATTTTACTTGAAGTAATTGGAACGTGCAATAGTTGTACAAGGTAGGCAGTTATCAGCTATAAATTAAACTTCTTGTGTACGTAAATGTTAGTAATATGTTAAATAATTTACTCTTATTTTATGTGAAGAGAAATAGTTTTTAAAGGATTGAAATGAATCCTCCCGTTAGGATTTAAAACTAATAATGCAATGGTTAAACATACAGATACACTTACACGATTACATAGACTATCTATGGAATAATCCATAGTTTCACAGTAATCCTTGATTGTTCCCAACATGTGTCAACACGTCTAATCATACTGTCCATGTCCGGTTAATCTATTTCTCCAATCGAATGTAGTGTAGCATGCCATATGAGGGATTAAGGCATTGATGGAATATATTTAATTTAATAAACGTACAAAATGGAATTACATTTGCTCCCCTTAGAATTACATTACCCACCCTTGTTTGTTAATGTAAATTACATAATAAAACTGAATAAACTTTTTTACTTTTAGTTGTTCCTAGGACGTTAAAATTATTACCAAACTATCCACAAATCATCACATGTTTAAATTTAATATGACTTAGTTCTTATTCAGTTTATTAATTATTTTAATAATAATAATTCTGTTACCATTTGGTTATCCATGATAATAATGTAAAAACGTTCCCGAAAGCTAAAATGTGCCCCTATGAGTAGCTAGCACCATCATAAAATGTTCCCATAACAAACAAAAAATATTTATACAGACTTCGGGTCAGTTTTTGTAAAAGATATCGTTGGGTATAAATTCGATAATGATATATTTCTGGTGAACTTCTCTGGTGATAAGATTCTGTAACGCTCAGCCACTTAGATACAACCTGATTTAATTATTTTATACAGAATAAGAACTCTGTTTTCATTAGTTCTGTAGTCATAGATACTTAGTGAGTTAGTATTTCACTTAGAAAGATTTATGAAGTAGTAAACTATAGTATAAATATTTAACTTTGTGCACGTTAATTAAACTGCAACATTTAAGGAAAGAAACGTTTCTGGGAAATTTATTAAAGTTACTCAAGATTCTGCTTACAACTATCATTCACCTGCGGCACCAATATTTGGATGTTGTTCGTTTAATTTAAAATCATTCTTTTGATTGCACTTAGCAAATACGTAATTTAGTCTAATTTTTACATTTATTTGTTTTATAGCATAGAGTGTTAACCAAAAATCTTTATGATATATTTTTAGACAGATTACCTAATATTTTAATATTTAATTGATATCAAGATTTTAACAGTATTTGTGTGTATTAAAACAGTTTGTAAAGTGTACAAAAAATTAAAATTGATTATATAAATGCAAACAATTATTTAGTCATTATGAATCACTAATATGAAAATTGTTAATTTGATATTAAGATTACTAATTAATTCAAAAATTCTACACAATTATTTTTAATAATAATTACTCAACCAAATGTAATTTTATTTCAAAACTTGCATAGGTATAACCAAGTTAGTAAATACAAGCTTTTACATGCAACTTCACACGAGATTTCTGTTGAAGGAACAAGTAAATCTGTACACATCTACATTACTTAAAACCTACTACGGCCAAAAAAGTTCCGGCGGTTTAAATTCGTATGCCGTTTAATGAATTTCTAACACCACAGTTAAGTTGCCTTGGTCAACTTGAATACATATACCAATACATATAAGTATTTTATCTAAAACATAGTAATAAACATAATTGCTGTTAAACATAGCAATGAACCTGTAACAAAACAATAAACGCAGCTATTGTGAAAAGGGATAATCCAATGCGAATGTTAAGCTCAGCTCCAGTTCACCTTCCTCTCCAGAGGAGCATCTAAAATCAAATGTTGTTTCAGACTTGAAACCTTAAATTAGGAGTCATATTTGTCTATGCATTATGTGTACAAGACTTTATGGTAACATTTTCAGTAAAACCACAATCATAAATTTCTTTTTTTATATATATTTAACACCATTTTAGCAATATTACATTTAAAATGTAAAAAATACAGTGTTAAATTCTATAAAAGCAATAAAAGCAATACTTTTTTGCATAGTAATTATTTCCAATATACAAATTTTATTTCAATATTACTAGTTAACAAATGATATATATAGTATAAAAATTACAGTAAACAAACTACTTATTGCATGATTGTATAGGTAGTTACAGATTTGTAGTTAATAATGCCTACATCTTTCAGTTTTTAATAGTATAAACGTCAATTAATCAATGCAATTGCTTGTGAATAGATTGAAAGCAACAAAGGATCTATTAAAGGTAAAGGAAATGGAAGAGAGTGAAAGTAATAATCTCTTCTCGTCTGCCAGGTCAGCAGCCTCTCAACAGGTTTCTCTTAATTGGCTTTACTCTTATAGTGTAATAGTCGAGGAACAATTTTCATCGTATAAGAAGACAACCTGGTTTTATACGGCTCTAGGCGCTTTTGATTAGAGTCGAATCTAGGTTAAAATACTGACAACTCAAACTATATTTTTTTCTCAAATGCTATTTATCTAAACTTGACACATATCCAACCAATCGTAAAATGCGTAAATAAATTAGCAACAGAGAACAATAAACAACTCTTATATTTTGAGACTTCCAGTCTTTTATCTAATTGTCAGGCAGTTTTACAATTATTATTATGGTATATCTTTCTGAAGGTAGGAAACTTTTAAAGAAAATATGTGATAAAGAACTTTTATACAGTAACGGTAATTTAAAATGTACTATACCTAGTAAATAAAATCAAAAGTTGATAAAAACGAGGCGATATTCTGTTACTTACTCCTAAAGAGAGACTGTAAATTAAGTATCTAAAAATGAGCGGTGCAAATATTTTTTTCACTTGAGAGTAACCCTTATCAATAAATAGATATGGTTAATGCTCTAAAAGTAGATACAGTATAACATTAGAAATAAGTACGTGTATTTTCTAACTCACAGACCTATATAAACAAGGGAAATACACAGAAACATTTATCAAAGGCAACCTTTCACTGTAACTCAAGGGGCAGAACAAATTTCATTTCTATATGTATGCATTGTACTTGTTCAACTTACATGCGTGTTCAACTACCTATAGTTAATTAAGTATATGATTAGATATGTATAGGTTATAGTAAATATGTCACTAGTAGTTCCGTAGTTCAATATAAACTGTATAAGAGCTCACGTGATATATCCCCAGAATTAAAATATCAATAAACGTGAAATTTTGCTCGAAGCTTCATTTGTATATGGAGTTTTACTATTTTCAATTATGACAAAAATGCATAGCACTCCATAGTATACGGCTAAGCCCCGAAAAAACAGCTAAACGTATTAGAAAGAACATACTCTATTTGGCATACTATAAAAATAATATATTATTAAGACAATCGCTTCAAAAGGAAGCTATGTCGGCTAGAAGGAATTTAGTCTCTATCAAATACCTGTGTTTACTTGAGTATATCAGTAGTTTTTATATTAGGTTATCAAATTATATTATTAGTAATACCACAGTTAAATATAAACTGTATAAGCACTCACTGATCTGAGCTAGAAGTTAAATACTATCTTGAGGGATGACCTTTTACGCCATAAGTTTTGAGTTACGCCGCAGGCGCCAACGAATCCCCAGTGCTGGACGCGGGCATTTCCCATCGCTACTTTTCTGAGCTAAGATGAAGTGCCAACTCATGATTGGGTTTAATTTGGAGTTATTATAATTTAAGTAATTTCTTCCAACTGGTAGAAAGACAGACATCACATACAAATTACTTTTATATACCCCTACATGCCAAAGTTAATTTGACTTGAGCCTAAATCAATGGTTAGACGTGCAACATACACCACTAAGGTTTCGATGATGTAGGTAAAATATTTCTGGATATATCTTGCCAACAATCTTGTTGAATATGTTAGGTATTACAGGATGTTTAAATAATAAACATCTGGATAGATAGGGAAGGTGCCACGATGGAAGAGTAGGTTGAAAATTTCCCGTCGCAGAGGTCTAATAATGGTTTACCACTGTAATGTTTTGTCATTTTACTCTGTGAATTAAATTCATATGTAAAAACAACAAAGACTCACGTACAAAAATGTAAGTTTACCAGTCTCTCTACTCATACACTTCATTAACACTAAGGTATCAAATAACTGTAATAAAGAATGAAGTAATTTTCACATATGTATTCAATAGTTCTTGAACATACTAAAAGTGTGTATGAGTAGTAGAAATATTTTAAAATTAAAGTTTTAATAATTAAATATATGATATAGATTATTTTTTGATCTAAAATGAAACTAGCCAAATACAACACTAATATTTACCATGTATTCTTGTTTTAATGATTATCCAGGTGTACCTATGTTAATCAACCTTATTTTACCTATTAATTCAACCATATTTTCAAAGCCAAATCACATGTCTGACCTACCAGGGTTTCAATGAGCAAATAGTAATTTGACAACAAACGTTCCAATCTAAATTAATATTGCTTTGCTGCTGTTTTCATCTATTTATAATTTAAATGTAGGTGTTAAGGTATACAGAAACCGAATTAACTGTAAGCATATGTGTAAAATATTATTTCTGTAACTAAAACTATAAATATATTACAATTACGTTATTTGGAATTGTTTGTTTTACACGGAAAAATAAAAATGAATGATAAATTTGTTCATCGTATAAAATATGTTCAAAATAATTCACAAAATATTGACATAAAATAAGTTTACTCACATGTAATTTTTGCAAACCAAGCTTATTCATACAGAATTTATTAAAACAGAGTCATACTTATGTCTATCTCAACCTTTTACCACTGAGTCTCCCTACATGTACAGTAAATGCTTAATAATTGAATATAGAACAGGTAAATTTGTAAACATACGTTGTAAATAAATATTGACTAAAAATAATGAAAATTTATGTAAGTTAAAATGTGTACAAATTACTTAACAAGATTTAGAATATAGGAGAAAAAAAGCTTTTAATTTAGCTAATACTTTTTATGTCAAATAACTGTAATAAATAATTAGGTAATTTTTTGCATATGTAATATGTATACAGTCTATACTACAAAAAATACACGAGAAACCAGTACAATTTACGACAAAAATAAAAAATCAAAGACACATCTAACTGTTATAATAAGACGGCTGAGTAAATGCTTGCCACAAGCACCACAGACAGCCCTTCTCTCTCACAGCGGCAAGTCCCTTGACCCTCGCCCTTTTATACCTCATTGTTATAGGGAGTCAAGTGAGAACAATAAATGACGTTTAAATACTGTGGTAGATGTTTTGGAAATAATAAGTATTTTGCTCTTGCTCTCCTTTTTTAAAATATTCCTCTAATGTCAGTTATAAGGTTTAAATTTAGGGAAACGGCTGGACAGGATAAATCGTTAAGATAGTCACAGAGAGGAGAATAAAAATATAACAAATATATTTAGTTTACGATGATATATGAGTATACAATGCTAAAATTATTATGTACTGTACTAATGATGGCTGAGATAATAAATAAATGTAATACCACAATCAGGAGCATACTTGTCAGATTTCTCTCTAGTATGATATCTCATCATGGCGTCAAATTCGTAAGTTTGTAAAAATAAGTGTCTCAGTTACCATCCCCCTGACAATTAATTGCAAATACACTACAATCCTCTACAACCATCTGCACAACTTGTAAGACATGGTTTTATATATGCTCGGCTACAAAATTAAATATTATACAGTGAATGTATTATTTATCTTATGTTTTGAAAGAAAAACAAAGAAGCATTTAATTTCATTTCATTTCAAAATGTTTCATATAACGTAATATTCAATGTAGTTTCTATTATAAACATCTCTTTATTGTTTCTTGACACCTTTCTTACTTTGGATACACAATAATGTCTCAATAACTGTAACTCTTGCTGAATTTATAAAGGAATAATAGCTGCCTGTTATTGTAAAGCAGAATTTAGTTGTTTCAGCAGAGCATTAGTGTAGGTAACTTAATCGAAATGAGATAATGGTTATACAATTTCCTCAGTATATATTGATTCTGTAAAAATTGAAACGCAGTCGGGTGTCTGTTTGACAGGATTGACTATTTCTTACAACGGACCGTGAATATTCTTAAAACGTACGTTTCCTATTATTATATGGTTATTTTTATATTTGTAAATAATACAAAATGCTAAATTTTTTTACATGAAAAGTGTTATATTTACTATTAATTGTATACATATGTTAATAGTATTTTTTTTTTAATTTTTATATATTACAATGATGTTTACTTCTAAATATTAAAGTAATTACTATTTATTCATTTGTTTTTATTACTATTGTTTATTTAAGTTTTATATATAATTTTTTCAGTACACCTTTCAAAGCAAGCTTTGTATTTCCGACATAATTACTTCATTTTTATTGTCATTATTAAAAAGGTAACAATGAAAATTAAGCCTTTGCAACTATAAAAAAAGTAAAAGTAAAGAATGTCTTATTTTACCAGGCGAAGTTAGGGCTAAGAAGCCCTCTCTAACAACTATTACAACAACTAACTATTTGGACTATTTGGGCTATTTTGGACTATTTCTAAATAACTATACTGTCTAACTATTTGGACAGGTTTCAAAATTAATATTAAAATAATCCTGTTTGTGGGTCAATAACTCAAATAATTAAGAAAGATGCTCCAGTACTTTGTAAAACATTTACGGTACAAGTGGTTGTTTATCTACCAGGTTAGGCCTAAGCCTTAAGAAAAATAGTTCAGTTGAAGCATTATGATATTCAAACTTTATATTTGTTTATTTCAAAGTCGAAGTACTATAAACAATGTGTTGCGTAACATAATTCACACAAGTGTGTTATTGTATTTTAGACACGTGATGCAGACGACATACAGTCAGCCACTCACGTAAAAGCGCGAGGTTATAGTACTTCTCTTTATTATGGAGACCGGTAAAACCTTTTTAACCTCAACAGAAAATGTTTGTTATACTTAGAAACAAAATATGTTAACACAGCATGCTCAGTTATGGTTGCAGGTTCCTACATAGCCTCTGAATGCTCTCTTTGATGACATCAGTTTTGTACGCGATGCAAATTACTATTAATGCACTGTATGGTGTTTTGGGTTTCTCTATCAAATTCTGTGTATTTTCAGGGATTTTATTAAGTAAACATTTATAATTGTTTTAGAGAGCCTTAAGAGCAAAGATAGCCTGCGTTAACATCAATGAGCATATTAACACTCCAGTGATGTACTGTGTGACTTAAGACTCTGAAAGAGGCATGTTTGATAGGCAAAGTGTGAGGTGATGGTTGCATACAACACCCAAAAACTAATTTGAATTTATTACATGGAAAAATAGTTTAAGAACTAGGATGTACAATATAACTTAAACTCTAATTATTAAAAATAAAACAGAATCGAATTCTTATCTTTAAATGACTTAAAGTAGCATAGTTATAATTCAAAAGAGATTAGCACAACAGAGTAAAGTTAGTTCAGTAATTCCAGTGGTAATCTATGTGTATAGGCAACAAGTAAAGATAATCCAAACAATAGATTGCAGTGAAGGTGATAACAGTCGGTTTGCATAAAACTAGATTAACTAGCTGATAGGACTGTGTTATTGTAGAGGCTTGGGAGATTGCATTACTAATACACCGCATTGTATTGTTATAATCTCAGGAGATATGTTTTTCTTTAATGCAACTGTTTGAGGTTTTAAACGTTGCTTTTCATTTGACTTTTAAAATAGATATAATTGACTCTGCTATTATTAATAATTCCTTAGACTAAAAGGTTATAATTTTAAACTGTTTATTAAATTTCAATATGATGTCACAAATCTACATACAGAGTGTCCCACAACTCTATATTAATCTTTTCAGGAGTTATTCATGGACAATAAGCAAACTAAAATTTCATATTAAAAATTACGAACACTACATAATTACTCGAATAGGAATCATTTTGTGTTTTTCCTTTACCAAAGTTTATTTGAAAATTGCTTATTGTAATGAATTGAAATTTAATGAATAGCTGTATAGCCTATGGACCTATTTACATAACAAAATTATTACTGGATAAACATTTTCAGTCTAATAGTTACACACCAGTGGTAAATATTCCTACATTCAATTTAATTGCATGTCTTACATATCACTAGTTTACCACAAATCTCCAAATTTGATTTTGCGCTTTTGTTAATACATAAAAACGGATTTATTAGCAGCCTTGCTTAAATACAGTTATATGTTTGAGATTATAAAAAAATTACTTTAATCGCATAAACCTACTTTCTGCATTATGCATCGATATAATAACTACTGTACAAAGTTTTAGTAATATATTCAACTTATTGGATAAGCTAAAGTTAAAATAGGTGATATTTTGGCTTAACAAAGCTTTCAGACATAATCGCAGTGGATGTCGTGTATTAGTTGGGTATTTATAAATGCTTTATATCCGATACTTATCCACAGATTTTCTTACACTTGGTATCGTTGGATGTAAAATTAAATTCTCTAATTTAAATGTAATAATTTTAATTTTTTAATATATGCAATCTTTAAGAGATTTTGGCTTAAGATGTTAGGAAGTGACCATTTTGAAAATAAAGCTACTACAGAATTAAAATTTGTCTGCAATTATACCTTTAGTTAATAAATAATAAATTTTGACTCATTGCAACAATTCATTCCAGAATTAAATATAGTTAGATAAAAAATCTTTTAAATATGCAATACGAAAGTTAAATATGAGACTTTGGTTTGCCTTCGGTCTCAGAATAACACCTAAAATATTAATGGAGAGTTATATTACATCCAGTAGTTCATTAAATAGTCTACTTTATTAAACAATTAACTATAAAATAATAAAAATCATACATTAACGGAATAGCTACATAATGTATAGGAACCTTTATTATATAAGTGTTTATTTTGAGATATCCTTAAAGAAATTTAAATTATATTTAATTTAATCAATGTCACTTATTTTGTTTCTAAAAACTTAAACTTTTAAATTGATACTTTATAAGGAGAGGATGACCTCTTTTGATTGATTTAATATAATTTATAACTTTAGTATATTATAAAGTAAAAGAATTATTTAGACCATACCAATGTAAAATAGATTAGGGACCTAAACATTTATTTAAATGTTAAAAATAGTAACTTAAATGTTACAATGGATATTTACTGATTTAATTATTAACATTTGTTCTAACTATTTTAACTTGTTTATGTCAGTATACAGTAAAAATTAATCTTCACAGACAGTAGTAGGGGATAGGAAGGTGTATTTAAATGGATACATTAATTAAATTATTTATCAGTTATTGTACCAGCTACTGTAGTTAAATTCTATATACTTAAATAAAAAGTCCCATTTGTCAAAGTTTGAAGATTAAGTACCTAAGTAAGCATCGCCTTGACAATGAATGACATACAAAGCAAGCCGTCGCAAACGTTGTATGTCTGCACAACCTACATACAGGCTTTGTATATGTTCAGCCACGAAATTAAGTTTAATACATCGTATATATCTACCTCCTGTGCGAAGTAAACAGTAAACAAAGGAATGTTTCATTTCATTTATGAAAGACCATTCTAGCGTGATATTCAATAACGTTTATATTACGAAAATTCCTTTATTACTTATGGATACGTATCGTACCTTGGAAGAGCAATATGCTCCACTAACGATAAACGTCACCGAATTTACAAAGATAAAGTAGCTATATGTTATTTTATATTTACTTTGTAAATAATGTACAATCGAATTGATTAATTATTAAAATGTGTAATTTGACAGTTAATTTGAAAAATTTTAGTATTCATATCTGGTATTGGATTATTCCAAGGAAGGAGTTAAACCAGGACAAACCTGTGTTGTGTAACACTCTTGCCATGCTCAATATGTCCTGCGGATAGGCGTATAATTAAAAAAGTTAATTATACAATGTTTAATGAACCCTTGAAGATAAAAGAGAATACCTGTCATTCTACTAAGAGATATTCTTCAATAACCATAATAAACCCATAGAGAGACATACTTCTTCATACATGATCCTTGTCAAAATATAATTAAATGTTTAAGAAAAATTTAAAGTCTACGGGTAAAATCTTTCTTGAGACATCCTGTGGCTATTTAGCTTATTTCAATGGTCCACCAACGAAAATGATGGAGCATATGTAGAAATGACGTTAGTAGAAAGAGTACATGATTAATATCTTCCCAAGATATCAAGGGGAGATCTTCAGTCATGCAGATAGATAGACACACAAGAGAAGTATAAAAGTGAAGTTTCATAAAGTACGCAGGTCTCTTTCTTTTATAGATACGATGGAAACAAACAGTCAGATAGAAAAGAAAGTTTTCCTTTTCATAGCAAAATATTGTTGTTTACTGCTTTTTAAATATGCAACAATGCTAGAATTAAGTAAGAAAGTATCCTTTACTAGATATTTTATAAAATATATTAATCTTGTTTAAGTCGACTTATCATTAATTTAGAGTAAAATACTAGTTCAAAGAATTACGGAAACAAAATATATGTATCGGATCGGGCATGTTTTTATTTAAATTAAAATAAATGATATAGTTTTACAAAGCATATATATATATATATATATATATATATAATTTTTTATGTAAACATTGCAGTGGAGATTGGTGTATGTTTATAATCAGGTAGGTAAATATAATATAGCAAACATAAACGTTAGCACAAGGGTACGATTGGTGTTAAGGTAATATTTATTATAGCTTATACGGGACCTCTTACAAGCATTTGAAGCTGTGCCAAATCGTTCATCCTTCCATAAGATTCCTTTAAATTGGTTTCCTTATATATTTTTTACGTTATATAATAGTTTTACAAGCTTTTTATTCTAATTTTATTATTTCCACTGTATTTTATAACATTACTTTACATAAATAATAACAATCTCCGTAAAAAAACTGATAATACTCGTATTTACAAAATATGCATTTTATTTATTTTATGAAATTGTCATATATTCTTATTACGTAACAACATTAATTAATTTAAAACATTAAACGATTAAAAAATATGTATTTAAGTATTAAAATAAATAATAATATTGGATAAATTTAAATAAACATTTTTTATTTAATAAGTATATATATGTTTAATAACTGTAGGGATTTTACTAAAAACTACATTGTGTTGTTGTGTTTAGGTATTACTAAAGAAAACTTATCGACTTATACTAATGTTTCTTAGAATCGTCATTGCTAGATGGATTGTTTTGGAATACAGCAGGGAATATTGATAAAACGAGGTGTAAAGCTAACTAATGATAAGCATTATTTTTATGTATGTAATGATTTGTGTAATATTTTATATTTTAAAATGTTCTAAAAAGGAATTTATTATCATATTTTGTGAAAAAGACTTTAAAGAAACGATATTCATTCAAATCACCTACAATGATATGGTGGTTCCATGGATACATTAAGTGAATAACTGTTACCCTATGCCCATTATAAGCAAATGCTATATTACTTAAAAACGGGTACAACTAAGTGGTCGATTTGCTTGCGATAGTGTGAATTATTCACCGAGATATTTTATTATCAATCTTGAAATTCCAAGACAACAGATGTATTTTCTTTCTAAAAACATTTTCCGGAGACACGTCATCAAGTAAAGTATATAATTATCTCTATATGTTCATAAAAGTATATAATAAAATACTTCCTTATACATCGGTAATTAATTGAATTAATTATGTTTAATGTTACATTAGTACTTATTTTTAAATATTTTTACAATCAGAGAGTATAAACATGTATATAAGGAAAATAAACTTAATGTATATAGTAGTATTTAATTCTCTGTTAGAATTTGTAACTGTTACAGTGTAATAGTTACAAATAATAGTTACGGTTACAAATCTGTTTTTAAGCTAATATCTTAAATAACTAAACTATGCCCATCCAAGTATTTTAAATGTTGGTGGCAAAATAAATATTAGTTTAATTTGATTTTGAAGTTTTAATATTATTCTAAACTCAAGAGCATGTTTTTTTATGTATCAACTCAAAAGTGCTGACGAAAATGATGTCAATTCTAAAAAGGTCTAATATATATATATATATATATATATATATATATATATATATATATATATATATATATATAGAACTATTTTGAATTTAAATTCCGATTATTTGTCAAACATTTCTTATATATTAGTAAAATTTCTTTAAAATATTACATTATTTTACGATAAACTATTACAAAAAAATTAAATTTTTCCAATAATATGTTCTAATGTTTGGAGTCTTTAATTAATTTGTTTTAATAGCCATAATCATTCTGTTACTATAACTAGGTTTACTTTGTACACTTTAACAGAATATTTATTTGTTTGTAAAATAAAAAAGTCCCAACACAGGTTAAATGATCACAAAACTTAATAAAGAGTTTAGACAGAAATCTAACCGATATATAGATTTAGTTCAAGTCTGGAAGTAGTTAGTTTCTGTTCTGGTCGAGAAGGGTGTAAAAAAACCCATAGTTTAAGACGCGATTACACCGCAGAATCTTGTAACTTTAACTACGTTAAACCGATTTGGATATTTTCTCTTGGTTCTTTTTATTATGTAAAAACTATGACGCTTTTTTATAAAACAATTATTTTTATTGGTTAAATTTTTAATTAATAATATTTAATTTTCCGAACACTCCAAGAAACATTGACTGTACAAATTATGTACAATGCCTAACTGTCTCAGTAAAATAATTTAAACCGAAGTAGCTTTCTCATTAATTGAAATACATTTCATCTATATACCGCCTTAAAATGGACCACTACAACTTTATTATATGAAATAAGAAATTAAACAAAAATAATTTGTAATAAGAGCTTAAAATCCCCGTGTACTGTGCTTGTATTAATTATTGCAATTTAGTTTGAAACATTGCATCGTAATTTATGTAAATTTAGAATGGAATAATGTTCATTTATTTATAAATATATGGTAATTAGGTTAAACTTAAATCGATTTGTGATTTTATAATAACAGTAAATATGTTTTTTTTCTTTGAAAACTAGTGACATGTTTCCATTATACCCTCTCAAGTGATGTACTTGCATTAAGAGTAACATGGTTATACATTTCGAATAATGTGTGGTTGGAATATAGTGAAATATATCACTGGAAGGACTGAGCAATTTGATTTAATGGTGTCCTTATGATATATGGAAAATAAATGGACCTGTTAAATTGAGATTGTGCATGGAGCTTTACTCTTGAACAATCATCACCGAGCTCGATGCTCGATGTTTGATGGTACATGGCAATCCTCATAATGTATCTCTTGGTTAGTTACTATAAAACACAATGATGGCAACAAGGAAATAGCACAATAAACAAATGAGTACAATCGTATAGGACTTTTACACGTAGCATATAAACTCATTTAGTTTATTATTATGGTATTATTATAGTATAGTAGAGAGTTAATTATAATATTTGGTGACAATTCAAACCTTTGGTTTAGTGTAGGATCCATAACTTTTACTTTTTAATACATTAGTACAACTATTAGATGCATTAAGGAGGTATCTAACCCAGTCTTTAAAAACAGTTAAATATGATAATAAAATACTGACAATAACTCAGCATAGACAATTCAAACAAACGACATTGGAGCACTAAATTTTTCTTGAAAAAAAAATTAGTTCAACAAAGAAGGATTTAAATAAAATGGTTGCTAACAATTTTAAACTTTTAAAGTTGTTTTTGTATAATTCTATGAGAAGACATGCAAAACCTCAAATTTCGTAAATCATTATAACACTTGAATTGTGTTAGACACAATATATTTCCTCACAAATAAAATTTACTGTTTCAATGGTGTAGTATAATATAAGAATACTTATGATAATTTATTTTTATAGTTGAACAAAGTTTAATTCTAAATCGTGGTGAAAATTAAAAATCGGTAATAACTTGTACTTAAACCTTTTTACAGATTCGCATAAACATATTCTATGAACAAATTGCTTACTAACTAATACCTACCTAAGCTATCAGTGATCAGCGAATAGTACCTGCAAAAATAAGATAATATATTAGTCATTTGAAATCCAAGCTATTAATTTATGCATGTATTGTTTCAAGCAATGATGATATTTCCGGATTTTAAAATAAAAAATGGGAATTTTTAAAATATCTAAATTTACATCTAACCATGAACCATTTTACTTAATAATACAAACTTATGACGTTTAAATTGCAGAGTTAAAATTAGCTTAAAACGAGATTTTGCAGAGATATTAAAAATCAATAGAGCACTTAAAGAGATATTAATCTTTTGAGTTTATTGCAATGTAAAATTACGTGACCTAATTTTTCTAGAATCTAAAGGTATTTTGAGTTTGATTATGTAAATTTTGTGTAGGTAAAAATTGTAGGACATTGAAAGGGTTAGTACCATAAAGCCATTTTTAAAATTACAGCTTGTCTTGATTCGTATACTTAAACCCGACCGTCGGACACGGATATAAATGTTAAATAAGAGCCATAAAACTAGAAAAGAGAACGAATGCCCGAATATTTACGGGCCTGTACGTATTTACGTACTTTTCCTAAAGTTTAGGTCCATTCACAATAGAAATATTCCTATAAGTATCAACCAAAAAAGGAAAAATGTCTGTGAAACTCATATAAAATTACTATTGTCCTCGCTACCATAGCACATAGCTTAATATTTTGTCCAAACAAACTTATATAACTAGCAGTCAGCCTACTACACTAATATATTTGACCTTAATTTAAGTCTTCGTGGTCATATGGGGTTGTATACTCTTATATGATTTAAAAAAATAATAAACCTCTGATTGTTCAATCATATGTGCAACAGTTTTAATGTTTGTAAAACTAATCTACGTTGTTATTTTAACTGTAAAATAACACTTTTGGATGAAGTATTTATGAATTATAATTGATTGAACAAGTTCTTTTAAGTTATACAATAATCAGTTGGTTATTGTAGAAACCTGAAGCAATCAGATAAACGTAACGGATAAAAATACTTACGAACATTATTAAGTAGCAGCTAATTAATAATGAATAAAATGCGTTTTATGTCTGAAAGAACTTTATAAATACTAAATAAGAATATAATATAGCAAATCTAGAATTGAAGATTGATATTTGGGAATGATATTCCATATTTATGATGATCACGGATTTAGCAGGTAAGCAGAATGGCAAGAAGCGTTCTGACCATCGTAAAACAAAGCTGTCACTTGATCTGATCCTGTCCGTGACATTGACACTACAACCGGACTGTTGTACATCGTATTTGTGCCGGCCTCTTCTAGCACAGACAGTCCTATTGCGTTCCTTTAGCCCCAGGAGAAACGCCAACCCATTATAGAATATAACACATATTTATAGAATCGAGGTTTAACTTGTACAACATAAAATTTTGTTATAGCATCTACTCGTACAAAGGGTATAATTTTGTATACAAACAAGTAAAATATACTAGAAAATTCCCACAACTTTGAACGCAATTTCAGGCTTTACACGTGGCATAAAAAGTTGGCTGAAGTGAATTATATTTCCTTTGAGAATGTTGAACTTGCCTTGTTGCTACGATCAATAAATTATGACAAAGTGTGTATATAATGTATTCTGGCCTTAATATTTTTGGTTTAATATTTTGTGTTGTATCCCAAAATAATATACACAGGACCTAAAAAAAATTTTAAACGGTCTCAAGCAGACTCCCACAGACAGGGCACCAATAAAAGTACTCAAATAATCTAAAAAAATATTAAAATATATTTTGATGTTTTAGTTAGTAATAGTTTTGTCCTTTTTTACTAAACTATTGTCTATTGCAACTATTTTGCTTATAGTTACGTAAGTATTTAAGCATCTTGAATTCATTTTCAAAACTAAATGACTAGTAAATGTATCTAACGGGTACAAATTTGTTACAATACATATATCTGTAGTGTTTTGTAAAAGCATTGAATCCTATAGAACGTGATATCGACAACGATTTAAAAATATTTTACAGAACATTTTAAAGACAATATTTTATAAGTCATCATAAAAAACATATATATTTCTTTAGCTATTTATCCTAGTAATATGGCAGTGCCATCATGATCACATCATACCTTCAATAAAGTCTATATATTTCGATATTATGATAATTTGTGTCAATTAAACTATAATAACATCAGCTAATACTAGAGTAAGTTACAACTTTAGGTATTGTAAGTAAGTAAGTTGAACTATTGAGCACAATTTGTTGATAATAGTAACAAGGCAAACTCATCATTGAGGTTGGAAATATAATTCACCCACTCTGACCAGAAATCCTTATAAAAGTTTAAAGCTTGTTCAGGTGCCTCAAAAATCCATTTTACTTAATCACATACTTTATCAGGTATATAATTTTACTAATTTTTACCATTCTGACAGTAAAGGAATTCTTAACCGCCTTCGTCTATGGTTAAATGGATACATTTAACAGCAGTTGTTATTTGCTTTCCGACATGTGAAACGCACGGAGGCCATTTATCGTGTATAAAACCATTTTAATAAACAACCAAGTAAAAAGCGTTTTGCTATACCAAATCATACTTCTAGGTATGAACGATATATAGTTTAGTTGTATGAGCCGGATTTCCTACAAACAATATACTATTTTGATATTAAGTGAAAACTGTTAACTAAATGCAGGGGTACTCAGCGTTTAATACGTTTTTCTTGACCTATTTCAGTTGTATATGAATTATTTAAATATTAGGTGCATAACAGGTACAGCAGCTTTATACTTCATTCTTGGCCTATGTAAAGTGCTGAATAAAGGATGTAAAAAAAATTTATAAAACGAATGTATATGAGTATATAGAATATAGCGCTCATGTAAGAAATGTGATTTAGTGCTTTGGTCATCTACCCAAAGGTTTAAATCAATGATATAATATTGTTCAATACATTTAAAACAACAACAATTATTATTATAACTATAATAGCACATATCTAGGAGGTTCTATACTATAATTATACTACATATAAAATATTAATATTGTTTATAATAATAATTCAACTTATTGTTAGACCTGGAATGTGGATTTACTTTTGCCAAATCTTGACAAAATTGACGACTTAAGATGAGTGTAAAGTTTTAGTAAAGAGGTGTATTTCCGTTTAATATTGAAACGGTATAACTATTGTCACAAAATAATATTTTTTATGATACATAATAAATGTTGGCAAAACAAGCTCCAAATATGTATTTTACAACATAAAAAAACTTTATCACAGAGTGTGCTTTTAATGTTCTGGCAAGCATCTGGAATTGACATGGTAGATTGCGTGTGTAGGGGAATAAAGTGGAATCAACAGAACCATCTCATCACGTGTGGGCACACAGACCGTAAAACCGCGTCCTTCATAAATATGTTTTATCCTATTCATTATTTGGTGTATTTTCAATTTATGTTATTTAAACGTTTATTGAATTATCTAATATGGCCTCGTCTGTTAACATTTTGCGTTTAGATTGAGATTTTGTTTGAGTTAACCTAAGGTAAACGGATCTTGTTTTCACTCCTCTAAAAATCAGTAAGAAGTTTTGGCAAGCTGCATTAAAAGAACCGTGTAGAGAAAAATTCTAGAGCCAGGGACAACTTTAGAATCTATATCGACGTTGACTCAACATCTACCGCAGCAAGCTCTCTGTACGTAGAACAACTGCTACTAATAAATTAAATTTAAACTCCTCGTAAACGACTCTTGGTGTAAAAGCGTTATAATATTTTGTTGAGTTCATGATAAGGTGCTGAGATATATGATCTACGGAAATGCTGGATCTAAGGTATTGAGCAAATATGTGGAATAGTAAGTTTGACTGCAATTTTAGTTGTAAAAGTATGCAATAAAGAATAATTACTATTATAATCGTTATTAAATGTATGATACATACTATTCATGTAAGCAATTGTTTCTTTGGTTATATACACTATTGCATTGAGCATTTCTAAAATATAAAAATCTATTATATATAATTATCATGCTTACTGAGATATAACATTCTAGGATAGAAACATGATTTATATTACAAATTGCATATATCATTTGTTTATCTATAATAAAGATTACAATTTCATTACAATAAGTAACATTTCAAAACATTTTTTCTCAATTTTTCTGTTCACCTAACAATAAACACGAGACCGTCATATAAATTTAGTTATTTTCCCCCTAACTGTGTTGATATAAATGATGTCACAAATCAGATATTGTTCTGACTTTTCTATAATGTTATGTTTAATTGCTAAACTACTATTAATATGTACAAAATAAATTCTCCAGACTGCGTGAAAGCTCAAGATTAAACATCTAATTTGTACCCTAACTAGACAAAAATTCATTTTAAATAGTTTTCAAAAACATTTATCTTACTAAAATCAAATTCATAAATTTTCATAGCTGAAGATATTTTCGTCTTGGAAATTATACAGTATTACTTTATAACATAACTGTTTATAATTCACTCACGAGTACTATTCAAACATAGGATCAAATAATTCTGACATAATACCAATATATATGGTCAATTAAATTAGTCATATCCATGCTTAACCAGTGTAATCTCCAAACTCGTGTTCGTTAGTTATGTTGTACGTTATTCTTCCAAACCTTGCTCGGAGCTATTTGAAGGCACAATGTTTGCAAAATGTAGGCAGTTATTTAGCTATAAATCAAAATTCATTTGTCAATAAATGTGTGTATTATAATACATTTTCTACGTTTCTTAACCCATATACGTAAAGTGTTACAAACACACGTTAGGTGGTTAGAAAAACTGTAAAATATTTTGGGATATATTATTTATTGAGAAATAAGGAACGCATTATTAAAAAAATTATAGCACGGCTATTTTATTGTTTATAAAATTAGATTATTTTAGGTACCTGAACTTAGTTTACAGAATTTATACGGATAAAAAAAACGTTTTCATTGTTCGTAGAACGTTTTAAAAATATAATCCTTATTTCGCATTAATAAAAGATATAATAAGTAGAAAGGATTGAAATAATTTAGTGAAATGTATAAGAACAGATCTATTTTGGCTATGAGTATTTATGTCTGATTAATACATAGATTACTGTTTTAGTAGGGAAATTGTAAATCAAGTAGTTAAATTTACAAATGTTTCATAAATAAGTAAAACATTATTCCTCCTAATGTTATTCTTAAAATAATTACAAAATTAAATGGATTTTGTTCTCAGTATTTATGGAAAGTAAAATAAAACGCTCTTTTCAAGAGGGGCCTCCTTATCAACACACAAAGTAATCCTTCTCTGACAGATTATTTCAAAACCAAACTTACACCTATACAAAACATCCATTTTATCTTTATCATGGGTGACCTGCTTTATCTTCATGTGGCCAACCAACGTTGATAAATGTATGTATACGTGATGCCATTGCCTGATTAATCAATATATAAACAACAGTCATTTATTCTGCATTTTCACAAACCCCCATTAAGGTACGCGCACCTCTGTTGACTACATTTTAAAAGAAAGAACGCTTTCTTGCATTTGTTAACTTTTATGTCAAGAAAGTATAAAAACATAGGTCAGGGGTTTGAAATATATCCCCCTCCGCAAGTCCCACATCTGCTAATGCAAGGGTTGAAATTACACTAAAATTACACAAGATTACTGGTGTGTAATGAAGTTTCCACAAAGACTGCTAAGTCTTAAACAATATTCCTTAGTTTCTATGAAACTATGATTTTTCTCAATACTGTATATGTCAACACGTTTAACCATACTGTCCAAGTCGGTTTCACTATTTACATATAAGTGATTACTCTTGATTTGTAAGATTACGACATTGATCAAGTAATTAAATTTATATAATAACCGTACATGTAACAATTACGTATTTTATTGTGTTATCTTAACCTCGAATATCAGGTTATAATAAACTAGGTAAACTGTTTTCTATAAATTTCATACATTAAACCAACCAATTTATGAAGCCAAACATGTGTGCTTAAAAAATATTCAGAAAGATGCACTTTTAAGTATTACGTACATCAGTAATTTTTAATGTTGGTCATTTCATCGAAAATCGCTCTTTACATATAATTAAATGACTGAACTGTATGGTATTCAGCTGAGGATAAACAAGCTCCTTTGTACAAATGCTTATAAAGTAGGGGTAAACAAGAGGCCTTTTATATTATGTGAATAAATTTTGATCCTAGGACAATAATATAGCGGTGACGTTTATTAAGAATCAGTCTATAAATATTTTAGTCTTGGGATTTGATATTTTAAATCTAAATAAAATCTGTCAACATTTTGAGAAACTGTAAATTTAAACAAGGTACGAGCCTGCACTAATCCTTACAAGCTTTGCTGCAGTTTATGTCTTACTTAATTTCTTGGAAGTCCCCTTAGACATGGTGATTCTTACCAAGTGATCTACCAAACAACATAAAATACAAACATGTCACATAAGTGACCTAAGTCGGTTAAAAAATCAGTTTATTCAATATTTGTTTGTTGCACTCATAGTTACCAATAAGACAAATGTAAAAGCGTTCACGAAATCTCTGCTATATCCCAAGGAGATACGTGCAACATCATAAAACACTACTGTACAATAGATTTTCACGACAAATGATATCTATATAGGTAAGTTTTTATCTTGCGGATATACCTAAAATAGCCTGTTATATACAACGTGGTGTAATTGCATTATCATGAACACAAACTTTGTTTTACTTTATTTGGTAATTATGTACAATTAGTGACCCGGTATTTTGCTTGAGAAAAGTTACGAAGTAGTAAACGACAGACTAAATATCGAACATCATACACTTGAAATAAATCACAAATCAGAAGCACTAAATGATTCTACGAAAGTCATTACAGTTACTCGAGGTTCTGCTTACAACTCTTTCATCTCCTGCACCAATATTGGATGTTGAATGTTTTTATGAAGAGCTCTCGTTGGATTGGACTTAGTGGATAAAGTACGTGGTTATTCGTTTTACCTATATTTGTTTTATATCAATGAGTCACAGGTCATTATATTTCATATTTTACAAAAAAAACCAAAATATATATAAAAACATCGTACAAAATTCTGCCAGTTGAGTATTTTGTGCCATATTTTAAATAAATAATATTGGATTTAAATTACTGCACGATTAAATAACCTCAGAGAGTAATTAGAAACCAAAATCCTGGTAATAAATTATCCAATGGTAATTATCATGTGACACCACCAAATTGCTACAAAGATTTATGTATTAAAATAATAATCTTATCAGCTTTCAATAATTATGAATTGCATCCACGTTCAATATATGTTGTCGTTAAAATACTATATGTTTTATTAAATTTTAAATAATCTGCTTATTATTGTATGAAGTAATAAAATGTTGCAACTAATATTATGTATTAATAAATCATAGAATTTATTTAAATAGAAAATAGGAAGAAACATAAAAGTGAGTTAACATTTAAGTATATTAACTGTCACGATACTAAAGCACGGTGGAGCAATCAGCATTCAATCTGTACCGTTATTTAATTGTATTTCATACAGTACATATTTTCGTAACCCATTTACTTTATACTGTTTATTATAACTTCCATCCGATGTTCTTGGAACTAATTTCTTGGCGGATTGATAACTAAATTGGCACTCGTATAAATTTTTTCTCTCGGGAATGTGGAAGCTGCCGTTCCTGCTGCCGAGTAACATCTCGCGCGCCTTGTTCCGCGAATTGCAGTTCGCTCTTCGAGCTCACTTCTTGAGTTCAAGCCTAATTACTTCATGTTTTAGACTTCCAGTCATCTAATCTTCCCCATTTCCGACTACAGCTGCATTGTCGAGCCAAGAATGCTGACGCCCTCGTTTGTGAGTCGAGCTCATCACAAAGGGAAGTTATTTTTAATGTTTTGATAATTATTAATTTCGAAGGTACAATCCCTAGAACATTGGAATATTTAGGGCCATCCCATGGTATCATATTTTAGTTCATTAATACTCTATTTGGTAGCAACGTGGAAATTTTTTTTTTTATTTTACCAACTAGAAGTGGTGCTTATTTGTTTATTTGCCAACATTAAACGTGTATGTAAACTTCGAATTTCGAGTATTCATTACTACGACCTTAGCGGTATCCAACCCCATGTGTATTGTCCATTCGGTACAAATCGACCTATCCCACCATAGCTGTGATATGTGTAGAAAACTCAGCTGCATCACTGTGCTTGAGATCGTATCAGTCAACATCGTAGTGTACTCAAATGTGCACCTGAATGAGACAGTGATAATCAGTCTCAACCCAGATTGCACTGCATTGTCTAGTGTCGGAATGATACAAAGGGTTTGTTTTGAGCTTCATCGTTCTTCGAGGTACTTTATTATTTTATCCCTGCAGACGATTATGACTCCATATTTCCGAAGTCAAATCCGCGATAACGTAAGATTTCAGAAGCTACAAGTAATAAGAAGGTAAATTTGAGCTAAACTCAATATTCGCAGTTAACAGGGAATGGATTGAGGCCAATAAAGGATCTAATTAAGTTAAAAGAAGAGAGAGTTATAAAATAATAGTTATAAATAATAGTTTAAAAATAACACAGAAGGGTACAGCATATAGTGCTGCATTATCTAATTTGTGAACCTGCTTAGTCAGATCGGGAAGATATTTCAATCCTCAAGAATCTGTTACATTTATAAAAATATTAAATTAATTTTTGATAATTTATTCTTATCTTCAATATGTTTCTGATTAGTAAATTTTTTAAAGTTATCAATTATTCCTATTACAAAAACTGAAGTATAGCAATTAGTTGAATTATGTTTTATTTTAAGAGATAAATATGAAGCTACTGAGTATTTCAGTTACTGAGTCCCTTTCAAACAATATTTCCAATAAAAAAAACCAACATCCAGTATTACTGCAGAAAGTGAAGAGATAGTTGTGAGCTAAATCTCGAATACCACAAATGAATTTCCCCTTAGTCGTGTAGGTGCTTCAGATGTTGTAATTTCTGTCAAGTGATGTAAAATTGAAATCCGTCAAATAAAATGTCACTTTCTATGTTTTTTTTTTCGTAAATACACTTATTTAACTATTATAAGATAAATATACTCAAACCTAACGTAACATGCCCTGAGATTGAAGAAATATATAGACCATTTTATCAAGTCATGTTACTAAATCACACGTTATAATATTACTTGATTGTATTAGGTTTATTATAAATTTATTTACCATGCAGCTTCCTAATGTACATCATGATTACTCATGAGACTATTGTAAAGATTTTCGCCAACGCTCAGCCAAATCCCATAGCGAGATATGTACCTTCATTTAAATCGATTTTGTATATTCAATAATGAGGATTATTCAATGTTGTATAGAGATTCTTGGTAAGCTTCGATATAAATTGAATTACTTGAGTTCTCAATACTGAATCCCCCAAAAACTTGGACACCATAAGTAACTGCTTAAACAAGTTAATGAGTTATGAGTGAAGATGGATTGGCTGGCGCATTAAAAAGAGTACCTCTTGTACATGGACATTTGTTTATAACATAATAAAATAAATGTATTTTCAATAATGAATATTTAACATAATTTTGTCTTTATAGATCAATAAATTAACCAGTATTTTTTGTGACCCTTAATTATCATACAGACATTATTTTACGTTGATTGACAAATACACTGTGTTAAGCACATGTTGTATTGATTCGTTTTAAAATACTGCAGTTAATTCCATAGCAATATTATTATTGTACATAAAAGCATAATGAGCTCCAATAACATACTTATTAATATTTAAATAGTAAGGTCAAATAAAAATAAACTTAAAACAAAAATATGGTACTCCTGTTTTATATATGTGTTATTTATATATAAACAGAGAACTAGAAAAATCAATGCATTTTATAAATATATATATATATTTGCATGGATTTCCTAGTTGTCTGTTAATTTCATACACCAATGACATCATCACTAAACATACACAATAACTTTTAGCTAGATTAGATTCATGGCAATTTATAATTTAAATTTATTGGACTTACTACCGCAGAACAGTTGTAAATGCATGTACCTTCTCAGTGTTTCAGGATATTTTGAGTCATAGCACATGACATTTTACGAACCTGGAAATGGTTTTTTTATAATCCACGTTCATAAAAGAAGAGGAAAGAATATTATGAAAAGCACGTAAATACGTTAATAATAAATCCTAATATTGAAAGTGGTCAATAATAGGTAAATTTTTGTGCTTCAAGTATTTTCTTATGTTATTAAATTTGAATTTTAGAACGAGTTTTACTATAATTTTACTCATAAATATTTTGTCAAGACCAATAGTGGAACATTTGGATATGAAAATAAAATCCGTTTAAATAAACAATGCATTGAAACGAAAATAAATATACACACAATTTTCTGACAAATATGTTTAGCATACTTTAAATGTGTTCGGCCACAAAACTAAATATAATACAATGTATTCGTTGAAATCACTTGTAACGTCGATACAAAGTAAAGGAATATTTCATTTCATTCCTGGAAGATCACTTTAGCGTGAAATTCAATATGGTTTATATTACGAAGATTTCTTTATTGCTTATTGATATATTTCGTACTTTAGAAGGGCAATAATGTTCAATAACGTAACTCAAGCAGCATTTTCAAAGTTATGTTGTTATAAAGCTGAATTCTAATGTTTCAGTATAGCATTATTGCAGGTAACTTAAATTAGAATGAAGTATTAGTCACAAAATTTGTGTTTATTTATTCTGTAAGGAATTTTATAAGAGATTATAAAAGAATGGTTATGTTTACTTTTTTGTCCTAAATCGTATGCAATCCAGTACTCGTCTTAAAAGTAATATTAAAATACAACTGTTAAAAAAGGTTATATAGTAATTTTTATTTATAAATCAGTTTATTTTTTATTATCAGAATTCAGGTGAAATTGTATTAATTTTGGTGTTAAATTTTCATATTAGATTATACCAAGAAATAGGAAGACAATCACATTTGAGTATAACACTGCTAATAATAAAAAAACTTTTCTTTTGAAAATGTTTTATATTATAACAATATGGGAAAATTGTGTTTTACAGTCTGACAATAATGATAATTGTTTTAATGAAATTCTCTTTCTTATTAAAAAATGATATGCATATTTAAAATTGTAGGCATTATTATAGGGTGTCATACGAGTAACCCGAGAAACTTATTAGGTGATTTCCTTTCATCAAAATAATGAAAAATTTCATATAAACGTATTTCCCTAAACGCATATACATGAACCTTAAGGTAGGTTCCTGATGGTCGGGAGGAGTAAGGTGTGAAAGACCGCTTTATTTTAGGATGTGATTATAGTCTAAGCACCTGTACGTTTAAACCAAACTAGATATTTTGCTATTGATCCGTTTTACCTCGTGAGACCGAACGGTAAGGATTTTTTAAATATTTTTATTTTTCAGTGAACTATTTAATAGCAATACATTATTCATTATACAAAACAAGAAACCTTTCCTGATGCCTTTTGTCATTAAATTGTTTTAAAAGAGTTAGCTTTCCGTTTCGATAAAATAAACTTTAACCGTCTAGAGTCTTTAATTGGACCATTTCGTCTTTGTTTGGCGAATTGAGAAGACCTACTAAAAGCGTTGTGGGAAAAGAGTTATAAATTCCACTTTTACTGCTTTTTATGTTGTACCAATCAATATGTGTACCGAATGACGATAACACATGGGGTTGGTAATTTCTGAGTTCGTAGTAATAAATACTCGAATTGCAAAGTTTACTTATAAGTTCAATTTAATCAATAAAACTTACAAGCACCACTTTTAGTTGGTAAATTAAATGTATGCCTTGCCACGTTGCTGCCAATAAAAGTACAAGAACTAAAAATGTATATCTGATAGGTGGGCCTAAAATATCCAATGTTCTATGGAATTATGCCTACGATATTTTACTTTATAAAACTTTAAGATTTTACTTCCCTTCGCAATATGTAGACTCACAACCCGGGCGTCGGCGTCTTGGCACGAGACATTGAAGCTGTAGTCTAAGAAGGGTTATTTCTAGTCGGTAATTACTAGAAGAGGAGTAGAAGTCATGAAAGTGGTAGCCATCTACTCAAATAATACGTGAGCTCGCCTAAAACAAATTCGCGACGGTATTAGCCATTTAATGAGACAAAAACTTATGACGACCATGTGCTCGTTAGAAGGACGACGCTACAACTTGTATCTATTTCAATCAAGCAAATAAAAGATCTTCAAGGGTAAGTAACTTTACTATTTACAACTTTACTTTACGTTACATTTGTTTTTATATGTTTGGCATCAAAGGGCTAATTTAATAATACGGAAGAATAAATTTTACTTACGGACAAGGCGCGCGAGGTCAAATCGGTCACGTAGTTGGGCTGCTACAAAGGGTTAGAATAAAATATTCATACGCGTGCCAATTATGTAGTTACTCCGCCGATAATTTAGTTCCGGAACATTGGATAAAAAAATAATATTAAATTGTACTGGCTGACTAGGTTGTGAAATGTTACATTATATAAAATCTAACTAACTAACGGTACCATGTATATTTTAATTTGATTTTAAGGTTATTGCACAGTAGTAGCCTTTAGATATACCCATATTCAGTTACTTATTGAAACAAGGGAGATAATTTAAGACTATATCAATCAGTAATCTGAGGAGTAAAGCCTTATAAACTGAGTAAAATTATTACATTATAAACCCATTATTTTCAATGCTGTCCCTGCATTAAGAGCAACGTGTACTAAATTGTGAGTAATTTCTTTCCACTGTAATGTATTCTGAGTTTATTGACTGTGTAAAAAAAAATATAGGTGACCACTCAATCTATGAAGAATATAAAGGTATTTTAGAGAATATTCCCAATAACGAAATATTCTTCTTTGGATCCTAATAAAAATATATATCACTACTAACACGTAATTCATTAACCAACATCTATTATATTAAGAATAGATAGTGTAGTTAATTAATCCAAATGACTTTGTTATACCTTTTTATTATTGCCATTCTTAAGTGCTTTTTGCAAGTTTACTTTGAAACTAAATTAGTAATAGTGACATTATATAAATTTTATTCCGTACAAAATAACAACAGGTCACCAAATTACAGTATTATTAGAACACTAGAAGCTTTAATAGGATGGAGTAAATACTCACCAGTATAGAATTTTATGATAAATAGATTGTTTTTTGTAATGTAAAAAATGTTTTATAGGACAGATAAATGATTTTATTATTTTAATTGCAACTATGTTACAATTAGTTCTTGTGCTTTTTTATTGCAAATTCTTTCTTGCTCAGACGTCATCTTTAGTGAATTTATATAAATATATATGCAATTTCAATTAAATTTAGAGTCATTGCAAAAACAGAGGTAGAGCACTATATTTTATTGTTATTTTAATTTGTTTGAATGTGCCTCTTTATCTTAACTAAATTTTTTTACATTCGGAGAAGAATGTATTTTATAGTTTCTATATAGTTCGAAGTCTGCTGAAACTATACCAAACACAAAAAGTGTTTTTATTTTTACCAAAAACCTTTTAAGGGGACCCGGACAGTAAAAATTTGGTAAAAATTACGTTTTCACTTTTTTATTTATTTTTGTAGACAATTTTCTTGTGAACATTTTGATATACAACACTTTATATTTTAAATTTTATTAGCACTCGTAAAAAAATAAATTCGAAAGTGTGTTTACGTAAATATGGCAAGGAAACAACACCTCATAGCTGAGCAACGCAACTTATTTGTTGTAGTACTCATTACTTTATCAGTAAAAGAGATGATGCCTTATGGAGCAGATGTCCTAATAGACAAATTAGATTGTATTAGACACATACAAAAGCGGATGGGTACTAGGGTACACAAACTAAAGTCCTATAATAATTCCATAAAACTTGCTGATGGTAAACCACTGAATAGTAAAAACCGCCTTTCATCAAGTGCTATAGACCAGCTCCAGGCCTATTATGGCCAAGCCATAAGAAGGAGCAATACAGTTGAAGAGATGAAGCAAGGAATATGGGCTTTATTTCATCACAAGTCATCCAGTGATGAAAATCCTCAACATGGTCTTTGCCCAAAAGGCGCTGAAAGTTGGTGCAAGTATCAACGACCTCTGGTAACTGCTGAGACATACAAATATAAAAATAATATCCCCTCAGTTATTATGGAGTTTATTAGGCCAGTGTTTAGGAGCCTGTTAGATCCTGATCTCTTGAAAAAGTGTTTACACAAAAAGAACTAAAACCCTAACGAAAGTGTAAATAGTGTGATATGGGCTCGCCTCCCAAAAACTGGATTTGTGGGTATAAAGACCTTATATTTTGGAGTTTATGAAGCCGTTTCAACTTTTAATATCGGACAGATTACTAAATGTAAGGTCCTACAGAAATTGGGCATTTCAATTGGCAAAAACACTGTTTCTACAATGAAATTACTAGACACCGAGAGGCTTCGAAATTCAATGCGCGCTTCTTCTGAATTATAGAAAAGGGCAAGGCAGACCAAGAGGCAATCTAAAAGGAAGCTGGAGGACAAGGAAGAAGACACAGACAATCCAAGTTATGGGGCTGGCCTGTTTTAAACACAATTTGTAGGTAAAATCAGTTGTTTTACAACATTGAAATGGTACGCATTACTTTAAATCGCGATTCCCGAAAGTTGCATTTTTTTACATTGTGGAACACTTTTTTCAAGAACCATTTGAGATATCAGACTGAAATTTTTACCACATCTTCTAGGCTATTATTTGAACACTTTAACACGAGGATTTGTTAATTAGCACATTAGTTAATATTTTATAAAATATTATATGTGAAATTTTAAGTAAAAAATTAGCAGCATATAAAAAAAATTAAATTTTTAAAACAAATGTGTATTTTTTAAAATCCCTGTGTTAAAGTGTACTAATAATGCCAAAGAATGTGTGGTAAAAATTTCATTTGGATATCTCTAATAGATTTTGAAGAAAGTGTTCCACAAAATACACAATTTAACATTAGCGTAATAGGACTGTCCGGGTCCCCTTAACTGTAATCTGTTCTCCTCATAAAATATTCAATATAGAGTTCTGCGACGGGCTTTATACGATTGGTTAGCTCAGTTCGCTAAAAAATCTCTAATTAATAAACTTAATTCAGTTATAGCCTAAAATTGCAATGTGAGTTAATTGTACCGACGGAGCTCAATTTCAGTTACTATATTTGGCTCTTTACAATCTGCCAAGCATTTCCAGACCCATGATTTTATTAAATTATGTAAGTATTTTGATGACAGAAATAAGCTTGTGTAATAAAGCATATCCCTCCTGAAACAATCTGTATTTAAACCAGTATGCCACATCACGCCACTAATTATAGACATGCTTAAATCTATAACTTACCTTATTTTTTAAATAATCGTTGATCTTGGTTATGTCCTACAAAATTATCCACCAAAAATAACATGTTAAAATTTCATACGCCTGAGCACAGTCTGTTAACAAATTTTATTTTATTCAGTGTTTTTATAGTTAAACATTTTATTACCCATGAACCAATGTGAATAGTTCACTAATGCTCAGCCTTATTGCAAAAACTGATAAAATCATCGTAAAGCTCAGGTAATAATAGGCTCAATGAAAATTTTCAAGTTTACTGGTCAGTTCGAATTTTAAATATTGAGTGGACAAAAACAATAATAGAAGTTCTCCAACCTCTCGAATAATAGGCTCCACTAACGCTTAGCCACGTGCATACAAGGTATTGTAATTACATTTCTGACAAACATAACATCTACTCATACATTGGTTAGGTATACATACTAGCAAGTTAGTATTTTAATTTGGAAATATTTTGAAGAAAGTATAAAGTAAATATAGAACTTCATACACTTTTAATAAATTACAAATCTGAAGCACTAAATGTTTCTGTGAAAGTCATTAAAGTTGCTCGAGATTCTGCTCACAACTCTAATTCACCTCCGGCACCAATATTGGATGTTGGCTTTTTTATTGAAAACCACTGTTACCATAACACTCAGTGGAAGAAGTACGTCGTTGTTGGATTTTATCTTATTTATGTTTTAGTACAGCCGTGAATGCTTTTATTGATCAATTCATCGAATACTTATATTACTATGAACATTGTAACGAGAGCTTATATTTTATGCGTCATCAAATTTAAATGATTATTTTGTAATCACAACAAAGTAACAAATCAAATACTTTTTACTGAATAATCCGTAAACGTTACATAAATTATCAAGTAAATGTAAAAAATATGTATTGAATAACAGTAATAGAGAAGATATTTAATTAAAGAAGAAGAAATAATTTAAACGTATTATTATTTAGACCTTATTTATAATACTTTTGCTTAATACTAAAATTAATTAACTACAAGATAAGAGAAAAAAGAAAATATAAAATGTGATCTTACATACAGTTTTATTTTAAGTAATATATTGGTAAATCTAGGTAGAAAGGACTGTTTACATATTTCCATATTAAAAGAAATACCAAAGCGTTAAGCGAAAATAGTCAGATACACTTCAACCGTGCTATTATTAATAGAGCGAAAGTTTTATAGGTTTGAAAATTTTAGGAAATTTGTGTACTCTTGTCTCAAATATATTTGGATAAAGACTTTAATTTGTCCGTGTTTATACATCCTTACCTATTAAAAATATACTACGGTATTAAGATTTTTATTCCAGCCGCTTAAATTAATTTAAGGTTTAATGAACGTGCGTTGCCGCTGTTTAGCTAGCTTTGTTTAACGTGGTGAATAAATTGAAGATTTTTATTTTTATTATAATAATTTTAGCTCCCTGTAAGAAAACTACAAGTATGCAATTTCATGTCCATGTAATCAAACGAGTGCTACACTACTTAACCATTGAAAGTCCAAATATGTCTAATGTTAATTACTTTTTTCTAATGTCTATAATAAAACTGTATTATAACATTACAAATTATCACGTGATATATGAAATATACTATAAAGTTATAAAACATTTAGTATAGTATTATTATTTTTAATTTCGTAGTTATATTATAGTACAAATTAGCACACACATCTACAATTCTGTAAGATATACATTCGCTTGTCGACAAACTGAGAACAACAAAGGACCTACTCAAGTTAAAGGAAAGGGGAGAGGGTGAAAGTAATAATCTCTCTTCTCATCTGTCCAGCCAGCTGTCGCTCAACAGGTTTCTCTACATTTGCTTTACTCTTATATTCTATGAGTCGTGGACCACTACATATTGTGTAATAGACTAAGCTGTGTTGTGAAATAAATCGATTTTAAGCAATTCTAGTTTTGATGGAAATTGCATTGGGAAGGTTACAAATATAAAACAATATATTCTAAACAAATATTGCACTTGGAATATTATTACACATTCCAAACGAACCGTAGAATAAGTGCATTTTGTGTTATATAGGCGACAGTTAACCATACATAAGTTCTGGAATTGATGACTTCCATTTATTTAATTTTCTAACGGTAGTATAAAATGTTTTTATATAACAGATTTAAATCTGTCAAGGTAGGAAATTCATAAAATAAAATATATCCCACGGATATTTTATGATAATAAAGTAATATTACTTAAAAGATAGATAACTCTTATATAATATTAGCCAATTACTAAATATACAATAGCATACAATAGCAGATATAAGAAAACTAATCACAAAGTGACAGTAAATATATTTATTTTACTAGAAAAAATTTTCCCAGTAATAAATTATAATATTTTACCATTTAACAACTGTATAGTTAAACGTATTTTTATTTTTATTCCGATTTTTATAGATACCGGTAACAAATTTTATTATTATTAATTTACACTTGCAGTCATCTTTGTTGTACACAACGAAAGTAATTATCGGAGATCCCAGTGGTGTTTTGCGTTTCTCCACAAACTCATTTCTATTTTTTTACTAGTCTTACCAATTTACCACCTGCAGATGAGCTTCGATGAGTGCGTTGAGATAAGGTGACTGAAGAGATGAATAACCAGGATGGATTTGTGCAACCACGGAACTGTGATAGCTGGATACAAAACGAAAGCACCGTCTAAATTATTAAAAAGAGAAATGATTTTAACAATATCATGATAGGCTTGGACTTTTAATTGATATTAATCAAGTTCAATGTTTTAAATAGCTGTAAAACTTTTCGTTTCACATAACATTTTAAAATAGATTTGTGGCACAATGTAAAGTTAGTTTAGTATATAGGAGTACTAATATATAAGTATCGTCTAAAACAGAGGATAATCCAAGCAACGCATTGTAGTTAAAATTAGAACTAGCGCAATCTGGTCTTTTGCATAAACCCAGATTAACTAGCTGATAAGTCTGTGTTATTGTAGTTGCTGGAGATTGTACAACAATATACCGCATAATACTGTTATCTTTTCAGGATATTTTTCTGTTTTAATACAAATATTTATGGTTTTAAACGTAACAATAAATGATCTTGTTTAAATAAATTTACCTGCGCTATTATTACTTACTTCGAATCCAATTTCCGATACACTTTTTCAGTTTAAATGTCGAGTATTACATTAATATGTGTGTGTAGGTGTGAGTGTCATAAGAAACTTATACCCTTAATATAAACGCTCATTACTGAGTGTTTGAGAAATATCAACTACTAATATTCACATCTTAATAAATGTAATACTAATTTTCAGCTTTTGTTTTGAGACGTACGTAAAAGTATGTAATGTTTAATTTCATATGATTGATAAACAATTCTTTTTCGATTCTGTTATTTATGATTATAAAATTTGCTTGTTATTCATTAGTATACCAAATAATAAAGCTCCACATATTTTTTGATTACAAAAGAGACTAAAATAAGGACTATAATAATAATTTAAACGTGACATTTTCCTAACATTTATAAGAGCAAAGATTTACTCACAAAGTGGTACTTTGTGACGGGGATCAAAATATGTTAAAAAAACAAATATAACTATAGGCATCCGCATATAATTTTACTTCCTGCTATCAACATTTTTTTAAATAATATTTTGATAACCTAATACAAAAATTATTACTCTTTTAAATATGGTCAAAATATTTTTAGCTCATTTATTGAATGCTATAATTATAGTGATAAATAGATTTTATAACAAATTGTTAAAACTGATAAATATAATTTACAATTAATGTTAATTGTAAGACGAATTTAAATTGCAAAACATTTAAATTGCAAAACATCTCAAAATTACATTATAGAGGATTGATTTTTCATGCACTCATATGCTGATCAAATATTGTAAATTGCAAAACGTGTACGTTAAAGAGCTAGAGTAAAAGTTACATTTAGCAATCAGTAACATTGCTTTTCGAGATCTGCAATTTGATCTCTTTTTCAGGTAAATAACTAACATAACACATAATTACAAGGTAGGTTAAAATAAGCAAATCATACCAAAGCGCTGTAGCACGCCTAACGTAGGAATCCTAACCACCATGTTGTGTGTCAACTTCACTAACTGTAAAACATGCACTTAATACAAAGCTAATCGTTACAACTGAATTACAGAATACAGGCCACAATACCTCTGTATTCGTCTACCAACCACGTACGACTGACCAGAGGCCACGACCCTTTTTATTATTATTATTATAGGTTAATGCTGGATGAATTTCTTAAAACCATATTGTGACCCCGCATTGGTTTATTACAAATATATGATCCGTTTGATACTTTTGGTTTTCTTTTTAGTTCATGTTTTAAAATTGGCAACCAAAGCGGCATAATCTCGACTGATAGTTGACTGATTGCTAGGTCCACCAGTTTCATGCATTTTGCCTCAATTAATTTACTTTTAAATAAATGTGATTCCCGAAGTATTATGTTGGCTTAATCCCAATTTATATTATGGTCTCCATACCAACAATGGTGTGCAATTTGACTTTTGTGTCAGAACCTTTATTGTGTTTTCTTTGTGCTCTTTTATTCTTACGTTTATATTCTTACGTCTTTTTGTCTCGCCTATGCATTTCCTATTGCAACTGCATTTTATATTGTAAAAACAGTTTTTGGAAACCTGTTTAAGACTATTGTGTGTTTTAAACGCGGTTCTAATGTTGTACTTTCTACCCACTCTTCTAATTTTCTCCGATAATCCCGGCACATAAGGGATTGACATAAACTCAAATTTATTACTATTCTGTTTTTGTGACTCAGGAATGATTCTTCGAAGTTCGTTTGCACTTATTTATTACTAATAAAGTTTATCCATTACTTCTAAGATCCGATTCAACTATGTTAACTTCAACCGACTAAAGTTGATTTTAATTGGTAGCACTGATAAAACAAGTGCGCTAGGCAAAGGGCTAAGTAAAACGCATCGTTGCCCCCTGCAAAGACCTGAAGACCTGAATCTCTATATAATCTTGTCATTACAGTTCATACTTCGGTGGAAACTTGGTAGTATCAAGTTCTTAGGCGCGGTTACGTATTTCCTTTTAATGCGCTGTGTTAAATTGTAACTTAAAGTACCACCTTAATTGTAACTTAATTACTATACTGGAAGACATATCATATACATATATATATATATATATATATATATATATATATATATATATATATATATATATATATATATATATATATATATATATATATATAGGTATAAAAGAAAACAAAACATGTTTCTTCAACTTGAAAAGCTTAATATATATATATATATATATATATATATATATATATATATATATATATATATATATATATCACCGAAAGACATTTATAAATTAGTTGAACTTTAAAAAATTGTATTTGAGCATTTTCTAACTGATTGCATTCAATACCAGACAAACAATGGAATGCCTAACAGCAGGTGTAATGTATGCATTGAAAACTGATAAGGGTTCGCCTGATTGAAAGAGTTCGATTGAATACAGTCAACCAGAAGCTAAAAGCCTCGCCTTCGAACGGTTTTACGACAAAGATGTAAACATCAAGTCAGATTGAACATGTTTTCCTAAGTACCTTTAATGCTATGTTACACAATAAAAGTTTAATTTATATCCAGAACCCAATGTTGTAGGAAAAGCACACTTTATAGCACCGTTACTGTCATATAATTATATTTAACATTTAAAAAATATTAAATATATTTATAAATACACATTTAATGGTCATTTATAAATATATGTATTTTTATTTTTTTAAATATTTTTAAAATTTATATTTATTTAATTTTTTATGACTATATCAGTAAATGGATGATTTTTACGAAAACCTACAATTTGATTGTCTTGTAAATGTTACTTATGCCTGTCTGTCTATCTGATATCTCCTAAAGTAAGCTAACTGAAGTTAAGGTAATAAACATATAATTCATATTTTGCATGAGAATTACTTTTATAGCACATAATAATGGATGTCACTTCATAACATTTTGCTAAGAGTTGGTGAGTATTTTTATGTTGATGTTACGGGTAAACATGTTTGTAACGAGACGAAAACACAATAAATAAATGTAATAAATAGTTGTATGAAATTTTGACATATGGCATATTAACATCATGGCTGACTGACTACAGTCCTAGTTAAGTTACCTCCAGGTAAAGTGGTGTTATAAGTGGTAATTATTCAACAAACATTACTAAACTTGTGCACAAACATACCTGGAACAACCGTAAGTCCACTAATTAATTAAACACCATCAAGAAACTGACATTTTACTATAAAAACTCAAGAAAAGAAGAGCTGACCTACTCCACAATGGCAGCATATTAAAACACATAATTTTTGAAAAAGAACTTATTAGATTTCACTAAGAATGACTGAACACATGACTGAATCTAAAAAGTTTTTTAAAGTTGTTTACAGTATCTGACTAGCCTTATATATAATTCACATTGATCTTTAATATAAATGACAAGCAAATGACGTCACAAGATTGGCCAACTCACAAGTGCCAGGTATATCTAACTCATCACCACCTAACAGTTGAAGGAAGTATGCAGCCCCACAACTGACCTTACACACTAGTCAACACTGCTCTCTGTTACCATCTGCCTTGTACCGCCTCTCCAGTTTTAGAAATAAACTCACTAATTTATTATTTATTATTATTATTCCCTGACAAAGAATTTGATATTTCATAAATCAAACAACACTTCTAAACATCATTTATACTCTGACAATTAAACCACAATTGGAAAGCCTATATTAAATTCCAAAATTGTTCATACTTTTCTGGAAAAATGCCTCCAAAATACCCGTGTGGCAAGTGTTACATTGGTGTTAGGTTTTCAGGAATAAAATGCACTGGTCAATGTCCAAAATGGTATCATGCAGGATGTCAGAACATACTTGAAAAGAACTTGAAAAAATGGGGTGCTGATGAAATTTACTTATGGAAATGCACTCTATGTAGAGGTGACTAACAACCGTGTTCTACAATAGAAATTAATGACTCAACTTCATCAAATTGTGACATCCTTAGTAGTCCGATTCAAGGACTTGGAAGTAGTAATATTCAAAATAGCTCTCCAGATATCTTGAACTCGTCTCTTGTAGATTTTAAGTTAGAAAAAATGAAGACAAAACTGCAGGACCATGAAAAATTGGAAGAACAGGATTTAGAAACATCCCTTACACTAGCTGCTGAAGCCGGATCTATTTTATTACAAGAAAATATTGAACTAAAGAGAAATAACAATAATTTGAATTGCCAAGTAACTGTACTCAAAACTACCTTACTCTGTATGGAAGCAAAAATTGAAGAACTCACTACAAGGCAGAATAATTATGAACAAAAAATTTAAACCCTACTAAGACAAATGTAAGAATTGGAACAGCAACTTAGTAAGTCTAAACAAGATAAAATTGATGTCCAAAAAATTTTCGAGGAACATGACATTAAACAATCTGAAAATATCACCAACTACTCAATTAAAATCAATGAGGAAGAAAAAGTAATTGGCAAACTTAAAAATTCAGCAGAAAAAAGTGACACTAATGTTATAAAAACCCCTGTAGATGTTGGAACCCAAACTATTCATATAAACTCCCCTCCAACAAATGTTACCCTCCTCCTAGATCTGGCTCTCATTAAAGAGAAACAGGACTAGATGGTTCAATCCATTACAGAACTTAATAGAAATTTAGAAAACATAGCCATCACGATACCTCTAATGACAGAGGACCCAGGGTCCAAAACATCATTGACAGGAGACTCCAGCCTCTCGACAACTCCAAAGCCTACTGAATTAACTGGGGCAATCAGACAAACCCCGACAAAAGAACTGTCTACAATAGCTCAGACTAGAATTTTCAACTTCTCGACAACTCCACAGGCAACAGAATCAGCTTTGACAAGTAGCTCTAGCATCTTGACAACTCCACAGGCAACAGAATTGACTGGGGGAATCAGTCAAATCCCGACAAAAAACTGTCTATAATAGCAGGTGATGATGAATTTGATAAACATGACACTGGGAGAGACAGACAAACTCCGACCAACAAACTGGATGAAGTTGAGACTGGGAAAGACAGACAATCTCTGAGTTTAAGTCTGAATCATCGACCTAAAAATCCTATTCAATCAGACAATAAGGCCTATAAAATCCCTGAAAGAGGCTCTGTGTTCAGCAAAACCCTACCAATGAATACTTTTAAAAGATTACAAAATGAAAGTCATGAGGAGTTTTTTATAAAGCACATAGATTTCTACAAGGACTTAATAAAAAACTGGAGGGAATCCTGCACCACACTTAAGCCTACCTTACTGCAGGGCGATCTTGCCAATAACTCTGAATTCAACGAAACAACCCATTTATTAGTGTAGTTTTTTAGACAAAACTCACCCCATATTGAAACGATTCAAAAAAAATTTTACAAAAGAAAAACAATAAGCTTTCAATTAGCAAAACTCTCACGTGCTACATCGGAACATAGATCGAATTTCTAACAAAATTGACAAGATGAATGCCCTTCTAGACACAAAGAACCCTGACTTAGTCATCATAACAGAACATGGACGATAAAGAGAGGTCCTGCTAAACACAAGACTGATCGGCTACAAATTAGTAGCAGAATTCAGCAGGACAACTTTCTTAAACGGAGGTGTTGCAATCTATGCAAAAGAGTTGCTTCAGGAGAAAATTGAAGCAATAAATGTTCATGACCAGTGCATTGAGCTATTGTGTGAAGTGGCAGTCATTAAAATCAAAATAGGAAAAATTACCACCTTCATTATAGGTGTGTACAGAACAAACAGAGACTTGGTTCAAGGCCTGGAAATCATAGCTTAGATCCTTCAAAAAATACAGTCAGAAAAGCATCGTGTCATCTTCATAGGTGACATTAACATAAATACTATAGATAAAAAGAATGACTACATCCTAATGCAAGACATCATAAAAAGCTATGATATGGAGAGACTCGATTTACAACCCACAAGGATTACACCAACTTCAAGAACCTCCATCGACTGTGTTTGCACAAACCTCCCACAAGAGGAGCTTGATGTTCATGTCATTAAAACATGAATTTCCGATCACACAGGCCAACTATGCACACTAAAGCTGAACAGCACAAAACTCCAGGCACCTTCTACCATGCAGCGTAGGCACATGAACAACAGAAATCTTTATAAGCTCAAAACATTTCTTGGCCAACAAGACTGGACAGAAGTCTACAGTTCTCTGGATGTTAACGATGCCTACAACAGCTTTCTTCAGATACTAACTGATGTAATGAACGAGGCAAATCAAGAACAATGCCAAAGCAAGTAAATTAATGATAAATGACCCTACAACAATTCACCTAAAAGGAATGCTGGTTAAGGCCCAAGACCAATACAATGCAACAGGTAGTGAAGAGCATAAGAGAAATACATTAGCGATAAAAAAGGAATATGACTTGAGATTAAGACTACTTAGACATCAGGCCACAAAAAACGCTGTGGTGGAAGCTGATAATAAGACAAAAGCTTTATGGAGGGTAATCAACTCTGAAAGAAAACCTAAAGAAAAAATAAAACTCCCGACTGAACTTGACATACAAGGTACACTCTCATCTGAGTAAACAAATCTTTTTTGTCTGGAAACTTCCCATCTGCTTTAAAAATGGCCAAAGTCTACCCATTGTTCAAACAGGGATCCCCAACCCAAGCCTCAAATTATCGACCGATTTCCCTAGTTCCAACATTCTCTAAAATAATTGAAAAACTGACACTAACCAGACTCATAGACCATGTAACGGCAAATGAACTCCTTACAACCCAGCAACATGGATTTCTGAAAGGCAAGTCAACAACCACCGCCCTAATCTGTCCGGTAGAATTCCTTATTGATCAACTTGAAGACGGCAACACCAACACTGCTATACTACTAGATTATTGCAAGGCTTTCGATTGCCTCAACCACAAACACCTCATGGCTAAGCTTAGTGCGATAGGTGTAACAGGGACTGCCTATAACTGGTTTCACAGTTACCTGACAGAGAGGTGCCAAATGGTTGAACTTATGCATAATAGCAAGGGATTATGCAACAAATAAAATCTGAACCAAAAAGCATCACACGGGGAGTTCCTCAAGGGTCTGTACTGAGTCCAGTACTTTTCATTTTATTTACCAATGACTTTCCAAGATATCTAAAAGACTATTGCAGATCTCAAATGTATGCAGATGACACTGTGTTGCTATTGAGCAACAATAATCCAAAACATCTTGAAGTGACCTTTTATATTGCTCTTAACATGGCAATTCAGTATTGCCATAGGAATGACCTCGTTGTAAATGAGACAAAAACTAAGCAATTTATTTTAGGCAAGCACAGAGAGGCTGTAGGCAAGTTACCTGACCTTGAAGAAGTTACTGTTGCCAAATACTTGGGAGTAACAATTGATGAAAGTCTCTCCGAGACCCCCCCACATCGATCTCCTGTGCAACAAGCTAAGTGTAAGCCTGTTTGTAATTCGCAGGATTAAGAACATATATGACGTAGATACAGCCAAGATCGCCTATTACAGCCTGTTCGAGACCCATTTACGCTATGTTATTGAAGTATGGGGAGCAACTACAAGGGGTAATCTAGAACGATTGCTCTTGCTCCAAAAACGTGCTATAAGAATACTTGGAGATCTCCAGTTAAGAGAAACTTGCAGAAGCAAATACAAAGATCTAAAAATCCTGACTTTAGTAAATTTGTATATCTTGGAAGTTGTAACATACTTACATCTGAAATCATTAAGCCCATAAGAACCGCAGCTCAGAATCATGACTGCAGCACAAGACATTCAGCCAATTACAGCCTTCCTACACAACACCGCACAATGACTGAGAAGAAACCCAGCTATGCAGGTGCCAGAATGTGGAATGTCCTTCCTCCAGAGCTGAAGACTGCAAGCATTCAACAGTTTCGTCACTTGCTGAAGAACTGGCTTCTTGACCACCCATTTTACTCCATGACTGAGTTTTACGGATGGCGACAATCACAGGAATTTTGATCCTCTAGAAGAAAACTTTTTACCATTCTATTTACTATTGTTATTGATAGTATATGTTGTTTTTATTAATTTATGACGCAAATTCTGTACTTAAAGTTTATGAATAAAGCATGCTGACTTCTAACACATAAAGATATAGAGTTTAATTTTTCATGTAACATAGAGTTTAATGAAAAATATTCAACCTTGGCAAAGATTGTTACTTGACAATTACCGTTGCGTACATTGTTGTGTATGGGCCTTGATAGTTACAAATCTTAATTGATTAAATATTTGTTGATATTAATGACACCTCTAAGTATTTATTTAACAAAAGCGTAATTGAGCTCAGATTATAATAATAATAATCGTTATTATTCAAATACATTAATAACACATAAACAAAAAACCTAAAACACAAAGGAAGTTATAATGATTTCACTTTACTATTATCTTTCAACAATTTTAATAGTACATTTTATAACATGGATTTGTTTATAAGCTAAAGAGTAATAGACTATTATTAGTTGAATGCATTATCCGCAATAAAACTTGCCATAGTATGGTTTATTAGAGTTCGACCAAAACTCGTATTAAAAATAAATCCTCTAAATTAAATTTTCGATACTACTACCTATCAAACCTGTCATTCTTGTTATCGTTTTTTTTGATGCAGCAATATAAATGTCATAATGCATCATATATAATATATATATATATATATATATATATATATATATATATATTGTTTATATAATATTACTATTGCACACACAATATTATTTTATTTTCAATACTTATTTAATTCGAGATCTATGAACTTCTACTAGGTAAGTCTCCACTAGGTACATCCAATAGCATGAATACCTATACATTTTTCTTTTTAAAAAGTAACAAAACAAAAATATACCTTTTTATTTACTTATTATGGTGATAAAAGTTTTTGGAGAGTTTTTTTTTATTCAAAAGGTAAGATACGTAATTTTGTTACTGTATTTTTCTATGTTTTTCTCAGCAAATGTACTACTGGTATTTTTTTCAACATGTACAGTGCCCATATGTTACATGTTTACAAATTATTTTGCTTAATATTACAATGAAATTAATTTTATACTATACAATCATATAACACAGGATATAAGTTTCATTCTTGCTATATTTAATTGACGTATAATTTTATTTGTATACCAAAATGTATGGGAATATTATATGTTATATTATAGGTTGAATGAAATAATTGTTAACAAACGGAGATCCGGAAAACGGCGTAAGTGCTGATATCGTGTTTGCTCGAGGTGTAAAACGGTCGGTGGAGTTTAGTGCCCGGTTATTCCGACCCTTGTAAATATCCCGTTACTGGGGCATTTCCCTCTCCACCCCTCGACACATTGTGTTCCGGAGACGTTGCGAGTTTTCTAATAATACAATATTGCCTAGCTTTATTAATTATATTAATAATATATAAAATATTAATATAATATATAATATAATAATAATAGATATTTTTTAATGCTTGTTTTACATTTTCGCAATTATCGAGAGAATAAATACACTGCTATATTTGACGTAAAATATCCATTTCATTTAATACCCTTAACGTCATCACAATGTTAAAATAGAAAATAACAAATATTTTGATTTAAAATATGTTAGCTTCATTGTTAATTGTATCGTTGTGCGGTTGACAAAATCGTTGATTATGCCACTCTGTAGTGTTATTAAAATTGGCAATTGTCTGATAAAATACCACGGACTTGCTTCATAACCACGCAGTCTTTATAAAAACATTCATACAGCCTGGAACACTTTCTCTACTGTAAGGACCGTTGACCACCAAAGCCAGCCATAGCCCGACTGAAGCTTTTCTAAGTCAATATGCTTAAAGCTGACACATTAATTAATTATATAAAATTTCTGCTTTACACCAAGTGATAAGCGCGTGTAAGTGGATCACTGGACCTAATAAAATGACGACTAAATAACTTTGATCATTTATTGTAAAATGAGTTAATACAAGTACTTAAAAGCATATTTTGGCTTAACGCACAATAACTAACTTATGGATACACCTGCCAGGAATTTTGGGTGAAACAAGCCAATTTTTTAAGAAATATTAAAATATTTATACTGGAATTGAGTGTTTAATTCACTTGTGTAAAAAAATATTGTTAATGGTTTATGATTTTATTATACTATTCTATGTAAAATAATCTGTTTTAACTGTTACTTTATAAAAGGTAAATTATTTTATATCTCTCCTGAAACTACCATTATACAAATCGTCTACGTAAAACATAAAAACATTTGACCGAATACACACCCTTGAAGAATCTCATATTATATAGTCAATAATTAGATTTAATCTTTCACATTTAACTTAAAATCATCACCTTATTTTAACAATTCTTGTTGGATATTATGGATGTAATACTCGAGGTTGTAAGCAGAATATGTAATGATGTAAAAATGACTTATACAGACTCGTAAGAGAAGACATTATTTTCTACATATAGTTATACAATTAATATAAGCGTAAACTGAACAATTTATTATACCAGGAATCAAGACCATTAAAACAACTTGTCCTTGTTGAAGGTTTACGCAACATCACGAAGGTATGTTTACTTGATGTTTTATCAAAAACATACATTTCTACGTTTCACATTCTACCTTACCTTCTACACACTCATAAATCGAGATTTTCGTTATAAACAGCTTAGGTCACAAAATCAACAACAATGCATTTCTGTTAGAAGATCATTTATGTAGATATTAATATAAAATCAGTCTACTGCAATTTCTCCTATCACTTAAAGAAACAATTTTTAAATTATCAATATTTTGTTATGTCAAATGGTACTCGAAATAATTTAAATCCCATTAGATCTGTTCTATCCCTAAGAACTGTTGATAGGTATGCTGGCACAAGTTCAAACGTGGTAAAAACGATTCACTGCTTGTATACCTTGACTAAGTCCGCTAGCCTCTTTTTTCGACAGTTCTTTTTATCACGGTGGCCATTTTAATGTTGATAAAATTCACAATTCAGTTATTATCCCAGATAATAAAACTAATGTTGACTAGATTGCGGTATAACTCTTCTTATAATTTTTATTATATTTTTGATTTCGAACACTATTCAAGATATTGAATCCATGTAAATAAACTAATAGCGCTTCAATTGTTACAAAACTTACTTACTTTAGCAGACTGAGGTGGAAGAACTATATTAAACAGTAGTACGATTAAATTTCTTTTTTAAATTCATATTTGATTGTAATAAAGTTTGCTTTAAAATGTACCGGAGAGGGTATACTTGATTTATTACAAGATATTAGTATTTCCACCGACTCTACTTTTAAGCCCAAACAGTAATTGATAAAAAATATTAATTTTGTGTTTGATTTTAAAATTGAAATAAACAGTAAAATACTGTACGTATAATTTGTAGGAAAATGTAATAGTTTACTCAAATTATTTTTTAATAATAAAAATGTTACAACTGCACCGGGATTAGATTTAGATGACCATTTTATGTAAAGTTTTTTTACAAAATTTGACTTCTCACACTTAATTATTAAAATTTTTATTAATTGGTGCATAAATGAAAACGCCACTAGAAGTATTACAAGAAGGGGAATAGTAAACGATATTATTTGACCAAAATATGCTTTCCAGACTAATTTATAGACAAAAGGTCGAGACATAAAGGCAATAACTATTATGCCGAAACACTTTTAGATGGAATAGAGAGGCACCTGAGATGTATTATATGTTTTTTACTGTAACAATTAAATGGTATTAAGGCCTATGAAATATAATTGATTCGAATCAGACATTCTTCTTCTTTATCTATAATTAAAAACTGAGCCAGTTGCAATTTCGTTTGGCAATGAAAATCTTGAAAATGAAAACTAAAATAATATTATAATTATTATAATAGTTTTATAATAATATTCAAACTATGAAGTATTGTGTATATGATTCAGTATTTAATTGATTGTTATAAACTTTTTATTTTTTATTTCATTATCTGAAATTTATCGAGAATATGGAATATTTTTTCGTGACCGTCATTAATTTCAAAGTGTTTATTAAGCTATTTAAAATTATTATCGTATTGCATACCTGCGATTCAATATGAAACTGCGTGCAAACCACTAGTGTAAAAAGAAAAAAGTTACCATTAAATGATTGTGGTTATGTAATAATAGTACGATTTTTAAGTAACAGACGAGATGTTATCAACAATAGTGATTGCATGACGGTATGGGTTGTATAGTAGTAACTTGATGCTAACAAGGTCTTATCTCGTTAAAGTGGATTGCTTAGCCTACGCCTTCATCACGCTATTCATGCTTATAGCCGTGTGAAACTATACACCTTTTGTGTAATAAGTTATAGAGTATAAGTAATGCAATTTAATTGATTTAAAAGTTGGTTGGTTGATTTTGTACGATAGGAAAACTATACTAGTATTTCCGAAAGTGCGATCTTTCAATTTCTATCACTGAAATAAATGTTTTCGATGTATACGTTATTAACGTTCAACGTTTATTATAATTCCCAATATAAATTAAATAGATGTAAAGTTTTTGTTTAGCAAGAAAATATACTGCAATTTAACTAGAATACATTTAATGTGATATATTTTGATACATAAGGTTACACAACCTATAGACTTACTTATTTTCATATAACCCCTTTAAAATATTTAAGTGAAATACATGTACAATTTGAAGTACCACAATAGTAGCAGCACCTCAAATAAAGACTATATTATTATGCAACTCATGAATTTACTTCTATCGGACTAATTTTCAACAAATACATGCAAGAATATTTAGACATATGTAAATCCAAGTCCCTGCATTTACATATATCTGATTTGGCCATTGCTGTACATATACGATTGTAGTAAATAACAGCTATAATGTCTAAAGTTTCTTTCCGCTCTATCAGGTAAATTATAAAGAATATTAGTCTTCAAGCGTGTTATACCAAAAACTAACTTGTATTTTTTAGTTGTTAAATCTTGTTCAAATATTAAAATTTAATTACTCCTTTTCAATCACTGACCAAAAAACTGTCTATATTTTTATACGAATTGGATTACACGCCAGGTCTTATGTAGACTATGAAATTCCAGGTCTTTAAAAAGATTATAGGTTGTTAGCATACACAACATCGCTTTAAGACTCTCTCTCATCTACACGACCTATTGATACCTAGGGCACAGCTGTTCTAGAAATATTTGGTGTAGTTAGAATGCTTTAGACACAATGTAATCAATGAATGCCTACGGGGGATTCACTCAATATCCTTGAACATTAATGCAAACGTCAGAGAATTTCACCTGAGACGGCAGGAAGACCCACTCATTACCATTCCATTGTTGACACTTAAAATTCCATAAATCTTACTATATAATTATTAATTTAATAGATAATTTTAATATATTTTTTATTTATTTGTGGCATTAACTAACCACTTCATAGGTTTTATCTAGCGTTGAAAGATATTAAAACAATTCTTTGATATAACCAGGACTTTATACGTTACATTGTTTGAAATTACAACTATGATTATTAAAAATGTTCTTAGATTAATGGAAAATCATTTACCTCCTAGGTTATAACATTTCCCATTGTTACACAACTTCTTTTTATTGGAGCCTGTAGGTCTCGATCCGTTATTGTCTCTAAATCCTCTTTGGTACATCTTTTGACATGATGTTTTCAGTTTACAGTTTAAATGCTTTTTAATAGCAATTTTGGTAAATATGATGTTAGAAAAGTCTCATAGTGAATGAAACAATCTATCTTTTTGAGTGATCCAGTTTCTATGAGTTTCCATCTTTTTGTTCGTGCTCATTGGTTACTAAAAAATCAATTTTGTTTCATGAATATACAATTAAAACACACCAAACCTAGTGATCTATCTTATTTAAACAATCGTCAGAAACAAATGTTTGATGAACACCTAAGATGGATTTGAGAGGAATACTAAAATATCTGGACTTTAAAAATACCTTATAATCTAGTAGTCCACAGCATCTAGATGTTTTCGGCCTGTGAAAACAAAAACTGTTTGCCAGAATACAGTGCTCAGGAAGTAAATGTCTGAGTGATTTTTCAATTATAGGAGTTTTCAGGCCAAATTATCATGACCATCAATGACCAGGAAATCCATTATTCTAAAGCCAGATACTGTTTACTCATAAAGAAATAAGTAAAGGCTACTGTTGTAAATCAGTTTAACCCTCTGGAGCTTTGTTATGTTTTGACCATAGTGTGTTGCTTTTTATTATTATTTTTAAGGAATGAATATTTTTGTTTAAAGTTGTTCAAAATCTAAATTTTATTTAATAGAAGTTATTTGATATTTTTTCCACATAAATGGTAGTCTGTCCACTCATAAGAACTTCTAGCTATACTTAAATGGGTTTTATCGTTAACCAACAGTTGTAATAGATTTCATTATGACGTTTTATTTGTGTCCACAAAAAACATTATTTGTATTTAAGATATGTCTTTAGTTACTCGTAAAATAGTAAAAACTAGAAATACCAGGTTTATTGGTATACATTAATGAAATTAATTATTTTTCTTGGAAATTAAAGGAGGAACATTTTCCAATATGTAGAATAACAGACATCTTATTAATAATCAAATAAATCCAGATGACTGCAGAGTTATTCAAATTACGCACAGTGCGCAAGGAGCCGGGTAACTTTACTAAATAAATAAAAGCAATGTCTGCAAAATTTAATCCTAATGAACTCTTCCTCCCCTGCTAAAATTTCTGAGAGTTGATATAGAGTACCAGCCCAAATTTTTAAAACTCTGCCTATCCATGCAAACTCATGTAAAAAAGGATACAGCTATATGGTTTGATGAAGAAATGTGGAAGAACTTAATTTAAATTAACGCATTAAAAATGCCATTTAGAATCAAATTACTGTTTTGGGAGAATAACAAATCCCATTAATCTTTAATGTTACAAGACTTTAGCTAACGCTAGAATTAAAGGCAATGTAGTTTTAGTATGAAAGTATTGTAAATAATCCAGTTATTATTATATTTTACCCTTTTGTTTTTAGATGCCTTTTGAGTTAATATGTCGAAACTTTGGGAAAAACGTTGTTTCTTTTAGTATAAGTGGCATTTAGATGACTAAACTCTGTTACTTAGTGTAACATAACGGAGTTACTGTAATCTGTAACTGTTTGGTAGCAAACTACGTATTCCTATTTAAATTTCATAAACTGTAAGGTTGTATTCAACCTCCAATAAGACTTTCTTCTGAGCACTCGTGATATATACTAAATAAATTAAATTTATTATTAATTGTAACGAGAAAATGTTAAGTTATACGCCAGTATATATTTATCATTATTTTTGTTTAAATCAGGTACCTATGTTAAATCAAATTTAATGTTACTTACAATGAGAATATTTTAAGTGGTAGCTCAGGAGAGACTGGGTAAAATTTTGTTTTTGTATATGGACATATTAAATTAAACTACATAATTATTATTAACTTGGGGAATATAAATCATAGATGTAGAGAGAATTATCACTGATTTTAGAAAATGTACGCATACTTATAATTAACTTCATTATTACTTTTATGGTAAAGTTATATGCTAGGAGTTATTGCTTTATTATTGCATTGCTTTTTGAACGAATATACATGGATTTTATCAACTTCATTTGTTATATGTAAGAGGAAAATTTAGAATAATAATTAAATATATAATTGAAACAGGTTCATGCTATAAAGTTCAGACACTAAAATAAACGTGATTATTACTTTGCCACGCCGCCTCTACAAAATAATGAAATATAAAAACTAGTGTTAAACAGGTTTTCGCATTTTTAAGAAGGTCATACATAGTTAAGGGTTAAAAGATGCTACTGTGTTACAATAAAACGAACTAAGAAACATAATAAGTTTTCTTGATCAAATCTGAATAAATCCATACATAATCTGAGATTTTATAAGGAGTTAAATTATACAGCAGACAGTCTCTCATAAAATTAAAATTATTAGTCAGATTAAAAGAATGCCAAACAAATAAAGGCTAATAAGACAATATATAGTTTGTATTTTAACCAATGAGATACTGATCCCTACGTTTATATATATATTAGTGTAATGAAAATAACTAAAACCCTTTAAATTAAACCTTTTTATTACATACACGTGTTTCGGTTTGTAACCATCATCAGTGTACATTAACCTCTAAATAAATAAAAAATAATAAAATAATAGTTATTTTCATTAAATTAATATATATGGATAACCCTATAAGTGGAGTTAATAACATAACAAATATATATATGTATGAGCGAAACATAATTAAAATATATTTTATTGCACGCTCACTTATTTTGTCAAAACTTTTTTAAGAAACCATATAGAAATAGACAATGCTTTGTTAGTGTCTTTATATTTATAACTAAAACATTATTATCCGAAGAACTGTATCTCCTAACTGATGTTAAAACAACATGTCATGGTTCAAAATAGACGTATACCGTAAACCCTACGTATGACAAAATTCATCATACGGTGTGAAAGAGGCCTAGCACAGAAAGGCCATGCTTATATGGGACAATGCGAACTTGTAATGAGGTACTTGGGCAATATGAGACTAAAGGTGGTTCAGCCTGTAGTATCTTCCCACTTGTGTGGTCGTCAGGTTTCATGTCTATTATACAGTTTTCAGTAACACATCAAAGACTTAGATAAGGCACCTATGACAGTATTTTATTTGCAATAATATTAAAAATAACTCGTTTTAAATGAATTTTAACAATCAATTTGATAGAAACAAAATATTCCAGTATAGGTTTTTTAAATAATTGTTAGGAATCTTATTACACAATAAATGTTAAAATTATATCTCTTATATAACACTGTTTAAAGCACTATTTCTGAAGTAATACATATTTCGTGACTTTTAAAATCTATTGTAATTGTTATACAATTGACCTAAAATCACTATACTTTTTACTCCTTACGACCAGAACTACTTACTGAAGAAATGTCATAAACTATATTTCAGAGTCTTGAAATCTGGTTTTTGATCGCTTCAAAAAATTTGAGGTACATGTTTAGTACTAGACGTAGTTGTAAGGGCAATTTACTAATGAGAGGTACAGTTATGTCCGTTTGGAAATTAGTATTTAAATTTTCAAATGAATAATCCAAAATGGACAAGAGGAAAGTTAAAAGTACTTTAAAAATGTAACAGTAACAGATTATTAGTCTTTTATTATTAATCCTATAAGGCTGAAGTCTCGAGTAGACTGTAAGGGTTATCTAGGCAGTTTAAAGTACCGTTTAAGAATGAGAAACAAATAGAAAGATTATGAAAACAGTTATTATTTTCGTACATTCAAAGTAATTATATAAATATGCATATATATATATATATATATATATATATATATATATATATATACATATTATTTTAAATAAATTACTGTTCAAAAATTTTTTTTTATTGCCATTATATTTCGGTTAAAACCGTCTTCAGGTGCGTAAATTGTATCAAATATAAAAGTACACAGTACAAACAAAAGCAAATAAACAGTGAATCTTTCTCTTTGTTTCTCCTTATAAATATATTAATATATATATATATTAATACGTATAAATATTATGATATATATATATGTATATAATATATGCGTATATAATATATGTATAATACCTATAACTTATTAGTAAATTTATATTAATTTATAATTGAGCTAATATTTGCATTTTCATAGAATAAAGTCGTTGGTGAGCTGCCACTCACACTGTATCTATCAAAATACCTCCTTAAATTAACCTACCAAAAAGCATAGTTGACAAACTTTACATGTTTATATACTATACGTATTATGGTATTGAGGTTTCTATCTCAGACAGTTGGACAAATAGCGGACATTGGATGGGTCACGTGGGAGTCACGTACTGTTTGTGTCCGGAAAACTTTAGACGTCGTGACGTAGCGTTGCCAGATGTTTGCCTTAGCTGATTTCTTGTTTCTTTAAGTCATTTTGTGCGATTTCATTACTACTGTAATAACCTCGTTATATTATTATATCCACGTGTGTAAGTAAACTATTTTTAAAACTGATAATTGAAACTTAATAATATCAAAGCCTTTGTATATTACTGCCCTTAAATATCAGGATTACAATTAATTATTATGATTTATGCAATACTCATATCTTAAAAAAAACTAACATTCTATAGAGGATACTTATTAACACAAGTGTCACCATGAATAATATTATTGTATTTAAAAAACAATACAACATAATTCCGAGTCCAGTACATTATTACTCATATTATAAAAGTAAATATACCCGTTTATTATATAGAAATAGTTATAATTAATAACAATAAATAATTATACAGAAAGGTGTATTGAATTATGGTTAAGGGAAGATGGACGTCCCTATCTCGCCTATGTTAAATTGGTAATATAAATGCCCCATTATCTCAGGAAGTATATAAGGTAGACAGCTAAGATTTTAACCTAGTATTTTAGGCCTAATTATACATACACCCTACCAATGTTTTCTAAATCACTCAAAAACTTACTGTAAAAATTTTTTTTTCCTACAAAAAAATCTTTTTTTGAGAAATTATTTTATATTTTCAAAGTTTATTATTATATTTCAATAAAAGTGGTATGGCTTGTGTATTACATTATAAACTACATGCTGTAAAAATTTCATTACTGTAGCTCTACTATTTTCTGAGATAATAGGTCATTTGTAAAAAAAATTGCGTTTTTCGGGAAACTCACGGAAACTGTAAAAATTCAACAAAAAAACATGCTGATTATGAAAAATGAGTTTAATTTACCTCAAAACATCCCAGGGTTGTAGTCTGTGTCATCCTGGTTTACTTCTTCATCTTGCTTTTTCTTCTTTAACATCCTAGCATGTTTTCTTGCCATTTTCTTGACGGGCTCGTTTGCTTTCTCTGCTTTTAAAAAACGCTGGAAATCTAGCTTACTAAGGATGTCAGTGCAGTTTTTCCCAGGATTTATACCTATTTTCTCTAACACCTTAACCCTAGCCTTATTTCCTTCATTGTAAGTCATCACAGCATCATATGTGCCACACTCTAGAGTTTTCAACCCTACAAAATTTGCCTTCGGAATTCTCGTCCATAAAACTGAATTGAAACTCTCGTTGACATTTTGAGTCTTCCCATGAAGACATTTCTTCAGAAGTTGAGGGTTAGCTAGATGCTGATAAGTTGGCTTGATTACATCAATCACTGCTGGGTCCAAGGAATTGTTGTGGTCATAGGTTAGGTTAGGTACATCAAGTGCTTGCAAATATTTACACCACGATTTATCACAGAGGTTGTGTTGCGGTTTTGCATTTGTAGAAGCTTTATGGAAGAATGTCGCCCACACATCTCTTTTCATGCTACATAAATTGTTTTTATTCCCTCTTATTGCTTGTCCATAGTAATTTTGTAAAGATTCAATTGCGGAATCATTCAACCTACCTTTCCTTCCACCCAAAGCTTTGCCATCTTCAAGTTTTTTTCCCCGATAATCACGTCGCAATTTTCTCAGCCAAGACCCCATCCTCTTTTGGACATGGCCAACGCATTCCAATTTTCCAATTATAAAATCATCACCATAAGGCTTTGATTCTAAGACTTTATGAATCACCGTCCCCCAAGTAATATTATTATATCGGACATTCCTCGAGGCCTCAGATCGGGCGAAAACTTTGAGGGCACCTGCTACTTCCATGCTTCCACTCGCTCCAGTAAAATTCTTACATTTATGGGGAGATTTACTTTTTGTAGCAGATGAATGACAGTATTTTGTAAGTACTTCTACATCTATTATCTTACTGGTATCTATACTTGAAACAGAAATAACTCCATTGAGGGACGTATGCCCCCTTTTTTGCCACGTTCCGTCAATCCCTACGCTAAGATCACGACTAGGTAGGCCTACTTCATCTTCATTTTCTGTGCAAAGATTTAGGCTTACAGACTCCTCAGTTGCTGAAATAATTGTTTCAGTGGCTACTTCTTTTAGAGGTTTCAGTAGTACATCATTGTATCTTGAAACATTATCTGGTGGGTTAGGTAGATTTAGCAGCCCGAACAACGGTTCACTACTAACACTCCTTTTGCCTATGGCTCTGAGGCCGTATACACATCTAATGTTTATGTCAAAGAATTTATTTGTACTGTCTGAAGTGTAAAAAGGAAACTTAGAGCCACAAAAATTACAAGAGATAACTAAATTTCATGCCAGACCCTTCCTAAGAGAAACATTTTCTTCCACGTAAAGTGTTTTTGAATTTTTACAATTTTTGCAGACACAACATTTCATTATAGCAGAAGACAAATGGTTTATACTTACTATAACATTACTATCACCCTCACTATCATCTAAAACAGTCTCTGCAAGTTTCCGTTTAGATACTGAAATAGGATTGCTAACTAGGCCTACTTCACTGTCTAATTTAGAGCAATTAGCATCTGCAGAAACTCTGTCATTGTCACTAGTACTAGGCCTAGGATTATCACTTGTGTGTGCTACACAATCTAAGCCTACAACACGGTTTGATTTTGAAAACTGGTTGCCACGGAAACTTCGTTTTCTCCACAGTTTCTTACTTTTGGTCATCTTGAATGAGCTATAACTTACTAACTTTCAAAAATAACCAAAACAAACAAACAATGTAAATGAATCACCAAAACAAACTTTATTTGGTCTGCTAATAACAGCTGTCAATAACAACTACAGAAAAAAGTCACAGACCTACAAAATATAAATGCTGTTACAACAGAATTGTTTACTATAACAAGTGAATCAACTTTGGTTTGCAAGGACCAAGATCCAAAAAAATTGTCTTGTAGTGAGTTATGTTATGCACGATTTTGGATTCAAAATAAATACATACATACACAATTAGCATACCAAATTGTTCAGAAAACTCCAAATAATAATAATATGCAATAAAATTTTTTTTATTTTTGACGTCCATCTCCCCTTAAATATGAAGTTTTCGCTAGTAAATTCTTAATGTTATCACTATCTACTATTGTATTGTTGTAACCGTATGCACAGCTGCCTGTATATAGACATTGTAAGGGGACGGTAAGTTTGACAATGTAATGAGGATAATAAACTTGCAGCTGTTGCGCTTGAATGGACGAGTCGGGTTCAATCAACTGTGACCTGCTAGATAACTGTATTCAATTTCAATCTCCTTTGGAGTTACCAATAAGCATGGAAAATTGTAAGGTATTAGTATTACCGTAACTTGGTTTTAATAAACTGCTTTAAACGGGAAATAAAATATTATGTGTGTCTCCACATTTAACCAAATAAACAATATCAACTTTCCAGATATTTAGTGTAATTATTATAATGCAGTTATGTACATATCGGTATTAAAGGTTTCTTTAATGGAGGTTTTCGAAAAGACTGTAGCATTTGCCTAAGAATTTATATTTTTAAAGAATAATGGTCTAACTCATTTGAAAATATATTGAAATTGACAACCTTTCTTTGAAAATAAAATTCAAACATTAAACATCACATAAATGGTATTCATCATAGTTAAATTAAACATAAATATATATATATATATATATATATATATATATATATATATATTATTTATTTATTTAACAGGAAAGAGCGTGGAGTAAATTTATAAGACTATAAATAGATATTTTTCAGCATATTTTCTTGATTGTAGGATTAAAATAACTTATCATTGGCGTTGGAAATATATTTTACACACAGAAGAATTGCCCTTACAGATGCAAGCCTGCACAATTGAATGCGAAGGCGTAGGTAACTGCTAAAAACTTAATTATTTAGTAAGGTTTTATAGGCATGCTTCATCCGTATGGGGCGTCGGAGACGAGTTCATAGACTGTACTAAAGCACTTACAGATTTATAACTTAAGTTAATAACAGTTATAAATTTTAGCCCTGTTCTTAACAAAATTACATATGAAGTATCCCTTCAGGAAACTCTTCTTGTCCACTAAGACCCTCTATCTGTTACAACTAAAGAGTAAATTAATAATTATTCCATAGTGTACAGATTTCTACATCTTGAAACAGCCCTCAGAAAGGGAGCCCGTATAAATTTTTTAAATAATATTTGGCGGCGGAAAATATTTTTTTTTTTTCAATAGTTACTTCAAATTTCTACAGTATTTGTCTGACAATATAACCATTTTGACATACTGCAATTACATTTTTAAACCAGAAATGTTATAAGTACAACAATTGATTTCAATAGTATTATGTGACATATATTCTAAAATATAATATAACATATATAACAAAATGGCAATATTCTGTAGATATGTATTTGTAACTCAGTACAGGTTTTCAGCTATTATTACGAGAAAGGTCTGAATGGCCTTTCAGACGTAGTAGTGACAGAAAACAGATCACGCGATCTCTTCCGAATCAGTTACAGTTAATGCACTAAAATTATTTCCAAGCTTAATATTGCGTGCAAACTGTCCCTAATGCGGATATATTCACATAATCTGAGTCTAACGACAGTCAATACGTACGTACACATATGATGTGTATCAATGTATAAATAAAAAAAGTCCATCTATTTTGTTTAAACTTTATTTGTAAAAAGCTGTAATATAAGGATACTCTCAGATTATTGTTAATAAGGAAAACTTTTTAGAATCTGTAGTTGATGATATAGTTACTAGTTTTATACTGCCTGAGCGTTGTTCAATATTATTTAGGTAACCAATATCAAAGTTATTTAATCACAAAATAAATAAAACTCAAAATTAACTGAATACTAGCTTAAAACACTTTTCTATACGATATAGTATCACATATAGCCCAATAATATGTTCAACGTAACCTATGTAACACGTGATGCAGGTCCTTCAATTTATGTTTTAAATTAGTAGTTGCTTACCGTCGTTAATTCTGTTCTTTCAACACAATCTCAAATTCATAACATTTTTAGGTAATATACCATATTATTGTATTTATTGCATCTGTAAGACAAGGCTCATTAATCACTCGTCATTGGATTTGGTGGTCTTTGAGTTGTCAAACATTCAGTCCTATAAGCCATAAACTACGTAAAGTAATCACGGCTACGATATAATTATAATAAACTATAAGTTTTCGAGGGTGAAAAGAAACATCACAATTGCAGGTCACGACATATTGCAATCTCTCTCACGCAGGGAGCTGGGTGATTTAAACAGGGACACTTCGGTGTTTCTAGGTTCCATGTCCCATTTAACAAGATGCATCTCGGCCATAAACCAATTTGAATTGTAAACTCGCACAATCTGGTTTTATTAAGACATATATAGAAGTTTCTCCTATGGCAGATATCAATCGTAAGCAACGATAGCTCTGGTGAATGTTGAAATGGGAATATATAGAATGGGTTCTAAATATGAACCGATACGTTTTTGTCAGATCATATTTGTCTTAGCTTATCACGATTAAAACCAACATTAAACACGTTATAGAGAATTCAATCATTGTCATCCAAATATAAACTGATCGGTTTTTAATGACTCAGTCTCCTATCTACTTTTCTGACGGATAATTAACCTATATGTACCTGAAAATCGATTTTAAGTATTTTATCTCATAAACTTCAAAGAGTTACACCGGAATGTTTCACTTGATTGTTGAAATGTTCATAGGTGTACGAAAATGGACAAATTGTAATAGGACAAATCGTTATAACATAAATTGTGGATTGGTTTTTATAGATCGTACTTAATTGCTGTTCCAAAAATGTAAACTGCAGAACCTCACCAGTAAGCGATGTTAATGGTGGTATGACTCAAGTGTTTGCAATGTGAAAATAGGTATTGGAAAGATAAACATCTTATTAAATCAAAGACTTAAACAGCTCCAGTAGTTCTTTTAAAATCAACCAAAGGAATCCTGTTGAGTATATAATCTTAAAATTACAATTTTCCTTCACCAAGTCATCAAACATCACTGAATACGTGACCACGGAAACTATAGTTGTCTGCACAAATTGACTCACACACACTAACATGTAAAATGGTTGACACTTTATGCAGAGGAGTCAACAAGAGGATGTAGTATTACTTGGTAGACAGGGGAGAGTGTAGATAAGAACGCAATTACGAGAATAGTTTATTACTTATGTAGTAGGGTCGCTTTAGGTGAACCTAAAGGGTTTGGGAACGCGCCAAAACACTTTGGGAAACACCTTGTTCTACAATGACTTACCACTGGATTAGTTTCCATAAATTGCTCCCTCCATTAATTACTGCTATTAATTGATACATTATATAGGTTATTCATAATAAATTCATACAAGCATTGCTAATTGTAATACTTATATTTTCTTCTACATCGTCTATGCTATTGAAACTTAGAAATAAATATAAAAATTTACAACCAAAATATATCTTGAGCAAATTATTATTGTTACATCTTAATAACATATTTTAAGAAACTTTTTATGTAATAAAGTGTTCACGATGAATATAAAAAAGGATGACAGTATTAATAAGGTTGAGAAAAACTGTTTTACTTGAGTGAGCTTGATTTTCCGAAATAAAATATTAAAAATATTAAAATATAAAAATGTAAATTATAACATGGCAAATAGGAACTAAATACTAGTTTTCGTAACAATGTACGGATTAAATGACCTGTAAATCCTTAGAAAACGATAAGCCCTCAAGTAAACATCGCATAATTGCATGGATCGTTTTAACTTGATTGCCAAAAGAACAATTAAACAGAATATAAGTTCTAAAATGAGACTGGGCTGCTTTCCCTTCGTAATGTGCTTTAACTTGTCTGCTATCGCTACATAACACTTTCAGCCCACAATATTTATGTTTCTAAACATTACGTATTATTATTAAGCTTCATGTATTGCTGGGTGCGTCTGGCACTTGTCCATAGTTGTAAATTAAAACATGTTAGTTTTATTTATTGCGTGCTGTATGGTTATAGAGAAAACCCTTTAAATAGGTTCTTAAGAGAGGCAACATATAATCAAAGATATTTTAAATAATTCCACTATAGTACAATGCTAACTGTTTTTATTTAAACAAAATAAGAATATGAAACGTAAATACTTAAATAAATGTATTTAATTCTTAATTAAATGTTGAATTTAGTATCATGTTTATATCCCATATATATATATATATATATACCTTAGTAATAAAAAATCATATGAAGTGATGATCGTATAAAGGCAAATACATTTATCTATCAGCTTTCAGCTGATTGAACACGACTCATCCATCTATGTGCAACAGCTGTAAGTTTATTATCCTCATTACATTGTTATATATTATCGTCCCTCGACAATGCGTACAACAACCAACTGTGCATGCGATAGTAGGTAGTACGTACAACTACAACTTCATCTAACCTAACCCTCAGACCATTACCGATATTGTGGAAAAATCTTAAGTAGCAAAGAATAAAGTTTCAAAGTTTCAGAAGTTTCAAAATACCGTTTTTTCCCTGACTGCCCTTACTCGGCCATGTATCGTTAAGTTCATCATGTGGTTTAAATCGTATGAAATAAAAAAAATACTTTAATTTATCATCTGCTTGGTTGCATTACATGTCCTCAGACAATAAGTACCTGCTAAACTTTTTTCTCTTGAACACAAATTTGGTTAATATTGAACTGTAATGATCAAACACAGATTTGATGATTAATTATCGTGATGAAAAGAAAGTCAACCTCACCACATCACATTTTAGCATACAGAGAATTAATACTGTGTATTTTGAATAAGGAAATAATGCTATAAAACTTTCTAATGCAATCCCATTCTCTCATTTTTATTTTTTAAGGAAGAATAACTATTACATTTAAGTATGGAATTGAATAACCAAAATTTTGGTTTTTTGTACTTAGGAGGAATATCACATGCACTTCGTAACAAATCTAAACTAACATTTTATATTCAGGATATTATTACGATTCATATCCATCAGTATTAAATAACTTTTTAATACGCAACGGAAATTAAAAAGGTGAATTATAAAAGAAAATAACCAAAAGAGGGATAGTAAAGTTCATTATAAATCCTCAACTGTTATACAAACTTTACTACATCAAAACAAATTTATAACTTCATCTTATTACATGACACGTCTCTATGTTAATTTCAATAAGTATACTATGAATAAGAATACTATATTTTACACAATTAGATTATAAAAAGATTACGAAGGAAGAATACATTTACGATTACACACAGAGCGAATACTTAATTTGGTTTAGAACAACTGAGAACCACATAAATTTTGTTATTTGTGAAGTGTGGATGAGTTTTTCTTATTTAATTTGACGTGGAATTTGGACCTTAATTGGTACAGTAATTTTAATTACATAAAAGATTTAGTTTTTTAAATTTTATTTACATTCATAGAAGATCATATGGAAATGCGAGCAATGTTAATTGATTTGAATCTAAGTATTTGTTTCAAGCACATCTGTTTCCATCAGCCTACATAAAGAATACAATGTTTTAAAGATAAACGCCTATTTACTAGGTAAGGTAATTTGCAGGTCATGACCTAAACGTGTCTTATTCGTAATTACGTTTATAAACCATTTTCAAAGCATCGTAACTTTTACATTTTTAATACTTTGGAATGTAGAAGTTATTTAATTTACTGCTTAATACCTTATTGCAATTTTGCTTTAAAGCTTGACAGATTTGTTGTGGCACAAACAAACTATTACAGCTTAGTCCCAAAATCTTTAAATTGTTTATCTTTTATTAATAAATACTTATTTACAAATAAAAAGTCAAGACGATTTAGATATATTTTAAACTAGTAATATTTAACGAATAATATTTTATATATCACTATGTGAATTACATTTTCTTATATAATTTATATGTAATATCTTAGATCTGAACAATACATAATTTTTAGAATAATTTCAAGCTTCATTCATTGCAAGTAGTTAAGGATTAAGTAACATGATTGCTGTTGCATCGGAATTCAGAACACGATGTAATATCTCCTCGACGGAAAAAAAAACTTTTCAAAGCAAACTCGGTTGCATAGATACTACGTGCAATAACAAAATGTTTTAATAAGATTTTAAGTACCTTATTTATTTTATGAATAACAACTGCAAATACATTTAATATCTTGTAAAACTTTCTTTAATTTGAACTTAAAATTTGTTATGCTGTTTATAGTGTAGTATATTTACTTCTATATTAAAATTATATAATACACTCTTGTGTACATCTATGTGGTAGACTCTAGCTGTTTTCTTAAATTTAGAAATACAATTGGTACGTGAATAATTGAACTATAATAAAGTTTTAATGACAGTTAGGCAGATATTATTTGATGTTCAGTGTCTTAATTTAAGGAATACTGTGACTTGATCAGAGGTTTTGGCTTACTGATTGAAATTAGTATAAAGATTTACTAAACCTAATGTACAAAAAGTAACCGTGTTTAGGATTGGATATGAATTACCAGGTCAGCCCTTATCGTGTTAAATACCATACGCCATGTGATGACTGCACTAGTTATAAAGAGAATTGTTGTATTGAATTTAGGGAGAGTTTAAATTTATTGTGAAGTTTGGTATTAACATTGAAGCGACTGTGTACGTATAACAGAAATGATCACCACAGACTTACAATAAGATGAAGCCAGTTCTCAGGGATCAACAAATATTATACAAGAGAAAATATAGGCATCCGCAGATCAAGTCCTGCTATAAACATTTTAAATAATATTTTGTTACGTAATACAAAATAATTACTATTTTAAATATGGTCAAACTATTTGTAGCTTATTTACTTAATGCTATAATTATTGTAACAAATTCATTTTATAACAAATTAATAAAACTGATAAATATATATTACAATTTATGTTATTGGTTAGACGAATTGAAATAGCAACAGATCCCAAAATAAAATTTTTGAGGATTGAATTTTCATGCACTCATATTTTGATCAAAGCATGTAAACAGTGTTAAAAGGATAGAGTAAAAATTCACTTTGGCAAAGAAATGTTATTAGACCACAAATTATTTATGAACCATAAAGGAATTAAACTTAAAGCGAAATATATTTTTTTATGATTTAACTATAGAAAATTGTATATAGTATTAATAAGACACGTGATCGGCTGGCAGAATTATCGAGAGACAATAATAATATACGGTTAACACTCTGCTATGGGCTGACAGCAGAGCAGAGAATGTATTTCTGTAAAAAGTGGCAGAAAACTTATCTAAATTACTAACTCTAACGATGAACTAAAAAATTTACATTTTCAATTATAAGATTTTACGAGTAATACCTTAAACTAAACTGATTATGAAACTTAATGAGAATATTTATTTACTTACCATCAACAGAAAATTCATCATGGATATATACTTTTATTTATGTAATAATGTAATTTATTAAAAAACATTATCCTAGTAATAGTACAAGCTGCCCACTAATAAAATGTAGTGGCCTTGCATTTATTTATATGGTTAATATCGACATACATATACTTTAGTTAAGTAGTGTAGAAATAAAACTGTACTTTTATGGGGTACTTCTTTTCTAAGTAAGAGTTGGTTATAATTATTATACAGGGATGTTGATTATATAAAACTTTTAAATCATATAGTTGTGAAAACTTTGCGATTTGAAAGCTGTACAACTATTGGGAATATCAAGTGTAAATACAGCTAAAACATAATGCAGCTACAAATATAAAACCAATAATACAATATCCCTTCGTCGTCATTCGGTAGAAAGGTAGATATCACATTTAGCTTTCATCCCTAAACGTAAAACTGAAGATGCATTGTTATTTTAGATGTGTATTTTTGCACAATATTGATAGGAAAATATCTTTCACACGTTAATATAATCGTAATATTTAGAAACTATTTGATCTAGAAACTATACAAGGCATAGATCTGTATTTGATTACATACTTCTGTATTTGATCTTTTTCAACTTTCTTTATTAAATGGTAATGAATCAGAAATAATTTTTATAAAGATGTTTAAATCTAACAGAAAAATTATATTTTTTACAAATTTAAACACTATAATTTCAAGTTTTGAAAACAGGACATTAGAAAAGTAAAACTAGTGTTACTTGAAATGGTTATTAAATGTTAAGAAAAATGTCAATTTTGACATGTAAAAAATACCAGAGATTGCACTATGTAAATGGTCGCCCTCTTTAAAAATGTTTATAGTTAAGAGTGACTATAAAATTTAACCTATCTATTAGTAAATGCTGCCTCTGTACTATGTGTAGTCAAACTATTAATAGTTATGCTAGTTATCGTTTCCACAATTATATACAAAATATCTAATACTAAATAAAACAATGTACTCCCGTGATCATACAAGATATAAAGAAACTGGTTGGAACAAACATTATTATAAGTTAGATAGTGAAAAAAATGTTACATAGAGTATCGTTTAATTAATTCTTTTTAGTTTTAGTAACTGAGTAGTAGCAATAACTATTTTATGATTAGTTGTTAAATGTCTTTATATTTAGTGTGCTCTATTCGTATTTTTATATTTTAAACTCAGATTCAGTGTAATAACACTCTACGAAATATAAAATACAACATAACTATTGAACGTTATCATTAATGAAGTTTACACCGGTTGGGTGATCATTTTAAGGGATTTGCTACGATAACAACGTACTCTCTTTATATATGTAAAATTTAGTGATTTTGACTAATTTTATTTTATTTAAACTAGAAAACATTTAATACCAACATACTGCACAGTAGGTTTTCTGGACTAGTTGATGAACACTTTGGCATTGTATATAATTACGTTTTTGAGTGTGTTTATATACTAGTCTTTAAGTAAGATCTGCATAATATTTTTTGCTGATAGAATGTATCCAAATAAATTATTGTAATAATCTTAAAAACATTTGGGCCAGTTGAGGTTGACGAATTATTTGCACGAATAATACCAGACAACGTTATAGTTACAGATGAATATCTTGATTTTTCTATCATAAATGCTCTTTTACTAAAATCTATACAACTAATTACATGGTCGCTACTACTTGATTTATTCATACGCGATTTTTGTAATTTATAAAGGTATTATTTCAGAAAATTATAATTTTGAATCGTCAAATTTTTTGTCACTAACTCATAGTTATTGTAGGTGATTACAGATGTTGAACATATTGAATCTTAAGAACTAAATTGAGATACTTTTGAGTGACAGACTAAAATACAAACTGCTTGGAACATAATTATCCAAAACAAGATTCATGAGTAGGAAGGGAGAAGGTAGAGTGGTTAAATATTTGCATATTATAAAACTGCCAAACACTGCGGAGCTATTTTCGTTTGCTACACACTGCAGCAATAGAGTTTTTCTCTCCTAACGAAAGGATACTCACCGGGTCTTTAAAATGTCTGGGTACTTGTGCATAATTGAGTACGTGAATAAAGTACAATCTAGATACAAACATTAAGTTTTATTTTGTAAAAACATTGGTTTTAAAACACAATATATATACGTATAAACTAGTACTCCCTAAATACCTACTTATTTAGTTACATTGAATTATAATGAATGTTTTAAATTAATTTATGTAACTATATTCTTTTATTTAAGTTGTTCCTTAAACACAAATTATTGTAATATTGTTAAATATGTTATTTTGTTAAGGAAAAATTTTGAATTTTTATTAACTCTGAAGGAAAATACACATTAATTCAATAGAAAACATCTTTTCCCTCCATATACAGAGTAGGTACATAGTAAATTTCACAAATGGAAAAAATAGCATCAGATAACATAGCATAATTGATTTACAATGGCACTGTGCCAACCTTTTAAAACGAAATATTTGCATTTGAGCAGATTTCCCTAAACAATCTATATTTATGAGTGATTTTTGTATAGTATGTAATAGCTCAACGAGTACATATTTTCCTTTTAGATATAAAACTATTGAGCATTTTAAGTTGATTTTAGGTGGTATCACTGATAAAACAATTGCGCCAGGCAAAGTGCTAAGTAAAGCGCACCGTTGCCTTCCAGCGCAGACCAGAAGACCTGTATCTGTATATAGTGATTACAGTCTATGCTTGTGTCGAAACTGTGTCATACAAAGTTCATTGACGCGGGTACGTATTTATTTTTAATGCGGTGTGTTGAATTGTAACTTAAAGTACCACCGACTAATTTTTATACTGGAATTATGGATTAGGCCACTACACGATTTCGTAGTCCCATATTATGATTCGTGTGTCTAGTATTTCAGCCTTAAAAAAAGTCTCTGACACGCTAACATCCCTTCTTATATGTCATAATGATATTCTAAATCATAACCAGTTGTCACCAGTTTACTTAAGTTGAAAAAGTAAAATCCGGGAATATAAGTTTATATGTTAGAATACCAGAAAATATTCATACCTAGATAAAGATCACCTCTTTAACTGATCGAAATTCTGAAATTCAGCTCCATGTTTGATTCGAGGGAATGCACACACTTTCTTTAAGAATAAAAGTATCTACCAACTTCCACTTTATTCCTAAGCAGTACGTGTACACTAAAAAGTATGTTGTAATATATTTTCCTAAATATATCTTTACATTATTTGTTTACATATCTAGGACTATAATATAATCATAATCTTTAGACCAAGTGCGTAACTTTGGATCAAGCGAAATAAGAAATGTAAAATGGAACGTTTATGTTAGTCCATAATTAATTTATCTTCAGAGGTTTTCACACCCTTTAAAGTTAAATATGAGTATTAGCTACTTACTTCCTCTCTGTAATAATTAATAATTTATGAGGATATAGTGTCTCTAGGTACTGTACACGATTATTAATGCTTTGTGAAAATGTTTAAATTTTTTTTAGATTCCCACTTGCTCTTACGCCTAATCGGTTTCTCTTGGCCAATAACAATGCGCAGGCTAGTGGGTTCAGCGGTTATCCCGAGATGACCGAATTACGCTTCGTCGAGCTGGCTGGAGGTACAATGTATGACCGCTACCGATCCTGTTGTTGCAGGCAAGCTAGTGATTGGTAGTGGTTCAAAAGTCAACTGTAAGCAGTTTGTTTCCAGCTTATGAGTTAGAAAGGGCTTAAATTCACCTAGTGAAATAAGATATGCTATACGTTTCTAATAAATTATTCCTAGTATTTAAAATGTAAAAAAAATCTGTAGGGTGATTAATAAAACAAAGAACACAACAGAAGGGTTTTCAATGGAATTATATGGTTTTAAAAATAAAAGCTGTGTGAAATTTATATTATACTATTAATATTAATCAATCCTATAATATTCCTCCTACATCTATCTTTTTTCAATTAATTTCTGTCGTGATGACGAAAAAAAGCAATTAATGCATCATTTCGGACCTCCTACTTTATTCCATTATTGGTTATCATCATATTCAATATAAAATAACACTATAGTTTTCCAGGTATATATTTCATTCTGCGTCTTAAGAAATTGTGGATCGTAAGAGTGTTCTGTTCATTGTCACAAGCATGTTACACCTTCCTCATAGAACATTACTACACTTACATGTTTCCAATTATTCCCAAAAATAAATAAAGTTGGTCTAAGAATTTGCAAATGTTAGTACCGATTGGTATAATTTACGATATCACAATAACCTTTCTACTAAAAAAGCCTAATAACTTGTACCTAATTTTTGAGGAATGGTTTTGAATGCCATTGAAAAAGAATACTACCAAATATTATATAATACTCTACTGTATGTTGCACGTAAATGGCCGTTTAACTTATTATTGTATAATATATATTATAAAATTGTTAAATACATAAATGATAAGTAGAAGTTTTAATGTACCACACAAATGAAACGTTACCATTACATACATTGTCTGTCCAAGTTTAATGGAAAGGGTAATATTTAAGTTATTTTTACGGCTGCAATGGGACATCTAATGAAAATAGGAAATTAGAAGAAAACAATGTATTTTAACTGTGTTTTAGTGCTATTTAACAAAAGGTGTTATTTTCATGCACATTAAGGACTCAGAAAAAGAGGTAATCTACAAAATAAAATATTTCTATCTATATAATATAACAATAGGCGTACTCTTTAAAAATTTTGTCTTGATATTATATAACACGAAAATTATATATGTATATCTATATAAAATCTTAAGACATTTATAAATTATTTTAACGTTAAACTATTGCGTATGAGCATTTTCTAACTGAGAGCTTTCAATATCATACTAACAATGGAATGGCTAACGGCAGGAGTAATGCATGCATCGAAAACTGATAATGGCTCACCTGATTGAAAGAGTTCGATTGAATCCAGTCAACCTGAAGCTGAGAGGCTCGCCTTCGAACAGTTTTATGAGAAAGGTGTAAACAGCAAGTCAGATTGAACATGTTTTCCTAAGTATGTTTAAAGCTCTTTAACTTGTCATGCTCTGTTACACAATACAAGTCTACTTTATGTCCAGAACGCAATGTTCTTGGAAAAACATATTGTATAGCACCGTTACTGTCGTATAAATATATTCAATTAAAAAAAATATGAATGGTCATTTATGAAGATATATATTTCGTTTGTTAGTTTAAATTTATTTTTTTACTTTATATTCATTTCAATTCATGACTATATCAGTCATTAGGTTAGTGGATAGCCTATAATTTAGGGTCTTGTAAATTTTACTTATTCCTGTCTGTCATTCTTATATCTTGTGGAGTAAGTAACTGAATTTAAGCTACTAAAATATAGAATCCATATTTAACATGACAATTTTGTATATAAGCATTTTTTTTACGTGTACACATGGTTGAGACAATAACAATTAAATTAATATCTAAACAAATTGAATAAATAACGACAACTCCTTCAATGCTGCTTCTCTTTATGTGGATGTACACAAAATTACTCCAAATATAGTAACTATCGATGAAAGAAGCAGAAGAGTAAAATATCGATAAGGCAATGTCATGATATTTATTCCTTTTTAAGACGTTCTAAAAATATTAACAGTTTGACAAATACATCTTAAAATTCAGGCTAGATGTTCCTTTCAATTTTATTTTAAATTTTAGTCGTGAAAAACATATAAATATTTAAATTTTGGTATTAATGGTCCATTTATTACTTACATGGATTAGTATTTAATTGCCATTCTAGATTTACTTAATTTATTCGAAAATAAAAATCATTTCAATTTTTCTTTCTCATTGTTTTTAATAAACTGATTTATTGATAAAATTGCCAGAATGTACCAAATAGTTTTATAAAATTTTATAGCGTTTCATACCTTTTGAATATTATTAAAAAATTATTACTTAAATAGATTAATAATACAAAAACAAATAGATTAAAACACAACCTAAGTTATAATCATTTTACTTTACTATTATCTTTCAACAATTTCAATATATCTTATAACGTGGATTTGTTTAAAAGCTAAAGAGGAATAGACTATTATTAGTTGAATGCATTATCCGAAGTAGGACTCTCCATATTATTATTTATTATAGTTTGACTACAACTCCTATTTTAAAATAAATGCTCTAAATCCAATTTTCATTACTGCTATCTATCAAACCTATCATTGTTGTTATCGTTATGTTATTTGCAGCAAAATAAATGTCATAATGTTCCATAATTATATATATATATATATATATATATATATATATATATATATATATATATATATATTACGGTAAATTGTATAAATGGCAATAGCCTTATTTAATTTCAATAAACATTGAATCACAAAAAGTACTTGCTCCGCCGGGAGGCGAACCCGGATCTCACACTTGCCGGGTGAATGTGCTACCATTACACCACAGAGCGCTTGGTGTAATGTATATATATATATATATATATATATATATATATATATATTATTATATATCATATATATATAAATTATTATATATCATATATATGTCTATTGTTCATATAATATTACTATTGCACACACAATATTATTTTATTTTCGATACAATTAAATATTTTTAATTCTATATTTATGAACTTACATGGTTACCGAATATACTTCTCTACTAGGTACATCCAATTGCATGAAGATTAAAAAGATTTCCATCAATTTTTCTTTATATAGAATAACAAAACAAAAAATACCTTATATTTACTTATGTTTTTAACTAAATGTTTTTTGAGGGTTTTTTTTATTTAAAAGGTGAAAAAAAATATTTGTTACTGGCTTTTCTTTGTGTATTTCTCAGAAAATGTACTATTGGTAATGTTTTCTACATGTACAGTGCCCGTATGTTGAATGTATACAAATTTATTTTATAAATATGTTATATTATAGGTTGAGTGAAAGAATTATTAACAAACGGCGATCCTGAAAACGGCGTAAGTGCTGATATCGTGTGTGCTCGAGGTGTAAAACGGTCGGTGGAGTTTAGTGCCCGGTTATACCGACCCTTGTAAAGATCCCGTTACTGGGGCATTTCCCTCTCCACCCCTCGACACATTGTGTTCCGGAGACGTTGCGGGTTTTCTAATAATACAATATAGCCCGGCCTTAGTAAAATAAAAAGTAATTTTTAATGTTTGTTTTACATTTTCACTATTACTGAGAAAATAAATACATTGTAAAATTTGACGGTAAATACCCATTTGTAGGTCTTACTTAATTCCCTTAACGTCATCACAGTGTTAAAGTAGAAAATAACAAATATTTTGAGTTAAAATATGTTAATAGTACTGTTGTAGGGTTGATAAAATCATTGATAGTACCACTCCGTATTATCATGAAAATTGGCAATTGGCTGGAAAAACCCTTAACTTGCTTCATAACTACGCAGTCTTTATAAAAAAATGCATATAGCCTAGAATACTTTCTCTACTGTCAAGACTGTTGACCACTAATGCCGGCCATGGCCTGTCTGATACTTCTCTAAATTAATTAGCTTAAAGGCGACACATTAGTTAATTAAGTAAAACTCCTTTACCACATGTGATAAGCGCGTGTAAATGAATCACTAGACCTAATAAAATGATTTAAAAACCCAACAAAATTACCTTTACCATTTATTGTAAGTTACGTAATATTACTACTTACAATTATATCTTGGTTTAACTAACTTATGGATACACCTGGCGGGAAGTTAGGTGAAACAAGCCAATCTGTTTAAGGAATATCAAAATATTTATACTGAAATTGAGTGTTTAAGTCACCTGTGTAAAAAAACTATTTTTCATCGTTTATGATTTTATCATACTGTGCTATATAAAAGAATCTTTATAACCAGTTACTGTATCATTATTTCTTCAAATTATTTTATATCTCTCCGAGAAAATACCATTATACAAATTGTCTACGTAAAACAAAAGAATATTTTACCAAATACACACCCTTGAATAATCTTATATTTATTACAATACAATTTATATTATATACAAATTATTATGATATAATATATGCAATAATAGGACTAAATATCTAAAAATTTGTGAAAAAAGTCTTTGCTAAATACATACTGCATAAGTCTGCACGCTAAAATATATTTGAATCATACTAGGAATCTAGATATTTAAAAAAAAATTCACTTGTTGAAAGTTTACATAACATCATGAAGGTATGTTTACATGCTTTTTTATCAAATACACAGATTTACATGTCCACAGTTCACATTGTACCTTATCTTGCACACTTTCATAAATCGAAATTTTCATTATAAACTGGTTACGTCACAAAATCAACAACAATGTATTTCCGTTACAAATATTTTAGGGAGAATTTAATATAAAATCAATCTATTGCATTTTCTCCTATTATTTAAAGAAAAAATGTTAAGATTTCAATATTCTGCAATCTAAAATAGAAATAATTTAAATCCCATAAGATCTGTTCTATCCCTGAGAATTGTTGTTAGGTATGCTGGCATAATTACAAACGTCGTGCAAACAATTAACTATTTATATACCTTAACTAAGTCCGCTAGCCAGCTTGATACGACAGTTTTTTCAACCATGGTGGCCATTTAAACGTTTATAACATTTACAACTCAATTATTACACCAGATAATACATCTAATGTTGACTATATTGCTTATAACTCTTTTAAAAATTTTAATATATTTTTCATCCCGAACGATATTCAAGAGTAATGTATTGAGTATGTGTAAATAAATTATAAGCACTTCAATTGTCACAAAATCTACTTACTTTATCAGACTGAGCTGAACTGGAAGGACAATAATATTTAACTGTAGTACCTTTAAAACATTTTAAAATTCAAAGTGGATTTTACTTAAGTTTGCTTTTAAATTATACTAGACAGGGTATATAGGATTTATTACTAGATATTAGTATTTTCCAGGCAACCGTCTCTACTTCTCAGCCCAAACTGGAATTAGATTGTGATGGCCGTATTGATTACAGTTATTGACAAAATTTTACTTTTCACACGTTGTATTAAAATTGTATTAATTGGTGCATAAATACAAACGCCACTAGACGTTTATTCCAAGAGAGGAAATAGTCAAAAATACCATTTGACCGAAAAAAAAGTTCCAGACTAACTTATAGACTAAATAACGGGACATAAAAGCATTAACTATTACGGCGGAAATATTTTTAGACTGAATTAGGCATCTGAGGTAGATTATATGTTTTTTTTTTACCGTGGCAACAATTTAATCGTACTACGGCGCATGAAATATAGTTGGTACGAATCAGAAACACTTCTTTATACGCTATACTTAAAAGCAGAGCCAGTAGCAGTATTGTTTTGTCCTTGAATCTCTTGAGTATGAACGCTAAATAAAAATAATGATATATTAATATTCAAATATTATGAGATAGTATGGTTATACTTTATATTTCATTAATACTCCTAACATTTTTATCTTTAAGTTAAATGATTTGAAATGGATCGAGAGGATAGAATAAGCTCTGGTGACAGTTACTAATTTTCAGAGTGTTTATTTACCTATTTCAAAAAGAAGCGTATTGTAAACCTGTGATTCCATATGATATTGCGTGTAACCACTAGTGTAAAACGATAAAAGGTGCCGGTATATGATTGCTGTTATGTAATAATAGTAAGATTTTTAAGTGACAAACGATATGTTATCAACAATAGTGATTGTATGACGGTGTGGGTTGTATAATAGTAACTAGTAGGTCCTAAATATTCTATTGATTTGCGGAACATATTATTACTATGGTGGGGTACTGTTAAACTATTTTTATTTCTGGTGGGATATATATGATTGTGGGTAGGAAAATCGGTAAGTGTAAATTGAAACGATATAAATAAAAATGGAGGGGAGGGTTAGTATACGTTCTTGGTGAAACACTTGCCTACAGCTCTCTAGGCCCCTCGACCCAAACACTATACGAATAGTCCTCTTTTGCAATTTGTAATACTCTTTGTAACAGAGAAGATGAAGCAGTTCCCCATGACATTATGCCGTATGACATCACACAGGAAAAGTAACCATCATATACCATTTTCAGTGCACTACTTTTCAGAAAGTTTGAAAGACATCTTAAGGAAAACAATACAGAGTTGAGCTTAGAGCAAAGGGCCTCTACATGCTGACGCCAAGAAAAACCAGCATCCAGATGAACGCCCAAGAAACATACTGAATCAACCTCAATTATGTTAACCTCGTCTAAAGCTACAAAACCCTTAGAAACTGCCTGAGATCGAAAGTAAAGAATAGATGTTTTGTCAAAATTGAGGAATAGATTGTTGCGAATGAACCAAGAGTTCATTTTCTCGATTGTAGTGTTTAATTGAAGATTTAACGCTATTGAAGGGTCTGCCCGAACAATGACCGTGGTGTCATCAATAAGTTATACAGGATAAGTAATGCAATTTAATTTATTTAAAAGTTAGTTGTGTGCTTTTGTGCTGCAGGAAAACTCTACTTGTATTTCCGACAGTACGATCTTGACATTTCTACCACATAAATACATTTTCCCAACGTCTACGATTGTAACGTTCAAGCTTTATTATAGCTCCAACTAGAAATCAAATAGATTCCTAGTTTATATTTTTAAACAAGAAAATTTACTGCAATTTAGATAGAATACCTTTTAATATTATTTACTCTGATACATAAGGTTATACAATCTATAGCCTCACTTATTTTAATATCAACCCTTTTATTAATTTTAATATAACGTCTCGCAATAGCACTAACACCTGAAATACTGACTCGATTATTATGTAACTCGTGAATTTAGTTATATCGTACTATTTTTAACAAATACATTAAAAATAATTGGACATATGTAATTTCAATTCCCTGCATTTACGTATATCTGATATGGCCATTTCTATATTATATATATATATATCGAAAATCATTTATCTTTTATGTTTTAACATTTCCAATTGTTACTCAACTTAATGTAATAGCATCTATTAAATTGATGTTTTCAGCTTAAAGTTCAAATGCTTTTTAATATCTATTTTGGGAAATATGAGTTTAAAAATGTTTCATAACAATTAACACAATCTATCTTCTTGTGTAATCCAATTGCTATGAGTTTCCATCTTTTAATTCTCTCTCAATGGTTACTAAAGCTTTAATTTGGTTTTATTAATGTAACAACAAAACACACCAAACCTAATGGTCTTAGTTATTATTCTTATTATAATAAACGATATTCCAGTAGTTAGTTAGTTAATCGTAAAATAGTGAAAAATAGAAATACCAGGTTTATCGGTATACATAGTTTAAATTAAATATTTCTCATGGGAATGAAAGAGGAAAAATTTCCAAATATGTAGAATACAACCATCTTACTAAGAATAAAATAATTCCAGATGGCTGCAAAATTAGACAAATTATGCACAGTACGCAAGGAGTCGGGTAAGTTAACTAAATAAATGAACGCAGTGTAGGCAGAATTTAATCCTAATGAACTCTTCCTCCCCTGCTTAAGATTCTGAGCCTTGATAAACACTATCAGCCCAAATTGTTAATACTGTGCTTATCCCTGCTACCTCATGTTGAAAAGGATACAGCTATGGTGTGATGTAGAAACGCGAAATAACTTAATAAAAATGCCATGTACAATCAAATTACCGTTTTGGGAGAGTAACGATACTCCTTTAATCTATTATAAATGTTTCGAGACTTCAGCTGACCGCAGAATTAAAGGCAATGTAGTTTAAAAATTATTGTAATTAACTGGAATATCTTAAGCTTTTGGGTTTAGATGCCTATTGAATTAATGTGGCGAAACTTTGGGAAAAACGTTGTTGCTTTTAGTATATGTGGCATTTAGATGACTAAAATCTGTTACTTAGCATGCTAACTCTGCATTCGTATTAATTGCTTAAACTGTAAGGTTGTATTGAATATCCAATAAGAATTTCTTCTGAGCACTCGTGATTTATAAGTTTCAAAAAATTCTATATTGCAAGAGGGTCTAAACATTACTTCAAAGAATAATTATCTTAAACAAGGATTTTGAGTTGATGACCGAGCAGAGAGAGAAAGATTATACAACTATGTTACATATCTTGGAATTTGGAAAAAGAACACTAAGCCATGTTTTTTTTAAAAAATGCTTCCGATGCTTATTGTACGTCATAGGTGAAATTATAAACTGTAGAACACGATAATTGTCAGGGCCTAACAGTAAATAATATTTATACTTACATGATTTAAATTGGACTACTATTATAAATTATCCGCAAATTTGCACTTAAAATAAAAAGAATATCGATAGAATCATATAGTATAAAGAATCATAAAAATACCTTAGGAGGTCATTGATACCGCCTTTTATAATCAGGTGCATATGTTTAAATAAAGTGGATTAATAATTTCGAACGGGGTTGGGGTTTGACTTGATATTACATGCCAGGACAGAATGGGAACTGCTTATAAATGGAGTAATACAGATAAATTCATTTTATTATTAATTGCCAACAGAAAACCAGTGTTATACGACAGTATATATTTAGCATTATTTTATTTTAAACCAGGTACTTATGTTGAATCAAATTTATCATTACTTACAAGAAGAAAATGATTAGTAAAGCTTAGGAGAGACTGAGTGCTGTTTTTTCGAAAGTACGAGGACACATAATTTGAACTAATTATTATTTACAAGGGTCATATAAATGATATACGTAGAGAGTTGTCACTGCCTTTTGAAAAAGTACGCAGACATATAATCAACTTCTTTATTATTTTATGGTAAAATGATATGCTAGGAGCTATTTGGTGGCATTGCTTTTTGAATGAATATGGATGGATATTTTAATTTTGGCTTATTATATATAAGAGGAACATTTTAAATAGTAAATAAGGATATAACTAAAACTAGTTAATGTAATAAGGTTCAAACATTTAAATAAACGTGAATAATACTTTTCTACGCCTCCTCTACAACATAATAAAGTTAGAAAAACTAGTATTAGAGGTTTTCGCGTTTTTAAGAAGGTCTTATTTAACGATAAATAGTTAAGGATTAGGTGATGCTACGATATTAGAGTAAACGATGTAACACTATGGATAATACAATATATATAGGTTATACTTTAACGAAGGACATAATGATTCATACGTTTCTATATACACATAAATGAGCGAAACGTAATTAAAATCTATTTTGCTTAACGCTCATTTATTTTATTTAAATTTCAGTTAGAAATAATCTAGAAACAAACAATGCTTTTGTAGAGTCTTTCAATGTAACTAACACATTATTATCGCAAGAATTATATTATCTCTTTAACTGATGTTAAAACAACATCCCAAGGTTCTAAATAGACGAATACCCTAAGCCCTATGTATGACAAAATTCATCACACGTGGTGTGAAAGAGGCCTAGCACAGAAAGGCCTTGCTTATGTAGGACAATGCGAACTTGTGATGAGGTACTTGGGCAATATGAGACTAAAGGTGGTTAAGCCTGTAATATCTTCCCACTTGTGTGGTCGTCAAGTGTCATATCTATTTAAATTTTTCAGTGACACATCGAAGTTTTAAATAAGGCACCTATACCTATGACAGTATTTTATTTGCAATAATATTAAAAACAACTCGTTTAAATGAATTTTTTTAACAATCGATTTGACAGAAGCAAAATATTCCAGTATAGGTTTGTAGATAATATTTAGGCATAAATATTATCTAAAAAATAAATTTTGAAATTTTATATATATATATATATATATATATATATATATATATATATTATATAACACAGTTTAAAGAACTATTTTCTATACAATTAGTATTTCGTTACTTTTAAAATCTATTGTAATAGTTATATAATTAATATAGAAGCACTATACATTTTGCTCCTTACAACGAGAACTACTTACTGATATTACTTATATATAAGGTTTATTGTATAAGAACGTGAAATGTTTTGTATTAAACATATTATGGTTTCTATCTCAGACAGTTGGACAAATGGCGGAACCAGGGTGGATCACGTGGGAGTCACGTACTGTTTGTGTCCGGAAAACTTTATAAGTCGTGACGTAGCGTTGCCAGATGTTTGCCTTTGCTGATTTCTTGTTTCTTTAAGACGTTTTCTGAGATTTCATTACTATCGTAAAAACTCTCTTATGCCCGTGTGTAATTGAACTATTTTTATAAACTTATAATATTTTAAACCTATTACTATTACAGTGTTTGTATATTATTATCATGTAATATCAGTATTACAATGACTTTTTATGCTTTATGTAAAACTCACATCTAAAATAATAACATTCTATAGTGGATAATTATTAACACAAGTTTTACCACGAGTACTAATATTATATAATAAACATAATAAAACATAATTCAGAGTCCATTGCGTTATTATTAATTACAAAATTAAATTTACCCGATGTTAATTATATAGAAACGTTTATTTAATTGTGGTTAAATATGAAGTTGTAGTTATTAAATTCTTAATAATATTACTATCTACTATGGTATTGTTGTTACTATACGCACAGCTGGCTGTATCATGGCATTGTCAGGGGACGCTAAGTTTGACAATGTAATGTGGATAATAAACTTACAGCCGTTGCACCTGAATGGACGAGTTGCGTTCAATCAGCTGTGAGATGATAGATAAACTTATTCATTATATAAAGTCTTCAATTATAATTGTTATCCAAGCTTTGGCTTGTACAATAAGCATGGACAACTGTAAGTTATTAGTATTATTGTTACTTAGTTTTTAATAATCTGCATTGAACGGGAAATTAAATATTATGTGTCTCCACATTACAAGAAATACACAAAATCAACTGTCCAGATATTTAGTATAATTATTATAATGTAGTTCTGTACATATCAGTATTAAAGGTTTCTTTAACGTAGGTGTTCTAAAAGACTGTAGCATTTGCCTAAGAATTTATATTTTTAAAGAATAATGGTCAAACTCATTTGAAAATATAACGAAATTGACAACCGTTCTTTGACAATAAATTTCAAACATTAGGAACCACATAAATGCTATTCATCCTCATAATAATATAAATGCGAATGTGTCTTTGTTTTTTTTATTTCACGCTTACAATACTTAACCAATTGGACTAAAATTTTACATGGACATCCTCGCAGTCCTGGGATGAATTACATCCTACTTATATTTCATAAATCCTTCATGTCTATGCTCCACTGGTATTTAAAGTAGCAAAATATCCTAATTGAAAGATCTTATGAAATGTAATCAACTGTTCTCTGTAAAAATTGTTTATTATTTTCGATTTTTTTTAATGTTTAGTGAGTATTATTTTTAATGCGTAACCATAATTTTAACGCTATTTTAGAATTCAGTGATGAGGTAACTACCCGAGTCTTTCGAAAAAGTGCAGAAAAGATAATATGAATTTGTGTAGATAAACATGGTAGACATTATACGTGTAATCTCGCAACAAAAATGCTTGCGGCTGTTGTATTTTTGGAAGCTGGTGCCTGCTTAAAACCAATGATAGAAATATGCTTTAATTTCAAGAACTCAACCAGGAAAACAGTGTGTGTGTGTAGTTCGAATGATGTAGCAGAGTAATTTTCATCAAAGGAGTCTTTAATAATCTCAGGAGTGTTAATGTAAGTCACAAGATAGTTTTGCTAGATTTTCGTACAGGATATCACCTGTTGGAATAAAGATACCTGTATAAAAAAACTAATCATATTTTCAATGAACTATGTAATACAACTATATAAGTTTTATCGTTGTAGAGGCTAGTAAGTCTGAACACACAAACACACACACACACACACACACAAATATATATATATATATATATATATATATATATATATATATATATATATACATACATATTTAATTCTTCCTCAGAATGATTAATCCTTATATATAATATGTAAGGACGTAAGGACAGAGATTATTAATTCAGAGGAGGAATAATCGTTGCCTACTAAAAGTATTAATGCACAATGTTATAAGGACATTTATAACTTAAATTAAGAACAATGGATAATTCTAGTCCTGTTATTTACAAAATTAAATTTACAGTATCCATCTAGGAAACTCTTCTTGTCCTTTGAGATCCTCTATATGTTACAAAAAGTAACTACGTTAAGAATGTATCCCATTGTTCAAAGATACCAACATCTTAAAAGAGGCATTAGTCAAGGAGCTTAAACTTCTACTTGTCTCGAATTTTGTCATATTGCTTACATATAAACACGTCATTTTTAAGTACAACAAGTGACTTGAATTGTATTATGTTACATATATTATAAAATATAATATAACACTTACAGCTTAATTGTGATATAATATAGATATGTATTTGTAACTCAATTATTTTTCTCCGCTATTATGGCGAGCAAGGTTTAAATGGCCATGAAAAACATGTAGTAGTGATAGAAAACAGATCACGCGATCTCTTCTGAATCAGTTACAGCTAATGCACTCAAATTATTTACAAGCTTAATATTGCGTGCAAACTGCCCATGATGCGGATATATCCACATAATCTGAGCCTAATAACAGTCAATACGATCAGCTATGATGTGTATCAATGTAAAAAGTCCATTTATTTTGTTTAGATGTGGTCTGTAAAAAGCTCTATTATAAGGAAACAACAGATTACGGTTAACAAGCAAAATGTTTTAGAATCTGTATTTGATGATATAGTTACTAGTTTTATACTGGCTGAGCGTTGTTCCATGTGATGTAGCTAACCATAATCAATCTTAATTAATCACAAAAAAAATTAAATTCAAAATTTACTGAATACTCACTTTTTTCCAAGTGATATAACATCTACATATCTACATATAGCCTAATGATATGTTCAGCGAAACCTATGTGCCACGTGCAGGTACTTCCACTCTGATGTATTTGTGAAATTGGTAGTTGCGCACCGTCATTAGTTCTGTTGCACAAGACAATCTCAAAATAAAAAAAACATTCTGGGTAATATACCTTATGTATACACTTACAGCATGTGCAAGACAATGCTCATTAATCACTTAGTATTGGATTTTGTGGTCTTTGAGGTGTTCAAACACTGAGTCCTATAAGCCACAAATTGCGTAAGAGAATCACGGCTATGATATTAATGAGAAGGAACTGTAAGTTTCTGTAGGTTAAAAGAAACATCACAATTGCAGGTCACGAAATATTGCCACTCCCCCAAGCAAGGAACTGGGTTATTTAAACAGGGATAATTATGAATTTCTAGGTTCCATCTCCTATTTTATCAGTATGCATCTAAATTATAAACTAATTTGCAATTTAAGAGCATACAATCTGGTTTTATTAAGACCTATATAGAAGTTTCTCCTAAGGCAGATATTAATCGTAAGAAACGATAGCTCTGGTGAATGTCGAAATGGGAATATATAGAATGCGTTCCAAATATGAATCGATAAGTTTTCATCAGACCGTATTTATCTTAGTTTACTACAATTAAATACAACATTAGACACGTTATAGAGAATCAAAGCATTGTCATCCAAATATAAACGGATCGGTTTTTTAATTAATCAGTCCCATATCTAATTGTCTTAACAGATAATCTGAAAATCGATGTCAAGTATTTTATCTCATAAACTTCAAAAAGTTACACCGGGATGTTTCACTTGATTGTTGAAATGTTCATAGGCGTACGAAAAGGGACAAATTTTAATAGGACAAATCGTTATAATGTAAAGTAAGGATTGGTTTTTATAGATCGTACTTGATCGCTGTTCGGAGAATATATGCTCTAGCAACTCAATGTTAGTATGTTGTATTGTAATGCAAAAATTGGTATTGGAAAAACGATTTTTGAATCACTTGCTGCAACAGCTCCAGAAATTCTTTTATAATTAACAAAAGGCATCTCATTACGCATATTATCTTGATATTAAAATGTTATTTCACCAAGGAAGTCATCAATCGTCACAAAGTACAGAGACATGGGAAATATAATAGGTTGCACACACACACACATAAGTAAATATTTTCACACTTTACTAACAGTGTTTAACAAGAGGATTTAGTATCACTTGATACAAAGAGGAGAGTGCAGTTAAGAACGCGATTAAGATTTAGTTTATTACAAAGCTGTTTGTAGGGTCGCTTTAGGTGAACCTTACAAGGGTTTGGGAAGGCGCCAAAACACTTTGGGAAACACCTTGTTCTACAATGACTTACCCCTGGATTAGTTCCCATAAATTCTCCATCCATTACTTACGACTAATAACGATCGCAGTGACTTTTCATTAATTAAATTGATGAGTAATATTGGTTATTTGTAATAGTACACAGCTAACGTTGTTAAATGTAATGCTACAACATTGTCTATGTAATTGAAACTTAGAAATAAATATAACAATTTACATCCAAAAAATTATATTTAGCGAATTGTCATTATTAGTTATTATTAAAATATTTTAAGAAACAGTTGATATAAAACAAATTTTAGGCTAAAATTGTCAGGAGGTATAAATAATTGGACCTATGTAGGATTGTCTTTTAAATAGTGTTAATATGATTGAGAAAAAGTTTTTACTTGAGTGAGCTTGAATTTCCGAAATAAAATATTCAAAATATTAAAATATAAAACGTAAATTAGGCCTATAATGTAGCAAATATGAACTAAAGACTAGTTTTCGTAACAATGTACATTTGAAATGACCTTTAAAACCTTACAAAACGATAATTTCACAAGTGAAGATCGCATGAGTGCATCGGAGCGTCCTAATTTGTTTGCCAAAAGAACAATCAAACAGAATATAAGTTTCCATATTGGATTGGGCTGCTTTACCTTCGTAGTGTGCTTTACTTGTCCGCTATCGCTAGATAACACTTTCAGCCCAAAATATTTATGTTTCTAAAAATTAAGTATAAATATAATTATTATTAAGCTACATGTGGGGCAGGGTGCGTCTGGTACTTGTCCATGATTGCAAACTAAAACATGTTAGTTTAATTCAGTGCTGTATAGTTATAGAGAAAACTCCATAAATAGGTTCCTAAGAGAGGCATCATAGAACCAAAGATATTTTAAATAATTCCACTGTAATACAATGCAAACTGTTTTTGTTTAAATAAAATGAGAACATGAGACGTAAATACTGACGTCAATGAAATTTTTTATTTGGAATCATGTTCATTTCCCACATATATACCATAGTAATAAAAATCATATTAAGTGATGACCGTATAAAGGGGAATACATTTTTATCTAGCAGCTCACAGTTGATTGACCCGACTCGTCCATTCACGTGCAACGGCTGTAAGTTTATTATCCTCATTATATTGTTAAATTTATCGACCCTCGACAATGCGTGAAACAACCAGCTGTGCATGGGATTGTAGGTTGTACGTACAACTACAACGTCATCTAACCTAACCCTCAGACCATTACAACTATTGCGGAAAAATCTAATGTAGCAAAGAATAAAGTTTCAAAATTATTATATCCCTACTGCTTTTCACCGGCTGCCCTTAGTCGACCACGTATGGTTAAAATAAATATCTTTTCATTCGTATGAAATAAAGATAATCAATTCGATTTGGTATTAGCTTGATTGCATTACATTTCCTTAAAAAAACTATTGTAATATTGCATGCTGTAACTTTTTGTTTTCTTGTAAAAACATTGGATTGAACTCTATATAAATAATATATAGATTTTATGGTTAGTTATGAATGATAAAAAGAATATCAACCTCATCACTTTACATTTTAACATTCAAAGAGACAATACTGGGTGTTATGTTTAAGGAATTTATGCAATGACACTTTCTAATGTTACTCCTATCTTTACATTTTGATATTTTTAAGGAAGAATAATTGTTTATTTTTTTAAGTCTAAGTATTGAATTAGATTACTCAAATTTAAGTTTTCTTGCGAAATATGGAGGAATATCATATACATTTACTAACAAATCTAAAATAACATTTTTAATTCACGGTATTATTACAAATAATTTATAAATAATTTTATATTACACAATAGACAACAAAAAACATTGAATTTTATAGAAAATATTTTTAAAAAATAAGTTGGAGTATGGTTTATTATAAATTGATGCCTGCAATCAAACATTTACTACATCAATTTACTACCTCTTCTTATTACATTATGACATGTGTCTATAATAGTTTGAATAAGTATACTATGATATATTCAACACTATTGGATTACACAAAGATTACAAAGTAAGTATACATTTATAACTACTAACTAAGCGAATGCTTTCTACGGTTAAAAATAAGCTGAGAACCGAGTTTATTTTGTTATTTATGAAGTACGGATGAGTTTATTTCTTTTTGAATTTTACATGAAATTTGGACTTTAATTCCTTCAGCAATAGTAATTACGTAAAAGTTTATGTTACTTTTTAATTTTATTTAAAATCATAGGTGGTATTCATTTATTTGAATCTACTTAGTTGTTTCAAGCACATCTCTTTTAAAACAACCTACGTATAGAATCAAATTTGTTTTTAGATGAATGCCTATTTACTTTGTTTCGTAATTGCAAGTATTGACTTAAACATATCGTATTTGTAATTAAATTTACAAGCCATTTATCAAGAATCATAACTTATTGATTAAAAAAGATTTAATTCACTTGTTAGTAATTTAGATCGATACAATATGAAAACCACGTAATGGAATTTTGAAAATAGCGAAAACGCACAACTGCTTTAAAGCTTGACGGAAATTTTGTAGCACCAACAAACTATTACAACTTAGTCCAAATATGTGTAAAATTATTATGTTGTTTATTAACAAATATATAAAACATACATTATATAAATTAAAATTCAAGATGATTTAGATAATTTTTTAACTAGTGGTATTTCACGAACATACTTTTTAAATATTACTAAGTGAATTAAATTCTTTTAATATATTTCTCTATGTAACACCTTAAACATGAAATACACATAATTTTATAGAATGATTCCAAGCTTCATTCCTTGCAAGCAGTTAAGGATTAATTAAAATCATTGATGTTGCATCGCAATTCTGAACACGATGTAATTTCTCCTCGACGGGAACTAACTTTTCAAAGCAAACTCGGTTTCATAGACAATACGTCTAATAACAAAATGTTCTAATAAGATTTTAAGTATCTTATTTATTTTATGAATAACATCTGTAAAAAAACTTAATATCTTGTAAAACATTATTTCAACTTAATTTAAAACTTTGTGTGCTGTTTTTAGTTTAATATATTTAATTCTATATTAAAATTATATATAATACACACTTGTACACATTTATGTGATGGAAAAAGTGTATTTTTTACTCTTTTTGTTTTAGGTTTAATCTGATTTCCCCCTAAATTGTTGAAAATAATTGTACCATTGGTTAGCTCATTTCACTAAAAATAACCCTGATTAATATTTTTAAGTAACAGCCTAAAAATTTCAGTATTTGTTAATTTTACTGGGGGAGCTGAATTTCAGGTATATTTGGCATTTTACAACCTGCCAACAAAGGATTTCCGGACCCATGTTTTGGTTAACTTTTTAAAGTATTTTGATGACAGGAATAAGCTTGTGCAGTATAGTATATCCCTCCTGAGACAATCTGTATTTAAACCAGTAAGAGTACAACACACCACTAATTATAGACTTGCTCAAGTCATAATTACCTTATTTTTTAATATTCGTTGGTCATGGTGATGTCCTTTAAAATGATCCACCTAATAGCACATGTTCACATATTGATATGACTGAGGACAGTCTGTTTACAAATTTTATTTTATTCTGTTTATTCTAGTTAAACGTTTCATTACCCAAGAACCAACGTGAATCATTCACTAATGCTTAGCCTTATTGCAAAAACTGATCAAATCATCGTAAAGCTTAGGTAAGAATAGTCTCAATGAAAATTTTCAAGTTTATTGGTCAGTTTGAATTTTAAATATTAAGTGGACAAAAACAATAATGGAAGTTCTCCAACCTCTCGAGTAATAGGCTACGCTTAGGTACGTGCATACAACGTATTGTCGTTACATTTCTGATTAACATCAAATCTAATACTGTATCATAAATTGGGTAGGTATGCATACTTAGTAAGTTAGTATTTTACTTTATAAATGTTTTAAAGTAAGTATAACGTAAATATTGAACTTCATACACTTGAAATAAATTACAAAATCTGAAGCACGGAATGTTTCTACAAAAGTCATTAAAGTTGCTCGAGATTCTGCTCACAACTCTAATTCACCTCCGGCACCAATATTGGATGTTGGCTTTTTTTATTGAAAACCACTGTTAGCATAACACTTAGTGGAAGAATTACGTGGTTGTTTGACTTCATCCTATTTAATTTTTTTTACAGCCGTGAATGCTTTTATTGTGCAATTCATCTAATACCTATATCACAATAAACATTGCAACGGTAGCTTCTATTGTATGCGTCTACAGACACTAATTATAGGGTGCACATTTAAATGATTATCTTGTAATCACAACAAATTAACAAATACATTTTTCCAGAATAATCCGTAAATAGTACATTAATTATTAAGTAATTTTTAAGAATATCCATTAAATAACAGTAGTAGAGAAGATACTTCATTAGATAAAAAGAAATAATTTAGACGTATCTCTCTAGACCTCATTTACAATACTTTTGCTTGATACTAAAATTAATTAACTACAAGATGAGAGAAGAAATAAAATACAGCATTAGGATCTTACGTACAATTTTATTTTAATTAATATTTTGGTAAATATAGGTAGAAAGATAATGTTTACATATTTCCATTTTAAAAGAAATTCCAAAGCGTTAAGCAAAAAAGTCAGATACACTTCAACCATGGTACTATATATTGAGCGAATGTCTTATAGGTTTGAAAATTTATTTTAAATTCGTGTGCTCTTGTCTTAAATATATTTGGACTAAAACTTTAATTTGTTCGTGTTTATACATCCATACCACTTGAAAATATACTACAGAATTAAGGTTTTTATTCTGGCCGCTTAAATTAACTTCAGATACTTGGTGAATAAATTCAAGATTTTAATTATAATAATTTTAGCTCCCTGTAAGAAAACCACAAGTATGCAATGTCATTTCCATGTAATCAAAAGAGTGTTACACTACTTAACCAATGAAAGTCCAAATACGTCCAATGTTAGTTACTTATTTCATAATGCCTATAATAAAACTGTATTATAACATTAAAAATTATCACGTGATATATAAAATATACTAAAAATTTATAAAAATTTTGTATAATATTATTTGTAAATTTAGTAGTTATTTTATAGTATAAATTAGCACACACATCTACAATTCTGTAAGATATACATTTGCTTGTCGACAGACTGAGAACAACAAAGGATCTACTCAAGTTAAAGGAAAGGGGAGAGGGTGAAAGTAATAATCTCTCATCTCATCTGCCCAGCCAGCTGTCGCTCAACAAGTTCATCTACATTTGCTTTACTCTTATTTTCTAGGAGTCGTGGACCACTGTATATTGTGTAATAGACTAAGCTGTGTTTTCTTAAACTTTATAGATACATTTCTTTTTTGAAATAAATCGATTTTAAGCAATTCTAGTTTTGATGGAAATTGCATTGGGAAGGTTACAAATATAAAACAATATATTCTAAACAAATATTGCACTTGGAATATTATTACACATTCCAAACCAACCGTAGAATAAGTGAATTTTGTGTTATATAGGCGACAGTTAACCATACACAAGTTCTGGAATTTATGAGTTCCAGCGTCATTATCTAGCTGTCGGTAGTATAAAATAATTATTAAAATAGATTTAAATGTGTCAAGGAAGGAAATTCTTTGAATAAAATATATCCCACGGATTATGTTAATAAAGTAATATTATTTAAAAGTTAGATACCTCTTATATAATATTAGCTAATTACTAAATATACAATAAAATACAATAGTAGAGATAAGAAAACAATTTCCCATTAATAAATTATAATATTTTACCCTTTAACAACTGTATATTTAAACGTATTTTTATTTTAGTTCCGAATTTAATGGAGACCGGTAACAACTTTTTGATTTAAAACAGATTATTTTAATTTACACTTGCAGTCATCTTTGTAGTACACGATGAAAGTAATTATCGGAGATCCCAATGGTGTGTTGCGTTTCTCCACCAACTCATGTCTATTTTTTTACTAGTCTTACCAATTTACCACCTGCAGATCAGCTTCGATGAGTGCGTTGAGAGAAGGTGACTGAAGAGATGAATACCCAGGATGGCTTTGTGCAACCACGGAATTGTGATAGCTGGATAAAAAATAAAAGCACTGTCTAAATTATTAAATGAGAAATGATTTATCAACAATATCATAATAGGCTTGGACTTTTAATAGAAAATTAATCAAAGTGTATGTTTTAAATAGCTGTAAAACTTTTCGTTTCACTTTTTAAGAGAATAATTCTAATCATAATTTTAAATAGATTTGTGGCACAATGTAAAGTTAGTTTAGTATATAGGAGTACAAAGTATCGTCTATAACAGAGGATAATCCAAGCAACGCATTGTACTTAAACTTATAACTAGCGCAATCTGGTGTTTTGCATAAACCCAGATTAACTAGCTGATAAGTCTGTGTTATTGCAGTTGCTTGAGATTGCATTACAACATACCATATAATACTGATATCTTTTCAGGATATTTTTTAGTCTTTAATACAAGTATTTATGGTTTTAAACGTAGCAATTCATGTTCTTGTTTAAATAAATTTACCTGCGCTATTATTACTTACTTTGAAACCAATTGCCAATACACTTTTAAAGTTTAAATGTAGAGTATTAAATCAATATGTGTGTAGGTGTGTGTGTGTCCTAACAAACCTATTCCCCTAATATAAACGCTCATTACTGAGTGTTTGAGAAATATAAACTACCAATATTCATATCTTAATAAATTAAATACTAATTTGATGCTTTTGTTTTGAAAAATACGTAAATGTATTTGATGTTAACCTTTATATAATTCATTAAAGATTCCTTTTTGATTCTGTTGTTTCTGATTATTGATTCTGTTGTTTCTGATTATTGATTCTGTTGTTTCTGATTATTAAATTCTCTCTCTCTCTCTCTCTCTCTCTCTCTCTCTTTTTAAATTTTCACTAATAAAGATTTTATACCTACATACTGCACAGAAGGTTTTCTGGAATTGTTGTAGAACACTTTTAATATATGAAAATATATTAGTTTCTTTAATAAAGCCCAGCAAAGCAAAGTAAAACCCTTCATATTTTTCGATTAGCGAGGTATTATAGAGCGGTTATCAAAGTTTGTCCTTAGGTTCGTTCCTAGTGAAGGTATAAAATATCACATACATTTAGGTCAAGCTGTAGTGTTGTGCACTTTGAATGAACCTCTGTTGTGCTTTTAAAGTATACTACTCTGTAAATTCAGATCTACTAAATAACCTCGTAATGTATATCAAGAATATGTAAATAACATATGTTTGGGTATCACATTTAATTACCTTTTGAGGCTTTTTAGATTTTAGTCTTTAAGTAAAGTTAAACATAATAATCTTTGCTGATAAAATGTATCAAAACAAACTATCGTAATAATTTTGTCAATTGGGCCAGTTGAGGTTGACGAATTATTTGCACGAATAATACCACACAAATGTATAATTGCAGATTAATGTCTCAATAATTGAGACATAAATCATAAATTATTTGTCTATGATAAATTCTCTATTAGTTAAATCTGTACTGACTTTTACACTATTTTATTTATTCATACGCTATTTTTAAAATTCATCAAGGTTATGAACTAACCCTTCATTGAACCAGAAAATTATGGTTGTGAATCATCAAATTTTTAGCCAATAACACAAAGTTATATTTTTCAACAACTGTAGATGGTTAAAGACTTTCTAAAATAAAACCATCTTTAATCTTTAAAACTAAATTGAGATACGTTTGAGTGACAGACTAAAATACAAACTGCTCTGATCATAATAAATTATCCAAAACAACATTTCTGAGAAGGAAGGAAGAAGGTATACAAAGAAGAGTGGTTAAATATTTGCATATTATAAGACTGCCAAACACTGCGGAGCTATTTTCATTTGCTACACACCGCAGCACTAGAGTTTTTCCCTCCTATCGAAAGGATATCTAAAAGGTCTTCAAAATGTTTGGGTACTTTTGCGTAATAGAGTACACAAATGAAGTATACCCTAGATCCAAACATCAAGTTATATTTTGCAATAACATTGATTTCAAACACAATATATAAAAACTAATTTTCTCTAAATGCCTAAATATTTAGTTACATTAAATTATTATGCAATTTTAGAACTTAAATTGTATTTTTTTATTTACGTAAGAATTGTATAAGTTTTTCATTAAACGCACATTATTTAAGTATTTTTAAATATGTTATTTCTGTAAGGGATCATTTTTAATTATTGATTAAAGTTGAAAGAAAATATATATTATTTTAATGGAAAGCATCCTTTCCTCCATATTAAAAGTAGGTACTAAGTCAATTTCACAAATGGTAAGAAAATCATCGGATAACATAGCATAAATTGATTCACAATGGCACTGTGCCAACCTTTCAATGTGAAATATTTGCATTTCAGCAGATTTTCCTAAACAATTTACATTTATAAGAATTTTTTCTAGAGTATGTAATAAATCAACGAGTACATATTTCCGCTTTAGCTATAAAACTATTCAGCACTTTTAAGTTGATTTTAGTTGGTAACACTGATAAAACAAGTGTGATAGGCAAAGGGCTAAGTAAAACGTATCGTTGCTCCCCAGCAAAGACCTGAAGACCTGAATTTCTATATAATCATGTCATTACAGTCCATACTTCGGTGGAAACTTGGTAGTACAAAGTTCTTGGGCGCGGATACGTATTTTATTTTAATGCGCTCTGATAAATTGTAATTTAAAGTACCACCGATTAATTACTATACTGGAATTATGGATTTTGCCAATACACGATTTCGTAGTCCCATATTATGATTCATATGGCTAGTATTTCAGCCTTGAAATTATGTCTCTGACAGGGTGCCATTCCTTCTTATATGTCATATTGATATTCTAAATCATAACCAGTTCACTTTAGAATGAAAAAGTATAATCAAGGAATATAAGCATATATGTTAGAATACCAGATAATACTCACAGCTAAATAAAGATCACCTCTTTAACTGATACAAATTCTGAAACTCAGCTCCATGTCTGAGTCGAGGGAATTCACACACTTCTCTTTGGATAGAGAAGTATCCACCACCTTCCACTTTATTCCTAAGGAGTAATTGTCCAGCAAAATTAAAATTTTTATGTATTTTCCCTAAATCTATCTTGAAATTATGGGTTTACATAATCTAGGACCATAATCTAATCATAATCTTTAGACCAAGTGCTTAAAGTAGGAGCAAGTGAAATAAAACATTTTAAATAGAAGTTTTATGTTAGTCCATAATTAATCTATCTTTAGAAGTTTTCACACCCTTTAATGATATCCCGCCTACCGAAAAAAAGTTAAATATGAGTATTACCTACATACTTCTCTCCATAATTATACTTTGTGAGGATTATGTTTCTTTTTAAAAAGTTGCATATTTTTGTATATGTTTTCAATCTGATTACATATATTAATTTTGACACAAATGTAGCCTAAAGTGAGTATTTATCACATAAATACTGTACACAAATAATAATTCTTTGTGAAAATGTGTTTTAACTTTTTGGTTTTGAGTGAGGTTCCCACTCCTTTTACACCTAATCGGCCTTCTCACGGCTAATAACATTGCGCAGTCAAGTGTAGGTTCAGTGGTTATCCCGAGATGAGGGAATTAAGCTACGTCGAGTTGGCTAGTAGTAAAATATATGACCGCTAGTGATCTTGTCATTGCATGAAGGCCGGTTATAGGTAGTTGTTTAGAAGTCAACTTAAGCAGTTTATTTCCAGCTTATGAGTTAGAAAGTCCGTAAATTCACCTAGTAAAATAAGGTATATTATACGTTTCTAACAGATAATTCCAAGAAATATATAAAATGAAGGAAAAATCTCTGGAGTGGTAAATAAAACAGAGGATACCACAAAAGGTTTTAATGGAATAATAAGGCACTAAAGAATAAAAGCTAAGTAAAATTTATATTATACAATCGCAGGTTGCCTATCATATTCGTCCTACATAGAAACATCTATCTTTTAAAAATATTTACTGGTGTGATGACGAAAAAGCTCGATTGATGCATAATTTCAGACCTGTTACTTTATCCCTCTTTGGGTTAACATCATATTCAATATAGAATAACTATATAGTTTTCTAGGTATATTTTTCATTATTCGATATAGAAACTGTTATAATACAAAAATAAATTCATTATAATTTAATTTCAAAGCCAATCACTATTATATCAAATATGTTTTTCTAATAGACGAATATTTAAAATAATTTAATAAAACGAATATGTAATTACATTATTGCAAAACACATATTAACAGCACTTAATAAACCAGCCTAATTAAAAATCCGTTTGAGAACAGTTTAAGTTTACGACCTTCAAAAATAGAACATATTGAAAGTTAATTTGTACTACACCAAAAATAGTGTTAATTTCTGGTTACGTTTTCGCTAAAATTGACAATTCAATACTCTAAATGTTGTGGTCTGATGTATAATTGGAGTTAGCAATATTAGTGACAGTTTACAGGCTAGGCAATTTATTGGTTTGAAAATTGTTCAACACAGCTCAGCCGATCTTAACAAATTGTGGAGCGTCAAAGTGTTCTGTTCATTGTCACAAGCATGTTAAAATATCCTCATAGAACATTACTACTCTTAACTGATTCCAAATATTTATAAAATAAATCAAGTTCCTCTAACAATATGCTAATATTAGTATTATGGGTACAGCTTACAATATAAAAATAACCATAGTACTAAAAAGCCTAATAACTCATACCTCAAAAATCATTCCGTTCCAAAAATATGCTAACATATATTATACAATAATTTAAAGTATCTTGCACGTAGATGGCCCTGTAAGTTATTATATGTTTAACATTGAGAAATACATAACTAATAAGTAGAAGTTTTAATGTAATACACAAATGAAACGTTACTTTTACATAAATTGTCTGTCCAAATTAAATGGAAAGGGTAATATTTCAGTTGTTTTTACGGCTGAACTGATATGGGACATCTAATGAAAATAGGAAATTAAAAGAAAACAATATATTTAAACTGTGTTTTAGTGCTATGTAACAAATAGTGTTATTTTCATGCAAATTAAAAGACTTAGAAAAAGGGGTAATATAACAAATAAAATATTTCTATCAAGATAATATAACAACAGGCGTACTCTTTATAAAATTTTGTCGTGATACTGTAGTATATAACACGAAAATTATATATGTATATCTGTATAAAATCTAAAGACATTTATAAATTAGTTGAACATTAAGAGATTGTATATGAGCATTTTCTAACTGAGAGTTTTCAATATCAACAAAGGAATGCCTAACGGCAGGTGTAATGTATGCATTGAAATCTGATAAGGGTTCAACTGATTGAAAGAGTTCGATTGAATCCAGTCAATCTGAAGCTGAGAGTCTCGCCTTTGAACAGTTTTATGAGAAAGGTGTAAACAGTAAGTCAGATTGAACATGCTTTCCTGAGTATGTTTAACGCTCTTTAACTTGTCATGCTCTGTTAAACAATACAAGTCTACTTTATGTTCAGAACGCAATGTTCTTGGAAAAACATATTGTATAGCACCGTTACAGTCGTATAAATATATTTAATAAAAAACATATTAATGGTAATTTATGAAGATATATATTTCATTTTTAGTTTAAATTTATTTTTTTACTTTATATTTATTTCATTGAGTTCAAGACTATATCAGTCATTAGGTTAGTGTTAAGATAGCCTATAATTTTAGGGTCTTGTAAATTTTACTTATGCCTGCCTGTCTATCTGATATCTCCTAAAGTTAGTTAACTGAAGTTAAGGTACTAAACACAGAATTCATATTTTTCATGACAATTACTTTTATAGCACATAATAATGAACGTCACTTCATAAAATTTTGCTAAGCGTTGGTAAATATTTGTATGTTGATGTTACGTGTACACATGGTTGTAACGAGACAATGACAAAATAAATAAATGTTTAAATAAATTTAATAAATAATGACAGCTCCTTCAATGCTGCCTCCCTTTAATGTGGACGAACGGAAACTTACTCCAAATATAGTAAATATCACTGAGATAAGCAGGAGAGTAAAATATCGATAAGGCAATGTCATCATATTTATTAGTTTTTAAGACGATCTAAAAATAAAAACAGTTTGACAAATAGCTCTTAATATCGTGGTGAGATGTTCCGTTCAAGTTTATTTTAAATATAATCGTGAAAAGCATTTACATATTTATATTTTGTTACTAATTCTCCATTATTACTTAGTTGGATTGGTATTTGACTGTCATTCGAAATTTATTTTTTTTGCAAAATAAAAATCATTTCATGCTTCTTTCTCATAGTTTTTAATAAAGTGATTTATTGATCAAATAGCCTAAATGTGCCAACTAGGTTTATCAAATTAATTTACGTTTCATACCTTTTAGATAGTATAAAAATTATTATTACTTAAATAAATTAATAATAAATAAATACATAAACTAAAACACAACCTAAGATATAATAATTTTACTTTACTATTATGTTTCATCAATTTCAACACATTTTATAACATGGACTTGTTTACAAGATAAAGAGTAATAGGCTATTATTATTTGAATGTATTGTCTATATTAAACTCCCCATAGTATTATTTATTATATTTTGACTACAACGCTTATTTAAAATAAATGCTCTAAATCCAATATTCGATACTACTACCTATCAAACCTATTATTGTTCATATCGTTGTGTTAGATTCAGCTAAATCTTAAGGTATCAAAATTATATATATATATATATATATATATATATATATATATTTCTTATAATATATGTCTATTGTTCATATAATAGTACTATTGCACACACACAATATTATTGTAGTTTCAATATTTATTTCTTTCTAAATTTATAAACTTACATGGTTAACTTAAATGAATAGACTTTTCTGCTAGGTACATCCTATTGCATAAATAATTAAAGATACCCATAAATTATTCTTTAAACAAAATTTAAAAACCATAAAATATACATTTTTATTAACTATTTATAGTGCTAAGATTATTAAGAAAGTTCTATTATTTAAATGGTACGATACATATTTTCTGTAACTGTATTTTCTATGTGTTTTTCTCAGCAAATAAAATATTGGTAATGTTTTCTACGTGTACAGTACCCGTTTGTTACGTGTATACATTTTTATTTTGCGGAATACTACTATTAAACTTATTTTATACTACACAATGATATACTAGCACAGAATATATTTTCTATTCCTACAATATTTAATTAATATATAATATTTATTTATTATACTTGTTCCTTGTTTTATAAATACAAATCAAAATGTATGGGAATATAATATGTTACGTTATATGTTGAATGAAAGAATTATCAACGAACGGAGATCCTGAAAAGGCGTAAGTGTCTGATATCGTGTTTGCTCGCGGTGTAAAACGGTCGGTGGAGTTTAGTGCCCGGTTATACCGACCCCTGTAAATATCCCGTTACTGGGGCATTTCCCTTGCCACCCCTCGACACATTGTGTTCTGGAGACGTTGCGAGTTTTCTAATAATACAATATCGCATGACCTTAGTAAAATAAAAAGTATTTTTTAATGTTTGTTTTTCATTATCCTTATTACTGAGAGAATAAATACATTGTAAAATTTTATGGTAAATATCCATTTGTAGGTCTTAATTAATTCCCTTATTGTCATCACAGTGTTAAAATAGAAAATAATAAATATTTTGAGTTAAAATATGTTACCTTGATTGTTAATAGTACTGTTGTAGGGTTGATAAAATCATTGATAGTACCACTCCATAATTTCATAAAAATTGCCAATTGGCTGGAAATACCCTCAGACTTGCTTCACAACTACGCAGACTTTACAAAAACATGCATATAGCCTGGAACACTTCCTCTACTGTTAATACTGTTCACCACTAATGCAGGCCGTGGCCTCTCTGAAACTTCTCTAATTTCATTCGTTTAATGCAGACACATTAATTAATTAAGTAAAACTGATTTACCACAAGTGATAAGCGCGTGTTAATAGATCATTGGACCCAATAAAAATTTTAAAACACAACAAAATGACTTTTACCATTTATTGCAAAATATTCAATATTATTACTTACAAACATACCTTGGTTTACCACACAATAACTGACCTATAGATACAACTGGCAGGAATTTTGGGTAAAACAAGCCAATTATTTAAGGAATATAAAAATATTTATACTGGAATTGAGTGTTTAAGTCACCTGTGTAAAAAAATTGTTCATCGTCCATTATTTTATCATACTATTCTATGTAAAAGAAACTGTTTAACCAGTTACTTTATAATCGGTAAATTCTTTTATAGCTCTCCTGAAACTATCATTATACAAACCGTCTACGTAAAACAAAATAACATTTCACTGAATACACGCCCTTGAAGAATCTAATATTATATAGTCAAAAATTAGAGATAACCTTTAACTTTAACTTTAAATCATCACCTTATTTTAACAATCCTTGATGGATATTATGGATGTAAGACTCTTGGTTGTTAACATAATATGTAATGGTGTTAAAATGACTTATACGGACTCTTAGAAAAGAAATTATTCTCTACTTACAGTCCTACAATTAATATAAGCGTAACCTGAACAATTTATTGTTATGTAATATATGCAACAATAGGACTAAATATCTCAATCTCAAACTTCTGTGAAAAAAGTCTTGGCTAATCACATACCGCATAAGTCTGCACGCTAAAATATATTTGAAACATACCAGGAATCTAGATTGTTAAAAACAACTTGTCCTTGTTGAAGGTTTACATAACATCACGAACGTATGTTTACTTGCTATTTTATCAAATACATACATTTCATTTCTACAGTTCACATAGTACCTTATCTTGTACACTCTAATAAATATAAATTTTCCTAATAAACAGCTTACGTCACAAATTCAACAATAATTTATTTCTGTTAGAAGATCTTTTATGTATATTTTAATATAACATCAGTCTACTGCAATTTCTCCTATCACTTATAGAAAAAAATTTTTAACTATCAATATTTTGCTATCTCAAATGGTACTAGAAATAATTTAAATTCCATTAGATATGATCTATTGCTAAGTTTCTAACTGTTGATAGGTATGCTGGCACAAGTTCAAACGTGGTACAAACGATTAACTATTTAATTATTATTAACTAACCTTCACTAAGTCCTTTAGCCAGTTTTTTACGACAGTTATTTCAATCATGGTGGTCATTTAAATGTTGTTAAAATTCAAAACTCAGTTATTAACCCATATAATATTACTAATGTTAACTAGATTGCATATAACACTTCTTAAAAGTTTTATTATTTTTTTCATCCCGAAAGGAATTCAAGATATTGAGCCCATGTAAATAAACTAATAGCGCTTCAATTTTCATAACATTTGCTTACTTTATCAGACAGCTGGAAGGCCTATATTAAACAGTATTACCTTTAAAACTTTTTTTTATTCATAGTCGATTTTATTAAAGTTTGCTATAAAATATACCGGAGAGGGTATACATGATTTATTACAAGATATTAGTATTTCCACTGACTCTATTTTTAAGCCCAAACAGTAATTGAAAAAAAATATTAATTTTGTGTTTGATTTTAAAATTGAAATATAAGTAAAATACTGTACGTATAATTTGTAGGAAAATGTAGTAGTTTACTCAAATTATTTTACTCAAATAATAAAAACTGTATAACTGCACCGGGATTAGATTTAGATAGTTTTATGAAAAGTTTTTTTACAATAGTTGACTTATCACACTTAAGTATTAAAATTTGTTAGAGATGTAGCCTTGAAAAATGTTTTATAAATATGTATAACACAATATAAATAAACCCCTGAGCCCTTTTCTTAAACTTAAATTTTTCTTACAATGTACATTTAGAAATCTGTGATATCATCTTCAGGTACTAACTAAGGTTATGTTATGAAAATAAATAATTGAAACCAATTTGTCATGTGTTTCTTTTCACTACCTTAGTGGCTAAATTTGTTGAATTTAATTTTATGTGTGATCAATGTATATTGTTTAAAAGTCTATTGAATAATACATTTTTTGTTAGAAAATCTTTGCCATTTAATATATATTATGATTAGTTTTGGCACTTTTGTAAATGTTCTAAAGTAGATAATAAGCGACTTTTTTGCTTGTGTGTAAAATTTCAAGATTGTTTTCGATGTTAGTGTATGTATGGCCGGTGTTATTTATGGTCTACATATTTTGAATTTGATGATGTTTTCAATGCTTTTTTATGTGTTCATTAAATCTAATTTTGAAGGATCGGCCGGTTTGTCAAATATAGTGGGATTGACAATCGTTGCAATTTAATTTGTATACTCCACTATTGTTTAATTTTGAATTTTGATTTTGGTTTGATGAATTGCCTTTGTTTTTGATTAGAAGTCCAAGGTTGTTCGAGGTTTTGAATGCCAATTGATATTCTTGTTTATAAAATTATTTGTTAATTTTGTGACAATGTTTACCAATGTAGTCTGATTGAATGTATTTGATATCTCTTTCTTCTTTCTTCTTATTTTCTTTCTTTGTGTAGTTCTTCGATAATACATCAATCATGCTTGGTTTATATCCATTATTTTGGGCTATGTATTTAATAATTTTTAATTCCTTTTAAAAATCTTCAGTTTTAATGGGAATTTTGTGTAATCTGTCGATCATTGATTTAAATGCAGCCATTTTTTGGTGATGTGGGTGATTCTATGAGGAAGGAATAACTAAATCTGTGTATGTCGGTTTTCTGTAAATTTAGAAATTGTGCTTTCTGTTGATCTTGGTTATAGTCAAATTAAGGTAGTTTATAATATTGTTTATTCAATTTCATTGGTAAAATTTAAATTATGATGGATTTGGTTTAAGTAGTTTTTGATCATGTCTATTTGTCTTTCATTTCCTTTGAATAGACATATTATATCATCAACATATATGTAATAATAAATTATTTGTGTTAGATGTTTGTTTTTATCGCTTAGTATGAATTTGTCCGGATTAGTGGTTAGCCAATAATCCGGATAGTGGTGAGGTAATCCTTGATGTTGTATGTAGTAATTGATGTTAAATGTAAAGTAATTTTGTCTTAGAGTTACATTTGTGAGTACTTAATAGTAGTTATATTTTTAAGTAACAAACGAGAAGTTATCAACGATAGTGATTGTATGGCTATATGGGTTGTATAATAGTAACTTGATGCTAACAAGGTCTTATCTCGTTAAAGTGGATTGCTCAGCCTACGCCTTCACCACTCTCTTCATGCTTATAGCCGTGTGAAACTATCCAGCTTTTGTGTAATAAGTTATAGAGGATAGGTAATGCAATTTAATTTATTTTAAAGTTACTTGAATGATTTTCTACTACAGGAAAACTCTAGTGGTATTTCCGACAATACGATCTCTTAATTCCTACCACTTAAATAAATGTTCCCAACGTCTACGATTGTAACGTTCAAGATTTATTATAATTACCACTAGAAATTAAATAGATTGAAAGTTTATATTTTTAAACAATAAAACTTACTGTAGTTTAAATATAATACATTTAATGTAATTTAATTTGTTTATAAAATTCATTATTTAATTATTCTTTCATTTATTATTTATTTTACATGATACACATAAGATTATAAAATCTATAGCCTTAATTATTTTAATATAAGCTCTTTAAAATATAAGTGAAATAATTCTATAATTTGAAGTCTCGCAATTAACACCTGAATTCCTGACTCGATTATTATGTAACTCGTGAATTTAGTTATATTGTACTAATTTTCAACAAATACGTGCAAGAATAATCGGACATATGTAAATTCAAGTCCCTGCATTTACATATATCTGATTTAGCCATTGCTATACATATACGTTAAATTGTAGTATGTAACAATTATAATATCTAAAATTACTTTGCACTCTATCAGCTTAATTATAAAGAATATTAGTCGTCAAGCGTGTTAAACAAAGAATGTACATTTTATTATTTTGTTGTTATATCTTGTTCATATTAAAATTACGCCATACATAAATATACCTTATCGCTCACTAACCAAAAAACCGGTATGTATATATTTTTTTTATTTTATTACGCGACATGTCCTTTGACACTTTGTAGACTGTGAAATTCCAGCTACTTAAAAACATTATAGGTTATTAGAATACACAAAATCGAAGCTGTTTTTAATTCTGTCACCTAAACGACCTATTGATATCTAGGGCACAGCTGTTCTAAAAATATTTGTTCTATTTAGAATGCTTTAGACATAATGTTATTTATATTTTTTAATATAAAAAACGGCAACTCCTTTAGGAATTTATGTGCTCACAATCCAGAGTTAGTGTTTTTAGTCTGCTATATATTATACTACGTCTAACTGTCATTAAAAGGGCGACCAATTCTGCAGACTAACAAAGTTATATACCTTATTATAAAGAGAATTCATATTAAGCGAAATACTTTATAATGAAATAGTTGAATGCGTACGGGAGATCTACTCAACATCTTTACACATAACTGCAAAATGTTGTACGTCAAAGTATTGTACCTGAGACGGAAGAAAGACCAACTCATTACCGTTCCATTGTTGACATCTACAATTCAATAAAACTTTACTATATAATTAAATTATTAATTTAATAAAAGATTTTACTATTTTTTAATTCAGTATTGGCTTTAAATGACCATTTCATAGAATTAATCTAGCGTTAAAAGATAATTTAAAAAATGCTTTGATATAGCCAGGACTTTATATGTTATATTGTTTGAAAATACAACTATTTGTTTAACGGAGATATTAGATTGATTGAAAATCATTTACCTTCTAGGTTTTAAAATTTCCCATTGTTACTCATCTTCATTTTATTGGAGCCTGTAGCTTTCGAGCCGGTATTATTTCTAATAGCCTCTTTAGTTCATCTATTAATGTGATGTTTTCTGCCTACAGTTTAATTGCTTTTTAATATAAATTTTTTAATTTTGGTAAATATGAGGTTAAAAATTTCTCATAGCCGATCAAACAATCTATCCTCTTGAGTAATCCAGTTTCTATGAGTTTACATCTTTTGGTTTGTGCTCAATGGTTACAAATACATCATTTTTGTTTTATGAATATACCATTAAAACACACCAAACCTAATGATATAAGTTATTTAAACAATCGTCAGCATCAAATTTTGATGAACACCTAAGATGGATTTGAGAGGACTACAAAAAATATGTGGAATTTAACAAGACCTTTTAATCTAGTAGTCCACAGCGCCTAGAAGTTCTCGGCCTACGGAAATAAAAACTATCTGTCAGAATACAGTGCTTAGGAAGTAAATGTCTGAGTGATTCCCCTTGTATAGGAGCTTCCAGGCCAAATTAAATCCCTGACAAGGAAAGTCCCTTACTCTAAAGCTAGATACTCTTTACTAGTAAAGAAAATAGGTAACAGCTACTGTGGTAAACTAGTTTAACTCTTTGGAGCTTTAATATGTTTTGGCCATAGTGTGTTTTTTCTGTATTTTATTTGGATTTAGAGTTGGTGACCGAGCAGAGAGAGATATATTGTACAACAATGTTACATATCTTGAAATATGGAAAAAGGATACTAACCCACGTTTTTCAAAAATGCTTCCGTTGCTTATTGTACGTCATAGGAGAAATTAAAAACTGTGCAACACGATAATTGTCAGTGCCTAACAGTAAATAATATTTATACTTAAATGATTTAAATTGGACTACTATTATAAATTATCCGCGATTTAGCACTTAAAATAAAAAGAAAATCTATAGAACCATACAATATTAAGAATCGTTAAAATACATTAGGAGGTCATTGATACCGCCTTTTATAATCAGTTGCATAAATTTAAATAAAGTTGATTACTAATTTCGGACGGGGTTGGGGTTTGATTTTATAGTACAGGCCAGGACAGGATGGGAACTGCTTATAAATGGAGTAATACAGATAAATACACTTTATTATTAATTGCCAAGGGAAAACTATATTATACGTCAGTAGATATTTAACATTATTTTGGTTTAAATCAGGTACTTATGTTGAATCAAATTTAAAATTACTTACAAGGAGAAAATATTTAATGATAGCTCAGGAGTGACTGAGTGCTGCTTTTTTGAAAGTATATGGACACGTTATTCAAACTAATTATTCTTTACATGGGACATATAAATGATAGACGTAGAGAGTTTTTACTGCTTTTAAAAAAGTACGCATACATATAATAAACTTCTTTACTAATTTTATGGTAAAATGATATGCTAGGAGCTATTTGGTGGCATTGTTGTTTGAACGAATATGGATGGATTTTATTAACTTGACTTATTATATGTAAGAGGAAACGTTTAACAAAATAAATAAGGATATAATTAAAACTAGTTAATCTATACATACACTTCACTAAACGTGATTAATACTTTTCTACGCCGCCTCTACAACATAATAAAGTGTTAAAAACTAGTATTTAACAGGTTTTCGCATTTTTAATAAGGTCTTACTCAACGATACATAGTTAAGAGGTAAGTGATGCTACAGTGTTCAGTATCTCATAAAATTAAAATTATTATTGAATTGAAAGTAGGTCTAAAACACTATTGATAATACATCATATAGTTTGTATTTTAACGAAGGACATAATGATTCCTACGTTTCTATATACACATATATGAGCGAAACGTAATTAAAATCTATTTTTCTGCGCGGTCATTAATTTCATCAGAATTTCAGTAAGAAATTATCTAGAAACAAACAATTCTTTCATAGATTCTTTTAACATAACTAAAATATTATTATCGAAAGAAATATATCTCTTAACTAATGTTAAAACAATATCTCAGGGTTCAAAAAAAACGTATAACTTAAGCCCCATGTATGAAAAAATTTATCACACTTGGTGTGAAAGAGGCCATGCACAGAAAGGCCATGCTTATATGGGACAATGCGAACTTGTAATGAGGTACTTGGGCAATATGAGACTGAAGGTGGTTCAGCATGTAATATCTCCCCACTTGTGTGGTCGTCAGGTGTCATGTCTATTATACAGTATTCAGTAACACATCTTTAGTAAGGCACCTATGGTAGTAGTTTATTTTCAATAATAATTAAAACAGTTCGTTTAAATGCACTTTCAAAATTGATTTAATAGGAACAAAACATATCATTATACATTTTTAAATAATGTTTAGAAATCCTATTGCAAAATAAGTTTTGAAATAATATGTCTTATAAAAAACTCTTTAAAGAACTATTTCGAATACAATAAATATTTCATTACTTTAAAAATCTATTGTAATTGTTACACAATTGACATAAAAGAACAATCCTTTTTACTCTTTACAACCATAACTACTTACTGAAGAAATGTCATAAACAATATTTTATATTCTTAAGATCCGGTTTTTCATCGCTTTAAAAAATGTTAGATACATGTTTAGTACTAGACGTAGGTGTAAGGCCAATTTACTAATGAGAGGTACAGTTATGTCCGTATGGAAATCAGTATTTAAATTTTCAAATGATTAATCCAAAATGGACAACAGGAAGTTATACGTACTTAAAAAATGTAACAATAACAGATTATATGTCTTTTATTATTAAAAAAATAAAGCTGGAGTTTCGATTAGACTGTAAGGGTCATCTAGGCAGTGTCAAGTAGCATACTGAAGGTTTTAAGAAGGAAAAATCAATTATTATTTTCGTAAATTCTAAGTAATATATATGTATATATATATATATTTTGTTTGCGTGCGTGCGTGCGTGCGCGCGTGTGTGTGTGTATAATGTTAGGTTAAAATAAAAATAGTCTTAAACCATGTTTTATATAAAAGTCCTAAATATGTAATCTAATATCCTCCATAAATTGAGAAATTTAGAGAACAATCCATCCATACAACCCCTTACGCTACTACTTGGTAACTATATAAAGCCAATAGAAAGTTTAGCTTACAATTTTAGTTTGCTAAAACCTTAGTAGTACTATTAAATAATATAAAATAACGTTGAATTATAACTTATGCCGTTTATTATTATTGTTAACTTACAATAATATAATATATAACATTATTATAAATTGACGATTATATATATATATATATATATATATATATATATATATATATATATATATTTAATACATATAAAGAATTATTAGTGAATTAATATGAATATATTTATTAGCTGATATTTGCATTTCCATAGAATAAAGCCGTTGTTGAGCTGCCACTCACAATATATCTATCGAAATATCTCCATATTTGTCTTACCAAAAAGCATACTTGACAATGTCGTATCATCAAAGAAATGATTAATGTTACTTATATAAGGTTTCTTGTATAAGAACGTGAAATGTTTATATATTAAATATATTATGGTTTCTATCTCAGACAGTTGGACAAATGGCGGAACCGGGATGGGTCACGTGGGAGTCACGTACTATTTGTGTCCGGAAACATTAGAAGTCATGACGTAGCGTTGCCAGATGTTTGCCTTTCTTGATTTCTTGTTTCTTTAAGTCATTTTGTGGGATTTCATTACTACTTCAAAAACCTCTTTATATCCACGTGTGTAATTAAACTATTTCTAAAACTCATAATATTTTAATAGTACAACAGTCTTTTTATATTACTGTCCTAAAATATTTGGATTACAAATAAGTATTATCATTATTGAAAAACTCACAAGTTTCACCATTAATAATATTGTTAGATATATAAAATAATACAAAATATTTCCGACTAAAGTGCGTTAATATTCATTCTAAATTTTAATGTACCCGTTTATTACATAGAAAGGGTAATTGAATTGTGCTTAAAAATTAAGATATCTATCGCTATTAAACTCGTAATTTTATTACTATCTACTATGGTACTGTTGTTACCGTACGCACAGCTGGCTGTATCATGGCATTGTAAGGGGACGGTAAGTTTGACAATGTAATGGGGATAATAAACTTGCAGCTGTTGCACTTGAATGGACGAGTTGGGTTCAATCAACTGTGACCTGCTAGATAACTCTATTCACTATATAAAGTCCTCAATTAAAATGAATCTCCTTTGGCGTGTACAATAAGCATGGACAATTGTAAACTATTAGTATTATCGTTACTTGGTTTTTAATAAACTGCATTGAACGGGAAATCAAGTATTTTGTATTGTTGTGACATAAAAATCAATGTAATTATTATAATAAAGTCATGCATATATCAGTATTGAAGGTTTCTTTAATGGAGGTTTTCTTAAAGACTGTAGCATTTGCCTGAAAATTAAAATTTTCAAAGAAAAATAGTCAAACTCATTGGAAAATATGATGAAATTGAGAACCGTTTTTTGGCAATAAAATTCCTACATTAGGAACGACATAAATGGTACTAATCATATTAATATTTAACATAAACATTTTTTCATGTTTGGCAAAGAGAAAAACAAGATTTGGAAAAAAATTACGAACGCGGTGTAAATTTAAAAGAGTATAAATAGATAGTTTTCAACTTATTTTTTTGATTGTGGGAAAAAACAAAACTTATCATTGGTGTCGGAAATATAATTTACTCACACAAGAAGTGGCCTTACAGATTCAAGCCTGCGTAATTGCGTGCGAAGGCGTAGGTAACCGATAGTAACTTCATAATTAAATAAGGATTCATAGGCATGCTTCATCCGTACATAGTCTCAGAGACCAGTTCATAGACTGGCTGTGGATTAGACTTCAAATCCTATATTCAAGAAATTATTTTGCTCAATTTTTCTTAGAGTTTAAATTCTAGTGTTATGGTAGGCACCTTATTTTATATCATATAATCATTAATCATGAATCAATTAAATCATTAAATTTGTATATATATATATATATATATATATATATATATATATATATTCTCTTATACCAGTTTCAAAAGAAACAAAATGAAATAAAACAAACAAACAAAAGAAGAAACACCTGATCATAAACATTCTAAATGTAAATACAATTTTGACATGTTTGACAAGTTTTTATTAGTTGTTAATTTAAAATTAATGTAACATAATAAATATAAAATAATTTTGAATTTACGTAAATTTGTATATCAGAATCCAAGGATTTAATTGGAAAACGATAATTTAGCGAATGTTAAGTCTATATGGTTGCTACTATTTTAATATAAGTTGGTGTGCCAATTCATTATTCCTTAAATTTAAATCATTTCGAGAGTTATTTTCATGACGTGTAATTTTGCTTATAGCTTTGAGTTTATAACAATCCTCGAAGCTTTTTTTATGGTGAATAGCGTGTAAGGCTACTGGTTGTTTTCCTTTTTTGTTATTGTTAGAAAAACGGCGACCGGTCATTCTTATCCGCAAAGAATTTGAGGTTTGCCCAATGTAGTACTTGAGGTTAGCTGTTAAATTGAATTTTTGGAGGTACAGACGAATTTATCAGCTATTGAATAAGTTTTGTTAGTGACGCTACTTTGGAATTGTTTGGTCTTATTGATAATTTTCCAAATACCACAACGTGGTTTCCTACATGGTTCACAGCCAAAATTTAAATTTTAAGAATTTATTCTTTCCTACAGGAATTTTGGAATTTACAAGCATATTCTTCAAATCTGTTGGTCTCTTAAATACTATTATAGGTGGCCTGGAATTCCATAGCTAATTTTCACAGCTCTATTGAATTTGTGCAACCAAGGATAAAATTTTGTTACAAACTTAGGATTATTTTGGAAGTGATTTGGAATATTTGTAATCTTTTTAGGTTGTCTGAGCTGCCGGTTCAAAAGTTTTTTTAGTTAATAACACAAAATTACATGTGAAGTATCCATCTAAGAAACTCTTCTTGTCCTCTAAGACCCTCGATCTGTTACAACTAAAGACTAAATTAAGAATTATTCCATAGTTTAAAGATATCTACATCCTAAAACAGCCTACAATAAGGGATCTCATATAAAATTTTTAAATATTATTAGGCGGCAGAAAATAATTTGACTTTTTTTTACTATCAATATTATCAATATCATTATTACAATATTATTTATTATCAAATATTTTAGAAACTTCTAATTTCTACAATATTTGTCTACCAATATAATCATTTTGACATGCTGCTATTACATTTTTAAACATGTAATGTATAAGTACAACAAATTAATGGAATGGTATTGTGTTACATATATTCTAAATTATAATATTACACATACAGCCTAATGGAATAAACTGTAGATATGTATTTGTAGCTCAGCACAGGTTGTCAGCTATTATTACGAGAAAGGTTTGAATGGCCATGAAAAACATGTAGTAGTGGCAGAAAACAGATCACGCGATCTCTTCCGAATCAGTTACAGCTAATGCACTCAAATTATTTCCAAGCTTAATATTGCGTGCAAACTGTCCCTGATGAGGATTAATCCACATAATCTGAGCCTAATAACAGTCCATACGTTCATCTATGACGTGAATCAATGTATAAAAATGTCCGGTAAATTTGCTTAGAGGTGGTTTGTGAAAAGCTATACTCGTATGCCGACTATTAGGAAACAGACTTAGATTATGGTTAAAAAGCCATTTTTATCTTTACTTGATGATTTAAATACTAGATTTATACTGGCTGAGCGTTGTTCTATGTGATTTGGCTAACCAATATCAAACTTATTTAATAAAAAATAAATAAATATTCAAAATGAACTAATCAATATCTTAAATTTTTTCTTAGTTATATTGCATCACATATAGCCTAAGCATATTCAGCAAAACCTATATGACACGTGAAGGTACTTTCACTTTGATTTATTTGTGAAATTAGTAGTTGCACACCGTCATTAGTTCTGTTGCTCAAGACAATCTCAAAATTAATAAAAATGTTGGGTAATATAACTTATATGAACAATTATAGCATCTGCAAGGCAAGGCTCATTAATCAATGAGTAAGTATGGATTAGATGTTGTGGTCTTTGAGTTGTGGAACACTCAGTCCTATAAGCCACAAATTGCCTGAAGGAATGACGGTTGCGATATAATGAGAATGAACTATAAGTTTCTGTAGGTGAAAAGAAACATCACAATTGCAGGTCACGAAATATTGCCATCTCTCCCACGCACTGAGCTGGGTGATTTAAACAGGGATACTTCGGTGATTGTAGGTTCTATCTCCCATTTTAACAGTATGCATCGCAGCCATAAACCAATTGTCTTTGTAAGCGCACACAACCTGGTTTTATTAAGACCTATATAGAAGTTTCTCCTAAGGCAGATATTAATCGTAAGCAACGATAGCTCTGGTGAATGTCGAAATGGGAATATATAGAATGCGTTCTAAATATGAACCATTAAGATTTCTTCAGACCATATTAGTCTTAGTTTACCACAATTAAATACAATCATTAGACACGCTATAGAGAATCAAAGCATTGTCATCCATGTATAAACGGATCGGTTTTTTGATGAATCAGTCCACTATCTAATTGTCGGACAGATAATCTGAAAATCAATGTCAAGTGTTTTATCTCATAAACTTCAAAGAGTTACATCGGGGTGTTTCACTTGATTGTTGAAATGTCTATAGGCGTACGAAAACGGACAAATTTTAATAGGACAAATCGTGATAATATAAAGTGGGGATTGTAAAGTGGGGATTGGTTTTTATAGATCGTACTTGATCGCTGTTCCGTGAATATAAGCTCTAGAAACTCAATGGTGAGTATGTCTCAAGTTTTGAAATGTAAAAATTGGTATTGGAAAACAGATTTTTAAATCTAAAATTTGCTGCAACAGCTCTAAAAATTCTTTTAGAATCAACAATAGCCATCTGATTACGCATATTATCTTGATATTAAAATGTTATTTCACCAAGGAAGTCATCAATAATCACAAATTACAGAGACATGGGAAATATAAGAGGTTGTACACACACAAATAAGTAAATAGATTCACCCTTTACTAAGAGGGGTCAACAGAGGATTTAGTATCACTTGATAGAAAGAGGAGAGTGCAGATAAGAACGCGATTAAGAGAATAGTTTATTACATAGCTGGTTGTAAGGTCGCTTTAGGTGAACCTTACAAGGGTTTGGGAAAGCGCCAAAACACTTTGGGAAACACCTTGTTCTACAATGACTTACCCCTGGATTAGTTCCCATAAATACTCCCTCCATTACTTACTACTAATAACGATTGCAGTGACTTTGAATTAATTAAATTGATGAATAATATTGATTATTCGTAATAGTACACAGCTAACGTTGCCTAATGTAATACTTATATTTTCTACCACATCATCTATGCAATTGAAACTTAGAAATAGTTAAACAAAATTACATCCAAAAAAGGTACGGAAGAAATGATCTTACTCTTTAATCTTAAGGCTTTACAAAACGATAAGATCGCAAGTGAACATCGTATGACTGGACCGAATCGTCACAATTTGACTGTCAAAAGTAGAATAAAACTCAATAAGAGTTTTTAAATGGGGTTATGCTGTGTTAAGTTCATTGTGTGGTTTAGCTTAGTGACATCGCTATATAACATTTTCAGCCACAAGCGCCTATGTTTCTCTCAGTAAGGATAAATATAATTATCATTAAGATTTATGTTGGGCCGAGTGTGTTAATTACTTTGGATAGTAACTAGGCTATAAATGCATTTTAAGTTTAATAAATTACATCCCGCATAGTTATAGAGAAAACTCATTAAAAAGCTTCCTTAAGGAGGCAACACCGAATAAAAAATATATATATATAATAATTCCACTATAGTAAAATGCAAAAATTTTTTAAACGAGAGTAAGAATATAAAACGGAAATATATGCATATTTTTATTTAATTTTGAATGATTTTTTTATTTGGTATCAAGTTTATTTCCAACTTCCATGACACAGGAATAGAAAATAATATGAAGCGGTGATCGTATAAAGGGGAATACATTTATCTAGCAGCGCACAGCTGATTGACCCGACTAGTCCATTCATGTGCAGCAGCTGTAAGTTTATTATCCTCATTACATTGTTATATTTATCGTCCCTCGACAATGCGTGAAACAACCAGCTGTGCATGCGATAGTAGGCAGTACGTACAAATACAACATCATATAAACTAACCCTCAGTCCATTAAAACTATTGTGGAAAAATCTAAGGTAGCCAAGAATAAAATTTCAAAGTTCTTAAATTCCTACCGTTTTTCCCCGACTGCTCATACTCGGCCACGTATTGTTAAGTTCAATATATATTTTTAGTTTATATGAAATGAAATAAAAACCAATTTGATTTTTTATCAGCTTCAATGCATTACATGTCTATAACACAATAATTACCTGCTACAATTGTTTCTCTGGAACAAAAATTGGCTAATATTGAACTGTAATGATAATACACAGATTTGATGATTAATTATCGTGATGTAAAGGAAGTCAACCTCACCACATCACATTTTAGCATCCAGAGAAATAATATTGTGTATTTAGAATAAGGAAATAATTCTATAAGGCTTTCTAATGCAATCCTATTCTCTAATTTTTATGTTTAAAGAAGAATAACTATTTCTTATTATATTTAAGTATTGAATTGGATAAGTAAAATTTTAGTTTTCTTTTGAACTTTGGAAGAATATCACATTCATTTCACAACAAATATAAAGTAACATTTTCAGGATTATTTGTTGTAATTCAGGATATTATTACGATTCCTATTCATCAGTAGTAAATAAATTTTTAATACACAACGGAAAATTAAAAAAGTTACTTTGGAAAAAACTGAGAACCGAATAAACTTGGTTATTTGTGAAGTGTGGATGAGTTTTACTTTTTGAATTTGACGTGGAATTTGGACCTCAATTGGTCCAGCAATTTTAATTACGTTAAATGTTTTGTTACTTTCAAAATTTTATTTAAATTCATAGAAGATCATATGGAAATGCGAGCAATATTAATTGATTTGAATCTACGTATTTGTTTCAAGCACATCTGTTTCCATCAGCCTACATATAGAATACATTTTTTTACAGAAATGGCTATTTACTTGGTTACATAATTTCCAGGTGATGGCTTAAACGTATTTTATTCGTAATTAAATTTATAAACCATTTTTCAAGCATCGAAGCTTGTACATTTTTAATATTTTGTAATGTAGAAATTATTGTGTTGATTAATTTGCTGCATAAGACCTTATTGCAATTTTGTATATTCTCTATTTCTATACACTTTAATTTCATCACTTACGCCTTGATTTCTGTCCCGCCTAAAATACAACAATTTGGAGAATTATTCAATTGAAAAAGATTTAATTCACTTGTTAGTAATTTAGTTTCATAAACTATCCAAGCTGTTGGAAATTTTTACATGTAGTGAAATTTTTATAATAACGAAAACGCACAACTACATTAAAGCTTGACCGATTTTTTGTGGCACCAACAAACTATTACGGCTCAGTCCTAATACCTTTAAAATTGTTTATGTTTTATTAATAAATATGTAAATACATATATAAAAATGAAAAATTAAGACAATTTAGATATTTTTTTAACCAGTAGTATCTTATGAATAAAATTTTAAATATTACTATGTAAGATAAATAATTTTAATATACGACTTATATGTAACATCTTAAATCTGAAAAAACACATAATTTTATAGATTTAATCCATGCTTCATTCCTTGCGAGTAGTTAAGGATTAATTAACATGATTGCTGTTGCATCGGAATTCAAAACACGATGTAATTTCTCCTCGACGAAAATTAACTTTTCAAGCAAACTCGGTGGCATAGATACTACGTCTAATAACAAAATGTTTTAATAATATTTTAAGGGGCGCGGGAAGGCCATTGTTTTATTTTTACAAATTCACTTTATTTTTTTTATTGTTCCTTGGAATGTCTTCTTTAAGAAAATATAATGTTCAATGTCGTGGGATGATTATTTAGCTTACTATAAATATTTTTGTAAGCCATGTCACGTCAGATTTTTTACCCTTTGCGCGTGTGCGGGCGCTTATGAACTAAGCTTACATTCATATAGTATACCTTGCAAGTAACTTTCAGTGTGTGTCATGTTATTTTGGTACACTAAAGGCAAAATAAAAGAGTGTTTCTGCAATCAGCTGACAGTAAACCAACAAAGTGAAGTGTATTGGTTTTCTGTTTTGTTATAGTTTCAATCTTTGTTTACAAATATTGTTTTCTCAACAGTTTTTATACTGAGATCCGAGGTAGTTATTTTATTTTGCAGTGGAGTGTTGTGATAGTTTGTGTGAAGTGAAAATGCCGAGAAGAGTGTCGTTTAAAACAAAGCCTAAACTCAAATACAGAGGGAATCAGTTTACAAGTGCTGAACATAACCCTAAACCAAGGTCAATTGATAAATCTGCCACCAAATCCCCAAGTTCTTCATCCAAGAACTTATCAAGGCCTATTAGTGAGTCTGTAAAGTATGAGTGCAAGGGAAAAGGTAATTTTATTTTTGACTTAGATTTACTAAGTGATGCAATCAAAAGTTTCACAAAATGCAAGTTTTGCGATGGCGTAAATTGCATCGAGCGTATCACAGACAAAAATAGACATGGGTTAGCTTCTAATGTCGAACTTGAATGTGGCCTTTGTTTTCATACCACTAGTTTCTACAGTTCTGAAATAAATAATGGAAAGTACAATACAAACCTTATGTTAGTATTCGCACTGAGGTGGATTGGACGTGGGCTAGCTGCAGGCGATATATTCTGTGCACTTATGAATCTGCCCCCACCGCCACAAAAGTTTCAGACCTACACTAAACTGCTCAAAACTACTGTTGAAGCAATTGCTAAGGAAAGTATGGAGGTTGCTACAAGGGGAGGCAGTCAATGAAAATAAAGAAGGTAATAAAACCGACTTGGCTGTATGTTTAGATGGGTCATGGCAGCGAAGGGGCCACTTATCTCTGAACGGATTCGTAAGTGTTACTTCTTTTGACACTGGGAAGATTCTGGATGTTTCTGTGATGTCTAAATACTGTCAGACATGTACAACAGCTAAGGACAAAGACAAAATCCCTGTACACATTTGCACCAAAAAATTATTCTGGAACCAGCGGAGGGATGGAAGTGGCTGGAGCGCTCGAAGTGTTTCAAAATTCCACTAACCGAGGCGTTCGGTATGCAACCTACCCTAGGAGATGGAGACAGCAATGGTTTCAAGAAGGTAACAGATAGTAAACCTTATGGAGATGATGTGGTTGTACAGAAACTAGAGTGCGTCAACCATGTTAAAAAAGAATGGGTTCTCGGCTTCGAGCATTGAAAAAGAAATGTGGTAAGACAAAGTTAGCGGATGGTAAAAGCTTGGGTGGAAGGAACCGATTAACCGATAAAGAAATTTACAAAATGCAAGAATACTATGGTTTAGCTATCAAAAGGGATGGGTCAGATCTGGAACAAATGAAAAAAATGTATGGGCGACATTTTGTCATAAAATCTCTACAGACGATCAACCACAACATAATCTGTGTCCTGTCGGAGATGAGTCTTGGTGCGGGTATAACAAAGCTCAAGCTAATAATACCACATACACTCATAAAAATCAATTACCTTATGATGTCAAGGTTACCATAAAGAGTATTTTCAAAGATTTGGCTGACCCTGAACTTCTAAAAAAGTGCCTTCATAAAAAAACTGAAAATCCGAATGAAAGTTTCAATAATGTTGTGTGGTCGAAAATTCCTAAAAATGTTTTTGTAAAGCTTAACACTTTTCAACTTGGAGTTTATGATGCTGTTTTAAACTTTAATGATGGATACTGCAGCAAGTTAAATATTTACAAACGCCTGGGCTTGAACTTGAGTGAGAAATCAGCTTGCGCACTTCGCGATTTGGATATTACGCGGAAGAAAAAAGCGGACAAAGCGGCTGAAAAAATGACAAAGGAAGCTAGAATTAACAGAAGAAAAATAAAAATTGAGTTGGAAGAGGAAGAAGAGAAAGCAGATGATCCAGCCTATGGTGTAGGGATGTTTTGAGCTTATTGGTGAGTTTTGACTTTAATGCTCATTCTCCGTAACTTTAATATTTTAATACTTAGGTACATTTTTCTCAAAAACTATTGGAGGTAGAGAGTTGAAATTTTTTATGCTTTTGAAGATGGCTATATGAAACAAATACATGCTAAATCAAGGTCTTAACATTACATTAACCCTTTATAAAAAAATTAAGTAATGTGAAAATTAAAACTTTTAAAATCATATTTTTCAAAAATTCAAAAACTATAGTCAACTTTTGTTAAGAAATATTAAAACAGCATGTGTTTACTCAATATAGTGTATATAATACAGTGTAAAAATTTCATGTACGTAGTCCAATTAGTTCTTGAGAAAAATGTACCTGAAAATTGGTAATTTAACATTGTCGGGATAGGGCCTTCCCGCTCCCCTTAAGTACCTTAATTATTTTATGTATAACAACCATAAATAAACTTAATATTTTGTAAAACTTTATTGAAACTTAACTTAAGTTTTTTTTGTGTTGTTTACAATTTAATATATTTCAATCTATATTAAATTATATATAATGCACTCTTGAGCACATCTTTGTGGTGGATTCTAGCTGTTTTTTTTAATTTAGAGGTAAGTAAGGTACGTGAATAATAGAACTATAAATATGTGTGAATGAAATTTAAGTAGATCTTAGTGTATAGTGTGTATTAATTTAAGGAATACTGTGACTTTAAAGAAGGTTATGGCTTACTGATTGAAATTATTACAAAACAAAAAGTAATCGTGTTAATTATTTGATATGAACTACTAGGTCAGCCCCGTTTGTGTTAAATCCCATATCTCATGTCGCAACTGCATTTATAATAAAGAAGATTGTTGTATTGCATTTTTGGAGAGTTTAAATTTATTTTAATGTTTGTTATTGACCTTCAAGCGAATTGATTAGACATATGTACGTGGAACAGAAATGATCACCACAGAACTAAAATAAGATGAAGCCAGTTCCTTTATAAAAAGGAACATTATAAGACTTATAATTTATTATAACTTGAAGCTGTAATTAAAAATTATATTTTTGTTTTATCGAATGTTTTCAAGGCTTATGAATTTGAATTTTAGTAATATATTTTGAGGATTGAGTAGCTTCACAAACTTTGAGGAAAACACATACCTTTATACTACATAATAAGGTATTAACTCTTATTACTAATTGAATAAGTTTATTGAACAATATTATAAAAGAATTCAAAAACCAAAGACTGGAAAGTATAATGTATAGAGAAGTGGTATTATTATTATCATGCAAACGCGGCAAACATTTTGTAGTAAAAGCGGGAAACATAGGAAAATATGCGTAAATGAATCCATTGAAGTAGCCTAGAAAGTTTGTACTTTGTTTTAATCAATGGAAACCCAAGGATAGCACGGAAAAACAATCTAGCCAAAAGTAACAATGATTTATCCTAAAATATTTATGTTGTAATATAAGAACGCATATCATTCTAATTTTACATTTGAACATGTATTTTAATTACAAGAGTGCGAACATGAGAGTTAATACACGTTATTTTCCTCCAGAAGGGAATAAATTGGAATATTACATTTTAAAACTAAAGTATAGAAGTATATTATAAACTAAATAGTAAAACGAAGTAATTAGTTAAATGAAGGGAGTTTCTTACACAAGGACAGTTTAATTTTAAGTAGTTTAAACATATTTTTAGAATCTATACTGAGTACAGCAAAATAAGATATGTTGAAACCTATACTTTAAAGGAGTACACTTCTCCTGCCCGCTTCCACTACAAATGGCTGGATCAAAGCTAGCCTCTATATCTTCCAAGGTAACATGACATATGTTCCGCAAGTCATCAATGGATCTCTAGAGGAGGTAGTTATATTATCAACCTCGCCCATCCACAATATCCTCTCACTTACGAAGAAGCACAGTTTTATTTTTGAAACTAAATATTAATAAGGATTTTGTAATATTCTTTGCCAAGGTAACAACAGATTATCTTGTTTAAGAAAATATTATTTTATATATTTCTAAACACAATTATTCAGAATATAATAGCTGAACCTGCCTTTCTTTATTCAGGTTTTTAAAATAAATTGTGAAACTTACATCTATTGTGATTATTTCGTACATAAAAAAATATCAATGAACCTAGAAAATTACACAGCCAAACAAATTGTTTAGAAATGTTTTTTCATACAAAAGCCCCAAAATAAATATTAGCAACACAATATTATACTTTATGCTATAAAGAATCTTTCGCCTTAAATTAAATTTGATCTAATCCTTCAGTCATTGACTGTGTAATCTGTGTATGTCTAAAGGCATATTTTTGTCTCAATACTCGTGTGGCTAGAAAAATGTCATTTCTCTTTATCGTTCATCTCTCTGTCTGTCCACTCGATATCTAAAAAAAGCTTACTTATAGACTTAAAACCTTACTTCAAACTTCATTTCTAAGCACTCACAGTAGTACTGAATCTCATGATAGTGTATGTCACCCGGTAGGATGTGGCAGATCCTTATAATATAATTTTACCATGAGTCTTTTGAGTAAACACGATGACCGCTAGAACATTCCAGAATAAACTTATAAACAACTTTAAAAGATTTTAACATGTGACATAATAAAAAAATAGCTAAATAGTGTAAGAGAAGAAAGAATAAAGAAGTCAAAGGCCAATATTTAAATTGGTGACAAGATTTTATTTCAGCGCACTGTTTTGTTTTGTAACTCACAATACCTTATGACTCAATGAATTATATTTCAACTTATAAGGTCAATGAACCAACATTGGAATGTAGTGAGATACTTCGAGGAAGATGTCACCTGGATAATTCTAAATGGAATGTAATGTGTTCTAAGATTTTGAATGTTCAAAAATGGAATTTGGATAAGTTTATGAATCATTAAAGCTTATAACTGAATAGGACGAAACAACTTCTCTTTTACTGCTGAGAGTATCTACAGATTTCTTTTTTGCATGATGTCTGCCCATATACCTGTTTGCAGAATTTCTCAAGAATGAAATGAGCTTCACACTTGAGATTTTGTATATGTTCTCAAAGGAGGCTTTTACGTGACATATGCTACTTGTTAACATATTGTATACAAAATTCATGGGTAATATGTTTAAATGGCCTCCAATTGTAATTTATTTTTAACCATTAATATGCACACCGTTCTACGTAACAGGACCATTGGCGATGTTTTATGCGTGTTGAGACTCTTGCACTAAAAGGCAATAGTCACTAGATACTTAGCTGTCCACATATAACTATCTTTATTACATATTTTTAAACATTACATCACCATTGACGTTGTAATGGTTAATTACGTGTAATTTAAGCCAATGGGAGTACAGAAGGGAAACAAGAGGAACAGAACCTTTAATTTGGCTCACCTGTAACTAAATTCTACACGATGATGTTTGTAATAGAAAAAAAAAATATTTTTGGTTGGAAAAATAAATGGTTTGGTTAAAAAGTATGTGTTGGTTTGTATAATATATATCCCTTTCAATAGCCTAACCATCCTAAGGACATTTTAAACTGTACAGTAATTAGTCGTACATTAGAATAATATTAGTTCGATGAAGAGTTTGTCTATTCATGAGATTTAACTGAACGTTTAGTAGGACGGCAGACTTTAGAAAACTAGTTTCAAATAGTATAATATATCGGAATTGGAATGCAAAAGGTGAAATTTAAATAGTAGAATTCGTAACGATATAAATTGGAAAATTCAAACATATGAGTTCCTATAAGCCATGAGATATGGTGAAAAGTACACTAACAGTATACCTCTTAAACTCTTTGCAAACATAGTTTACTTTTATTATGGACTCCATTTAATATGTTCTTTTCTGTATTAAAATGATTATTTTCGCTCTTTTATATAGTCTTAAGCTGATATATTGGCAAAGTACATTAGCAGGGGGGTTGGAAAATTTAATTTCACTGTACCTGTAAATAAAATTGTCCATTATATAATTGTTGTTTAATATACGTAAATAAAAATAAAACTATTTAGCACTCTGATATTTCCGTCCTCAAGACGTAAGAAGAAGCAAGGAAATTACACAGTTAACAGTTAAATAGCCAAGCGGCAGTGTTAGAAACTGCGACGCGCTGTGGTTGCGTGAGATAACACCATCAATCGCCACACGTCGCGTCGGTTAGGAAAGTTAACTGTAACTTACTCATTATGAATCGTAATGGAATAAATCCGCCTATACGCTTCGAAAACTAAATAAGTCCCATATTCGTAAACCTTAGGGCCAATATCTGTTTCCTACTATTTTATATTGTTACTAGAACCGTTTAATTTCCGGCTACTAAGTTATTATGCGTAACGTATTGACAAAGAAATTATCAGCGAAACCTACCGTGAAACGCATGACGTCGCTAAAAAAAATGTTTTTGAAAAATTTAAACACAAAGTTTTTGGAAATGTATTAATGTCCCTTTCACAAAGCTTCTTTCGACTCTTGCTGCTGAAAGCAATGTCCGCATATTTGTGGAAATAATAACACTATCAAAAAAGGTAATCTAAACATAAATTTCAAATGTATTATGTTAAGATATATTCAGTCTCAACTATCTACTTTAATCAGTAAAGATAGCTCACCTTGAAGTTGGGTTCAATGGAACTAAAAATTTATAAAAAATGGTCTACTGAAAGGGTTGAAATATCTATTTGTCAAAGGTGACTCTGGTTACATTTGGTCTTACAAGTCAAATTTTTCAGAAGGTAATCAACACATACAAAGTTGTTAAGTATGTAAGTAATAGAATAAATAGTAATTCAAACTTAGTAATTTTCCGAATTTTAATGATTAAAAGACCAGTAATAGAATGGTCTCAATCAAGTGACGTGATTTGAAACAATTACAGTTTGAAAACACTATTTATATTCTGTTACATGAATATGAAAATACCACTGTTTATCCTCTAAAAATAGTACTCGAAACATATTCTATTAAATTGAGTAAATGGTTTACATTGCAATCATATTTTTAGCGTTATTAAAATATTATATATATATATATATATATATATATATATATATATATATATATATATATATAAATTATCAACACGAATATTTTAATTTCTTTACAGGAGGCATTTTTCACCTGTTTGGTTTATATTATTTAATGAGAGCAATAGTCAAACCACACACTTAGGTTTCAGGCCAAATTATATTAGTGTTTCGCTGTCAGTAATAATCATTATTTATACATAAACCAAATCTAGTTTGTTGATGGTTTCTTGTCATAGGTATATTTCTGATAAATGCTTATCAATCGATAATTAAACGGTTATAGGCTTGAAGGTTTGCTAGAAACCACAAGTCAGATAGTTTTAATGGTGATTCACATTCCTCTTTAAAATGTTCGTAATTCTATTCTTAACAATACATGTCAATGTAATTGTTGCTTAGGTTATTATTATCAAGAAACAAATATCCAAAGGAAAAAAAAACAAAAGAATTAAAACATACTAAACAATTGATTTGTCATCTTAGTAACAATTTTAAATAGATAACTTCCAATATTTCTGTTGCATACCTCTTATGTGAAAGTTAAGCAGGATCTACTCAGGCTGGTGTAGGGTTGTTACCCAAAAACACTCTTAATCTTCATAATCACTTACACTACAAGCCCTGACGGTTATCTAAATCTTCACTAAAGCATTTCATCCAAGTCTCATGTTCTCACAATCTACAACGTTTTGTAATGTATAGCACTACAGTGCGTTATAATACTGAAGATTACAATTATTACTCAATCTTTTTATTACACGCTTTTTCAGTTTTTATAATATATACCATCAAACACGCCATAATTTATTATATTTGCTATAGAAGGTGGTAAACTGTGTAATATTCCGTAATATAACGTATTATATTGTTCGTAAGGATTAAGGTTTTTCTCCGTTAGTTATATTATTTATAAATAATTAACAGTTTGGTAATATAGCTACTTACTCAATACCTCGGGAATAATAATATTAAACGTCGCGTCGTGGAGTTTAATTACCGAGACTTAACTACGGCTCTTCCACAGTTTACTGTCAGAGAGCCGTATTTACGTTATAAATAATTAACAGTTTGGTAATATAGCTACTTACTCAATACCTCGGGAATAATAATATTAAACGTCGGGTCGTGGAGTTTAATTACCGAGACTTAACTACGGCTCTTCCACAGTTTACTGTCAGAGAGCCGTATTTACGTTATGACCACTTACATAATGTTTTACAGTATTGAAATAGTAAACCTTGGGGGTTTAACAATGTATAATAAATATTTTTTTAATCATGTTTCCACAACATTGTTTTATATATCAGAATATGAGAGAATTAGCAGAGTCTTTCACTCAAGTGGATGTCAAAATTTTGTTTATGTCTCTGCCCGCACAATATTCAGAAAACTAACCTAGATATACTCCTATAATTCTGTATGAAACTACATCCATATATGGGATATAATATGTTGTATGAGGTTGCATGTTCAGTTATGGAATTAGGATTAGCTTTATTGTAGTCTATTATTCAGTATACTAACATAAAGTTGATGTTTGCACGATGGATTTAAAAATGTAATATTTTTTGTATATATGTCCATTAGTCTATCCGCAAAAAGTCTTAAGAATGAAATGACCTGTAGATTTTAAATCATCCATAAAACCTTAGCGAAGCCTTTTACGAGACGCTTGGCGTAGAATTATCTATATTATAATATGTATGTACATATTTGAAAGCTATACCTAATATTTGATGTCTACGTGCAACATACACAGATGTTTTGTAATATAGAGTATCTATGTTTCCACACTGCGTTTTATCAGTGAATTCTTATGATCTTTAGTTTTCTGCCAATATATGCTAATCCAAAATATTCATTAACATAATGACTGAAATGGATACCTATAATAATTCAAAAAATTTCCTTTAGTCCAATACCAGAGAGTCTATTTTAATTATATATGTGAACACAAACGGTATTACTTACGTAAATCGAAGGAAAATGTCCCCTACAATATTTTTCTACTTAATATGGTTTTACAAATGAAAGGATATCCTAAAGGTCTAAAATACTAAATTTAAAATCATTTTCAATTACAATTTCTATCCTTGACACGTTTGAAAAAGCCACCAGTTCAATAAATAACGTTAAACTGCCAGATTACCTTATACAGGCCATTTAAGTGGTGACTTTTAATATTATAAATTAGCCGTCTGACAGCTTGAAAGCCTACTTCAGGTTAAAATCGTTTACATAAAGTATTTTTGTTTTATTCCGGTCTAAGGGATTTTGAAGGCCGTCTAATAGAGTATTTATTGTATGCCCGATGAAGAAAATATATACACCTTCGTCCATCTGAGAGTCTTCTCTGGTCAAAAACTTCTTTCGGTCAATTTACTCTACTTTCTGGCTATTTTAATGAGCCAGTGCTCTTTTGATGGTAGAATACACATTTACCTAAAAGTCCATCTTCATAGGACCTTAGGAGCTTTAAAAAAAGTGTTGCAGTATTTCTAGGCTAAAAACTCTAATCATGCCACTATGGATAGTTCATATGCACTTAAAATTTGTTAACAGCATGAACAAGATTTATTTCAAATTTTAACGGTTTAATTTATAGGGAGTTGAAGAAATCAAGTTATTGCGTTGTTTCCAACCCTGTTGCAGAATATAAAATAATTTAAGAACATAAATATCTAATAAAAAATTTAGTAGAAACGTAAGTTTCCCGATACGAATTTTTATCCACATCAGAGCTTATGCAGCGTAATTGTGGTGTTGATTAAATTTGTATTAACTTTGAACATGATGTTGGGGTAACAGGAGGAAAATAATAGAATAAGCATTTTCCAGGATCCATTGGTATGTGTGCAAGAAAACAATGATTTAGTATTTTCTTGTGTTATGCGTACACATGATTTCAGTACACGTACAGGAGTTAAGAATTTACAAATTTCATTTACGTAAGTTGGGAATATTTTAATGAAACTAAAAAAATATGTAATATTGTTACCAAGTAGGTTTGTGAAAAATAAAACCTGGTTCTATAAAAGGTATTAATATTAGCTATATATAAATGTTACAGCATTACGAAAAATTTGAATTTTTTATTTGTAAAAATATTGTCTAGTGTTAAAAATATCATGTTTCGTACGTAAATAGATGTATGATAGCATGTAGTTCATTTATTTAAAAATTTACGAGACGAAAAGTTTAAATATATCATATTTAAGAGTTTTTAAGAATTTTACTTCATGAAATACTGCTATTGTGCTCAAGGTGGTCAAAGATTACATCCATAACTCAACCTTTGAGGGTGGAAGAGATTTTCACCGCATTGGCTCGTATATAATCCCCCCCCAAACCCATTTTCCCACGTTAACCATAACACTCTTTCTAGCACTCTAGATACTGCATCAGATATAATAGAGCTCTATATCTTTATTTTCGGTCACCTATCACTACGTAATGTCACTATAAAATTTAAACTTTAAATACAAAATGTTTTACAATACACAATTGGCTTATACCAAATAATTTTCGGCTAAATATCTAAGCACTGATATAGCTCAGTACTACAGTATGGTAAATTATTTCCAGCAGACCTGAAGACTGTACATTTTTTTACTGCCTCTATGCAGAAAATCCCGAAAATTAAAAGACGTATATACTTGAGCGAAGCCAGTTCTATAACTATTGGTAGAGCATACCTTACCTTGCGTGTACAGCTGACTCAAATAAAATAATCAACAATAATTATCGGGGTAAAAAAAGAAAAGTGTACATGGTTAACTTTTCAACCAATCTTATATAAAATAACATCATGTACAGTACAGTACTTGTAGCTCATGGTATAGATACGGTTAATAGAGTTTGGGATAAAAGTCTTCTAACCTTTTACGTTGTTGAAACATGAACCAACCAGCAGTTTTCAATACATTTTTAAACAACGGTGGATTTCTTTACAGACTATTGTGCTATATTCTTTTCGGCAAAAATCTGTCATGCTTGCTTTTTCTTATGACATTATACTAATCTGTTTCACAATATAAATGTGCAGAATTTTTTAGAGGTTTACGAATATGTTTCATAGTGACACAAACCTTTTTATGCCTTAGCGTTACCAAACCTTATTTTTCGAGAGACAGAAAAAACTTTATATTTGTTTCTCTTTAATGCATATGTTTCCTTTTTTATTTTTATCTTATGTATATAAACCACTGTTTAAACATTTGTTAATAACATGGAAATCATGGTGTTAAAGTAAACGGAAATTTGGCGTGGCGAGAATGCTTGAGGCAACACCATTAATGGCAACACGAGACGCCAGTTAGGAAAGTTATCCGTAACTCATTCATGTTTCACCACAATGGACATAATGAAACAAATTTAAAAATTCTAGTTCAACTGTTGATGGCCAAGTTATGCGAGTAAACATTTATTATTGAAGCTCAAAATAGTTTTTTCTGTTCGTTATTAGTTACTTTATCGAGGAATTTTATAAAAGAAATAATAAATTGATTATCTTCCTATAGTTAATATAGAGTTATAGACTAATATTTTGTATGCAACTTTATTTCTACATTGGGAAAATAGATTTTAATTATAGTGCATAGTCCTCTATAGAATTATTAGAAGAGTTTGTTAAGTAGATACGTGATTTACCTAATAATGAGTACGCCACTCCATTTATATGCGCAAAAGGCTTCGCTGAGATTGAGAAATTTTAAACTTAACAGAATTTCATTCTTGAGAAGTTCTACAGAGAGGAAGACGGATGTAAAATTATAAAGAAAAGATTTGTACACCCCCTTGTCTGTTAAAAGAGAAATTTTAGTACCGTTCTGAGTGATAAGCTTCAATGACACTTATTAAAACTTAATGGTTAGACTTGTATCATCATATAAATCATAATTCTTTGTAGAAATTAAGTGTTTGTAAAAGTCTACAGATGAAATGTTTATCGATGTATCTAGCCACATAATACCTTCAAGTTTTGGTTTATTATATGACGTTTCATACACGTGTTCAAATGATAAGTGTTCCATTAATCTAGGGATGGATTTTTATCTCTTTTTTTTTAATCTAACTTTTCATTCTACTTTTTGGTTATGTTAATTTTCTTCCACCTTATGACAAATGATCACTTAATAAAATGTCACGTGATTTTATTTAATGTTTATAAATGTATTTGCTCTGTTAATTGTAAATTTCCATCATCACTATCCGAGCAATATAGAATAGATTATATAAAGATAGACGTTTTCGAGATATCGCTTGAACACGCGATTAAAAATCTCGGGGAACAGTATTAAAATTTCTAAATTCAGTTAAATGTTGAAATATTCAAGATTCCGTCTGGGGTAGTACAGTTTACCAGTCTGCATGACCAATTATGCTCGCTCAACTTTTCTTAGTCAAAAAAAATTTATGTTTATCATTACTTACTCAAAAAAAATCAACGAGTGTCCATTTGTTATCAAATCTTCCCAGTTATATTATCACTATATCTAAAGCGCATTTTAATGCATGTTATTGTATCGAGGCTTATATTAAATTGTGAGTCTTTAATTTATAGATATATCACTATTATTCTTTCTACTGTATTGAGTCATATATATGTGTATGGTTGCAATAATCATAGTAATTACTTTTATATTATTTATAGTTAATATTGTATATGCTTAAAATTAAACCCATACTAATCTAGTAGGATATGAGCTGACCTATACTCGCGTCATATACTCTAAAACGCGGCTTTGTCGAGTTTCATAACCGAGACTTGATTGCGGCACTTAAAGGGTTTACTGGCAGAGAGCCATGTTTACGCTACGAGCTCTTATTTCATATTTTATGGTACTCAAAGCGAGAATTCATCAGTAGTTTAGAAATTATATATATATATATATATATATATATATATATATATATATATATATATATATATATATATATATATATATATATATATATGTGTGTGTGTGTGTGTGTGTGTGTGTTCTCTTCATGTAAAAATAAAAATAAGAAAACACGTATTAGTAAACTCTTTATGAATTTTTGTATGTCAGCATACTGCTTCAAATAACAAATAGTGTATAAATATTTACAAAATTAAATAATTAAACAAACTAAATATAAAACAAGAAAAAGTAATGAAATCGAATTTTATATATATATATATATATATATATATATATATATATATATATATATATATATATATATATATATATATTATTCTTTAAACCTTCTGCAGAAAGAATGATCAAACATCGTCAGCTACCCCATAGAGCCCACACTACACCTAGTAACTTTATACACCTAGACTTTCAGTAATTTTATTTAGTTACACGAGGTGGAATTGACGTAATATATATACCTCAATATATATATACGCCAATATATATATATATTAAGGCGTATAACCACCTTAATATATACCTTTATATATATATATATATATATATATATATATATATATATATATTATTGACTGTCACTTTTTTCACGCTATTAAAAATTTTAATTGTATTTTTTAAACTAAATTTTATTTTATTGTTTTAACCGTGACCTTTTTATACCCTTTCATTTTGATACTCACCAATAACAATGCGACTGACGAACAACTTGTTTCTTAGTACAAAATGCATGTATTTATTTTAAAAACTGCAAAATTTTTTAATAATAAAATTTAAATTTGTTTTCGGCCTTGAATCTATTTCGTTTTCATAAATAAGGACTGTCGAAGCGAGAACCTGCCAACCTAAATGATATTTAAGACACCGGCCTGGTAAGCCTAGGAACCTTAGTATAATACAATTTAAACATTTAGTGCATTTTCCTACATTTGTGAAAATGCTTGAAAATAGATGTTTGGAGATTATTCATAGGAAAGGTTTGGGAGACATAGACATGAACCTATCGTGGTTTTAAGTTTTCAAGGTTATCCGAAGAGATTTAGTAGCATATTTTCAGAAAGCGCTCTAAAAATGATATAATACTACATTATCTAAATTATAAATGCGTAATTTTTAAACATTTTGTGATAATTTATACATAAGAGATATCACGGTTATTATATTATATCATACATTTTATCTATTACAGTTTTAATAAAAAGGCTGTAAGTAAATTGCATAATATTCAATTTATGATATAATTGTATAATATATATATATATATATATACAGGGTGTACATAAAGTCCTGCACGGGTATAATATTTTCTGAACGATAACAGATAAAGAAACAAGATATGGTACATCAATACTACACCTAAAAATCTACTTTTTGAAGGAACTATCAGTTTTCTGTAATATCATGGGGACGTCCCGCAAGGAGTCAGAAGGAAATCTTAAATAGGAGCATAGGTCAATATGGACATCATTTTAAAGGGCTTATCTAGCAGAGTTTAATGCCGCAAACTGCACTCAAAAAGATTGGTCCAGTACAAAATGGCGGCTGTTCAAAGATTTTACTTGGTTACATTTTATTAGTAGCCATAACCCCAGTAAAGCAAAACCGAAACCAAACAAATACTGCAGCTAACTACTACATTATGCTTGTCAGTTGTACAGAAGTGAATTATGACATTAGTTATCCTCAAGGCTTATAAATTTGGTCCTAATATATTGATAACGGGGAAAACCTGATAACAGTAACAATTAGAAGCGACCTATGACGATCGGAAACACTTCCTGTTTTCATAAAGTGTTGAACAGTTCTCCCTACAGTTGTTGTAGAAATTGGCTGCCTCTCGTGAAAGTAGTCATTAAATAAATGGCATGCTTCCTCGTGTGATCGTCTGTTATTTCCCCAACCATCATAAGAAGTGTTATACGTTCACGTTCGTCAAGCGACATAGTGTAGTTGAAGAACTACAAGCAATACGACAAACTCTGTTGTACTAAAGCGCACTGATAAAATGGATGGGCAGCACTACTAAAACAAGAAAACTAGAATAGCCTACTATGAATAGACTGGCTAATAGGAAAGTCCTAACTGCGACCCAAAGATAAGAGATTTCTAATTGTTACTGTTGTATATATATTGTATATTATATATAAAGTCCCGGCGGAGCAAGTACTTTTTGCGATTCAATGTTTATTGAAATAAATTAAATTCGGCTATTGCCATTTATACAAATTTAATGAATGTATATATTGTATATATATATATTAGTATATATATTGTATATATATATATATATATATATATATATATATATATATATATATATATATTGTATATATATATATATATTGTATATATTTATATTGTATATATATATATATATATATATATATATATATATATATTCGAGTGGTATTAAACGTTGAACAAGTGAAAAAGTTTGATTAGCGGCCTTTCATGATTTATTCGATTTTTATTGAAACGCAATCACTGAAAAATTCTATTTCATAAACACAATCATTTTTATTATTCCGATTACATCTAAATTCTTTTTAATTGTGTACTAATCTTTCAACTCGAATATATGAAATTGATTAATTCACATGGTTATTTTAAAAGAAAGGTGCGATTTCAAAAACACTTTACATAGATTCATAATTAATTACAGTTAATGTTGTTAATTCATTTAATATGTCTTCTCAAACAGTTTTTAAAATAATTATTTAATTTTAATATGTGCGCTCTTATTTGGTCAACAAATGTCCAAACGATACTCAACTTCTCTCCAAACCTTCGATATTACTTCTTAGGTTATGGTTGTCATTACTTAATTAATACGGTTATAAATTGTTTAAGTAGCAATTTTTATTTTTAAATAAACAATGCTTTTCCACAAGAAAAATCACAAAGTATTAGGTTTGGAATCATTGGAGGCCACAGCTTAGGCCCTTGCGTCCTATCCATCGATCTCCAAACTCTTCAATTTAGCAAGCATTCCCTTTAATAAAATCACGCTGTTTCCCAACAACTACGTGTGGGGTTTACGAGCCTCATATTCGAGAATCGTGTCTGTTAACACATCCATTCACATGGAAAGAAGTTTTGTCTGTTAAAAATTATATCATATAAAAATGAGTAGTTTTCACTCATTCTATAAAATATTTCAACAGCGAAATTTTAACGGTTCACACAATTGTTGTTTGAATACCTGCCGTATCTTAATTATATAAGCGTTTAAATTGAGTTCTTAATGTTAAAATTCGTGAACTGTACTTTTTGGAACACCTAATTCAACGCTTCGACGAGGGACGGACTACCCAGCACTTCTAAATGCCGATTATTTAATTAGTTCAACAGTTTCGTCTGGTACACATGGAATGCCGTTGATATCTGTTTTCTTAATTGATCCCCTTTTTAAGGAATTTTTGGAACCAACAATGATGTTTTATGTTATTTGTATGTGGGGTATCTCATCCAAATTCACGTTGGAACGCAATTTGAACTAAAATTACGGATTTTAATCAGCCAACAATAAAATACACTTTGGTTTATCTTTATCACAGAACATAGCAACTCACTAAACTCACTGCAATAACAGTAAAAAAAATCTATTTTGAGGTTAGATCAGCTTAGAAATAAACTTTTGTGTAGGAGGCTTTCAGAGATACCAATATAACACCTAGAAATTTCCCGACTTTATTCCCACGAATTACTGAAACCGCACCAATCTTTATGAACTATATGTGCATTTCGTCGTACTGCATCAGTGTACTGTAAAATTCTAGTGAATCCGTAACAACTAAAATGACATTTATGACATATTCTCTTAAATGATAGTAGTTTATTACAGTACTAAAATGTTTAACTGTACGCTCCTTAAGTCAAAACAACTTGCTTTAGCTATTTCAACAACTATGAGCATTGTGTGTATAAAAAACGAACCTAACAGGTTATACTCTTGAAAGGATTGTAGGATCTCTGAAAAGATTTTTTTTCAATGAAAGGATACGATTTTCATGATATTTGATAAAAATAGTTAATAATAATTTACCACTGTTATTAGCTGGTCAAAGATATTCAAGACTCGATTTTCGATTAGGAGAGTTTGTAACCGCATTGGTGCGTGAATAATACCCCCAAAACTATTTTTCTTGAACCATATATTATTCTCTTTCTAGAACGCATATAATTTTGGATAAACTACCAATTTTGTTTAGTTTATAGTATTTACTATGTTATAAATTACAAAATACTGATGAATTCTTTTCGCTATTAGTATTTGGTACCCACGTGCCAGATGAAGCACTAATAATTACATTAGGTAGGTATACTAATACAACATTATTAGCTGTACTATATTTATGTTACTAATGTAGTCGATCAATTAATTAATCTCCTGATTATAACAATGAAACGCGTAGTTAAATATGTGTTTAAAATTAATTAAGTAAAATGGCTATATTTATTGTTATATTGCATGTTATAACTCTCAAATTTGCTACTCTAGTGTTTGTACATTTAAATTTCTGTGTAACTAATGATATAGCCTACACTCGTTCACTCTAAAACTTCTATTGGCGATGTATTGTTTAACATGAGGTATAGTAATATTATACTTCAATTATCTCTGGATGATTAAATGTCAACATCCTTTAGTAAATATTTCCAACCTTTGCATGATCATCAACGTTGTTATATATTTTCAGGCTTATTACAACAAAATCCGGCCTCAGTTCTAAGTATAAATGAACTAAATCTTTAATTTTCAGTAGCCAAATGATATCCTATAATGTTTAAATATAACTAAAATAGTGTGTAATTGAATACTGCATCTTTTACACCTAAACCATTGCAGATTTTAATTTCATAATAAATAATTCATTAGACGATAATTAGTTCCATAAATGAGTATGTCAATCTTTAGGATTAATTTAAGGCCATAGAGTTTATATATATATATATATATATATATATATATATATATATATATATATATATATATATACATATCGATTGCTTTCATAATGGACTACATGTAATATGCTCATTTTTGTACAAAACTGAATAGTCTTTCCGTTTTTTTATAGCGTTACACAGATCAGTCTTACAATGGAAAATTACAGTAAATGGTAGATTTTAAGGAATAAATATTAAATTGACATGAAAATTCTTGTAAGTTAAGCGTTAACATTTCATATTACACGAAGGACTGGAAAAATTAATTTCTGCCTGACTGTGAATGTCTCTATTTCCCTTGATTTCATTGTTATCTTGTTTAAATAATTACTTTCTTTAACTGTCCAAGGATTCCCACAACATAAAAAAGGAACTACACTACTAAGTGAGTAAACGACGGTGTTACAAAGAGTGGCTTAGCGAGGCGTGGTTTCGTGAGGTAACGCTATCAATCGTGACACGAGACTCTGCACCGGTTAGGAAAGTTAACCGAAAAGTTATTCATTTCCCACACCGCAATGGAAATAATCAACCAATACGCTACGGATACTTACATAAGTAACTTATTTACATGCCTCAGGGCTAATAATTGTACTCTGCAGTTGTGTATTGAGATACGTACAATGTTGAGACACTTTTATTTTAAAATTGTCGCTCATTAAGCTAGTTAACTCTTAGACTAAACAATCAAATCTGAGCATAGTTAGAATAAAACCGTAAAACACTGATCCTAACGTAGTAATTTTATCTAATATCAAGCCTGTTATGATTAAATACATAACTATTAAATAATAATAATAAAGGTCTGGTTAAATATTTGTAATTTGTTAAGAGATAAGTGTTTGATAAATGTTGTATCGTAGTAAGGATAATAAATTACTAATTTACTTCATACCTTTACTTAATATAATGAACCCAAGTAATATTTTTTTAATATTAGAAAAGAATGTTGCCTCATAATTAAAAAATTGTGACATTTAATATGAGTTAGAGATAACACAGGTACAAATCATATCTGTAACCATAGCACTCATTTAAGAGCCACCGATCTTATTTCAAAGAATCTTATAAAATATATTCTATAAAATATGTAAGAGACAGTCACTACAGTACAAGATTCTTGCAAAGCTTAAGAGTAAGGCCAAAATGACAGTTTCAAGGAGCTCAGGATCTCTAAAAAAGCGTATAACATTAACGTACTTTTTTCTTATTAACAAAGATGTTTTAACTAAATTGGAATAGGAACAATTTAACTATAGTGCTATCCATTTGGCTACAACACGTAGCTAAGACTTAATTCGTAATGTTAATCCACATAAACTTCAACCACAATTCTATTCAAAGTATTACAATTTTGTATTAAAAAATAAATTTAACTAGACTCACAAGTATTGACATTAATAAGTAAAGCAGCACTCAGTATATTAATCTATATGTGGAATTCAGAAGGTTCTATTAAACTCATTCCGAACTCCAAATCTAATTTCCGTAAGAGCAAATCAGTTTTGAAAGCAAGTTATAGTCCTGGAGACGTGCCCGGTTGCTGTTAATGTAATTTATGTGTATTCACATGAAAGTGTTATATACTTTTACACCTGCTTGCATCAAAGTAAGACTTGTTGGCTGTATTACTATCAAATCTTAATTTGTTTCAAATAGCTTTCTAAAGGTTAGTTTGGTTTCTTTACTCTGTATTATATGCATAAAAGTTGTTGTTGATTCTAAGGAGTGTCTACACCTAGTGTTCCTTAAGGAGTTCTAAAGTGTTGCACCTTACATCAAAGTAAGGATTTTCAGCCGTATTAAGTATATGACATAAATTTTATATAATTTGTTGAAGGAATACACATTTATAGTGTCAGTGACCAATGGTACGTACTAAGTTACCGAAGGTGGTGTTGTGGTAATAAATACTTTAAAATTTTCTATTCCATATTTTATTCGGAATATTGGGATTAATATTTTTTACCAGTTGATATCGAAAATGTATTGATATTTAACAGTTATAATGTACACGTCTCACTGGTAGTTCATACGATAAAAGAAAACATTGTTTAAATTTCCAATTATAGTACAAATGTTATGTTATAATACAAATAGATGATTCTAAAGGTGTAAAAATTTCTTCTAAACGTAAAAAAATAAAATAATTTTAGTTTAAAATAATGTTACATTAAAAAAAACCTAGACATTGTTTCACCTTTGGGAGGCATCAGCTAAAATTATATTATTTGTATTTGACAGTAGTAAAACTTTTCAGAATCCACTGATAAGGCGTTTTCCAGGTAAAAACTTACATAGAATTCTCCGACTGTTTTATGCAAACATTATTGAGATCAACTACAGATTATACAACATTATATATTTACTACCATTATTTGGACTGTTTTTAATTGAAATATAATATAAATTATTGGTTATTGTCAAAAGTTTAGTTTTGGTCAATGATATTGTATTGGTAAAAATTAACTCAGTTATCTAAATGTATCATATATAGGCCTAGTAGCAACATTTACTTATTTCATTATTTGACGAAACACGTTTCTTACTGAAGGAAGTTGTAAACATGGCCAATCTATACAACTTAGACGTATTTAGTTTAAAAGAGTTTAAAAATTTATGTGATAAAATAAATGTAAAGTAAAATTGATCTCTTTAATTGATAATATATAATAATAATTAATATTAAATTCATGTAAAATTTGACTTATTTAACAGCGGTTACCTGTTTCACGATACGAAATAAAGCTATTGTGCTTAAGATGGTCAGAGCTTACGGTCATAACTCTACCTGGGAGGGGGTTGTGATTACCGCATTGGCCCATATGTAATCCTTACAAAACCATTTTTCTCGCTACCTCCATAATTCTCTTTCTAGCACTCAGGTAAGCTAAATCCATTTCACTACTAATAATATGGAATGTGATGCTTAGTTTAATTTTCTTATTTAGTTTATATTTCACATTTTAATATATTTTACAAATGATAAAAACACACAATACTAGTTGCAATAGGTATTTGTCCATACGTTCTTATTGAATAGAATACTGGTACACCATACGCTATATTATATTTACAGACTCCTGGCATTGTTATACGTTAAAAACAGTAGTTCATATTTGTACAAATATAAAGACAGCATTTATAAAGCAAATAATTCATTCATAAGGTATTTAATTAAACACGGTAAAGCAAAATATTTCATATTTAAGTTCCTTATATGCAATAATACTCGGTTTTTCTTTGTTAGTGCTCATACATTCAATTGTATTAGTAACCAATTTTATATATACACTTTTCACCATACCAGATCTATCGGTGATGTTTTGTTTCCATTTGAGATGTAAAACATTTATATGACGATTGTCTCTGGAGGATTAAATGTAAAAATATTACTATATATATTAAATGTGTTCAACATTTGCATGACCACGAATTTTGTTATGTAATTTTGGGCATATTACCACAAAACCCGGTTTTTTGGTCTGGATCTACACATAATGTGACACAATAACGTTTATAACATAAAATCGGATTTTTTCCAATGTAAATTAAACCCAATATGTCACCTGAATAATAAATGTGTATTAACATTTTTGTAGACACTTTTTATATAATATATCCAATTTATAAATTTTACTAAGTTATTTTATAAGAAAAATATTTGTATATAATTTGATATTAAGTAATTAAAAGTTAATTATTAACAAAAATTATAATTGTAGCCGTTTTGACTTAAACTGATTGAAATATTTTATGCAAATGTTAGTGGTTTTATAAGAGATATAAAGAACGAGGAAAGGTTCACATACCTTTTAAATACGCTAATACCTGGTAACACTGATCGTGCAAGCCGGGTTAGTTTTGCTCAAGCTCCCAAAATTATTGACACATACGTAAATTTAATTCCTTACTTCAAACGCATCCTTTACGTGGTTTTGCAATTTTATTGTGCGGATTACAAAATTTCCACAGTGGATAATACGTATGCATAAACTCTCAACCACTTTTGTTACCTATTCATATATTAGAAAAATCTACATCGCACATATATTTCTCTATGTGTGTTACCTTCTTTTTGATATAAATGACTTGACAGAATTGTGACACGTATTACCGAGAGCTATGAAATCGTTATAAATATTTAATTGTTTATGGATATGTACACAGGTTTTTAAATATGCATTAGTAAAAACTTTTGATTAATTCTATAAAATTATTCGTTAACAAAACATTTTGCCTTTCAGCGAACCCATTTGAACCCAGGTTTATTGACTCCTATACTTTTAAGTGCAATCACATTATTATGTACAATTTAAAAAAAATATTCTATTTAGTTTCTTATATATTAACAAATTATTTTAGAATGTATCCAATACTTTAAATATTACAATAACCGATCTATTTCTTTAAGACAATTTTCAAGAAGTCCTTAACTTCATTAACCATTTGATTAAATGAATATCGACGTTGACATTATTGTTTTTAATATAATTTGTTTGTTAAATTGCTCTAAAAGAGTTTTGGAAATTAAGTGACCTATAACATTCCCATAAAGATGCAAATTCCATTTTAATATGAGCAAAACTTACAGTATTTCGGTGATAGTGTTAATTTCATTTATATTAATCTTATATTTAATTATTGTTTTGAAATCAGTATCGTAAGTAACTATTATAGTAATGAGAAATCAAAGAATGTGTATTTATATAAACAATCATTATTTCTTGAGATATCTCGAAAACAATTTGAGTTATAAATGATATTTTATATAAATCTGAATGGAGTCCTGATGACGTTTCGTCAATGGGATTTTACCACTAATCACGCATAGAGATATAATTGAGAACGGTTTGAGCTTCAGAATTAAAATGTTTAAATAACCTACCATTTATGCTTATATACTTACATTTTTCCACATATTATTTTTAGCAAAGATTGATATAGGATACGCTGTTGTAATAATTATTAATATCAACTAAAGTCCGAGACAGAAAGGTTATCCATATAGACAAACTGTCCAACAATTAATTTGCCATAAATTAGAAAATAAATTACCGATACCAGAGTTGTAAAGTAAAAATGTGAAGTATATATTATTAAAACATAAATACTAATCAAACAATAGCCAAAGTTCCAAACTCTCAATTTTAGCCGAAAGTAAACGAATCAACAGAAAACCTGTATGAAACCTTATATACCTGATTGCGCCAATCGGGTACCATGCCCTCAATCTTTAATATAATTTTCTCTGTAATAACTTATATGTATCTATATTTTCTCTCAAATATTTCATCGAAGCCTTATTATTCTACATTATATAGCGCATTATAATGTAAGTACTACAGACTAATGTAATCTTAACTTTTTTCCATTTTGACAACATAGTTTTTATAATATATGGTACTATTGCACCCGATGGTCATTATAATTTGTTATGATTACAATTAAACCAATAGACAGTGTGATAGGATAACAACTGATCTCAGGAGGATCTTAAACGTCGCAACGTTTAGTTTCATAACCGAGAATTGATTGCGGCACTCACACAGTTTACTGTCCAAGAGCCAAGGTAAGTTACGACCAGTTACCTAATATTTTGAAGGTAATTAATTAGAGCAATCTTTAATGGTTTAACAAGTTATATTTGTATTTAATAATATTATAATTATAATTCTTAGTTTTGTCTGAATGTGTAATTGTTAGATATAATGTAACTTCTAGACTTGAAATTTTGCTTGTATATATATCGCACAATTTCTCTTTTATCTGCTGAAGGATATAAAATTAATTTTTTCATTGCTGTCTGGCCAAATTTTTGTATGACATCTTGAGAATTATATGCATGGCAGACTAGCATTGTTGTGAACAATATTTTTGAAGTCTGTTACGTGACATATGGTGCAGTGTTACAACTTTCTTGTTATTAATATGGGTTTAAAAAACTGTATATATTTACATTCCACACTTTAAGATTATGTGCAATGTTCATTGAGAGCTTATAATACGTAGTGTCTCACCTTATAATAGTAGTTCACAAATCACCTATTTCACCAAATCATTACAAAGTTGGGAGTTTGACCATTTCCGCTATAACAAGACTGATATTCCAATCCTTGAGTTGATTACAGTTGTTATTTTAAAGTGGGATGTATATCAATCAATCTGTTAATCATTTTTGTAACTTTAACATCGAATTTTTGGACCACACTAACCCCTTGACCCAGCATCTACGCGATATTCCCATCTATTTTGGTTAAGTTTTGTCAGTGAGAATGCCAACGTGAGTGCGGTCATCGACAATGTCATTACAAACGTATTGAAGTTTCGGTTTTCGTTCTGGATCTAAGACCAATCGCGCAGGATACGGTTAAAATCGTTAATATTCCACGAGCCGTTAGATAAATTCATTTCTGTCTGTCTTTCAATGTATTCTCTTTCAATGTATGTCTTTCATGCATCTCTTTCCTCTATTCCATTGTTATAAAATTTATATAAATAACTTGGTAATAACTAACTTTAGTATGATTTGTTAATTTTAACCTAGTATGTAATTATGTATTAGGTTAGTTATTACCTGAAGAAGAGATCAGATTGCAGATCTCGAAACGTAGTGTTAATGATTTATTGTTTCACTGAACAATGGCAAATGTCCGGAAAAATCCTGTTTCCATCACAATCCTTCCATCGTCAAAAATAACCTTCAAACAAAGAATAAATAAATTGATTAACTCTTTTTATTTATCGGGAATTTAGAAATCCTGAAAAGAGCAAATGAAAGTGACAATGAATAAGTAAACAACGAAACAGTAGCACAGGCGGCGTGGTTGCGTGAGACACCACCATCAATCGTGACACAAGACGCCGGCCGGTTAGAAAAGTTAACCGTAACTTATTCATTTTGTACCGCAATGGGCATAACCAACCTGTATGCTGCAGCAAATAAATAGATCCCATATTATAAACCACAGGACTAATATTCGTAATTTGCTATTATGTGTTGGATACGACATTAGTTACAAATTTTGTGACCAAATTCATAAGTGTTAACTCTTGTATCGAAACAAAAAGGCCTACCATTAGAGGTGCAGAAATGTTTTTTTACAAATTTTAAACGTACGATTTAAATGTGTATTAATTTTCAGATTAAAAACCTCCTAGGCCTACGGCTGATGATTAACTACAATTTCTCGTTTCCTATAAACATGATAATTATGAAAAACGGTACTTTAGAGTACGAATTTCCGTTTGTAATCTACAATGTACTAATATGTACTATCTACAGATTTATTCTACTTGTATTATGTATGCAATCAATACTGGAGTCAAAAATTTAATTGTGTTACATTGAATTGAAGATTGTGTGTATCTGTGTTTTCAAAGTCTTGATTTAAGTTTGTTAAAAATGTTACTCTGGTCCCATTTCTCTTACAAGTACCATCACAAATATGTTGAATACAGAATAAACACACACACACACACGCACGCGCGTGTGTATGTATGTGTGATAAGTATAATATATGGTAAGATTTGAATCGTAATTAGTTAATGGATTGTGAAACATAGTAGTAAACGTGTCATAAATTTATAAACAAACATTACGAAGTTGTCACAAATATATATAGTAAAAAAGTTATATGAATTAAAATTATAAAACTGCCTGTAGTGTTATTGATACAAATTATTGGAATATTTAAGAATGAATAATAAGATACGTGGTTGGAAATAAAATCAGGTTTGCAAACACTATCAATACTCCACTACAAATTATCACTATTTAATTCTCTGAAAGTAGTACTCGAAACAGATTCAATTAAGTAAAGGGGTTTTATATATTGCGTTATTAAAAACCTTTTAATATTAGGTATGGTGGTATTATGCAATATGATGAGCTTATTGCCTTTACAGACGGCGAAATAGCTCTTTACCTCTTAGGTATATTTTATTTTACGACTGGGCACTAACGAACCCAAACACAAGATTCAAGCGTAATTGCATTCCTGATTCCCTCTTAGTATTTCATTACGTTTTATCGAGTACGAATTGAAATAGAATCTTGAAACTTTGCATTTATCTTATTTATTCATACACTACATTGAGTTTGAAAATGGTTTCTCGTTATAAGAATGTTTCCGAACGATAGAGATGCGTACCAATCGATATAGGTAATACTCCTGTAATTTTGTATGACACACATGCAAGGTTGTGTTAATGATGATGCAGGTTCCTCTTTAAAGAGTGTTTTAGCAACACCTTCTGAAGTAAGCGTAGCTCAGGTTTTTATTATCAAGAATTAAAATTATCTAAAGGAATTGACAAACTCTTAATAATTTCTTCTTTTTCACCTTAGTCATTAAAATACTAATATTGGTATATTAGTTACGTTAGTCTTAAACACTTAAAATGGTAGCAAAAAGATAAATACAAAGTAAACAATCTTATAGGCCGAGTCTATAAGATTGTTTACTTTGTATTTATATATCTATTAACATATATTACGAAGTTAATTCAACGAATTGGTATTAATTCTTTTACAATATTAATTTTCAGTGCCATGGAAACTGATAAATAATTACTTTTTACTGTGATATGTTAAATGAAATTTCTGATTGAATATTAGTTAAGAAGTTTCCAGTAACTTATTTTCTAGTTTTCTCTTAAGGATCATTATTTAACCAATTTTAAACCTCTGCATAATCCTAGAACTCTAGAGGATTTTAAACATAAGTAAGAACTATACAAGATTCCCCCAACATTGCTGTAAGCTGTTGATTCAAAGTGTATGTGTATTGTAGTTTAACATTTTTGGCTAAAAAGTAGTGTACAATGGCAGATGATAACGAACCGGAGGTTCCTGTAAAAAGAAAAAAAGTTGTTAAACAATTGCGGTATAAGTGTGAAGTGATCAAAGAAGCAAGAGTGAAAGGTGAAAGTTACACAAACTGGAAAGGTAACAGAGTTGAAAGAAAACGTAAAGGTGAAGACTGTAAGTGTTCGATGAAGTGTTTTGAAAGAGTAGGCGAAGGAAACATAAAAGAAATAAACGATCGTTTTTATAGTTGTGGATCTAAAAATGAGCAAGATGCTTATCTACAAAGTCTAATTACAGTCCATGATATAGAGAGGTGTAGACAAGTAAGTGCAACAAACCCTAAGCCTAGGGCTCACAGCTACACATACACAGTGTCTTGTAACACTGGCTCTTACCCTGTGTGTAAGAAATCTTTTATTGCCATGCATGGCATAACCGCAATGCGAGTACGACGTTTGTAAAATCTATTGTCGACTGGCAAGTCCCCAGTAGATCTTCGGGGTAAAAACCGCCCTAGTATTGCAAAACCTGGGTCTGAAGTGAAAATTATATGTGACCATATTGAACAGTTCCCACTCACATTTGCACATTATACCAACCGAGAATATAAGTTTCTGAGTGAGAAGCTTAATTGTACGTATAATGCATAATATGTTTAAGGAGCTACATGCTGATAGTGATATACTGTATAGCTACTATTACAAAATATTTAAATAAAGATTTAACTACAGGTTTGGGAGGCCTCAGATTGATACCTGTGTCACTCGTGAGGAGTTAGGAGTTAAGATTAAGAGTGGTAGGTTAAAAGATGTAGTAAAGCGGGTGGCGGTCGCTGAAAAAATCGTTCTACCTAAATGAAAGGAGTTTTAGATTTTTTCAAGGATTCAAATGACTCTGAAGTTATTTGCATATACTTCATGCAAAATCTTGAATTGCCCAAAATTTCCTATTCAAGATATGTTTTATTTGAGAACTCTCACGGTGAATGTATTTTGTATTCACAGTTTGAAAACTGGAGATGCCAGGATATTTTTGTATCATGAGGGCACTGCAACAAAATGAGTGAATGAAGTTGCTACATTCCTTTATCAGTACATTGAAGATTTACTTAATGCGAAGAATTTGTATCTGTTCTCTGACAAATGTGGAGGGCAGGTTAAAAACAATACCATCGTTCAAGCTCTGTTAGCTTTAGTAGACAAAAACCGTTTAGAAAAGATTGAGCAATACTTTCCGGTGCGTGGCCATTCATTTATGCCCTGCGATAGAGACTTTGCCGTAATAAAACGCAAACCTAGAAAGGTTGACCGAACATACACAGTAAAGCAATATGTTGAACAGGTCATTACATCTAGTAACAGTTATAAGTTTACTGCTGTAATTCCAGAAACTGAAGACATCATAGGGTTTAAAAAGTGGTGGAAGCAACAATATAAGGGTGTTGTACTTTCTACAGAGTCATATGGAAATACTCCCAAAGAAAGGTAAATCAAGTTCCATGTAAGTAGATTTAGGCACTTTTCATATTATGAGTCCGGTACTGTCAAGGCCCGTGAATACATCGACGGTCTTGATGCCCATACCTTCAAACTTGGGACAGGAGAGAATGTAGTGCTTCCTAGGGAAAAAGCCCTCACTAGAGGTACATTACCTTTAAAAAGGTTAAGATGGATGACCTCAGGAAAATTTCTAAAAGCCTTCCACATTACAATGACATTGAGAGCTTTTGGCGAGAAATATTTGAATGGTCATTCGTTAAAGACACTGTCCCAGATTCTGATGACAACGTCGGAGTATAAAAAATACTTATTTTGACATAATTTATACGAAGAATAAAACTTTTTCTTATTATATAAGTATGCATTTGTATATAAGTAATTTGAAAAATTATTCATTGTGTGTATTTTCTACAAAATAAATACAGTAATTTAAAACATGCATAGTTTTATTTTATATATTATTCACTTTTATTTGAGAAACAACACATATGCAGTAGATGAAAAGATTTTTAATTAAATATTAAAGCCATATGAAAAAGTGTTAAATAGATAGAATATGGATAACTGAAGAAAGTTTTAATATAAATTAATTCCAAGCAAAAGTTTTCAAATTTGCCTGAGCCAAATAGTTTTTTTAGATCTCCCGAAAGTTTGATTTCATGAAAATGTGTTGTTTCTCAAATAAGTGATTCAATATAAAGCGTGTTTAAGTATTGCACTGATCTTTCTTAAACTGATTATAAACTTTTATGCTAATGATGGTAGTTTTATACAAGCTATAGAGAACGAGGTGAGGCTTACAACCCTTTTAAATACGCTAATACCTCTTAAAGCTGTTCATGTTTGCCAACTGAGCTTTAGTTAAATTCAAAAACTGATTCTCACTTACGGAAATTAAATTTCTTAACCATAAAACAACAGTACAGTGGTTTGTAATCGTAGGAGTCCCTGAAATTTAAAATATTTACAATACAGAATTAACTTTTAGATATGACTATATAGTCCTAATAATATATAATGTATAATAATTTTCAAAATTTATAATTTAGTATGCTATGAAAATTTGTATATGCGCAATAGCGCTTCTCTGATATAACTTATTTTTTTATTAGGTTAAACAGAACACAAAATTACGACTTAGGTAACAATATTCGATAGGATATGGAATAATACGCACGCATTGAAATAAAAGTTCCCTAAAATGTTAATTATGAAGATATCGTTACTACGTTGTTATAGTTTACATTAGTCGAATCGAGAAGCAAACTTTATGAATTATTGCTATATATTCTTTAAAGAAAAAATTATTATTTTCTTTCTGTGAAACTTTCAAAAAATACTTATCCTGTTTATTCATTTGTGAAGAAAGTTTCTCGATAATGAAATACTAGTTTTAATATTTATTCCAATGCAATATTTTCCTGATGTACATGAGACTGTTATAATATTATTGCGAATAAATGTTATGTAAGAGTAACATAATTTAGTGTTTTTAAACACAATAAGCACTATACATTGAATGCAAATAAATGTCATTATTATTTCCAAGCAACTAGTATTCTACTCAACTTCAATTTAGTAATAGGTTGGTATTATATTGTTTGTTTAAATTTAAGAGTAAATTTGGTTTAATAAATTAATTTCGGGTCACAATTATTGCTAGTATAACACTCCATGTTGTTGTCATTACAGGCAAAAATCTCAGGTTAGAATTTAAAAGAGTAGAGGAGCTCTTTAAGTGGGTAAACCCGTTTTTAAGGGAGTCCCACACTACAAAATGGGCACCTGCGTGCGTTATTGCATTTTTCCTGCCTCTCTCTCAAAAAAAGAAAAAAAATTGTCATTACTTACAGGCAAGAGAATATTGCTTTTATATTGCTCTATTCTCTCTCTCTCTCTCTCTCTCTCTCTCTCTCTCTCTCTCTCTCTCTCTCTCTCTCTCCTCTCTCTCTCTCTCTCTCTCTCCTCTCTCTCTCCTCTCTCTCTCTCTCTCTCTCTCCTCTCTCTCTCTCTCCTCTCTCTCTCTCTCTCTCTCTCTCTCTCTCTCTCTCTTTCTCGATATTCATATAAGCGTAAAAAAAATTTCTTAAATATAGTAATATTTGAACCTACCAGAGATAATCGTCATGAGAATGTATGACACTTTTAATATTCAAAACACCTCCTAGACCTGTATGGTAAAAAGACTTTATTCAAAAAATAGTTATTTACTTTAAATAAGTTACCACTTAGGTAAAAAGCCAGACTGTTATTGCATTATAACACGTCAATGAATAAATTTATAATGTATTGCAAAGTAATTACTGTGTTTGATTCATTGCTTTATTAAGACATTTTTTCTTCTAATCTGAAAATATATTAAGTCATCGAGTACAGTATTACAGAAAAGTGTATTAACAACAATAATAATATACCTAATATTATTGCTAATATATCATTAAGGACAAAGGGACAAACATGAATTTCGTCAAATATTGTGAGCTGTTGTATTTCTTTTCTTTATTGATATTTTTACTATGAACGGAATATACACAATACATATAAGAGTCACGTTTGCCCTTAGGACCTGGGAGCTCTAGCTTATCTGAAACACTATGAGTGCTAAAAAGAGAATTATGGAGAGCGCGAGAAAAATGTGTTTGGAAGGGTTATATATGAGCCAATGCGATCAGCTACCGCCTTCCGGCTGAGTTATGAAGGTAATCTTTGACCACCTTGAGCACAATAGTGTTATTTCTTACCGTCAAACTTTTAACTGTTGTAAAATATTCCATATTTTACTCTTTATCATCTCTATAAATTTTTAATGAAATAAGTATTTTCAATAAATTTAATTTTGAGAGTTTTTATCATGCAAGTTAAAATAATCCAAAAAAACTAAACTATGTGTTATTGTGTATTGCATGAACACAATTTAACTCGCATATATTCCTTATATATATTTATATTCCTATTTGGAAGACTATGTCAGTGTATGTTAAGACGCAAACTACTATAAAATGATTTCGTCAACCACGTCATATAAGTGGATTATAAAAATAATAATCGTATTGCAGTTAGAGAAGAGGTATTATATTTTTTATAAATATAATTCAAGTTAAATATGTTCTGATAATAGATATTGAAGTTAATAACATGACTTTAAAACTAAAATGATTTTTCTTTCGTTTAAGAGAAGTTTTCAAACCCTTAGAGTCATGCATGCAATTATGTATATATATATATATATATATATATATATATATATATATATATATATATATATATATATATAAGAGCATTTATTATATTTTAATATAAGTTATTGAAAACGCAAACGACGGTTTTCCATTATATGATCTATAAGTAAGAAGTATGTAATAGAAAATACTCTTGGATACTTTATTATGTCAATATCTATTCATTGTTGATAATCAATGTAATTCTTGCCATTCCATTTTCAACATAATTTAAATTGTTCAAGTATTAAGCACTACAATAACTTTTTAGTATTATTTGCCAATTGACTTTATGAATTTGGGTTCCTTATAAGTATTAAATCACATTTAAGTCAAATATTTTAATACTGATGACAAACTTACTATGATTCAAGCAGGTGTACGCGTTATATTATTTTGGTGTAGTAACTGCGTTTTCAATATTATTTGTATCAAAAATATTTTGTACACTATTACACTTAACACATCTTATAATAATATATACCGGTGAAATCTTTACATCATTTTCTGTTGAATACAGTTGAATAATGAAAATGAAATGAAAAATGCCTTTATTAAAGAGGGGATAATGGCCTATTAAGCCCTCTCTACCGCTCAACCTAATATTGTATACAGAAACCTTAAAATAGTTTATACAAATTGTGTTAAATAATTAACTATTTCTTTACATAGAAAGAAAACTGCTTAACATGTACATAATTAAATTATCCTAAAGTAAAAATCTATATATTTAAATGAATATTTAAAATATAAAAGACACACTTTATACATTTTATGATAAATACAAAATCATTCAAAATGAAGAGCAAGAAACATTCATTCACTCTAACACATCGATTGACCACATGACCACAACAAGCAGCACGACCCGTCACCCCCACAGGCTCCCCAGCAGCAAGCCCCTAACCCCTAACCGCATTTAAACACACAATACTCATAGACAAATTCTCGTAAAATCAAAATTAAAAATGGCACTCAGGATACAAAAAACTGTGTTTACAGTATAAACATGTAGTTGCAATAGGGAATACATGAAAAAAATGAAATGAACAGTTCAACGACTTTAAAAGAACCAAGAGCACCTGCAGGACTTAAACTTAATGCTTTTAAAACTGATTCACACTTTCAAAAATTAATTTCGGAACTCAGAATTGTTTTAATAGATCATTAGAAATTCTTCTAAATTAAGCTTATATAATGACTCAGTGCTGTAATACTGATAATTTTCTATACGTTCTAGTCTACTTCCATTCATTTCAATTACATAATATTAATAATTATGATAGAGCAGTGAGAGAATTTTACATGAATTACAAAAACACCAGTCTTTACTATAAGCCGCTGTTAAATGTATAAAACTTGATTTAAAATATTTCTCCCTTCATTTCGTAAAATAAGAACTTTGTTAAAAACGCGTAATTCTGTACCCTTTAAAAAAAATCCCGAATTCTTTAACGAGTCATTTTGCTCGTTCAAATAGGCCAAATTCCTTTGCAAGCATCTTTTTCGTTGGTACACGTGAGACAGTCGGTACAGTACAGGTTAAATAGCATTGACTAAATGTACTACAGTCACAGATATGATTTGAACCCCTGCGCTACCTCTAACCCAGAACCAATGTCCAGCATCTTAAATAGTGAGACAACCAGCTTTTTTATATATAGAAACATATTATTTTTGGGTTCTTTATACTTAATACATCTATGAAGTAATCATTTACTAAACTATCCTCGTACTGATAACTCTCTTATTAAACATTAAAATTGTGCTCATAAGCCAACACTTTTCTTTTCATTAGTTTTAATAGTAATTTAGATTGTTTTTATTAAGGAGATCTGGAGCTAAACCCATAGTCAATTAAATGATACTTTCCTAATATAGCCAAATACATTTTCTATTTGATTTCAATAGGTGATTTATTATTTAAAGTAAAGTTTTTTTTTTATAAAAGCTTGATATGAGATTTACGATTTACCATTACCATTTACCTTTTAAGACCTTTGAGACATGTGTACTGTGGCTCACAGTTGTATAACTAGTCTAGAGGTTGTAAAAATTCAATATTAAAAAATGTTTAATTAAAGTATTTCAATAGACGTACTAATTTCAGTTTATTTTGTATTACATTTAATTAATAAATCAATTACAGTCATAAGCAAACTTTTATAAATTACACCTAACTAAACATATAGCACATTCATTACTTCCATGATAACAAGTGGAGGAATGAGAGTAAAATTAATCAGAGTGTATGTGCTCGGATTAATTCGAATAAATGTGCTCCAACTGTAACATTTCATTTTTACAGGGGCTTAAATAAAGCATTTTTAAATTTTTTGAGAGGAGAATACTTTCATTTTTTAATGACATGTTATGATTTTTATTTTTTCTCCCTACAATTATACTCCAGTAGCCCAACATCAACGCAGGAGGCGTCAGCTGGTGGGGTCCTGCTCGACCGGGTAAGACGGAGTTTCAGGATAAATCCGCAGGAGTTCGCTTCAAGGGCTGAAGCGCCTTACAGCGGACGGCTCAGGTACTACAGTACGTAAGTACGCTGTGCCTGGCTGGCTCGCTCTCTCTCTGCCGGAGTCTCTCGGTCGGTGTCTCTCAGTCGGAGTCGTAGTCGAGTCGGAGTCACCGCCCCCACATACGCCACGATTAGGTGCAAGTATGTCCTAGCCGTAGTAGGTACTTATTTACCTGCCAAAACGTTTTTAACTGCACTTGCCCAGTCACTAACGATACGATAAAGTACATGATATTACGTACTTAAGCTGCTAATATAAATTATTTTAGATATAAAGCATAGCAAGAAAATAAATCACTACGAATAGGATTACATTATATTACTAGTAACGAGGAGTTTGAATGTAAATTAGTTTAGCTTATATTTAGCTTATCGTTTCGTTTCGAGGCCGCTGGGTTGCTTGACGTACGTTGGCACCAGCGTTCCTGAGCTTCAGTCTAGGCGTGATTTAATTTAGTTTTACTCAGTTTATCGTTTCTTTTCGAGGCCGCTGGGTCGCTTCACGTACGTTGGCACCAGCGTTACTAAATTTTGGACTAGGCGTGAATGTAGTTTAATTTTTACTTAGTTTATCGTTTCATTTCGAGGCCGTTGGGTCGCTTGACGTACGTTGGCACTAGCGTTCCTTAGTTTTGGACTAGGCGTGAATGTAGTTTAGTTTTTACTTACTTTATCGTTTCATTTCGAGGCCGCTGGGTTTCTTGACGTACGTTGGCTCCAGCGTTCCTCATTTTCGACCTTCAGTTAAACTAGCAACTGTCGTATTAGGGAACATTTAGGTAGTGGAAGAGTCATCCTAAAGCAAATGCTGACGCCTTCCCTTTATTCCCTTTCGTTTCCGAGTCGGCGATGATGAAAGCCTGTTGATCCGTTGATCATCGGTGCTGTATTTGCTTTTGGTTTTGCATTAATTCGGGTCAGAGCTGAACTTGGAAACTACCTCTCGCTCTCGAACCCTGGGTTATACCCCTCTCGACTGTTCTATCCGGTGTCTTAGGGTTATATATTTTTATAAACTATCCCTGACCCGATTGCACGTTATACAATAATACGACTTGTCAATGAAACCGAGTCAATAAAATCGAATAAAACCTGAATTTCATACATAGGCGCGAATAACTTTCGCTTTCCGATTCACTGTTAAAATAGCACTCCAGCATTTTGTGTTACCGAACATTTTAACAAAACGAACCACTGCTCTTTTACGTATAACACCAAATTTACGTTCGTTATAAATTTTATTCTAAGTGAAACGTATAATATTTTGTACATATACCTTTATTACAAATACAAAGAGTCCTATAATACTTGATAACATTTTTAAATTCAGTCTGGTATAGCATAACTTTTAAACATTAAAAATAAGAATGAAATCTTTTATGTTAATGAGAGAGTGCTTAGAAAATCATGATTTTCAATTTAAAATCCATATAAAACATTAAAAATTTTAAGAATGTAAGTGATTGCTTTTAATTAAAATTAAACTTATTCATGCTAAATCGCTTTGTATGTCATTCATGACGTGTTGCTATAAAGAACAGTTTTAAAACACGCACAATGATATTATTAAAAGAAGAAAGTACTACTTCACAGTACGTATTGCGCAACAGGCTTGGCGGAGGTTGCATGTAACACTTCAAATACACAGCACTTTTCATTTGATAGATCCTGTGGTCCTGCAGAAGGATAGTCAGAATACAATCATACATGAAGAAAAATTAAACATCCTTCTGATGACTCATTTTTGTCTCGGTAGAAATAAAGTTTCAAACAAAACACAAAGTCTATTGTGTCATTATTTTTTTTAGAATCGTGTAGTAAAACAGATATACAGACAGACACTCAGACAGAAAAATATCGGTCCTCATAGTTACAGGCTCTGCTAACGCTCAGCCAATTATATGCAAGGCGTAATATCGTGAAAACCTAATTTAAGGAATATATTGACAATTTTAAAACCACCAAAGAACCTATGAGTACCGTTGAACATCAAGTAAGTGGTCGTAACATAACATGGCTCTTGGACACTAAACCGCGTAAGTGCCGCAATCAAGTCTCGTTTATTAAACTTGACGTTGCTACGTTTAAGATTATATATCCCGAGGTATTACTTCTGTTGCTATTGTACCAAAACTGACCAAAGGTGTAACTTTGGTTATAAAAGTGATAATGATTATGTACAAGGAGCGTGAGCTTACATGGTAATACATATTGTAACAACTAAAAATTGTAAATCATCAGGATTATGACGCGCTGCGGTACTCTACACTACATAACGCTATAGATTGGAATTTAATAAGACTTGGGAAAAGTAATTAAGTAAACATTTTAAGACTTATTGAATTTAATGGTGTAAGTGATAATTGCGAAGATTGAGGATATTTTAGAGTAAACATCAATTAGCAGAATTAAACGTGTAGACTGGATTAAGGGTGTTCTTTTACACGGTTTAATTGCCTATGCCTATCATTAAATGTTCGGGATATTTTAAACTATTATTATATTAATTTTTATAATTAAATAGTTTCAAACTTTAAACATCTTGGATTGTAACTCTGAAACTGAAAAATATTTTTCAAAGATATGACAAATGAATTTTAGGAGTATGTATTAATATTTATTACTTTTATTTATAATATTTCAATTCCTAGCCGTCCTCAATTCAAGTCCTCAAAACGGCCTGTTATAGGTCTTTTAAAAAAATAAAATGAGTACCATTTCTATGGATATAGAAACATTTAGCGTCATTGAACTCGATCTGGGAAGTATAAATGAGAGTTTATCCCAAAAACATATCTAATCTGTAGCCCAACTCGTTCTCACCTGCATCACTAACAATGAAAAGTTTCTCTAAATAAAATTTGTTGTTGAAATTTCAGCACCATCTACATTTTGCATGTTTATAATTGATAATTCATAAAATATTTAAAGTCTTTAACATAATTCGGTCTCGATATGTCTCTCGGAAGGAAGATTTTACTAAATTTGTTTATTACGTATTTTATTCTAATTAATTCTCGTTATTACAATAGGCAACCATAAGAATAGTTTTAAAGCGTTCGGTAACGATCATCTAAATCTCATTGAATGATCATCACCAAATTGTTGTGGCCAATATTGAAATAAAGCTTTCTGGAAAGTTTCAAATACACAGGTCAATTCGTTCTTAGGATAGCTTGAAGACAGTCCACCCGTAAAACTTTAATTTGACTATACCCCCGAATGCACCGCTCAAAAATAATGAAATAAAACACCAGAGTAAAAAAATGTTTGATATTATGATTTCGATTTTTTTAATAACGCAGGATAAGTAACCTCCTTGCATTATTAAATCTGAGTGTGCATTACAAGTTGGGGTTATAATTGTGATAATTATTTTAAAACAATTAAATAACAACACTTACGAGATTTGTGTTATTCACAGGAATACTCCTAAAAATTAACATACAAAGTGTAAAAATAGAGAAGGGTAATTATGCTAATCTGTAAACCAATTTGTACGGAATGTACGGAAATAAATAAAATCAATATATATTGTCTTTAGAATCCTATTTGATAAATTGATATTTCATAAATATACATTGTACATTTTAGTAGTTTAAGGACGCGCACGATAGCTAAATCACTCTAAGGATGAGATTTAAATGCAAAATTTAATTTACGTAAGTGTGAATAACCTTGGGAGCTTAACCAAAGCTCAGTTGGCGTGCAGCAACAGTGTTACGAGGTATTAGCGTATTTAAAAGGGTTTTATACCTTACCTCATTTTTTATTACTGGTATAAAACCACTATCATTTGCACTCATTGTTTTAACCAGTTTGGGTTTAAATAGGCCCTCAATTGATTTCTAAGATTTTTTTGTGACAAACATTTTTATACTTCATACTAAAATACAGAGAAATATAATTTATATGAACTGATTGTTTACAGTTTGTAATTTAGTTTAAACTCGTTAAATTAAATTAAACAGTTTTATTATATTCAACATTCATTTTTGGATTGTAAATTTATGATAGTCGGATACAATGGATTTACAATGTTTGATATTGTTGTCTGGTAACAATTACCATAATCAAGAAGCGATATTGCATTACCCTAATTACCATATTAATAGACTTTCTTCATTATTGCAGATATTGATAGGATTCAATAAGTCTTCAAGTATTTGGGTATAATTGGATGAGAATTATTATACTATTATACTGAGAGTTATATTATAATGTAAATTTTGTATACAATTCTCTATTTAAAAATAAAATTATGCAATATTATCAAGTAGCAAAAAACAAAAGGTGTTTTGGTAAGAAGGGAAGATAACTTTTTTTTCACTAATAAAGGTTATAAATGTCAAGTTGGTCAACAACTAGTTAACTGATATAGGTTTATACAGAAATTTTTTATCTTGGCGCTGTGGTTTATAAATATATGAGATTTATTAAGTTTTCATAACTTAAAGGTTTTTTATGCCGATTGTGGTTAAAAGTTAATAAGTTATGGGATACTTTCCTATCCGAAGTCTCGTGTTGCGATTCATCGTGTGTTCTCACGCAAACACGCCGCGCCAAGTCACTGTTTGTAGCGCTGTCGTTTACTTATTTCACAAATTCATTTCCTTACTTTGTTTTATAAATCCGTGAAAAAATATGATAACAGGCTTCACAATGTTTTTTTTATTTCGATTGCATAATAGTTATATTGAGCAAACAGATACATCGACAGTCAGAAATGTAATAAATCCAGCCCTTGAAGTCTTTGCCAACGCTCAGCCAATAAATGTCTCATGTCAATATGACATATAATCTTTTAATTCTACTATTTAATGTAAACTTTCATTGCGAAACTTACGAGAAAAATGCCATAACAATGTGCAATCATTTTGACTTTTTTAGTACATATCACATGTAGTTTAGTCATCATAATACATATACCGGTGTTTTCACATTACTGTGAGACACATGGTCAGTGTACGATTAACCCTACTACTTACAGTTCTATGTCTAACTCAGTTGTCAAATATTTACGGATTAAAGTTTTGCATTTACCTAACTATAAAAATAACTATTGAATTTTCTCTGTATGGACCCCAATTCTGATTGTTCATTAAACTGTTGGCTGATTTAACTTAATTTAGCTATGCGTACAATGCCGAAGTACGCCATTGCGAAATCACATGATGCGTAACAAACTTTAATATACATACTAGCAGACCCGACAGACGTTGTCCTGTACACACGTCTTTAATTCGAAAATTTTAATCTTGGAATAATCTGTAACAATCTGGGCTGTTTTGATAAAAATGTCTGTTAAAAAGTTATTACAATATACAAATTCATTACATGTATATTTTATCACACTTCGACAAACCGATAATGTGTGAGTATAACATGAGTTCTGAATTTTCATTTGCACGTGTACGTGCAACTTGAACCATTAAAGTTACGTTATCCGTCGAGTGTTCTTGATCTGTTCTATTCAATCGACGATCATGGGCCAATTGTGCGCGTCGAGTACGTCGACCAATATTTTTTTCTCTTCCACGAAGACATGGCATTTTTCCTGTAAAAATAAAATTCTGTATAATAGTACACAATTAATATGAGTAACTTATTGAATACGTAATTTTAACTAAGCAACTTTTAGATAAAAATGTATAACAACGTCGTATATCTAAAATACTAAATAAGTACCTGTTCCCTATAGGGCTGAATATAATAAGTGACCTCCATCACAATCGAGTTATTGATATTTCTGAATAGCCTGTCTAAACTACTAAAGAGACGATCCGAATTAGATTATAGTTATTTCAAGGCTGAATTATAATAAGCGGCCACCATCACAATCGAATTATTGATATTTCTTATTAGCCTATTTAGACCACCGAATTTCATTATAGTTATTTAACATTACAGTATAGTATCGGAACTGGCCAACAAAATTTAATTTAGAACCAATTCCTACACTAATAACAATAGTTATTCACACATGTGATTTGTATGCTACTTAAATTGAACTTGTGTTACCAATTTTGACTTCAGATTAAAAATGTAAATTACGACAAATTATTTTAAATCCAATTAATTTCCAACTTGATCGTCTAAACTGTTAACAAATGTTATTCACACATAAAAACACAACCTTTTGATTTGTATGCTACTTAGGTTATTTGAGGTTATGAGACCAATATACTCACTTCAATAAATTTACAAAATCATTTCAATAACTTCAATAAATATCTATAGTTTTTATGCACTTCAAACACCTTCAATCTCCATTAATGTATTATTACAATTAGCACTCACACAATAATTACACGATGTTACAAAACTACACAGAAATGCGATAGCAGCAAAAACTGTCGTGAAAACCTTGAATAAAAATAGAAAAACATTATGGCTGTGTTGTAATATTATAATGTTTACATAGAAAATTTGGTGAAACTTCATCTTAGCAATATGCATTACACTAGATCAAGTACTTTATAATAACATAATATTTTCTACAGTTTAGATGTAAGGAAATTTTTCTGCTTCTTTGTTGAACTTAAGCTGAAAGTGTTAACAGCTGTTAAGTAACAGTTCACTTTGTATTACGTGTCGTAGCGCAGTCTGGCGGATTCAATATAAAATATTCCAAGATCAACAAGAAATTGTTTATAAATAAAAAAATAATTATATAAACATTTTAAATTTGACCGAATTGCGAATCTAAACCATTCTTGGATCCGCCTGAAGACACACAAAAAGTTTCAATTAAATCGGTTCTCCCGTTTAGGAGGAGTTCACCCTCATATACACGCACACAAGAAATATGTATACACACACACACACACACACACACACACACACACACACACACACACACACACACACACACACACACACACACATATATATATATATATATATATATATATATATATATATATATATATATATATATATATATATGTGTGTGTGTGTGTGTGTGTGTATTTATAAAAAGATAAATATATATATTAATATTTTCTTTTGGATATGTTTACTACAATATCCAATAATATATAACAATAATATTATTTTGATTTACTATGAGTGACATATTATTCTGAATAATGTTTGTCAATATAACGGATTATAATTTTCATAGTGATTTCTTTTACGTTATTTAAATATTTTTAAGCATAAAATGAAACCAATAGCTAGTTTGGAAGGATTGCCACTGACCCAATACCTAATCTTAAACGTTCCGTCATCAAGTTTAATAACCGAGACTTGATTGCGGCACTTACACAGTTTACTGTCTAAGAGCCAGCCATGTTTAGATTACGACCACTCATTTGATGTTATGGTACTTAAAGAGAGTTATCTTTACAGATTTAAAAACTAATAATGTACATTCTTTAAATTAGGTCTATAATTAAACGTTAACTCGCTGTCAGCTAAATATAGACATGAAAGATATCAACTTTAACTATTAAGTATTGACATAAACGAGTATCTCCTTAGTATTTTTCCAATTACTCAGAATCATATTCACTTAGTATCAATAGTGCATATTAGTCATACTTTCAGCACGGCATATTATAGACGCTATCAAATTGAGCCTTTAAATGTTTTATACTAAATACTATTATAGCAACACATTATCATACTTTTTTCAACTATAAAGCCTCATATTGTGTAAACAATCATTCATAATATAGTGGATTGCAATGTTCATAATGATTAACTTTTACGTAAAATATATTTAATTATTTTTACATTTGAATGTAAAAATATTCAATTTAATATGACTGTAACTAAGCATGATATAAGTATTATTGTTCCGACTCGGAAGTCGAGTTTAATAATTGGAAATTGGTTGCGGCACTTCCTCAGTTTCCTGTCTAAGAGCTATGTTTAGGTTATGCCTACTCAATTGAGCTTATGGTACTTAATGAGAGTTATATTTGTTGATGTAAAAGTTTTTATTGCATATTATTTAAATTAGGCAACTAATAAAATATTAAATAATTGTCAGGTAAACATAGATAGGAAAATTATTAACTTTAAACAGATTTTGATTTAATACTTTCCCTATAACCTTTGAATTCCTTACAATATACCTACCAAAACTATTGCGATTAGTGAAAAAGAATTTCTCTGAAAACATTCTTCAATTGATTTAAATAAAAACCAGGTTTTTTAAAATACGATTAAAATAAACTCTTGACTCTGAATTATTAGTTTTAAATACATAATGTGTGTGACAAACACCTGAAAATGTAAATGACAACTAGGACAATATCTGCTTAAGTCTATTTACCAATATATTTTAGAAGGTTCATATGTTGCACAAATCTCAAACTTCCGCAAAATTTCCCGAAGATTGAATAAATCACATCATAAATCACACTCAATAGTAGTCTTAACACACAAATGCACAAACACACACACTATTGCATATATAGGACGTTTGAGATTAACGTAGCAACATTATATATCATACTTAATACGAATATTGAACAAAAAAATCATCAAGATCATTACATTTGCTAGAAGAAGCTTACGTATATGTATTAATTTATAATAGCAGGTTTTTCCTGGTAAAAGACTTTCTTTGTGGAAAGTTTAAATAACTTTATACCTAACAGATATTGTTTTTTTTTAGATAACAACTTATTTCTCACAATAGTGGTAAATTACATCTTTTCATTTATTATTCTGTTAAGAAAGAGACTTTAAGTACTTGAAATAGTCCTAAAAAAGACGAATAATATTGAATTAGACTAATTTGTATAAGTAAATTAAGTGTGTTATATACATAGTACTATTTACATTAAATATAAAAAGGAATAGTAAATGAGTAGTGGTTCATTTTAATAAAATGTTCGCTAACATAAAAAAGGGTAAGTGGTACTGAACAGTACAGAGGTGAACGAGTTTGATTTACGCTTATGTACAATTATGATCTTTCACTTTTTATTAGATTTTTATTGAAACGTACTCACTAACAAACTACATTATCGGAATACATTCAACAGAATTCATCCAAACAAATACTCAACCCTTTTATAAGATTTTAATCATTCAGCCTCTCGTTTTGAGCGAAATTAATAATGGGCTGGATGGATATTTGGTCGATCTGCATAAAATTTTACTTTCTAATGCGTTTTCAATGAGTTAAATGGAATAAAATATATGCATACTTCACTCAATGACTAGTATGATACATACAAAAATTATATGTGTTATATATTTGACAAATGAGTTAGAGATAGAACTGTAAATGGTAGGGTTAAACGTACACTGGCCATGTGTGTCCCAATAAAGTTAAAACACCGGTACATATATTAGGATGACTAAACTACATGTGATATGTACTTTTCAGGACGAAATTTAATATTCTTGTCCTGTTTTATTGCTGTGACTAAAAAATTAAAATGATTGCACATTCTTATGGCATTTTTCTCGTAAGTTTCGCAATGAAAATGTATATTAAATAGTAGAATTAAAAGATTATATGTCATATTGACATGAGACATTAAATTTATTGTCTGAGCGTTAGCAAAGACTTCAAGGGCTGGATTTATTACATGTCTGTCTGTCGGCGTATGTGTTAGCTCAATATAACTATTATGCAATCGAAATAAAAAACATTGTGAAGCCTGTTATCATATTTTTTCACGGATTTATAAAACAAAGTAAGGAAATGAATTTGTGAAATAAGTAAACGACAGCGCTACAAACAGTGACTTGGCGCGGCGTGTTTGCGTGAGAATACACGATGAATCGCAACACGAGACTTCGGATAGGAAAATATCCCATAACTTATTAACTTTTAACCACAATCGGCATAATAAACCTTTACGTTATGAAAACTCAATAAATCTTGTATATTTATAAACCACAGCGCCAAGATAAAAACATTCTGTATAAATCTATATCAGTTAACTAGTTTTCGACCAACTTGACATGTATAACCTTTATTAGTGAAACAAAAGTTATCTTCCCTTCAACCAAAACATCTTTTGTTGTTTGCTACTTAATAATATTGCATAATGTGTTTTAAATAGGGAATTTTATACACATTTTACATTATAATATAACTCTCAGTATAATAGTATAATCACTCTTATCCAATTATACACAAATACTTGAAAACTTATTGAATCCTATCTGTATCTGCAATATTGCAGACTGTCCATTAATATGGTAATTAGGGTTATGCAATATCGCTTCTTGATTATGCTAATTCTCACCAGACAACAATATCAAACTTTGTAAATCCATTGTATCCTACTGTCATAAATTTACAATACAAAAATTAATGTTAAATTTAATAAAGCTTTTTAATTTAATTTAACAAGTTTAGCTGATTTAAAAACTGTAAGCAATCAGTTCATATAAATTATATTTATCTGTATTTTAGTATGAGGAATAAAATTATTTGTCACAAAAAATGCTTTGAAATCAATTGAGGGCCTGTTTAAACGCAAACTTGTTAAAACAATGAGTGCAAATGATAGTGGTTTTATACTAGTTATAAAGAACGAGGTAAGGTTTACAACCCTTTTAAATACGCTAATACCTCTTCAACTGTTGCTGCACGCCAAATGAGCTTTGGTTAAGCTCCCAAGGTTGTTCACAATTACGTAAATTAAATTTCTCATTTAAATCTCATCCTTAGAGTGATTTAGCTATCGTGCGCAACCGTAAACTACTAAAATGTACAATGTATATTTATGAACTGTACAAATATTTTTATGGCTAGTCAAATTGTTTCCCTAAATTGCATAATGGGTATGTAATTTATCAATGTATAAATTCCTCTTCCTTGATATAGCAGGCTTGACAGAATTTTAACACTTATTACTGAGAACTATGTTAATTATTTGTTATGATACATACACACGTTTTAAAGTATTAATGACTAAATGGATTTAATTACGTAATAGAAATACCAACACCTAAAGAGATATATAATTTCAAAATGTCTACCTCAAAAGATAACCTTGGTAATTCCTATATTTTTCAAAGCACAATGTTTTTTAATCAAATAGGATTCTCAAAACAATATTTATTGATTTTATTTATTTCCGTACATTCCGTACAAATTGGTTTACATATTAGCATAATATTACCCTTCTCTTTTTTTACACTTTGTATGATAATTTAGGAGTATTTCTGTGAATAACAGAATCTCGTAAATGTTATTATTTGTTTGTTTTAAAATAATTATCGCAATATTATATCCCTAACATGTACTATATACTCAGATTTAATAATGCAAGGAGGTTACTTATCCGTCGTTATTAAATCAAATCGATATCATAATATCAAAAATTTTTTACTCTGGTGTTTTATTTCATTTGAATATCATCCTTAAAGTGCTTTTGTTATCGTGCGCGTCTTTAAACTACTAAAATGTACAATGTATATTTATGAACTTTACAAATATTTTGTATGGCTAGTCAAATCGGTTCTTAAAATTGAATAATATGTATGTAAATTATTAATGTATGACTACCTATTCCTTGATATAGTTCGCTTGACAGAATTTTAACACTTATTACTAAGAACTATGTTAATTATTTGATATGGTACATACACAGATTTTTAAATATTAATGACTAGATAGATTTAATGACTTAATAGGAACCAATGTAAGAAGACTAAAACCTGAAGAGATATTTTATTCCAAAAGAGTAATAAATAAGTACTGTATTTGTACCGTTATTTATATATAAACATATACTCGTATTTATTGATATATATTATATCCGTGCATGTAGAAAACAATTATTAAGTATTTTCAACTTGTTCTAAATATTATCGTAATTACCGTTCTCTATTGTAACACTCTGCACGATAATTTGGGGTATTCATTGAAATAACAGACTGAACAAAATGATAGTATGTAATTCATTTAGAAAGAATGAACACAATCAGATCCCCAACATGTACTATGTACTCAGATTTTATAATGAAAGTAGGTTGCTGTTCTTGCGTTACTAAAAAAACTAAATAATAATATCAAACACTCTTTTTACTCTGGTGTTTTATTTCATAATTTTTTTGAGCCGTGCATTCGGGGTTATAGTCTAATCTAAAGTTGAAATACGGCTGGTCTGTCTTCAAGCTATCTTAAGAACGAATTTACCTATATATTCGAATGTTCTCGGAAAGCTTCATTTCAATATTGGCCACAACAATTTAGTGATAATCATTCAATGAGATTTAGATGATCGTTACTGAACGCTTTACAACTATTCTTATGGTTGCCTATTATAGCAACGAGAATTACTTAGAATAAAATACGTTATAAACAAATTTAGTAATATCTTCCTTCCGAGAGACATATCGAGACCGAATTATGTTAAAGACTTTAAATATTTTATGAATTATCAATTATAATCATGCAAAATTTAGGTGGTGCTGAAATTTCAACAGAAAATTTTACTTAGAGAAGCTTTTCATTGTTAGTGTTACAGATGAGAATGAGTTGGGCAACATATTAGATATGATTTTGGGATAAATATAAAAGTCTGTTTGTCAGATCGAGTTCAATGACGCTAAATGTTTCTATATCCATAGAATAGTACTCATTTTATTTTTTTAAAAGACCTATAACAGGCCGTTTTGGGGACTTAAATTGAGGATGGCAAGGAATTGAAATATTGTAAATAAAAGTAATAAATATTATTACATAATACTAAAATTCATTTGTCATATCTATGTAAAATATTTTGCAGTTTCACAGTGTCAATCTATGATTTTTAAAGTTTGAAACTGTTTAATTATAAAAATAACTATAATAATAGTTTGAAATATTCTGAAATTTTAATGATAGGCATAGGTAAATAAACCGTGTGAAAGAACACCCTTAATCCAGTCTACACGTTTAGCTCTACTGAGTGATGGTTACTCTAAAATATCCTCAATCTTCGCAATTATCACTTCCACCATAAAATTCGATAAGCCTTAAAACGTTTACTCAATTACTTTTTCCCCAAGTATCATTGAATTCCAATCTATAGCGTTATGTAGTGTAGAGTACAGCAACGCTCATAATCCTGATGATTTATAATATTTTGAGTTGTTACTATATGTATTACCATGTAAACTCACGCTTCATGTACATAATCATTATTAGCCTACTTTTATAACCAAAGTTACACCTTTGGTCAGTTTGGTACAATAGCAACAGACCTAATACCTCGGGATATATAATCTTAAACGTAGCAACGTCAAGTTTAATAAACGAGACTTGATTGCGGCACTTACACGGTTTAGTGTCTAAGAGCCATGTTATGTTACGACCACTTACTTGATGTTCAACGGTACTCATAGGTTCTTTGGTAGTTTTAAAATTTGCAATATATTCCTTAAATTAGGTTTTCACGATATTATTCCTTGTATATAATTGGCTGAGCGTTAGCAGAGCCTGTAACTATGAGGACCGATATTTTTCTGTCTGAGTGTCTGTCTGTATATCTGTCTTACTACACGATTCTAAAAAAATACTGGAACAATAGACCTTGTATTTAGTTTGAAACTTTATTTCTACCGAGACAAAAATGAGTCATCAGAAGGATGTTTAATTTTCTTTATGTATGATTGTATTCTGAGTATCCTTCTGCAGGACCACAGGATCTATCAAATGAAAAGTGCTGTACTATATTTGAAGTGTTACATGCAACCTCCGCCAAGTCTGTTGTGCAATGCGTACTGTGAAGTAGTACTTTCTTCTTTTAATAATGTCGTTGTGCGTGTTTTAAAACTGTTCTTCATAGCAACACTTCATGAATGACATACACAGCGATTAAGCATGAATAAGTTTAATTTAAATTAAAAGCAAGCACTTATATTTTAAAAATTTTTAATGTTTTATATCGATTTAAAATTTAAAATATGATTTTCTAAGCACTCTCTTATTATCATAAAAGATTTAATCCTTATATGTAATGTTTAAAAGTTATACTGTACCAGACTGAATTAAAATGTAATCAAGTATTATAGGACTTTTCGTATTTGTAATAAAGGTATATGTACAACATATTATACGTTTCACTAAGAATAAAACTCATAACGAACGTAAATTTGGTATTATACGTAAAAGAGCAGTGGATCGTTTCATTAAAATGTTCGCTAACACAAAATGCTAGAGTGCTATTTAACAGTGAATCGGAAAGCGAAAGTTATTCGCGCCAATGTATGAAATTCAGTTTTTATTCGATTTTATTGAGTCGGTGTCGTTGACAAGTCGTATATAGGGATCACATTTATTTGAATTAATCCGAGCTCATACACAATCTGTTTAATTTTACTCTCATTTCTCCCCTTGTTATCATGGAAGTAATTAATGTGCTATATGTTTATTAGGTGTACTTTATAAAAGTTTGCTTATAACTGTGATTGGTTTATTAATTAAATGTAATACAAAAAAATTAAATTAGATTGTCTATTAAAATGCTTTCATTAGAAATGTTTTAATATTAATCTTTACAAATCTTAGACTAGGTATACAACTGTGGACCACAGTACACATTCTCAATCATCTTAACAGGTAAATAGTATCTCATATCAACTTAAAAAAAAACTTTACTTTGAAATAATAAAACCACCTAATGAAATCATAATGAAAATGTAGGTGGCTATAGTAGGAAAGATTCATTTAATTGACTATGGGTTTAGCTCCAGATCACCTTCCTTTTATTGCATAATCTGGATCTGACACTGTCTCAGACTTGGCTCCTAGAAATCTGGAGTCATATTCGTCTGAATAGATCCACTGAAAACCGACGCGAAAAAGCTCAACACGAAACATTGACATCGTTTCGAACTATTAATAGGTGAAGTTTTAGTCTAATTGTCACATCATGTACACAACTAATTAAGTACATTTGTATAGTTGCACTACGATGTTTAATACTAGAAGAAATAATATAACTATATTTGATACCCCTAACTAGAATAATGACTATAATTTTTATAGTTTTACTACGATGTGATAGGCACGATCTCTGAGCACAGTGACAATGTCCAAGCACGGTGGAGCATCCGATTTTTCAATAAAAAAGATATGTGTAGGACTATGAGAGTAGCTTAATATTTTAGAAAGAGAAATACCCTAAGGTGGAAAGTTGTAAACGAGATTACTCACCTCTTTTTGACAATATAAACCTTAACGAAAATATTCGTTTAACAATATTGTAAAAGCTGTTTGCCTCATATTCTATGACGTTGAACTTTAAATCTGAGTTTCAGGAGAGTGTAGGTTCAAATTCTGTCTGTGAACGTATCACTTTTCAACAGTATCATCGACTACGACTGTACCGACTCTGCCCCATATTCTGTCTATAAAATCCTTAGAAAAGGTAATTATTTTTATCATGGTAATGAATAAAATTATATTAAATTATATTACAAACTACTTAAAATATACAAAATAATTACGAAATTATCATTTGTGCTTTCTAAGAAAGTTCCTTTTTAAGAAACATAATAGTGAATCAGGTTTTATCATTTGGCTGAGACATATTAAAATAGCAGATTTAGCACATTTTTAATCAACTATACAAAATGTATATTGATTTGTATTAAGAATTAATATACATACACTGACAGTATGGATAATAATCAGTAAACAGCACTTACAAAACCAATCCGTTTGATTGGACTTGTTTTCGGGTTTGTTAAGGTTCTGTTAAACCCATTCTGAATGCCAAATTTAATTTCCGTAAGTGTGAATCAGTTTAGAGAGCATTAAGTTAAAGTCCTGGAGGAGTGCCACGTCTCTGTTAATGTCGTTCAAACGTATTCACACCAAAGTACTATAAACTTTTACACATCCTTGCATTAAAGCTATCTTATTCACGTGTGTTAAATATATCAAATTCATTATTAGTATAAATAAATGTCAACTAAAACCCTTTTTAATGTTTCTATTGCAATACACGTGTTTCGTATTGAACCATAATAAGTGTACATTAATCTCTAAATAAATGATAATTAATTAAATATACACATGTGAACCAGTTAAACATATGATAAATTTAATTTACACAGTTGTAATTTTGATTAGTAATCTGTATTTAGTACTTAAATTTTTTTTAAACCAGGTTTGTCTTATTTTTCAAATTGCTATAAAAATGCTTTGAAGATCTTTATTTTAATTTAGATAGATATGTGATTCTTTTTTAATCAATATCAACATTTAAATATTTAATAAGATCAAATAATCCAATATAATACTACCTAATTCTAATAATAAAGATAAACATAAATGATAAACAATTAAGTATACACGTTTGTACCATATAAAGATATGTTAAATTTAAATGACACAGTTGTAATTTTGATTATTAATCTGTATCTAAAATATTAAATTTGTTTCAAAAATTTAGTTTTTCTTTTTTTTCAATTATTTCATTATACTAGATATTTAATTATTCTTTTGTGGTAGATTTCTCTCTTTTCAATATCTAACAAAGCATCCCAGCGAAACCTATTACTTCATACTTGGTATATGTTTTGAATTCAGTTAACCGTTAAGTATTAATATTAAGTTTACTACAACACAAACCGGTTAGCACTTTTACGAGAGATGAACTTTATATGTGTACCTTTCAATAATAAATTAAACAAAGCTGTTCGAAGAACCTTTAAAAATTTTCCATCAGTTACCAAACAATAAATAACACATTTCAACTTTTATTAAAACAAAGTGAACCAAAACGATGATAAACAAGATTTATAAAACCAATTTGGAGTACACTAAATTAACTGTAGTGACTTTGAAAACTATTATATTGCGCAAACTGGCAGAAATTTTAATAAAAGGTTTAAGGAAAAAATGCAAACCTAGAATAAAATAACATGTCTCCAATAAAAACAATTTCAGAACACTTATTACAAAGTTTTATTCACATTACAGGGATATCTTTATATGAGTATAATGAAAAGTCAACCTAAACCATTTTTGACGTGACAACGTCTTAAACACGCGAGCACACGCACACCCATTTTTTTTTCGCGAGGACACGCACTACGGCAATTTGCTCACATCTTACTATAATGTTTCTTACGGTCTTGGCATTAATCCCTATGCTGTAATACTAATTGCTGGGTGTAGTCCGTTACATTACCTTGTTTTAGGTATTAATATTCTTTGATAATAGTTTTCCAATTTATTTAAATAAATATTTTACAAATATCCTGTAAAATCATAGTTTCGTTTAACTACGCTGTGCACGCCATGTTTAGCAAATTTCCGCGGTCTCTATGAATCTCCGGTCATGGGGCAGGAGCACGCGCCGTTAGCATATTGCCACGTTTGTTTGAATCAGGTTTAAAAGTAATAATTAAATTCCATAATTGTATAAAAAAACAATTTATATGTTTTAGCATCTAAAAAGATAGAAATATGTCATTATGATATGATAATTTTATATTTATCCTAATGATGTACTAGTTATTGTTAGAAATAGAGTACTGTCAATTATATGTAATAGTTTAAAACAAAATTTTAACTTACTTTTATACTATTTTCATAACTAGGAATACACTTATATACAAGAATATTTCTACAATTATATACCTTTTGATAAAAATTAAAAACAAAATTATATTTAAATTACCTGTGTAGCCCTACTCTGTTGTTAAATACAAAGAAAATCACTTGTGCATTTATTTTTGTGTAAAAAAAAGAATAATTTTAGTATGAAACTTGAAAACTTGATGAACGGATTTCTACTCAAAATCCATACTTTCATTATTGGCGTCTTCTGGTTCACCTGAACATCTTGTGCATTGTTTGTATTGTTGTTTTTCGATTTTTCCTTCTCGGACATATACCACATTTTGCATAGCCTTGATGAGCCTGCTGCACATCGACAGGAATATGAGAAGGTCGTCGAATCTTGAATATGTCAGGTAATCTGTCTTTGATTTATCGAGGTAATGATAGTTTGTCATTTACTCTTCTTTGTGCAAGGTCTGTCAAAAGTTGTCGCCCTAGATTCGAGAGAAACAAACACTCTTCTTGGAAGGACTGTATCGTCAGATACTCTTAGATTATTTGCTTTGTGTATCACAATTAATGCTTAATACCTCCACCAACATTGAGAAGGAAAAAAACAAGTGTTAGTGGCTAACGGTTAGAGATTCTTGACACGGAATATTGTTTTTTTTGCATGGCATCATTTACATCAACACCACATTGGTCTTATTGTAAAATGTAATGATGGAGCGTCTAATTTGCTCGTTCGTGGTTCTGGAACAGACTAAAAAGTCTCGTATGCGTCTCTGTTCCTCTTCATATGTATCCATATTTTACCTTATAAAGATGTTTTAAGTTCAATATCCAAAACTTGCGCACTAAAACTAATTTTTAAAACACTATGTATCGATAATCATATATTGAATACACCAGACTACACGGCAGTAGTACGCGCGCGCGTGAGCAGATCGCTAACGGTAAAAACGCGACAGCACGCACGTAGGCAAAACTGCACTCACAATTGGGTTAGCGCTTGAGATAAGATAAGGACTGCACATCCCGGCGGCCGGCAAGACGGTAACCCAGCCCAAGGTCACGTAGGGGGATAGTTTGCCGAGGAATTACAAAGCCGCCCAACCTTCTCCCGCAAAAAATGAAACAGTAGCACTCAATATTACAAAAATGCGGCAATTTGCCGCGGGTGCGTGTGCTCGCGTGTAAATTAGGTTGCGGCTCGGAGTCACTCATGAAAAAGTGTAACGCCCAGTAACGTTACGATGCCCGTCCAGTGGGTCCGCCGCACGGGATAAAGCAGATAACTGTGTGTCCGCCGCACGGGATAAAACAGATAACTATGTTTTATTCGTGAAAATGTGGAGTGCTTAGATTCGTCATTTACAACAACTACAACAATAAAAGGTAAATAATTGTACACTGATATTTCATTATCGTAAACTATGATTGATTGATTAATTGTTAGATTGACACAAAAGTTGAGAAACTGAGTTTATAGGTTATGTCCATACTATTGACAAATGTTGATAGTGTTAAGTAAATTATTAGTTTAAAATCACTCTGCAATCAATCGTAATTCAGTCGATTGAGAAGAAAACAGCGCGTATTGCTAGGCAAACATTTAAAATAACAAATTATAACCTCTAACCTGTCATAACAGTGCGACCAAACAAACGAACTAAACCGACCAATCACCACGCGCCTAGTTAGAATTTAACTGTGTTTTAGCAAGAATTTCAAATTCCAATTTTAGTAAATGTTCCTATTCAACTTTACCATTTACAATAAAAAAATTTTAATTAATTTCAAATTATGTACAATGTTTTAGTAAACAAAAATATATTTCTATAGTTAAAATTTGTGCAATTCTTATTGTCATTCAATTCCTTGTTCCTATTGTGCAGTTTAATAATATTTATATCAATAAATATTCTACCGAGAAAAAGACGTTGTCACGTAAAATCTTCGCCCGTAAAACCGAATTTACAGGCAACCATATTTTTTTATGTTTTTATTTTTTACACGTGTTTCGGTATTGAACCATCACCAGAGTACATTAACCTCTAAATAAATGATAGACAATTAAGTATACACGTTTGTACCATATAAAGATATGTTAAATTTAAATGAAACAGTTGTAATTTTGATTAGTAATCTGTATCTAAAATATTAAATTTGTTTCAAAAATTTAGTTTTTCTTTTTTCAATTACGATTTACAATGTTATGAGGATTTTTATTATAATTTAGATAGATATTTAATTATTATTTTGTGTTTGATTTCTCTGTTTTCAATATCTAAAATGTCCATGTTCTATTAATATTTGTGTAGTTATGGTGACTTTGTAATAAGTGTTCAGCAAAACTTGATTTTATTATAGACACCTTATTTGTTTCAAATCTTGTTTTTGATCCTTACATAATATATACATTAATAACATAATAAATTTATTATGTTGTTATATTCTGAAAGAGTAAACGTTTATAGTGGTAGTGAACAATACTATTAGGGGTTTATTATGCTGGCCTAATCTTGAAATATTTTTATTTATTTCACGTGGGATATGGAATAGCGGGAGCAACATTGATTACCAAAACCCAATACATTTTTACAGAACAGTAGGTGTGGTGTGGTCAACAGGAATAATAGTGTTCTATCGTCATGTTAGTAAATCACACGTAGAAATAATCTTTGTTTAATTATATATAATGTATATAACTATTAATATATATATATATATATATATATATATATATATATATATATATATATTAATAATAACTAAATTTGTTAAAGTAATATATTCTTTATATTGAAAATGTATGTGTAAGACTTTGAAATTATATATAATGCGTGAATATCGGTTACCACTTTCACGATATTAAATACTGCTTTTGTACTCAGAGGTGGTCAAAGATTACCCTCATAACTCAAACTGGGAGGGAGGAGGAATGATTACCGCATTGGCTCACATATATAATCCCTCAAAACCCATTTTTCTCGCGATCTTCGCAATTCTTTTTCTAGCATACATATTGCTTCCGATAAACTTGAGCCTCTCCAGGGATTTAATAGGAAATTCGACGCTAGTTCGGTTATGTTTTAGTTTATATTAATAATATTATAAATCAAACATACACATAGACGATTTTGTTATTCATATTGTATCTATGTTTTTAAATAATTATCAATATTACCATTAATTTTCTTTTTATTATAACAAAACATTTGGTATATCTGGCTAAACTGCATTCAGCAACTGTGTAAAATATATACACGTAAATAATTCTTTTCTAATAAGTTATTTAAACGCAGTACAGTTTTACATAGGTATATTTATTTCGTTATTGGTTTTTAGTATTGTTCTCAAACTAAGAGGTTAAACATTTTAATTAATTTTAACAAATAATATATACACTATTTACTATAATGATATTATTTGCGTATGTGAGTTGTATTAGATGCAGGACGATAGTCTCTGGAGGATTAAATAGGAACATCTTACAATATATAATTAATATTTTATATCCTTCCAGACCCATTTACGTTGTTGTTGGCTTTGCACTACCGAAACTTATTACACGTGAGTGAATGTCATATCCGTCTCTCCGTAAGTCTGACTGCACGATGTTTATAAAACAAACTGACATATAGCCCTAAATGTTTGCACGAAGATTAATCTTTATTTGAGCATCATTCAGTTCATAATATTTTTACATGAATCGTATGTGTAACCATAACAGCAACGTGAAAATATAAAAAAAAATTCGTAAAAATATATTTTGTCCATGAGTGTCTATCTATGAGCAAGATAAATCGAGAATTAAATTAACTATGCTTTTAAAATCTTGCAAGGCATCCCAGCGAAACCTGTTACTTCATACTTGGTATATGTTTTGAATTCAGTTAACCGTTAAGTATTAATATTAAGTTTACTACAACACAAACCGGTTAGCACTTTCACGAGAGATGAACTTTACTTTTAGTTGACATTTTACAATTTTCTACACAAAAATAATATATGTTACACAATACTGTTTGCAATAAATAGAAATAATTATGTCACATTGATTGCTATAACAATGATAAGACTTATAGGTTGAGTCTTTTCATATAATAACTGTCCCCAAAAATATCGACAAAATTTTAATTTTTATAATGAAATTTTGCATAACACTTTTAAATTTGGATTTAACTATCATTTATACATAGACCAAATTAAGGCTCATGTCCATTCGTTGACTTCAATTCAGTGGCATAAAACTCTATCTTCCAGTAGGCTCACAGATTTTCTCCTCTGTCTACTTAGGGGCTGTAAAGGATATTATTCCGTCTATGTGTCGGTACCTTTGCAGAACGCATTATTCATAGCGACAAAATGATACTGGGAAGTACGCATTGATATAACATTTAGATACTTGAAGGTTATACATTCTATACAGCTAATTTAAGTTAAATAAGCTAACAGCTTCATCAGCATGGGGGTCAATAGAAGGAACCTTCAATAGATGATTTCTTAGCTAAAAACGTACATTTTCAATATTAAAAACTTGTAGTTGAGACAGGACCAGGCGAATTATCGTTAACAATACACTAACTATATACCCTTTAATTTTGTTGAAACATCACATTTGTTAAATTACATTAAAATACAAAACCAATATTTAATTTTTTTTTTTGTATTTATTTTGTGATGTGTCTGATGAAGGTATCTTGGATATCGAAAGGCCTCACAATAAAATGTATTAAATATTGGTTTTGTATTTTAATGTAATTTAACAGTGACCAATATAAGCTCCATCTACAGCATCACATTTGTTGCTTTTATTACGAACTACATGTGTTATGTCCACTTTTGTGCAAAATTGAACATCCTCGCAATTTTTAGGTAAATGTTATAATTTAAGGAATATATAACAGAATTACATTATTTTGATATTCTTTGACTGTTTGCAAAGGTATCAACAAATTTAATTTATCTATAAATACATACAGGGAATTTGAAATGTAAGTTACATCTCCCTTGATACCTTTTTTTATTAGAGATAGGTGAAATCCATTTGCGGCAATCTTACTAGCTAGAAGGGGCTAAACTAATAATAATAGGTTTAGTAAATTGTTTTAATATTAGTAGGAGAGTTTGGGTTGTAACTAAAAATATTCGAAGCAATCATAGTCTTGTATAATATCATTTTGAAGGTCTTGGTTAGGCAATACAGATACACTTAAATAATTTAAATCAGATCACTATAAAATAAATAGCAGCCTCAAAAGTCTCTGAGCTTCCTGACTCATCGAAAGTATTGTGGTTCATGACTTTTCAATAAAAAAACACAATTTTAAATATTCTAGAAAATATTAAAAATTAAATTAAAAGGTACTTAGTATTTGGTAACTAAACTAGCCAGACAATTAAAAAAACTTTTATAAATTTAGGAAAACCTCTCATAGAGTGATTAGATAAAAGACTCGATAAAATAAAAATTGGATAAAAAACAAAGGGATAATTGTTCTTCCCACTATTTCAATCCCTGCCAATACCACAATACTTGTCAGCAATTATCAAAATAAGATTTGTCTTAATTAATTTTTCATTATTTAATAATTAATCACGTATTATTTTCAACGCCATATATCCAATAAACCTCGGATATGTCTGAAGCTGCTATTTCTTGTACAGTAATCCGATTGAATATCTTTAAGTGTTAAGTGTGCTTGTTATTGATTAACAAAAACACTTTAAAATACGTGTTAATAAACTATAAATGTTCTTTGTAAATGTTATTTTACCCCAACCCTAAAGTCCACTGAGGTTAAAAAATTTAAAAATTATAATTAATTATGCAGTTATTTTTATCTATTATGGTTGCCACTGATGTCACATATCTAATGTCACAGTATATTAATATATATTGAACTATTATATTAAGTGACGTGTTTTAAAACCAGAGGAAGAGCATAGAACTTACACTGTTAAATACGTTAAGTGAACAATGACATTACAAACAGCGGTAAGGCACCTAGTAGTTGCATGACACAGAACTATCAATCGTGATACGAGACGCCTCGGTTAGGAACGTTAACCGTAATTAGATAATTTTTAACAGCATTGAGCCTATCAACCTCTGATACTGAAACTAAATAAATAATAAACTTATAAACCACAGGTTTACGGTCTGTATTCTACCATTGTCCTCGTATATGAAACAAATGTACTAGGTAAAGCTTTAGTTGAAAAAATAACATTGCAAGCTTACGTATTACAAAAGTTATCAGCTGAGCACCAGTAAAGCTTGTTATTTGGGGTACTGAAAAACGAAGTATGCCTATCCTCACAATATCTTGGCAACAAATTAACATAAATTGGAAATGTTAAACGAAGATTCTTTTCCTGTTCAATGATTTGGAGATTACTCGATGAAATTTAGCACAGCGTTAGCAAAATTCTTTAAATTTTTTTGGCTATCATGGTGGCAATGATAAAAACGTTGAATACATTTTTTTATAAACTGATAATAATAATTTGAAATTTTATGAAGTCACATATTAACATAGTGTCTGATTATTGAGTTAAGCTCCGTTTCAGCTTCCGCTTAGTGCAGTGTGTGAAATCTGACACCAGTATAGATTGAATATTTGGAATCTTGAGTTCACATATTTCTGAAAAGATCTATCAAATTTGGAGAGGAAGATATTGATATCAAAATCATTGCATCGTTTCGACATTAGAGATCTACAGTCAGTCGTCTTACAGCAGCCGTCCTGTGCAGTATAGGTAAATCAGTGTAGTGATTTATTTTAGAAAATATTGTATTTATTAAAATATTTTATAAATAGTGAAGTAGTTTTTAACAATATATGAAAAACTAGTTAATGTTAAAAACTAGTTTAAATAATTTAATGTATATTTAATCACACCGACTGAACTTTTGTTACGTTAACTAAAGGGATTCGCACTGAAGTACACGTCTAAGGAAAGTCATAAGTCTTATTTCCTCATTAAATCACATTCGTTTGAAATCATACTATTTTAATACACAAAGCGCTTTTACAATCACGCCAGTCTCTGAATTATGTATTACTTAGTTTTATGCATTTTTAAAGTAATTCAAAATCGACTTATTAGTTTGAAATTTAATTGACACAAAATATTTTTATTTAGAACTTTTTGTAAATAGTTAGTTAATGAAATTCCTCAGTTAAAAATTAAAGTTTTAAAAACATAGAGATGGTAAACATTATAATAGCTATTCCTTAATACTAATCTACATGTGTTATTCACACATCAGATAGAAAATTAAACAATTTGAAACTCTTTTAAAATTGTATCTATTGCCTGAGCTTTGCAAAAGCCAACACTAGTGTATAGTAAAGTTTCAATCCTCTCTGCCTGTCTGTATTTCGTAAGATATCTCAATAAAGAATTAATTGTCTGTATACCAAGGATATAGAGTTTAAGTTGTTAAATCTTCATTTCTACACAGCTACTCTCAAGTCCAATGATGGTGCATACTACTGTATATAACATTAAGTTTTCTACTCTTAGCAAAGGTTGATACAGAAAAGGTGGTTTGGATGATTATTAAAAAAATTATATTCTTAAAAGAATCCGTAATAAGTATTAATACATTTTCAAAATATCATTGTTAATAATAATCATATCTTAGAAAATATTATTTGTAAATACAAACCTTGCAAACCTCTGGTGTTAAAAATTTTTAAATTTAAAACATAATCATAGTTATAGCCAAGGCACTCAATAGTCAGTGTTAAGTGGAGTTAAATGAACTGGATAATACTACTCTCAATCTAGCCCGTATGCCATCTTCTTCTAAACTAAAATTCTTACGCTAAAATACCTTCAGCCCTCATCACCACTTACCTTATAAGCATCATAAGTATCTAAGTCTTTTCTCAATAAGTCCTATTATCTCACTACGTACAGCGCACAGTAATACACACTACATCAGAACTTCGTATACTGACTTTTTTATTCCTTCATTTTAAAATAGTTATATTATATACTATTGTAGCTCAGTATAAAATTTATATGTTCTACAATGGCTCATCGCCGTAATCTGTATCGTAATTCCTAACAGTAAATTGTAACTTTTGTTATAATTAAATTTGCATTCATTGGATTACTTTATTTTTAGGATTAATATTAAACCCTCTGCCAGTTTGGTAGGATAAATCCGACCTAATACCTCATAAGATATAATCTTAAATGTGGCATCGTTGAGTTTAATAACCGAGACTTGATTGCGGCACTTCCACAGTTTAGTGTCCGAGAGCCATGTTATGTTACGACCACTTACTTGATGTTTTACGGTACTCACAGGGGTCTTTGGTGGTTTTACAATATACTCTTTAAATTATTTTTCACGATGTTAAATCTTTTATAATTGGATGAGTGTTAGCAGAGGCTAAAATATAAGCATCCACACTTTTTCTGCCAGCCTGTGTGAGCCTTTCGTACTGGCCCAAAGTAAAAAAAAATTACTGACGCATAGAATTTGCATTTTGTTTGAAACTTTATTTCTACTTGGATGAGAATAAGTTATATTTTTAAACTCTGTTTTCTGATGAAGTATGTATAAAATTATTTTATTTATGTTCGTATTTTCTCTACCCTTTTGGAGGACCGAAAGTTCTAGCAAATGATAAGTGCTATATGTTTGAAATCTTGCATGCAATTTATAACAACCCATATTAAGTTAGGACCATTTACTTGTTTTACGGTACTAACACAGAATACTCTGTTAACAATTATTTGTAATATATATATATAATATATACATCTTTATATATATATTTCTTGTGTGCGTGTGTATGTTACTGAACTCCTCCTAAACGGGTGGACCGATTTTAATGAAACTTTTTTTGTGTGTCTTCAGTTTGGATCCGAGAATGGTTTTAGATTCATAATTCGTCCAATTTTAATAGTTTTATTTAATTAATTTTTTAATAATAAATTGTTGTTGATGGTGGAGTGTTTTACATTGGATCCGCCAGACTGCGCCACGACAGGTAATACAAAGTGAACTGTTTACTTAACAACTGTGAATATTTTTCAGCTGAAGTTCATCAAAGAGGCAGAAACATTTGTTCACATTTAAAATTTAGAAAAGTTCATATTTTAAATTTTGTAAAGTGCTTGATCAGTAGTGTAATGTAGAGTTGCAAAGATGAAGTTTCACCAATTGTTCTACGTAAACATTATAATATTACGACACAGCCATAATGTTTTTCTATTTTAAATTCCAGGTTTTCCCGACAGTTTGTGCTGCTATAAAATTTGTGCGTTGTTTTGTAACATTCTGTAATTATTGTGTGAGTGCTAATTGTTATAATACATTAATAGAGATTGAAGATGTTTGAAGTGCATAAAAAACTATAGTTATTTAATTAAAAATATTGAACTCATTTTTGCAAATTTATTGAAGTGAGTATATTGGTCGCATACCTCAAATAACCTAAGTAAGCATACAAATCAAAAGGTTGTGTTTCTATGTGTGAATATTGTTAACAGTTTAGATAATCAAGTTTTAAACTAATTGGATTTAAAATAATTTGTTGTAATTTACATTTTTTAATCTTCAGTCAGAATTGGTCACATAAGTTTAAATTAAGTAGCATACAAATCACGTGTGTGAATAACTACTTATTGTTAATAGTGTAGGAATCGTTTTTTAAATTAAATTCTGTTGGCCAGTTCCGATATTATACTGTAATTTTAAATTACTAATTTTATATCAAGTATATTTTTTTAATTTACAACTTAATTTAACGTAATGCTATTGAATGTACAATATTTTTTTTAATCCTTCAGGAATGTACATAAACAAATTAGATGGTTTTCCGATAGGGCTGAAGTATAATAAGTGGCCCTCCATCACAATCGAAATATTGATATTTCTGAATAGCCTATCCTAACTAAACTATCCGAATTGGATTATAGTTATTTAAGGCTGAAGTATAATAAGCAGCCACCATCACAATCAAATTATTGATATTTCTGAATAGCCTATCCAAACTACTGAATTTCATTACAGTTATTTATTCGGTCAAATTTAATTAAATTTTTAATTATACATTGTTTGTTGATGTTGGAGTGTTTTATTTTGGATCCGACAGACTGCGCTACGACACGTAATACAAAGTGAACTGATACTTAACAGCTGTGAATATTTTCAGGCTGAAGTTCACCAAAGAGGCAGAAAACATTTGTTTATATTTTAGATTACATTATTATAAAGTGATTGAATCAGTAGTCTAATGCAGATTGCAAAGATAAATTTTCACCAATTGTTCTATGTAAACATTATAATATTACAACACAGCCGTACGTTTAATCAATAATAAGTTTTGAAAGCATAGAGTAAGCATAAACATATAAAAATAACAAAACTTCTTATTTTCAATATATTCTGTACTCACTTTGGAGGATAGAGATTATCCAGATATAAAAATTGGAAGTTTAACTTTTTAACTGAAATGGACAGTTTGTGCTGCCATCAATGTATGTATGTTGTTTTGTAAGGTTCGTGTTTCAAAAGTAAAATACGGCAAATAACATTAAAAATATAATAGAGTGAAGTTATAAAAGTGTACTGCGTGGCCGCGTTATAAGTTTATAAAAGCCAATAGGCAAAAAGAAAAAAAAAATAAAAAATAAAACATTGTGTAATTATTGTGTGAGTGCTAAAATTGTAATAGTACATTAATAGAGGTTATTGGTCGCATTACCTCAAATAACCTAAGTAGAATACAAATCAAAAGGATAATGAAGTTTTAACTAATGGATTTAAAATAATTTGTTGTAATTTACATTTTTTAATCTGCAGTCAAAATTGGTCAGATAAGTTCAAATTAAGTGGCATACAAATCACATGTGTGAATAACTATTGTTAATAGTGTAGGAATTGGTTTAAATTAAATTCTTGTTGGCCAGTTCTGATACTATACTTTAATTTTAAATAACTATAATGAAATTCGGTAGTTTAGATAGCTAATCAGGAATATCAACAGAGGTTATCCAGATATAAAATTGGCTAGTTTTAGTAAAATACACTTTTAACTGAAATTCGTAAATATTTAATTAAGTGTGCAGCGATTGAACAGTTAATTTTTTGTTTATAAATAAATTGTTTTTTTATCTTGGTATTTTTTTAAATTGTATCCACAGAATGTGCTACGATCGCAGTTTAAAATGTTTTTCTATTTTTATTCCAGGTTTTCCCGACAGTTTTTTGTGCTGCTATCAAATTTGTGTGTTGTTTTGTATCATCGTGTAATTATTGTGTTTTAGTGCTAATTGTAATATTAAATTAATAGAGAATCACCATGTGTCAATAAATATTGTTTAATAATGTAGGGGAATTGGGTTTTAAATTAAATTCTGTTGGCCAGTTCTGATACTATACTGTAATTTAAAATAACTATAATGAAATTCAGTAGTTTAGATATAGGCTAATCAGAAAATATCAATAATTCGATTGAGATGGTGGCTGCTTATTACTACTTCAGCCTTTAAATAACTATAATTTGGATCGTCATTTTAGTAGTTTAGATAGGCTATTCAGATATATCAATAATTCGATTGGGATGGTGGCCAATTATTGTACTTCAGACCTATAGGGAGTACTTATTTAGTAATAAAGATACCATAGTCGACGTTGTTATACATTTTTATCTAGAAGTTACTTAATTAAAATTACATATTCAATAAGTTACTCATATTCATTGTGTACTATTATACAGAATTTTATTTTTACAGAAAAATGCCACGTCTTCGTGGAAGAGGACGAATAGTTTATTCAATCATCGCGATTTATATGCTACTTAATTTGAACTTATGTGACCAAACTGTTAACAATAGTTATTCACACATAGAAACACAACCTTTGATTTGTATGCTACTTAGGTTATGCAACCAATATACTCACTTCGTTCATTAAATTTTCAAAATTAGTTCAATAACTTCAATAAATAACTATAGTTTTTTATAAACATCTTCAAATCTCTATTGATGTAATATTACAATTAGCACTCACACAATAATTACACGATTGTTACAAAACAACACACATATTTGATAGCAGCACAAACTGTAAGGAAAACCTGAAATTAAAATAGAAAACATTTGAAACTGTGATCGTAGAGCATTCTGCTGGATACAATTCTAAAACATTCTAAGATGGTCCCACCCATTTAGGAGGAGTTCAGCTCCATACACACGCACACAAGAAATATAAATATAAAGATAATGAAATTCGGTACTTTAGATAGGCTAATTATAAATATCAATAGTTGGATTGCGGATGTTGGCCGCTTATTATAATTCAGCCTTTAAATAACTATAATCTAATTCAGTTCGTCATTTTAGTAGTTTAGATAGGCTAATTCAGAAATATCTATAATTTGATTGTGATGGTGGCCACTTATTATCATCAGCCCTATACGGAATACTTATTTAGTATTTTAGATAAATTAAATTCTGTTTGGCCAGTTTCCCGATACTATACTGTAATTTTAAATAACTATAATGAAATTCGTAGTTTTAGATAGACTATTCAGAAATATCAATAATTCGATTGTGATGGTGGCCGCTTATTATACTTCAGGCTTTACATAACTATAATCATATTCGAATAGTAGTTATATAGGCTATTCAGAAATATCAATAATTCGATGTGATGAGAGGTTCACTTATTATACTTCAGACCTATCGGAAAAATCATCTAATTTGGTTTGTGTATACTCCTGAAGGATTAACAAAAAAATATTGTACATTTAATGGCATTACGATAAATTAAGTTGTAAATTGAAAAAATATTTACCTGTTATAAAATAGTTTGTTTTAACTTTTTTACCTTCAGATTAAGTAAGTTTTCAATTAAAACATCCTCTACATTTCACATCACACATGTTATACTCACACACTATCGGGTTTGGTCGAAGTGTGATTAAATGGTACATGTTATGAAAGTTAGATAGGCTATTGTAATAACTTTTGAATAGACATTTTTATCAAAACAGCCTAGATTGTTACGGATTTAATCAAAGTTTAAAATTTTTGGAATAAAAGACGTGTGTACAGGACAACGTCTGTCGGGTCTGCTAGTATATATATATATATATATATATATATATATATATATATATATATATATATATATATATATATACATACGTATATTATGTTTTAACGTTATTAAATCACTTATAAATTGTCTAAGCGTTAGTGAAGGGTTGCTAAGAAGGTGCTAAGAGCATTCACATTAGGGGCTGAACGAATTCATCTCTGTGTCTCTGGCTATACAAAAAAAACTAACCAATATTGTTGAGACTACACATGAAATTTCATGTCTCAATATACAATCACGTGTAATATGATGATTCATGTCACTTTTAAACTTAATTGAGCTTTACTAATGTCTAGTACTTATAAGGCATAACATTATTTTTTCCTTTTGTGTGTTGAGAAATGTAAAATGTCTTTTGTGTATAATTGCGGTTTTTATCAGTACATTTTTGGAACTAAATATGCAATAGAAATGAAATTTTGCACGCATTCTTACCTGCTAATTAACATGTGGTATTGCGTACTTCTATCCTTTTAATAATATGGTTACGCACGCTTTAAAACTATATTTCACAGTTCCCGTCAAATAATTTATAAAAGGAGATTTCGTAATAAATAATGTAATTTTTTCCGGTTTACAGCGCATAGAACCATTAAATTAGTTTTCCCTTTTATCTTCAACGAAATTTTCAGTCAACATACCATAAAACGAATGAATAGTAACGGAATATTGAACCGTATATGCTAAAGATGACAAACACCGGGGGTTGAAAACACCGTATAGGCCCAGAGCCGAAAGCCTAACATCAAGAAATTAAAAAACCCTAGATAGATATTTATTTTCAGCAACACCACTTTTCATACAGTGGTACAGTAAGAGGGTAACAATAGGTTAAAAACATGAGATAATAAATATATTCTCTGATCATACGTTTTACTGTGTAACATTTAATGGAACCGTCTGAAACAGAAATAAATTGTAAATCATCCTCAAATAACCATATATAGTCTATTAAAACGGTGACTATCAGGATGTAATCATTTAGTAGTCTGGCAGTAAACTATGATCACATAAATTAAGCTACGAAAAATATAATCCTACAAAGCAAATTATCATTAATTAAGAATTTGATACCATCCAAATTTATTAAGACTCCACAACATTTATTTTTGCTTATAGAGAATTTATTTCTTTTTAAAAACTCATATTTATAAAAGCATGTTTTTAAGTCACTGAACCTAAAGTATAATATTATGAGATTGACCACATAAGCCTAGGATATTTTAATAATTTAATATGCAAGAGAAACCAAAACTTTCCGTACATTTAAAAAATACGCTTGAAACATTTACCCTGAGATTACAGATAGGATTTATATCATACGAAATGAATATTTACATAATTTTGAGTAATATCAATATAAAAAAATTTACTATTACGGGTAATGCCATTCTTAGTTAAGGTAAATACTGTTTTACTTATTTCATGACTAACAATTAAAAACTACTTTTCACACTTTCGAAATTTTTGATTAATAGTTAGGGAAAATGTTGTAATGTACTTTTTAATTTATTATACCTGATATAAACCATGAATTTGGTTCCTGTCTTATAATTATACTAAAATTCCTCGTAAAACAGACTTTGCAGTTTTAACAAAGATCTATAAGTGTTACGTTTATATCCAAAAATCTATTTCAGCAGGGTTACACGTATTTTTATGGTTATTTGGAAAACCGTGCATTATATATGTACATCAATACATATTATTTTATAAGTAAAAAACCATCGTGTAAATGTTAACGACAGTAAATCTGGTGTTATACAAATAATGAAATGTTCGCTAACATAAAATGGGTTGGTGTTCGACAGTTCACAGGTGAAAGAGCTTGATTTGCACCGATTTATGAACTTTCAGTTTCTATTGAAATTAAATCATTGACAAATCAAATTACCGAAACATTTATTCAAATTCAACCGAACATAACTAAAATACATGTTTTTCTTTCTTCCAATTTATAACCATCAAAATACGCACTACTAATAAATATACATTAGCATACTATTGCATATTTATTAGTATTGTTTAAAATTGTACGTAATCTATTCACTTCAAATATTACAAAAAAGTATTGTATTGCCTGACATGATGTAAAACATGGACTAGAAAATATTTCTGCATGATTTTAAGGTTTTCATAAAGCTGTCATGGCCCAAGAGCTGTCTATAATATAACATTAGTTTTAACACTATGGGCTAAAATACTAAAAATATGTATACAAAACTATGCTATGGTAGAATAAAAAAAACAAAACATAATTACAATATATAAGGTGCGACATTCTAAAACGATGAAATATGTTTTTTTTCTTCACGTTATGAATTTAAATGAACCTAATCAGCTCTATTTACAATGAGTGGCATTGATCAAAATAACTATTAATGGAATAGGAATTGTGATTATAAATTTCTTTAGAGGTCTCCTATTATGATTTTTCCAAATAAATAGTAAGCGCATGTATTTACAAACTCATTAAGGCTACATAATAAAACATTTACAGGTAATTTTTTCCTTAAGGGAGTTCTTTAAAGTTTTAACAACAGTACATAGCATTTTTAATGCATCAGTGCAAATTTAGCCTCTGTGAGTAATGTATCTTAAGTAATAAAATCTACAAAAAAATTATATTTTATATTTATTATAATAAATTAAAATGAGTCTAATATCACATCTCTGGGCCGGTAAAAAGATTAAAACACTTTTCTATTGTAAGACATGCCACTGAAATTTATAGAAAATGACGGACACTGAATCTCTTAGCATAAAACATATGTACTTATCCTCTCAACAACAACTTACAGAAAGTGTCTGGTAAATTCTGTCTACAGGTTATTAGTTTATCCCAGGTATAGTTCTATTTGAGTTCTAAACATATCTAGTTTACGGTATTAATGGACCGATTTTTTTCTTAAGTTCGGTTGGAGGAGCAACAAAACCGTGTTAAAATCTGTAGCAAAAAGGAATGAAACAGAATCTCTTACAAAGATGTAAAGGCATCCTATTTCTAACTACTTGTACAGTTATAAAAACGCTTTTATTATTTTCTGCTACTTAATATTATTTTGGTTGTATATGAAATTAGTTCCGGGATAAACCATTTCTTTGTAAATCTATGTAAATTAATTAACTGGTGACCAATACAAGATATACAAGGATATTTTATCTGCTCATGAAACCAATAAACCTAATAAAATCGTAAGTTGTCTACTGAGAACACACGTTAGTTTGAAAATATAAAAGTGACCACTGACCTTGAAAGTAAGCGTTGGCGTTGCACCCCACACAGAATGCGATGAGGATTGGCAGAAAGTTCATTGTCACTTGAAACTCTCCAATGAATCGAGATTTAATCACCACTTCACTTGACAATTCCTGCAACGAAATATAAAAGTCACGTAACAAAAGCACAGTATAGTTATTAGGATTCCGTCAAAGCATGTAAAGCATAAGAAAGACAAATTTACTTCCTTATTACTTTAGACATATATATATATATATATATATATATATATATATATATATATATTCACTTCGGTTGTATAATGCTGAATTGCTCTATTATAACAAATTTGACTTCTTGTGTAAATTTTGTTGCTGTGTTATTTTTGTTTTAGACTTTTTATTATACCTTTTTGAAAACGGCAAAGCCGAAATATTAAAGGAAATTTAAACTAAGAAGTCTAATCTGTTATATACATCTAGTTTATATAGTTTATATATATATACACACACACACACACACACACACACACACATATATATATATATATATATATATATATATATATATATATATATACATATATATATATATATATATATATAACAAATTAGACTTCTTAGTTTAAATATATATATTATACTGCTCTAAAGAAACATTTTTAATATTATTAAGAATGTTTTCAATGCTTCAGTCTTTTTGGTTTTTATTGGGTAAGTACTTTCCTACGTGAAATGATTGTAAAGTTGTAGTTTTTGTAGTAATAAATTTATTTAATACACTAAAAACGATTTAAATATTTAATAAACTGTATAAATATATTAATATGATAAAACGTAAAATAACGACTAAAAAAATAATTTACCTCTCACTACACATAAAAGACATAGTATATGGTAGTCACCATGAATATTTTTAAGTAGTAATATAAAATATTGAAAGCTATATTTTTAGGAATTTTATAATTATTGCATACATCCTGATATATTTGCAATATTTTGTATTAAAGCTATGTGATATGATTTTATATCACATGAAAATTCAAGAATATATGAACTTTGTAGAGTTCTATCCCAAATATTTATATTCTAGAATATTTCATTTGAATAAATATTTTAAGTGAGCAAAATACGCAATTTATTATCTAGAATATATCGTGGGATAGTACGGATATGTAAATGATATTTAATCCCATTATTCTTTTGGCTTTGAAAAATATATGATTTAGCGGAAGGAAGAGAATGTAAAGGACGCTGGGGGAGCATCATTAAAGGTTATTTTGATACAATCTCTCTCGCTCTCCCCCCGCTCCATGCCCTCGGCTACTTCTGTAGATGGTTAGTCGGAACGAGTGGTAGGGTAGGGAGAGGTACCAGAGATACGTAAAAATGTAAACAAAGGTTCCGTCACGCTGGCTGATTTTAATTTTCCATCCTCAACTCAAACAACAAGCGCGCTATCTTTGTGTTCGTTCCATGCTTGCGGCCGGGTAGAGAGATTCTTTTATCGTTGCGCCGACCCATTTTCGCATTTAATTGCACTTTGTTTCAGGTTTGTTTTGTACCAATGAATGCCGAATACGTTTTGTTTTAGCATCCTGGGTAGAAGGCCATAAATCTGCTGGAATAATGCTTTGTGACGTGGTGCCACCGGCCGTCTGCTCGGATTATTTTAGCTAAACTGTTGTATGCAAATTGTATTTCCTGACGGCGATATAAATCAGTGTTAAACTGTTTTATGAGATTATGGCACAGTGTGTTTATACATTCACGTAAATTACGTTGCCTCATAATGTCATAACGTCACTGTTTATTAAACGATATATTTTCACTACATTTTCTTGTATTTCTTACTATATATTAAAGTAAATTTGTAAATAAGCGCTACTATAAGATCCAACTTAAAAACCAGACGGTTATACATATTGTAACGTTGATAAAACTCGGATTGTGATAATATAGCTTTTAAATTACAATTAGGCTCTGCTTATATAGTCCAATATGTACATACTTGAAATTTATATTTGCTCTAGTTCATTATGACTATTATAATGAGATTTCAGTTTAATATATTGATTTTTTTATGTGATAAACGAAGTTTAAGTACAAGTTTTACTGAAAACTGGCATCTACATGTACTTTTTTTAATACTTTTCTACTATATATTGCAAAAACTGCTATTACTAATTTACGCATTAAACACCCTTAAATTTAAAATAATTGTATTGCTAAACTACTGCTGATAATTAAAAAGAGTAAACGTAATATTGTTCATAAACATCGATGGAAGTAATTTTCACTTAAATTTCCGTCATTATTTTTTTCAAACAAAAACAGGTAATAGAATCCTGGGTCGTTGAAATTAGGCATAATCTAAAGGGCAAGTTTTCACAATAAATTTAATCTCAACAAAATTTTTTAAATGACTTCTGGGGATTATACATTTTTCTGCAAAGATTTATTTGAGGTGGCGATATCTCCGATTATCCTTGCTGTCACAAAAAGAGCCATTATTGTATTTATATATTAGGAAGGTATAAAAAACGTTACTACCCATTTTACTTTACTACATAAGACCAGTTATGTCTAATGTAGCACCCAAAGTCGTGAATTCCAGTTCGTGTACTGTTAAATAGCCTAAGCATGTATGAAATTTGTGATAGTAATTGGGTACAATTACTATAATTTAAAAACCCTTGTTAAACTGTTTTTAAAACAGAAAAGAACTATCTAAACTAAAATATATACATTTTATACTATAAAATTGCTTTATATATGCATTAAGGAGTTTAATAACTAAATTTGAGGATTGCTTAAAGCATGTATAGTATATATTATTACTTAATGCGAAAAATTATTGCGTTAGTTTACATATTTCTAAATAGCCTTCTGTAACTTTCTTTACAAAGAGCTTTCACAAAAACAAAAAATACCTTAATACAGTATTTGGCGTTATCAAAAAAATCTTCCATTATTAAAATAAATAAAGATACGGTGTATAAAGGCCAGGTATATAAATAAAATCTGGAAATGGCTTGTAACAGTTTTTAATCACTCTCTATTATTTTTGCTCTTTGAATCCAACCTTGCACTTAATGAAAACTCTGCTTCGATATCCAACGATGAAATGCCAGAAGTTTCCCTTTGCGCGCCACAACCCGAGTGCTCCACAAAGGATAAATCTTCAAAAGCAGACCCGGTAAATAGAGTTTTCACTGGTTAAAATATTTTATGTTATGCTTGACAACGCCGTTTACGCAGAGTGGTTATATGTCTCGGTTGAGTTACTTTCAAGTTATTCTATATTCGACTTTTGTGAATATAGTCGCGCTGCTTGAAACATTTACATTTCTACAAATTAAGTTGTTTTAAAACTTTAATTGAAATACACCAATATTGAAAAAATTGCTTGAAAGAAAGGTATATACTTTTAAAGGATTACTTTTAACTTAGTTTTTTTTAAACTACTACTGTAATATACTAATCTATGTGTGTAATATCACTTGGAAAGGATGGGTGTTTTACTATAAAAGTAAACATAACAATGAATAAAACATAATATTTAAAATATTAAAATAACCTTTTTGATTTTTATGGTGAATTTATGTAAAGCTGCGAAATTGTTTTACGATATTGATATCAACCGAGATGTCTTACACTATAGATGTGTGTTTTGTGAATTTTGATTACATCCGACTATAAGGCACTTCCCCACTGGCTTTCAAATATCAAAATTAATATTGTGAGAGAATGTTTGTGGTTTCAAGTAGCTGTTTACTAAAACACACGTGTCACTCAGCCAGTTATTCCAAAATAAACTACCCAACTTAATATCAGCTGGTTGGTTACAACATTCTGAACCAACCTAATATCAGTTTATTTCTTCATGGTGAGTACTCTTGATTAAAATTAGTGAAATAACTATGGAAAACAGTTTTTACCTATCGTAAAAGATTGTTTTGGGATTTTTAATGAACCAATTGGACTATTATCATAATGAAATAATAAAACTGGAGTGATAAAGATCAACCTCCATTTCGTATATTAAAACGCAAAAAAGTAACAAGCCTATACGAATATAAATAAATACAGTTATAAAATACTCGTATATTGGCATTGCGTTGGAACTATTGTGAACATACATCGCATAAACATAGATTTTAACATAACGCCGATTACTCCAAATACTCTTGCTGCTGCGTATAAAACATTGGTACATTAGAGATGAAATATAACATCGGAATTAGTTTAAAGTTGTACATTTTTTAATAATTATTTCACTAATATTAGTTAGGTCAATACAAACTATTTGAAAATAGATTAAAATAAACTATAACAATTATGTGATCCAAACCGGCACAGCGAATTTTAAAATGGAAGCCTAAGTTGCATGTTGAAAGAGATGTGGATTTATCATACACGGATAGACGTAAATAATCAGTGAAGATAATTTCCTGGAAATGGCCTTAATTGCTGTCGGTGACCCCATATCGATTAAGCCAATACAACAGGTTATGTCGAGATTACATGTTTTATTGAAAATATTCTGGAGCTTCTGGCAACTACTATATAGTTTTACATTTTATCTCGAAAGATTTGTTGTATTTAAGATAATGTTTATTAATTATCTATAATATTATAAAATATAATACATTACATAACATTAAGTCTCTAATTTAAGTCTATGTGTTACTATTCGCTACGTGTAAATAAAGTTAATTAGTTTTTTTAAGTAAATATGTATTTATAGAAAATACATTTATCCACTTAAAAAAATTTAACAATGTAACATTTTAAAATACTGTAACTAAGAAACAATTACGAGCACTGGGCAAAACAGCAACTGCATGAATGTATTGTTTTTTGTGTATTGCTAGTAAAATTATTATAAAGAATAGGGATCAGAGTTTAAAAAATATAGTATAACACAATTGATAATGACGCTCATAAACAGGCAAATGTTAGATTTACTAGTTAAAAATTCATTTAAACAAAAATAAAATTAAGATACTAAAATGTTAAATTTATGTATTACACACAAAAATATTTAACATACTATGAAGATATATATACTACTTGATGAATGCACATTTAGAAGTTTTTACGTATGAAAAAATTACATTTATTGTTGATAACGCGTTTAGGGTCATAGGTTTTTGGATGCAAAGGCGGATTTTGAATCATTGAAATTATTATAAGATAAACTAAATACAGAAATAACAATTCAGGAATAAAAATTGATTGTTGTATTTAAATGACAGAGATTTCAAAAAGAAAATTTTGTCTTTTGAATTTAAATATAAGAACTCTATTTGTAAAATAATAGTTTAAAACACATAATATATATATATATATATATATATATATATATATATTTATTTATAAAATATATTTTCCACGACTACTAAATAAAACAAAATAATGTCACTATTTAAAATTGTAACTCATGCACATGCTAATAGATTTCATACTTTATCTTTAGTTGTTATTATTTAAGTCAGAATAAACAATGCTGTTTTATATGTTTGGTTTGACTTAAAAAACATTTCCGGTTTAGTTTCAAATAAATATCTACATTACCTGTATTTAGAAATAATTACTTTAAAGAGCTGTGAATTGAAAAAAACGATTGTTTCCATGTTTTTAGAAACATAAAATCGAGGGGCTTGAGATAATTATAGTTATGTGATAAACATTTAAACTGGTAGCTTAGTGAAAAGATTAAAGAGTGGTTGGACACCTCAAATTAAACCACTCGTACATGAACAACTAACTGATGTAGTGTATATCCTTTGCTTCGGCTTTATATCAATTATGAGAAGCATTGGTCAAACAAAGCTCGTGAATAGGTAATAAGGACACGCACTTAGTAGGCAAGCACATACGTTTGTGATAAAGCTGATTGTTATAATGTGTTATTTTAAAACAACATGTTTGAAATTAAATGTATTGTCTTTAAAAATAAGATCTAGTTCGTGTTGAACGAAATATTTAAGTTCTAATTATAAAGCTTTTACAACATTTGCGATATTCATTAAATAACAAAAGTATAAAACTATGTTCAGAACATGTTTTACATAAACTCATAAAATTAAGAATTAGTTTATATTCTGCGATAGGCAGTTCATATAATGATGTGTTTTGAAATGAAATCCATTCCCTGTAGCAAGAACAAGTCTTCTAAACCTTTCTTTGTGACAATTATTTAAAAATATATAATTGAATTCAATTAAAACCAATCCGAAGTCATTAGTGTATTTTCACAACTTATGATATAAACGTTTCTAGTCACGTAATATAACTACTTGTAGATTTAATGAAAAACTAGCAAGATGATTTACTACTTTAACGCATTGAGTAAAGATTAAAGCTTACTGAAGCCTTATATAGAAGCAACATATTGTTAAAGGATAGGTAAGTAGTAAAAAATATAAAATTCAAATAGTACCTAAGGTTTAATGTTAATAATATAGGATCCATTAAACTAGCTGATTAAAAATTTTCGAGTTCATTTCTCCGTTTACATTCTTGTATCTTTATTTTCAGGTTTCATATTAAATGCATATGATTTAAATTGTTTTATATATTTAAGACACCGTATCATACCTTTCCTTGTCCACTTAAGGACAATATTATTAAGTTATCAAATTATAATTCTTGCTTACTTATTCTATCTAGTACTGAAAGTATTATTTACACACATGTTTTATGAAACATTTACATTGGTGAAGGTGAAGTACTGCCCTACATACGAAACTTATTCCCATTGATTCTTCCTTTATTTATACTTTATAATTAGATGTCTTATTTTATAAGGAAGTTGAACTATCTAAAAAAAGATAAACAGTTAATTTTAACAGTACATCTACTGTTATATTTTTATAACTTTATATTCACTTTATTTCACTCACTCGTATATATTCTAGTTATTTTAGCAGGTATTGTTTTAACAGTTATCACGATAATTATGTTACTATGCAATTTTGTATCGAATTTTCAAAATTAAAATAAAGGTAAACATTTTTTGTTTTCTTTTTAATGGCGAATTTCACAAAAATAAAACTTCGAAAGCTTATTTAGATAAAAATAAAACATAGATGATTCTATTACTATTTATCTTAACATCCAAGATCTTATTGCCGTGTTGATTTCATTTAGATTTCCTTTTTGGCGGTTATAAAATAAATACTACTTGCGAGTTCAAACTTACTCGAAACATATTACAAACTATTTACACATAAACTAGGTAACATTGTAAGAAAAAATTATATATCTTTATTTAAAAAATCTGTGTAACAATCCATACCTGCTTATCACAAGTTTGCTATAAAATATGTTCAGCGACATGGGCGTAAAACATGTCCATTGTATATTAGTCTTATATTATATTATTAAAACATAATAAACTAGAAATAAGGAGTGGTACTAAACTTTAATCTTAGCCCAAAAATAGTATATATTTTTCATATACGTTAGTGGATATTTTACATTAGTTGTTTCTAAATAAAGATATATTAGTGTGTGTGATCTCACACCAGTTGCTAAAATCACATTTTGCAAATTAATGCACATCTCTTGTATATAAAAGTATTGATTTTCATATCATAAGAGAACTTCAGAACCAAAACTAATAAATAAGTAGAAAATAATCACTATTCATACGCAAATAATTTTATAATGTATTTCAATTATTTTTTTAAACTAATACCAATTGAGTACTAATTTAGTTATCAAATTCGTATGTAATATAAGAAGTATGTTCTCATATTAGAAACAATTCACTAAGAATTCGACCTACAGAACCTAAAACTCTTTATCTAGTGACATACAACAGAGTTTGAAAGTATCATAATCATTTGACTCCTCAATCGTATTATAATCGTTATGAATTCCTCATATATATAGGTCATATTAATATATTAGTACTTGTGTATAGAATATTTTATATTGTATATACAAAAAAGGCAGTATCCATCAAATGATATGACCATAAAATTCATTAATCTAAAAATGTACTGTAGAATTCTTGCCCCTTAGTCATTTAAGTAAGATGTATAAAAAATATATACACACATACTTGTATTTGCAGCCCCATTATAAGAAACACCTTATTTTGTATTACATATAGTCCAATATTAATTTTCGGGGAGTACACGTGTGTAAACTTAGTTCGCTTTCTTACCAAACCTGAAATACTATGATTTATTACTAAAATACTCCCTTTATTTTGATGAATAAAAAATGATAGACTAATTCATTATTTATTATTATATTATACCAAAATATAATATATATATATATATATATATATATATATATATATATATATATATATATATATATATATATAGTTCAATCTGTTTGTGATGTAACTAACTTTACAGTTAAGTTACAACACTTAAAACTTATTCAGTATATGGTAGTAGCTATAACGGAAAAAGATTTTCATCCCTACCTCACAATGTATTTAGAAACAAAAGAGCAACATTCGTGAATTTAAAGACATTCTTAAGTGACAAACAACTGTGGTCATAAGCACGTTTGATATTCACAAACCACTTTGAAATAATGTGTAAGAATTATATTTCAAATTGAACTCCAGGAGGAGAAAATCATTCATTGACTGGTAGTATTGGCCGAGCGTCATCAAATCATATTACTCAAAACCTCTCTCTCTCTATACATATATATATATTTCTCTCTCTCTACACACACACACACACACACACACACACACACACACACACACACACACACACACACACACACACACACACACACACACACACACATATATATATATATGTATGTATGTATAAATATGATTTCAATAATATATATATATAAATAAACATTGAAACACAAAAAGTATTATTCTTATGTATATATATATATACATGTGAACAAACAAACCCATATTTTTTTTAATTTGTCATAACTCTCTATTTCTAAAGCTACATCTACTTCGATCGACTGTGCATGATCTCATGGAAGCCTGTTACACGACACATGTACTCATTCTACCTTATCCTGTAGTTGTCCTTACTAATACAATATGTATCTTAATATTATATTGGGATCTGAAGTAAAACTCGTCAATAAGTTATTCATAATCATAAATTTTTACTAAATAGTGATAATTCTATAGGTCATGCAGAACACTTAGTGTGGTTAATTTTAATCAAAGTCACCAAACAAAACAACTACATATAACTGTAGTGTCTTTACTATATAAAACTATGTTTTGAATATATTCATTCACAACTGCAATATAACATTTTCCTAAGCAACGCCTGTGAATTTTTAAAATAATATGAACCCGCAGGACAGGAAAATGGGGCAAAATCCTTTGGAAATATGTTAGAGATATATTTTGGGGTTAAATAAATGAACTAAAAACAGTAGTTTGAGAACCAGATGTACGTCCAGAAGTTCTATATTTACAAAGAAGGGGACCCCTTTCACGAAAGTAATTACTTTCTAAATCTAAAAAACACGAATCTGTATGCGGCATCGGCACTGTGTGGTGCTGTAACTGCACGTGGCGTGCGAAACAATACCGGTACTTTTATACGTATTGTAATATATATTATATGTAATGGTTACAGTGCCCTAGTTAATACTACTCCTTTCTTCTATTTTCAAATATCTTAATCTAACTCAAATAGTCAGATGAAATGAACAGAGGTTAGATAAGCCCATTTAGCGTTCTCGTTGGTCCCTAGCTAATAGACTCTTGTCATTACTTACGTTGAGTTCAGTTCGTTTACATAAGCCCAACAGTTTCCATTAACCCTAAGCTGGGACTCTGCACAGCTACTAATGGCCATCACCAGTTCACTGCATTTCACCTGAAGTGAAATACCCCATGCGTTTTTTTCACCTCACTATTAGTGCCAACACCAATCCTTTATCCCTCTTGAATTTTGGTACTATAAGATTAAATTAGAATTTAACAAATTCATACAACTTTGAACATACAAATGTAGCCATTATGTGTTTTTTTATTTGTTTCTTTACAAACCAAAATATATTTCAATGGTTTCATAGCGCCATTAAATTGTAACAAAAATGTACCTGATTTCATTTCTTTCGAAGTAATTCGTGTAAAGCCTTTTCAAGTTCACCAAATGATTCTTTTACAATTGTTTGCTAAAACTATATATCTAACTCCTAATTATTCTACTATAAATTAAATGTCACGTTAAAAAAATAAAAGTAGTAAAAGGTAATAAAATATTAAGGTATTGTTGTTAAAAAAATTATTTATAAGTTCAATCGTGATAGTCTTTCAAAACTTCAACGAGTTCACTAAGTTATCATTTGTTTCGTCTTTTACAAAAACTCATAACTTAAAACAATCATTTAGGCATTAAGAATATTTTTAATTTTTTCTGGAAGAAGGTAGTAGATTATTATTTTCTATCTATTTATTAATTAGTGCAATATAGTTAGGAAATATTTTTGAAACATGGTGATATGATAATCGCCACAGGTAAAAAACTCATTAAAATTGCAATATAACGGTTTAAAAATAATAAAATACTGGTGAACTTTAGTATCTGAAGATATGACCAATACATAATTGTGTGAATTGCAGATTTTTATGTATCACATCTTCATAAAATTAATAAACTTTGGTACATTCACCCATTATGGAAACCATTCTTTCGAAAAACGTATGCTGAATTTTAAAATAAGTAGTGTGCATATTGCAGACCTAAATAACGAAAATACCAGGGTTTAAAAATGGTTAAACGGAACATTAAATTTTTAGCTACTTTTTATACGTAAGGCTAAATTAATTCTCTGTGAGGTTTGCGTTCCATAAATTGTTTAATTTTCACGGTATGAGTGATATAGATTTCTGATTTATCTCTTTTATTTCTCACACAATAATATTGTCCACGTTACCTGAGATGAGCGGTTGTCTCTACGCCTTATCTAGCCCTCAGGTTCACACACACTAATCACTCGCGAACACGCGGCATTACCAACATCGGCAGTGACGTCACACGACCCCCTCACACTACCGTGCCCGGCGAGCATCTACCCCCGTGAAGTCGGCGTGCGCCCGGCACTGCTGCACGTCTGCGCACCCCACCCACCACAACCCTCCACATTACCGTCACACTCTACACTCACTCGCCTGTGATTCGCCGTCACTTACCCACTTGTTCCGCTTGTTTAATTAATCGCTTGCTCTTTCCACATTCCACGTCATTTTCGTTCCGTCTCTCACCGTCATTGACCCTAAACTCTTTGTGTCACGTTGTTCTCGCAACGGAATAAGTCACGAATTACACGTTCCGCCTCAGAATACACATTTAACTCAAAAGCGTATTTAAACTGGAGTATTTAAATCACACAAACAGTTTTTTCTGAGGTTCATACGGAATAAGTGTCTACTATTATTTTGTTACTATTTGGATCACTCGTTTGCTTCTCATTCATGATTTCCGGAATTTAGCAATAGCCTATATGACAATTTTCAAAGTGAGATTCGTATCGGTAAAAGTAATTTCACGGAATAAAAACAATAATATATTATAATGTCCTTATTTTATACCAAATATCAATAGTAAAGAATTAAAAATCCGTCATATTTTCTAATCATCCACCGTCAACAATTAACTTGAAAAAAGAGCAGTTATAAAAAAATTTAGCGTTGTTGTTTTATTTCATTTAATCTATTACACTTATTTCAATTTCGTAACCTGACACTTTATTTACTTCAAATAAGTTTCAAAAGTAAGTTTACCATTTTATAGGACTTGAGAAATATTTAAATTAAGGGAAATATTCCATTTCTCAATAAAAAAGTTTTCAAATAGATTTGGACACATATTAGGAAAATATGATGTACACATTTATTATTTACAAAATTACATTCCGTTTTATTTTGTTCTACAAACTGCACGACTTTACATTAAGAAGCATTGATTCCCGGGAACACAAGTGTATTATACATTTAACAATTTCCTACAAACCATATATTTATCTATTGGATAAGTTCCTGTTTGAAATTTATAAGTTGTTTAAGGTAAAGAGAAAACTTAAATTGATTTGTGTAACTTACTTGTTGCGCAATACAACAAGGCCTTAAAGAATTATTTTAATATTTAATCACGTAAATGGTCTTAAATTTAATTGTTATTGTTATATTTTACTCCCCTTGATTTCATTCCTTAGTCCATGTTGCACTACGTTCTTTGTAATTATGATATGATCATTTTTCTATGGAAAATCATTTTTCTCTTTTTGGTTTCTAAACCATAAAATGCCTTTCTCCGACAAACACATCTGTTCAGAATCTGTCGAATGATCTAGATCTTGTGCCAAGCTGTTTGCCAGGTCTTGTCGCTGTAATAGCCCTCTTTGTGATGCTGATGCTCAGTCACCCTTTGTCTGGTCCATTATATTCACACACTCTATATCACATGGTATTTTAGACCATATTGTACATGACAAATTTTAAAATAACCAAACATATTAACATCTGAGTGGTTTAGGTGCATTTACCCGTAAATTCAGTGATTGTGATAAAATATTTTTGGGTATATCATTATCGAAACCATAAGATAAATAACGTACGCAAATTACTTAAGTTATAAATAAAATAGCAGCATTTTGTAGGTTTTAAATTTAGATTTTTTAGGTAATGTCTCTTCTTATGATGTTGATGGTCAGTCACCCTTTGTCTGGTCCATTATACTCACACACTCTATATCACATAGTATTTTAGACCATACTTTACATAAACATTTGTATAGCTCAGTTAAACATATTTTAAGAGCTGATTTTTGTGGAAACTCTTATAAGGAAATTAAGTAATAGGGATAGGGTTGGTCGGGTGGAGGGAGATTTCCTTCATCATTATTGAGGTTATAACATACATAACATACGTAAATTACTCAGAATATGCATGATATGAGAGAATATGATTATTTTCGTCAAAGAACTAGTACATTTAATGTAAAGTTAAGTTAATTAAAGTAAGATATGGCTAATCTTACATAGTTAACAACATTTCTGTCTGCTTGGTAATTACAAAAATATTATGGGCTATCCATAAAGTTACAGGATTAAAACTTAAGAAGTTTTAGGTCTAACACATACTAGATTAGATAAATGATAATTAAATTTTGTCTCTGGCCTTGAAACAGTGGCTAAACAAAATATTATAACTTAAAAGCTAAAATTTCTTAAAAAACTTATAACAATTTTAAAATATGTTGTACTTTTAAATTAACCGTGTAATTCTTGATCACTTCATCATTTGCACTTTATTTGCTACTAAAAATAGTATTACAGTAATATAGATCTTAATGGGCTTCATCGCTTTGTTAAAATACCCTAATCGTGTACTTAGTGTTTTTTACTTTCCAAATAATAATCAGTACATTATTATGTTTATGAGCTTTGAAACTAAAATATAAGAACTAAATCCTTGCTTCCTTATGAAAGAATAAGTTTTTATAATTGTCCTCGCATGTTTATTCTACGACCATTTGTTGACTATTAAGAGCATTTCTCACAACAGACTGACTAATACATAACAGATAAACATTTATGTCTTAATTTAAGATGTTGCACATCGTAAAGTTTGTTTAGGATAGAGAATTTTTGTACTATCATATATTTTACCGAGTTAACAGGTTACTCAAGCATTTATATATTAAATAATATATATAATTGATAATAAATAGAGTTATTGAATCGCAAAACTACTTGCTTCACCAGGAATAAAACACGGGTATTTCATTTGCTGGGAATGCATGATACTACTAAACCATCGAGTCCCCACTTTCTACGATTCAATTATTTTGTATTTAACAGTTTCTGTCACACACGTCTTCAAATAGGAAAAGTAACATATGATTGGTAGGCCATATACCTGTCAAACAACTTTGAACGTTTATTAAATTTAAACGTATACAAGTTTATGTGTTAAAAAATCATGTTATATGACGGGACTGCAAAAAATTCATTTATGTCCATCTGTTTGTCTCTACCTAAATCTTGAGACCAAACTGGCCACTCGAAATTATTCATGAAGCTTCGTTTTTATATAAGTAATATACAGTTTGTTTATCATACATGTCAATCCATGGTATTTAACTAAGCACTAGCAAACATTTGTACAATAGTTTTATAGATAACCATAATGGTAACAAGAAATAAAAGTAAATTTAAAAAGATTTAAATATTACAATTACATTACAATTTAAAATGTTATATTTTATTGGATCCTTTCACATAATGTACTATTAGTAAATTTGAATATCTCGTAGTTCTACAATGGTGCATTTCACAGACATGCAATTTGACTGATCGTTAGTACAGTCTATAGTTTACTAAACTATCACTAGTCTCTGTCTGTTGTCATTCTATCTACCAATATTGCCGTTTTTCACTGGCTATCTCAAGAACAAATTTAGCCATGGACTTAAAAGGTCATTGGTATATAGCATAATTTCTACAAAGTGCTATAAGATAAGCATGGCCCCTCTGTGTAGTTCGCCCAATTATTCACGTACGCTAGCTATTTCCATTACATCTGAGCAATGGTGTCACATATAGTCTTAAAATTTTGTTAAAAATTCCTTTCTCCACAGACAAAGTTGAGCTCGATAAAAGTGTGTTTTTATCTTTTTCATTTGGCTCGAATTGAAACATATCATTCATTAGCCTAGCAGCAGTTTCTCTTCTCCTTTCCAGAAAGAGGTAAACATTTCTATTCTGTTTGCTTGCCTACCTATCCGTATGATAATTCTACAATGAAATTAGGTATATGATATAAATATAGCTTGCAACTTAAGCAAACTATTTAACGAGACACGTGGTTTACCATACTGACATCTTGTAAATACAGAACCCATATACTAATCTGCAACACTAAATAACATTAAAATTTTTTCACGGACATGACAAAGAGATATGAAATGACAACATTAAATAAGTAAACGAGTGACGGCGTTAAAACCAGCAACGTGGTTGCGTGGGACAACACAATCAATCGAGACACGAGACGCCGCGGTTACAAAAGTTTACAGTAACTTAATAACTTTAAACCACAATTGACATAATCAACGTTATACGCTGCGAAAACACAATAAATCCTGCATTTATTAACCACACCGTCAATCTCTGAGTTCTGGTATTGTGCATTGAAAACCGCACGTTTAAAAAATCGAAGACCAAATAAATAAACTTATGCCATTACACTCATAAACAATATTGTGCAGGTGATAAAAATAAGATAACATATTATTTCCTATATATTTTTTATTCGTTTTAATTACTCTGTATGTAAAGTTTGTAAATAAATTCAAGAAATCAGCCAATTGGTGTATTCTAGATGTTTAACGAATAATCCGTAAAGCATAACAAATAAAGTTTTTAATTATGTTTGAATACAATTTGAATTCGCGGTGATGAACGTAATATATAAATACAGTAATCTTTTTATAAACTTATTTTTTAATATACTACACGAGTTAAATCTTGTAAATGTATTTAACCAAATATAAGTATATAATATAAAGTAACATTTTGTTACATCAAATTTAAAAAAAACTATAAATAGAATAAACTTCGGCTCTGCTATCTATGTACTATTCATCCATTAAGACAGTTTCCAAAGGATCCAAAGAGGGCGTTAATGAAACCGTAACTTTAATTTTATTGAGATAACCAATTTTTTTAAATGTTCTTAATATGAACGCCTATTAATTTCATTAAGTAAAGGTCACTATATTTGTTACTACCTCTTACCTACGGCTTCGTATGGAATGTTTTAAATCATAGTCCATAGTCTACTTAGTCACTGGTCTTATGGTGTAAGTTAATGATCACATATTATATTTATTAAATGTTAAAGGACATACGATCAAGTAAATATTATTTCAGTGTTCATTGATAGACGATCAGAGGTTGCTGGACTACCTCTTATACAACTTTTTGCATCTACAGGGTGACTTCGATATAAGTGCGCAATGTTTCGGGTTGATATAGGATGTGAATACAAAAATTTTGTGCCCAGTACACATAGGGTTGCAAATATTTCGTTTCCGAAATCTTTTTGAATTTCTTAATCACCTCCTTGTAGACAAAACTTTCTTTCATTGTTAAACGTTTAACATAACCACATAATTTGACAATAATGTAAAAGAATTATTATTATTACAGGATATGTTCAAAACTCCCGTTTGTGTCGAAGTAAAGCTAAGCTCTTTGTAACATTGACTGTCTTACATTTTGAAAGAGTCTGGGTTTTATTCCACTTCTGCTGTTTCATAATGTTTTCTAATAATATTTTTACATTATTGTGTGCATGATGTGGTTTTTTATTTGATATTAAGAAGAAAAACACACATTTTCAGTAGCTTTGCAATTTTTGACCAAATATCAACGGGAACACTACATGGTGCCTACAAGGAGGCTTGAATGAAACATATGAGCGCCCATGTGTATTCGACAAAAATTATTGGTATTCACATGTCTTGTCAATCCTCAAACATGCTGACCTTTTTTATAATCTCCTATCATAGGAGCATTTATGGTTAAAATAACTTACATTTCCGATGCTGCAGCTGAGTCTGCCGCACTTTCCATATCAAGAAAATATATAACTCTAAAACCTACTTTAGTTAAAAAAAACCTATTTTGAGCTCTTGTGATCTGCATCTGGCATACAATATTTTCAGTTTGGTAGTTAAGTTTCCTCGTTTTGCTGACCAATGAAATATATTTACCTACTTTGGACTAAGAAGCCTATTGTCAAAATGTGTCTTCTATCACCTCTTTTAGTACACTTAAGTGATGTACATACAGTTTCAAATGTAGTTTATATTGTATTATATAACGAGTTGAATTACCTCCAATTAATATATTATTATATTATATATTAATTTAATTATCTCCACAGGTAATGTATTAAATTATGGCATAGTTAAAAAACATCAAAAATATCACTCTTTATATTACTTATAACCATATTATATAGAGCCCCCGTTAATTTATTGGAAATAATAATTTTATTTATTATTAATTAAGAAATTTTACAGTTTTAAAAACAAGAAATCTTTTTAATGAGAAATTAAAACTATGGTTTTCACACAGTGTAGATCCATTGGGAACTGTACTAAAGAAGCAAGACAAGATAGATTGCTAAGGCAAGATTTGTTCTACCAGTCACGTTTTTCCTCCTTTGAGTAAAGAAGTGTTACTTTATATGATATTCTTTATACTGAAGTTTTTGTTAGGGAATGTCTAGAAAATTTTCCACAAAAGTTTTACATGGACTAGATTGTAGTGGTTAAGAGTTTTGTAAATTATAATTGAACTCAAATAATTCATTCACGTAAAAGCCTTTGATATGTTATTTACGTTTTTAGATGCTTCCCTGCTTTAGAATAGTGAAGTAGTTAGACGATAGTCATGGTAGTTTTGAGTTATACATGTTTTCCTGAATAAGATTCTCTATGAAGGGATTACATTGAATATTACTTTTCTCAAATCGTTTGGGGTTAGCACTAATGCAGAATTTTTATTAGAGAAGAATAGCACGATACAGTTTTGATGGACAATATATTTTTTGACTGAGAATTTTAAACTCAGCGTTAGTAGAGGGCTTTTGGTTGGTTACTGAAATATATTTCTTGTTTCGTAATGTCATTATATATTACGGAGTATATTAAGCTATAAAAAATTGTGCTAGAGTCTAACATGGGTGGAAACGCTATAAGATTTAATTTTGTATAAAGTAGAACACAATATAAATTTAATCTATTAAAAGCAAAAATATATAAATACATTATTTGTTTAAATCCACTAAAATGTAATTCCTCATATTGGTAAATTATGACAAATGACTATGAAACAGTAAACATTAAGATACAATGCAAACTTGTAAATAGCGGTAGCAACTGCAATCATGTTATATAAGATTATTCACCTAAACTACACAACAATAGTGTCTCTGAGACGAGATACCTATCTTGTCTCTCGCACCGATGGATAAAAAAAATGATCTTTCAATCAATTGATTCTTGAGAGCAAGAATAAACTATTTCACTGCAGTAAGTTCGATAACTAAAGGGCAATTATTTATAATGATGAAACGGCGCGATTATGGCACATCTATTACAAACACGTTGTAATACACCATTCAACAAAACATATTTTCTACATAGCGATTGTAAATATATTAATTTATAATAGTTAGATAAAACATATTCTTTACTAAACTTTTAATAATAAAATATTAAAAATGTAAAAAATAAATGAAAAATTAAAAACATTAAATGCTTTTTTTTAAAAATTAAATAATGTTAAATTTATAAGTTACAACACACAGCGTTCGTGTTAAAAGATTTCAACATCGTTACAGAAAACATGTTGTCGATATGCAGCAATACCAACAACTCAAGGAGTATTTCATTATATAAAAATAAACTAAAGTGAATTATAAGAAAAGAAATTGTAAACAAAAAAATAAAATTTCTCCAAGGAAAAACAAAAGGGAAATTAAGTCAGCTTACTTATATTTCATCGACGCTCAAACGAATTTCTATTGTTGAACATGTTGACATGCACGCCAGTTAAGTTTTTTATAGGTATAATTAAGGAGAAACAGGATTTTTCCGGACATTTGCCATCGGTTCAGTGAAACAAGAAAACAGCTAACACTACGTTTCGAGATCTGCAATCTGATCTTCTTCTTCAGGTAAAGAACTAACCTAATACATAAATTACAATCTAGGTTAAAATAAACAAATCTTACTAAAGCGTTGTGGCACGCCTAAGTCGTAGTGTGGTTAGTAGACGAGTGATAAAGACGTATTGTGACCTTGTATTCCGTAGTTTAGTTTTAATGATTAGTGTTTTGTATAGTTTTGTATTAAGCTGCATGTCTTTTAGTGTTAGTGAAGTTGACTAACAACATGTAGGTTGTGATTCCTTGACTTAGGCGTGTGCCACAACGCTTTAGTAAGATTTGTTTATTTTAACCTAGTTTGTAATTATGTATTAGGTTAGTTCTTTACTGAAGAAGAGATCCAGGATTGCAGATCTCGAAACGTAGTGTTACTGTTTTCATTTGTTTCACTGAACGATGGCAAATGTCCGGAAGAAAAATCCTGTTTCCTTCACAATCCTTCCTTCGTCAAAAATAACCTTCAAAACAAAGTATAAATAAGGTCTTAGTAGAACATTTTGATGACGATGAAATCTCTTCCAGACGTCTTGCCACCTGATAATTCTCTTTTTATAAGTTAAATTGGGGGTGTAACATGTCATTAAGTTACCGTAAAATTATGTTTTTGCATGTTAGGATAATGAGGTAGTTTTACACGTGCGATTAATGTGTTAAAATAAAACAATGTCATACTACGTAGGCAAATTAAAATATAAACGGTTAATTTTCAAAATTATTTTTAATGAATAATATTATACAGAAAACTATACCTTCAACATTTTTCAATGTACTCTCCTGCATTATCTACACACTTCTGCCACCGATTTGGAAGCTTGAATATTCCCTGTTCATTAAAAAAGATTGAGGGCGAGTTGTTAACCAATCGCGCACGTGCTTTTCGACATCTTCATTGTTTTCAAATCGTTTTCCTCCAAGTATATTCTTTCAGGGCGCAAACAAAAAATAGTAACAAGGGTACAGGTCTGGGACTGTAAGGAGGGGTGTTCGAGAGTTTCCCAGCCCATTTCTTCCAATTTATCCCTTTGTCCAACAATGCGGTGTGAGGCCTTGCGTTGTCATGGAGATGGATGATTTCTAATGGGCAAACCTCTGTCTCCTTTTGTTCCGGTAACGGTTTTTGCTGACAGTAGCACCTGGGCAGGTAGTAGTAAGCCGCAATTCACTGTTCATTGATCGTGAAGAAAATCAATGAGTAGAAACTCCCCTTGAGTCATAAGAAAAATTTAGCAAAAACTTTTCCGGCTGAGAGACGAGTTTTGGCTTTTATGGGCAGCCTTCATACTTCCTTCGCCACTCATTACTTGCAAATTTTCGATTCGGGAGTGTAATGGGTGGACACACGTCTCATCGCATGTGACGATGCGCTTCAAAAAATCTTCATCTTCTTCTTGAATCGTTGCAGAAGTTCTCCCCAGCAATCTCCGACCTGACCTGTTTTTTATTTCCGGTTCAACAACCTCGGAACCCAGCCGAGCACTAATATTTTTCTGAAGCCAAGGTGGTTCTGTGATTGCAGACTGAACACTCCCGTAGCTGATACCAATTTCCGACAAGATTTCTTGAACAGTTAACCGGCGATCACCTTCAATAAGCTGTCTCGAACCGCACTAAATGTTGTCATCTGTATGACTTGGACCTTGGGCGTCGACCGTGACTTTCGTTTTCAACACGTTCCACGGCCATCCCCATAAATTCTCTGGCCCACGTATAAACTCGATTTTGGAAACAGAGTAGTGTCCCCAAACTGTGCCTGCAAACGATTAAAAATTTCCGAAGCTTAACACCTTCATTTTGTTAAAAAATGTTAGACGATGCGTTGCGCAATAGAGGGATGTTACCTCTTGCTCGGTCATGGCTGTTACTGAAGGCAGAACACAACGCTAGTGTGAAGCAAGCAGTTCCCGTCCACTCCTATTAAGCAAAACGACAATCGCCCACAGCCGCATCACGTCCGAACGTGTTTGGTGCAGTCAACAGCAAAATTACCGTTTATATTTGATTTGCCGTGGGGGGTTTTTTTTACTGAGTTTGTTTACACATTAGCTTATCGTGCAGATTTTTGTCACCATTACGCTTTACCATAAGACTGTTGTAAAGAATATTTCACCAATGATCAGGTATATCCATTGGCATGACTTGCATACCATTCTCTAAAACTCAGTGTTTTTTACATATAAAATGCAGTGTCATGTACAAGTTTAAGTCTACAGGTCAGATCGTTTTCAAAATATGTTGGGGAACAACTAACATATAGACAGACAAACAATCATGCACGAATAATATTTCTACCTCTCAAGTGATTTGATTCAATAACATTCATCTGAAAAGGTTAAGCGTAATCTATATCTAACATAATTTAATGATTCGATAAATATACAAGGGTTTTGCAAACAATGTACTATATTTAATTCAGCGATATAGGATATGTAAAACCTTAAGCTTCGTTAAGTAGTTAGTTATGTGATATATATAGTTAAACGTTTATCCCTGCCTCCATTCATCAAGAAGTAACAGTATTACTTACAAGAACATGAGTAATATTTACATAGTATACATACAAAATAAAATAAAAAACCGAATTTTAACAACGAAGAACTTTTACATTATATCTTTCCTGGCAATATTAAGACCAGAAATATTGCAATCTCACTGTCCTATAAATAAATTAAAATTAAATATTGTATATAATTTTTAAAAAATCTATAAAAATAAAAATAAAAACAATCAAATCAAATAGTGAAGAGGCATTATATACTCTTGTGACATATGTATCAGAAAGGGCTAAGAGTATACTAAATTAAATATTGCACACAATTTTATAAAACATACAAAAATTGAAAAAGAAACAGTAAAGAATAATTAATTATCTATTATTGTAGCATATGTTTCAGACAGGACATCGTGTCGGGATACTTATCTTTCGTATTTAACATATATTTTACATGTGGGCCTCTTAAAATATAATTAAGACCATTATTAAAAATTATTTTTTTCCATCTAGTGTTTTATTAATTACGCTGCATTATAAGAAGGCTATTGAGCCCAGCCAGGGCAATAAAATTTTAAGAAAAGTTTCGTGATAACCGTCATTTTATAATTACTGAGCTTTCTCTAAGTTTCCAAGGACATAATTGCTTGAAGCTATTTCGCAGAAGTTAGGCTACCACAAATTTTCTCCAGGATGGTTGCCAAAATATCAACAGATCACCACAAAGAACTATGAATTGGAGGAGTTTTGATGTTTTTGGAGGCTACCACAGTTATCGTGATGCACTACTGGATTGAATCGTAGGCTAACAGGAGACGAATCCTTGGTAATATATGTGAATTGAGGGACAAGATTATAGTGCTTGGAGTGGGCGCACGCAAGTTCCCCTAAAAAATCAAAGAAACGTCTGCAAGTGTTCCCGGCAAGGAAGATTATGGCAATATTGTTCTGGGAGAGACAAGGTATTCGACTTATTTATTTCCTTGAATTTGATGGAACAATAAACTTTGAGCACTACTGCCAAATATTGGGAAACATTAGGAGCTGTCCACAAGCGTGGAGAAAAATTGTCATCCAAAATTATCTTTTTACATGACAATTCTCGACCTCACAAAATAAACGGTACGCACGAACTATTTGATTATTTCAACTGGATATTGTTCCCTTATTCACCCTTCCGTTCTGGATTTGCTTCAAGTGACTTTTACTTGTTCCCGAAAATTAATACCTCTGTAGCAGCCAACGTTTAGAAAAAAGAAATGTGTGGCTAAGATCGTAGGCGGCAGACTTCTATGACACAGGAATTTCAAAATTGACTACCATTGAAAGTGTTTGAATGAATAAAAGGAATAAGGATAGTTGAGAGTCTACTGACTAGAAGAGCTTGTTGATTTTAGAAAAAAAGTTAGTGATAGAACGAGAAAAGTAGGTTAACCTCTACGTTTGCTTATGATAGAAATAAATTACGTAAATAACGGGATAAGCCATAGTATAAGTAACTTAAAAGTATAAGGTGGTAGTTGAGAACGGAGAACGATACTTTTATATTTTATGTGGAGCTTTCCCTTTCATGGTATTAAATAAAAATAATACCTATTTCTCTTATAAAAGTATGTCCGCAGATTAGGTGATACAAGTTCATTTTTCCATCAGGCGAAACTGTATCCATATACTGAAATATTTCAACACGTAATGAAATTATTAGATCGGATTTATTTACTTTTAATTTTACGTTTATTTTCATCGTTACTTCCATTATTATTATTATCCACTTGATCTTATAAAGTGAATCATTGTCTAGTCTAAGAGATTAATAAATAGGAAACAAGTATATGTACAAAAGTGAAGGTATACAGAATATTATAATAGGAAGCACAAAGTATAATACGCTATGAAATTAGTAATAAAATGAAACTAACACTTGGGGTAAATTAATTTTAAATATAAATATAATTAAATACATATGTACTTTTAATTAAAATTTATAGGTATATTTCAAATATGTGATGGAAATTTCAATATATAAATATATTGAAAATTTTTAGAAGTTAACGAAACATTAAGCAAATTTAACACCTGATCGAATTATTGGAATAAAACCTTTATGTAATGTAAAAGCACTTGTTCGCCACAAAACCCGGTAACATTGATATTGTTCCTTGATGTTGGTGAATATCAATATTGAATTTCTTTGCTTGTCAAACGTTTATATAGAGTTTCAAGGAAACAAGGGCAATGTAACGTAATACCTTTCCTTTGTTTATGGCATTCAACTTATACCGAGAGCGGATTAATATCATATTCCGAAATTTCTACCTCAGGGTTTGTTCTACTTTAGTAATATTTGGTAAAGAGATCATTCCCTGTTAATCATTTTTATTATTGAATTGTACCTTTAATGTGTATTTATAACTACATTTTATTTAGGACAAACAGCATAATATTATCATTATTATATACTTAACTTAGTGTAATTATATACATGTTCCGTTTAAAAGTAGATGGTCATCAAACTATTATATGACTTTTGTTGAATATCATTTAAATTAAACTGTAATTCCTTATTATGCCACTATAATTACAAATAAAAAATAATATATCAAGACAGAAAATCAAATTCCACGACTTTGATTTAGAAGACTCCTGTTAGCAAATAATTATGCTTCAAAGTTTTTTTCGATATTATTATTTTATTGATACTGCTCAATTATCCGTAAGTCGTTTAAAGAACTTATTAAATACATTAAAACATCCTAAATTAAAAATTAAAGTCCAAACTTATTTTGAAATAAAGGTTTCAGGTGTTTTGCTATATTTTTGACGCTATGGTTGTGTGTATTGGAATATCATATTAGAGGTATCGTTTGTCTCATTTATGTTAAAGCTTTATACTATGAACATGGTTAGTTCAATACCATTCACACTGAAGGTCCTTTTCAGTTCAAAACTTAACTAAATTATATCACTGTCTTTAATTCCTTAACTCACTATAATAATTTACGAGATTTGTCGAAGTTCTACCGGGATGGAGGCCGACAACATTTCTTAGCAGGTCTTAGAATACTCGGAGGAGAAAGAGAGTCCAGGAAGGCGATTCATCACGAGAGCAGGAGCACGGAGTGTTACGGCCCGAGAGTGAGTAACGCCTCACTTCCGGTGAAACTGATTTACTGTCAGTTTCATTCGTTCTAATTTAAGAACAAATGAATTAAGAAGAAACCAACGTCATATTTTGTAACTACAGCAATACTATAGGTTTACTACATAGTTTTACGTATCACTTGACACTTTTACACTTCTAGTATCACTATTTTGGTGTAAAATACTAACTATACTGTACTTTCTAGACAAAAATATTTTATAGCTAACACCTAAAGGGTACTTTCATAATTGAAGTGGTTGTTTGTTATTTTATTACCATATAAATTCGCGTTGTTTAGTAAAGCAATAATATAAATATTTAATTGTTGTGAACTATATAAGAAATACGACACTATTAGTCATAAATATTCCATTGTTTAAATTTGTTTTCTAGTTTATACAGAGTTATTTTTATAATTATTAGGTAAATAGATGATTGTCCTTCCATCAGATAAATATGATTAATCTGATTGATATGAAATCTTATATTTCAATACATGTTAGTTAATATTTAGTAACTATTTAACTTTTAATGGAACACTTTAGAGAGGAATAATAAGTCTAGACTTAGTTTTCGTTAATATGCAATAAGATTTATACAATAACACTAAAATTGACAGATTTTGCATACAGTCAACTTCTAAAGAAATGTGTAGAACGAAACACTCAAACTCCTGACGTACTTTCCTTGACCTTTTAGAAAACGATACTTATTTTTTTTCTTTATTTTAGTAAGTTGTAAAATAAAAAAATATTATATTTCAGAGTTGAACACTAATTAAAAAGGTATCGTAAACATACAACTTTAAGTCATAAGGCCTAATACAAATCTAGAAAAATTACATGTAAGTAACATCATTAAGATAGGCATTAATACTCTTCTTCTTCCTTCCTGAGATTATTTGTGGTGATACAGACTGATAATAAATTGTAATTACTAGTTTATTGATTTTCTTCACTGACAGAATGAACAGTATGTACTTTTGTGGCATTTGTTTGCACACGCAATTACCCCAATCCCCTTTAATAGGCTTTAACTTTCTTGAAACTGACGTCTGCAATCTTCTTTCCCAATTGCAATAGGTATTGCTAAAATTGATTTTAATAGTTCTAAAAGTGCATATTCAATTTTTAATCCTTTTTCATTATAGATTTTATCACCAAGAATTTGTTTGATTCAGCACCCTACACAATGTTAGTACGTTAGTCATTAGAACGTATTGTATCAAAATAATGGCAACAAAGTGGTAAACACAATATAATTCACAAAAAAAGACTTTTTGTATAATTTAGAAATAATGCAAGACATGAGTTTATAATCATTTTAAAATTATCAACTAAACATGCGCCTAAGCGAAGGAAGTGACAGCAAGACATTAACAGATTCATCTTAGAAATAGGCTCGTAAAACTTCTAAATCAGAGAAGATTAAATGTTTAATCTTAATTAATCCCAGGTAATGAGTTCATTTAGCACAAAAACTTTGAATATTATTTTAGACAATATAATTTTTCTATAATAGTTTTTTATGAAATTTATGTAAACATTCCAAATGAATATGCCTACTTGAAATTTAATGCTTGTACATTACTGAGACATCTTCATAATACTCCGCAACTAATTCTTTATGATAATTTATAAATATGGGGTGCATTAAATTTCCTTACGCTACTGTTATTAAATCTGTAAGTAAAACAATTTTATATTAAGATGTAAATTTTCTTGACAATAAGTACTACGCTTTACTTATTAATTATTACTAAAATTTAAGACAAAGACTTTATGACAAAAATGTTATTGTTTTATAGAATAAAGACAAATTTAAAAAGAGTCTTAAATATATGTTTTTATATGTCTATATGTAAATTTATTTATGTACATTATACAAGTTATTTAAGTCTAACATGATGTCTCTGTCCAATTAGTGTCAGCTATTTCATACCGGATATATTTGGTAAATTATCACTTAGGATTCTGGAAAAAAATTATCTACTGTATGCCTCATGTTTGGCTATCTGCTAACGCATCTTTATTTTTGTTGTACATCTCAAGAACGATTTCACGTATAAACTTATCATTTTGCATGTAAAGTAATTTCTACAAGGGGAAAGTCAGTGTTTATTAGAAGCAAGTCCTTGTGTCATTCGACTAATTATTTATGCACCTTAACTATTTCTAAGATACATGACATCTTTGAGCTTGCAATATAATTTATCTGCACACAATAATGGATTCATGAAAATGTACGTCTCTCAATGCTTTTTGCTTAGATTAATTAAGTATTTCACTTACTAGGCATTCTTGACTTCATCTTATACCCGAGAGGGGTAACATTTATTTTTCTTAGAAGTTCTATGCTCTTAAGATATCTCTAGAATAGATTTGGCTAAATAATTGAAATTTTGCATACAATTTCCGCGAGTAAAAAAATGCTCATACTAATCTCGAACACTCCTATATTGTTTTTTCACGAATTACTATGATAAACACGAGAAAGAGCAATGATATGGTGATGTTAGCGATAAGTAAATGACGCTGTTTCAAACAGTGCCGGTTGGTTGCGTGAGTCAACACCATGAATCGTGACTTGAGACGCGTGCCGGTTAGAAAAGTTAACCGTAACTTATTAATTTGGAACCGCAATAGGTATAACCAACCTCTACACTACGAAAAACAAATAAATTTGTATTTATAAACCACACGGTATAGTTCTGAGTTCTACATTGTGCAATATAAGCAGCATTAGATACAAAATATATGGTATTTAGGTTGATAAACATAGCAAGGGTTGTATTTAAAACTATTGTTGTATTGAATTAAATACTCGTATTCAGGAGCTCTTAACTGTATTATTTTACTTATCTTTAAATAACATTTAATTTATAAATCTTGAACCTGATTTTGTAATAAATGTCCATTCTTTTGCTCTTCAATTTTAATTTTTTACATTCTACATGTGTATATACAATAAATTTAGTTTTTATCTACTAAAACAATATGGTACTTTTTATACGAATATTTTTTCAGCACTGTTAAATTTAATTTACTTTATACAGAAAATCCCTAGTTAAAAACTCAATTTAGAACTGAATCTTTGCTATACACCTACAGGTTGAGATAATGGATATGTGAAGCCATACGATATGTGTCAACTATTGTTACAGCTGTAACAGTCGTAATTTAAAGTAATCCGTTATTTATTTTTACTAATAATTTGATTTAAATATGTGATGGAAGAAAACTCATTTTAGTTTTATCGGAAGGAAATTGAGTTATTTAAACTTTCTATTGTATAAGAAATTTAAACTTTTGATAGATTTATGGTAAGCAAATAGGACGAAAGTAACCTCTCTATTAATATTTTATCCATCATATTGTGTTTACCCGCTCTAAATGCAACTTTAGAGTAGCCTGTTGATGCGTAACCGTTGTAGTCTACCTTTAGAATGTGTTAATATTATTTATAATATTACCTCTTAATTTATTGTTTTTATTCTAAATTTACTTTCTCCGTCACTAATATTAATGATTTTTAAACTATTTTTAATTAAAGGAGAAGAAGTAGAAATAACATTTTGCTTTTTCACATATTTCTCAGGCTACGGAAGTGTGTATTAAACTAAGTACGAGTTATATACCATAACAAAATAAAAAGTATTTTAGTATAAAATATGTTAAACCTAAATAATTATGCGCGTGGTTAGTGTGTTAAACATAATACACACTGAATATACTAACAGATGAGAAAGTTAGTAAACCATATGATTGATTTTAAATTGAATTTAATTTATTCCTAAAATTACCATATGTCTTTAGTAAATTTTGTGGAATTTTCAACGAGTCAAGGGTCGATAGTAATACTTAGCAAGTCTTGGAATACTCAGAGGGGAAAGAGAGTCCAGAGAGGCGATCCATCACGAGAGCAAGAGAGCAGAGCGTCACGGCTCGAGAGTGAGTAACGCCTCAGGAACTGATTTAATCTCTGTTTCCGTATCAAGTCCAATTTAATTTGTTATGATGTAAGAACAGATAAGTAGAAAGGAACCCACCATCGTGACAAGTAACTACGTGTTTATTAAAATTTTATTACATTAATTTAAATAAAATTTAATATATTAAACAAATATTGAATCCGCTGTTTCAGTTAATAAGCTACCAATGCTTTTGAGAATAATCCTAAACATCCTTATGACTTATAGAAGGCTGTAAAATTGATATACTTGATTTAAAGTGTTGTAACTTAGAAATAGGACAATATAAGTTATATAAATAATAGAACAATAATAAGAAATAATTTATTCCTCCAGTACATTACAATTAAGCTAATAGACATTTGTCTAGAATTACTAGAAAGAATATTAAATATTAATGATTCTTTATAAAAATATTACTAAATTCTATTAAATACTGAGTTAAATATTTATTTACAATTAAGTAGATTATTGTATTTCTGCCAGACAAAAATGATAAATAACGTAACAAATACTATACGACATTAACATCAGCTAGCAGACGACACAGGCGATAGTGCAAGAAACTACTACTGTCAGGAAATATTCATCATTATAAGTACAATTATGTGTTTAATTGTGATTTCTCGACAGTTACGTTTTATGACATTTATCTCATCACCCGTAACATATATGCTAATAATGAAGTTAATTACATTTATAAAAAATATACTAGAACTTTAAAAAAGAGTTTTTTAAAAATATAATAATTTCGAGCATTTAAACAAAGACAGTTTCTGATAAACTTTCATTTAATGATGTGTACGACTAATTTTTTTTTAAATGGGAAAATATACTGTATTAAGTGGTAAAAAATTAATTTAAAATAAATTTTAAAACATACTTATTTGATTTATTATGCCATACAAAAATCTAGGGAAATTGCATATATTACAAATTAGCAAGTTAGGCGTTATTCATTCCTGAAAGATTTTTGTTTTTAGATAGACAGAAGATAAACCTTACTTCCTCCCTAATTCATAGTGTTCATTAACGCTCGGCCAATAAGTATTTTTAGGTATTTTAATTGATATGGAAGTATTACCAAAATCCGCTATGATAAACATACTTTTGATGGAATTTTATATCTGTATATTTTGATGGAATTGGAGTAAAAGTATATATTCACTTTTTGAATACGTTTGATTTCTTCTTAGAATTGATAACTAACGAATCATTTACGCTTGTCATTAGAACATAAATTTTTCAAAAATGATAATTTAATTTCGTTTTTTCATAGATTATAGCGAATTCGACAAATAAGTTTAGAATCATTTCAACATTAGCAGTAAGAAATCTACAGAAAATCAGATTCATCTTAGCAAGAGCCTCGTAAAACATTTATATCAGGGAGGAGTAAAGGTTTGATGCTGAGTAATCCTGTGTAATGATTTTATTTTGCACTAAAAGCTTGAAGTAGAATTTAAGTGACAGCAACGTTTATCTGATGTTTGTTTATAGCTAATGTTTAGAAACATTCCAAAATAATATCAATATATTTAAATTAATGTACGTATTTACACTTATATCTTCTTTATATACCCCAAAAAATTATTTAAATTTAAAACTAATAGTTTTTCATCATTTAGATACAAATTTAACTGTAAACATTTCATAGATTGCATTGATTTGTGGGTTTATTAGTTCAGCTATTTAATTGTTATGTTTAGTAACAATTGATAATTTTATACGTTCTTTTATTACAACATTTGATTATATATATATGCCAGAAATAAGACTAATAACAATAAATTTCTTTCGGTAATATAGTTTACATTAAATATATCAGTATCGATTCCACGTCCTCATACAATAAAAGAATCCATATATTGGCTGAGCTTAACCGAGGCCTATCTTATGCACTGTTCGATATAAATTCAATTATATGCATTTTTTGTCCGCAGGATATATAGAAAACCAATCTGTAACTTATTTTATTGAATCAACTATAGAATATTTTGTTTTAATATCAAAGGGAAACCTTAAAATATATCAAAACAATAATATAGTGTATATATTTTACAAATAGGAAATCGAGTACAGAGGGAAGAGTACAATTCCGAATTCCCAACTGTCTGTTGCTAGGTAACGTAATGTTTAGATTTGTCACGCCTTCACGGCTTTAAACTTTGTCTTGGTGTTCCCTCTGCCCTTTTATCTTTCTAAGTTAATTTTGGGTGTAAACTTGTACGTTTAAACCTTTAGGAATATTAATTAATTTACATGACATTTTTGCGAGTAATTTTCGTTATTGAAATTATTGTGAAATATAAGATATTAAAAAATGAATGTTTCCTTGGATTTTCAATTTTTTATGATCTTATACCATCTGATAATGGTTATCACATAATTTAATTCAGTTTATTAAAAACGTTACTTACTCTACGAGACGCATGACTCTAAAACTACTAGTAAGCTACCACTAAATACGAATGCATATATTGGTAGAATCACAAAGTATTAAACGTTTATTTTGTTTTTTTTTACTAAATTAATTTAAAAACGAATCAATATACTACTTATTTTAAACTTGTATATCAAATTATATAATTAAAGCAATTTAGTCTTATATTCTATTTATTATATTGTCGATCAATTATTACGCTTAAAATATAGACTATATATAATGATCTGTTATTTTCTTATCTAAACATATTTTTGTTCTTCTGGCCAATGTTTCTTATCAAAGTGGACAACTTTCTTGTAATATGTTATTATAAAATAAAACATAAACATAATGATCACAAAGAAAAGTTATTACATAAAAAATCAAGTATTCATAAACAGTGAAAAACTTAACATGTGATATAGTTTTAATTTACATAACTAGAAAATTTTCACTGAACCTCTCTGAAGTCAGTTATCTGATATGTGGTTAGGCGTTCCCATATCTTGTACATAAAAAAAGACATTTTATTTTTTCTGTACCATATAGTAAACATGGTTCTGAGAAACCCCTTTCTATAAGATAAAAGCTACAAGAGGAAGTGTCACGGAAAGAATTAAAGTGGTTTGGAAACCAATCTAAAGATCGCTCTCATTGAACCTTTCAATGATGTCTTCACTTTGACCCTTACTTCAATTTACTAAGAGTTGATTCTGTATTTTGTGATAATGACGATAACACTCTACTTTACTGTTTAAAACAACGCCCATCTAAACGCTATATATTATCACAACGTGGTTTTAAACAAAAACGTAAGATAAAGGTCATGTGTTAGAAAATGTATTGTTTATTTCAGTTTACTGTTCACGTATCGTTTGAGATTCTAGATGCTAGATCTCCTACTAGCAGAAGTTCTCTCTCTTAATAATGTTTTATGTTCTTTTGGAACTAAATGTATTTATAAAAACATTCAGTGCATTAATTTATCTAAGCTGACATATGCAGCTGTCACTGCAGAATCAACTAGTCATCTGGTCAAAAATAAAATATTCCCACAAAACGGTATTATATAAGCCTAAAAGTATATATTAATAATAAACTTTACATAGTTATTGTTAATATTGTGCTTTTATTTAGCTTTATAATTTGCAAACAAACCAGTGGTACATTTTAGGAAACCTGACGCCCAGCGGTGCTCTCCCAATGTACTACACTTTAACTACCCTACACTGACTAACTGGTGACCAGTGTCCTTTCTTCCAATGTTCCCTCGTGTCATGCTGCCTGGTTGTTGCATGTAGAGTTTGTTCATTCGGCAAGATGCTAATGTTATAAAAGTCAAAATCATAAATAACTCCGTAATTAATGCTAGCCTCTGAAAATATCTTAGTATCCTACTCACTTACAAATTATTGTTACAAACGGCTTTTCTCGATAAGCCGACAGTTCACATCCTAAATCAGTCCATTTTTTATAAAATATTTTCTCGATAGATAACTATCAATTACATTTTATTACTTGAAATGCATAAAAGCTACTTAGTAACTGATAGAATTTTGTTATGAAATAGTAATTATTCGTGTTGATTTGCTTAAGCAAATTTGTTTTTGAGAATGTTTATAGCGATTCTTAGCAATTATTATACTATATTTATGATTACTCAATATTTTATTTCTTTCCCTTTCGTATTTTTAGTGCATACAGTGTAAAGCAGGTTACCTGTTTCACAATTAAACCTGTAAATGAACACTCTTGGTCTCGACTGACATTGAGATACATTGAGTCTATCTCACATTGGTATAGTGAGCTACTAAACACCTTTAAATAGCTACTAAACACATTTTTCTTATATTACAGTGATAAAAATATAAATCGAGAGAATATTAGCTAACAACCATACGTAACATTAATAAGAAAGTTTTCGAAAGAAAAAAAAATATATACAATGACTCCTGATGAGATAAGCTTTATTATGGTTTAGTAGTAATAATGTCACAGAAGAATGGTATTAAAAATAATGTTTACATATTGTTAAAACGTCTATGATTGTGTGTCATAATTGTTCTGTTTATTCTGTGTATGCTTTGGTTTAGTCCCTCTAATGCATACTATGTTATAGTTAGCATTAATAAACGTAATTTATAAACGATAAATTTATAAATTACATTTATCAGAGTGCGCATTGAAGAATATGTATAGTATTTCTTTTACTCTAATGTTAATCCATATGGCAGACGTGTAAACTATTCCTGATAGTAATTTTATAAATAAATAGGATTTCCTAGTTATAATTATACTCATCGAAGCGGAAAATAAATCTTCTAGTCTGAAAATAGTAAGCAAATCTCTAATATAACGTTTTCCGATATTGATAGAATACACAAAGCGTGCACAAAATATGTTATAAGGCATTTAAGGAGAAACAGTGCAATATTCTACATATTGCATTTCTCAGTATAAAGACTTAGCAGAGAGAACCACGTCAGAGGTGTGTTCTACCAATCAAATGATTGGTTTCTTTGATGTGTTTCATCGACTGACCGCTTTGTTAACACTTACATATCTTAATGGTTTGTATTTTGCTATGTAATTAGATTACTGTACATATATTTCTACTGATGAAGAATGTGGAATTTCCTATAAGGAATAATTTGTTTTTGGATTTGAAGAAAAGAGGAAACTATAAATCATTATTTTAATATGTATACGCATTCACGGAAGTGTCTAAACAAAAAAATTAATCTGTTTCATGAAAAACTTAACACATTTCATCAGTTTTGCGCCAAAGAGATAGTAACAGTGTTGATACATTTTTCAACCTAACAAGAGTTTTAGTAATACAAGCATAGTGCCAAAAACGTTTTTGATACCAGTATCAATCAACGACGGTATACTTAGTCGGGTAATAAAGATTAAATTCTTCAGCCACATACTCTTCAGGAAATCTATACAGATTATAAAATTGTATATATTACTAAAATACTAGTTATATATTTATGAATTCTTAGCAATAAAAACAATAAACTGAAAGTAGATTAAAAAACTTAAATTCATAAAATCAAACGAATACTGATCCCTTTGGTAAAAATTACTTATATACTAAAAATATTTGCAATTTTCAGTAATCCCTCAATTTGGCAAACATCCGAAAAGGAACCTTGGGACTTCAAAGGTTACTAATTTGTCGAAAGTTCAAACTACCGTTAATTTCACTACCATAAAACTTAAAAATAATGTTACAGTTAAGTGTCCAACTATAATTTATTCTTGACTAACATCATTTTATACACAACAATTTAGATTAGCTGTTATAACTCATTCTATTTAACAATATTTATGCAACTTATTACTGGAAAACATTTATATTAAGTAACATTGTTTTATAAACAAGTCGAGTTTTTCATAGTGATACTCGAAATTGTACGGGATCAATTACCGTTTCATGCCAACGGCCCATGACGACGCGATGAATAATGCTTTAAATAGGATTTGTATAAGGGGAAGTTTTACCTAAGGCAAAGACCATATAAGCTCAGAGATTCGAGGATACACACCACACACCTCTCCACATCATCTCACATAGTTATCAGCTTCTCAAGATGTTTAGACATTAGTTTACTACCTTTATAGTTACTTGTGGCTGTTATGTAATATATTTTTCCAGTATCGTTAAAATAATTTAAAAAATATTATTTTTATTAATAATGTAGTAAATATTTAGATTATACACTCTTATTACGTTTAAAATATTATGTTTTTTGGGATTAGCAAACATTTCAATATAAAAAATAACTTAAATTTATTAAAGTTCATGTTTTAAATCTATATTTTTAGCAAATATCTGATTTCCAAATACATTAGATTATAAATCGTAACATTAAGTACATTTAGCGCAAATATTTCCGAATCGTACATTTTTAGATTTAAATATATTTAAAAAATTTATATTATTTCTAATAATTAAATTTACGTTATTTGGAACGAAATAATATATTTATAATTAAACTGCACGATTTAAGCGTTGTTGTGATCAACATCAGAAAAAACTACATGTATACCTATGATAGAACAAATTAAATAAATAAATAAAGATCGAGAAAGTTTTTTATTGATATAAATATTAATGACAAATAATAAGAGAGTTTGTAGTGATAGAAAGAGATTTATAAATGAAAAAATCCATCATAATAGTAGCTCACGGGAATAAAGACGAAACTCTTTAAGAAAGATTAGTGTACGTTATAACTTGGAAAAAAATGAGCGTAAGAGGTAAAAATCCTACAGGGCTGTAATCATTAATAATCATTCCAGAAGAAAATAATTATTTTAGGTAGTCTATGATTAAAAATAAATTAATATTTTATTGTAAATATTTCTTCTACCCTTTTTTAATGTATTTATAAAACTGGTTTCATTTTGATAAGTCGCCTATGCCTAAAAGTTATTGTAGATTATGTGGAAACTTTACGAGTATTACTTTAGATATTTAAGTAAGTTTATTGTTTAATGTTGTACCTTATAAATTAAAAACCACATGACCAAAGTAAGAAGTTTACCTGCTAATACTGACTAAATCCATGATATATAATGAAGTAATTTAGTAAATGGACATTACACAAGCAGTCCAGTTGTAGGGCTACTCACTATGTAAAGCCACACACTGAAATCCGCCAGCAGTTTAACAATGAAGTTCATCTCAATGCCATTGCAGCTGTACGTGTGTTAGGTTTTAATTTAAAGGTCCCACAAAATAGATATTGTAATTGCCATATTGTAATGTAATATTGGTATTGGTAATAAATATTATATAAGTTCTATTCTTCTAAGTCGATTACTATATTAACAACACATTTCACTAATCACATAATAGATTGATGAAAAATTTCGTAATTGTTATTATTAATGACATTTTGTAATAATTTATAATAAATTAATAATACATGTGACCAGACTTAATTTATCAAGCAGGATTTGTTAAATAAATGTCACAAAGAATATTTTTAAATATTTATTATCTAGTTTATAACCATAGATTTAGATTTTAAATAGCATCTTTACCTAAACAAGCAATTTTGTAGCACTAATGAGTTACACAAAATTTGAATACAAGATTATATATCAAGAAGCTGTAAAGACTTAAGACATAGAACATTATATGGGTTTCCAGCAGTTATTTGAGCGTTATTCTGTGAAAATTTAAATACGAGGGAAATCGGTCATTTCGCCCTAAATCCATTGTGTATTAGTGTGGGCAGATTCAAACAATTTAATACAACTGAACGTATTTATGAACTGTTTAATATCTTCTATGGCATATACAGAGGATATATATATATATATATATATATATATATATATATATATATATATATATATATTATGCCTGTTACCTTTTAGGTTATTTTAAATTCTTGATTTACTCTCGGAAGTGTATTAGTCAGGGTTAAATAATTGTTCTATTCTATGTGGATTTGAAACTTGCAAATAGAACTCTTTTCTTTCATTATATTTTAACAAAATACGAAGTTGAAAGAAACTTTATTACATTGTTTTGGCCATTCCACTTCATTTATAGATAAGTATGATCTTGAAACGATGTGAGGTTTCCTTTAGAACTTCTTTGTCGCCACCTTTGTTGGAATCTCTTCATACGACCATGACTCAAGATTCCAGGAGAGAAGTCTGAGATTGCGTCAGATATCAGGCCATGCAACAAAATAAAGGTAAATTCAACTGGAGCTAAATTCAACATTGACATTTGAGTCAACTCTTCTATCCATAGCTACGTTATGTATAATGTTTTATGTCCTGCCAAATACCCAGTAAATTGAAATATTTATCAGCATGAAACATGATTTTCGAATGAAAATAACCACACGAGAGATCTTCACCTTTTAGTCCTTGAAAACTGACAACACAGTATTTCCCAAAAGTAAAAGTGGTACTAGAAAATATACATAGAAAAGATAGTTGTTCTACTTATATCTTTTAGATATATTGTATTTATTTCGGCCTATTGTGTATGCTTCGTTAACGCTTTGAAAATACCTATTGGTAGGTATGTAGTTACTGAACATTGTGAAATTTAGAATTTGGTCTTTAATGGTAGTATTATTATTTGTAAGATCCAGAGTTTTTATTTTATCACGAATTGAGTGGTTAAAAGGGTGCCCGATGAGGCCATATCGATTATAATATACCTACGTTAAGGCACAAGATGCTTATTATTATCATTAGTATTGTACTTATTATATTATAAACGATAATATACGATTTAAGAAATCAAGTATTCGTATCCTATACTTATTATTACACCCAGCAAGATTAATAAATTATTTGTGCTAGTTTACGTAACATATAAATTATTAACTACCTTTTAATTATTATTTCACTATTTTGTAGGTAACCTAAATGTATCTCCCCTGTAAAATCAACTCTCCCGCCAAACCACCCCTTCCACCCAGCTCGTCCGGATGTCGCAGCCATTTATTTATTGTCTTTGTAATTACCTGCAGCACCCCCTTCACACCCACCCTGTAACAACAAATTCCAATAACTTTATTTATATTATTTACGGCCAATATACCTTTAAAATAACAAGCTGCACACATATTCCTTAAAACAACAATATGTTAATATTCTTTGATTTATTCAATAATTTAATAAAATATAATACGCTCTATGCAACAATACTTGTTCAATATCTGGAAATAATGATCGTTAATTAATTTCAAAATAGCAGACGTGGCATTTAAAAAGTCTATAAGTGAATTTGCTACTTACATTTATAGGTCAACTGAATTAAATACAACCTTATGTCATAATATACTTGTAATTCTTGCACATGATTTATATTCTTTCAGATTATATATATATATATATATATATATATATATATATATATATATATATATATATATGGTGAGAACGGTTTCAATATTATTGCATCATATTATTGAAACTGTTAAAGCGTATAACTATAGCAAGTAAATCAGTATTTAAACTCATTTTAGATGGCTTATTGATAACAAAGTAAACAGGGAATGTTTTGTACACGCTTATCACAAGTGCTGTAAATCGTAATGTTAGATCATAACAATCTTCATTGTACGTAAAAAATACGTGTTAAAGAAATTAATTGAAAAATTACCTATAATAATAAAAAGCTGTTACTTACAAAAATATTGTGGGCAGTGTTTTATAGCCCTAATAACATTGAACAACTACACATTTATTACCATGTTTGTATAAGTTAATTCATATTATATCAGATGGTTTAAATTACTTAAAACATTAACTGATAAAACAGTTAAATAAGAATTACAAAATTATGTTCAGAAACATTACGCTGAGGACGTGATTCAGTTGTTATAACATCGCTCATCACATTGCACATTTTAATCATCGATCTTTCTACCGTCACTTGAATAATAAAGATGTATTTTATGTCATGTGTCATTGACTTATATTGTTAATGGTGAAAATCCGATAAGAGTTGTTCTGTTAATAAGTGCTATAACAAATAATCTCAATGTACGTAGTAATGCTGTAAATTCTGCAAATTAGTCAAGGAGTCTATTATTATTCTTGGCTATTCAGACAAACTGTTGTTGTCGTACCTCTGTAGTATTTCGATACCCCAGACTCATTAGTTTCCTTTGAAACATGAAAAAGTGTTAATTAAGGATGGACTCGCAGGAATGATCAAACGACAGGAAATTCAGAATTTGAGGAAGATGACCTATAAATTCTGAACTTATCGTTTATGAACAGAGTGAATTGAAAGAAGAATCATGGGATTAAAACCAAGTAAGCAATTTCTTCAAATATTTTTTGCGTACATCTATAATTTCTCTTAGCAAATTTAATTAGTTATCTTGGTAATCAGAGCAACACGTTTATTTTAGAATCTCACAAATATATTTCATCAGGATATTACTTTCAGAGCGTAAGGTATCTGCATTTGTTACAAGGCTAACTATTCTAGGAAAACTGATCAAAATAAGCATCGGAAACAAACAAGTGTTGATAACAGCTAATATGTTTTCATGTAAGAGATAAACATAGGATTGAAAATCCCCCATTTGAGGTTATGTTACAGTTGGACGGGATTACACCCATTTCATTGTCAAAGAAGGACATCACGGTTCCTAGAATTCGCTTCTATCTGCTACTGCAAATTATTATGTTCTTTTGTTACTATTTGACGAAGCTGCAATATGATTTAACACAAGTTATTTTCCAAACAGATTTTAGATTAAATAACAGGAATAAATACTAACAGGATTGTTATTTCATTTACTTAAATTTTTTTCCAACAGAGTAGTCAAAAGCATTATATACACTCGAAATATTCAATACATTATTCTCTCTTATAGCGTATTTTTAATCACCTTTAATATCTTTAAAAATAAAGGTTATTTAGAAATAAGGTAACCTGAAAAGAATGAATTTTGGTTATGAGAACCGTGAAATAATATTTTAGAGGCTCGATTAAGAAGGACCACTTCACACTAGGCAGTGAAGACGCCGAACACACTGATTTTAACAAGAGTTCACCAGGTTACACATAATGCGTTTATGAACAGTGCATATTCAAATAAAGTGCAGAAAATAAACAGTTACCTTTGTTTTCATGAGAGGTACCTAACCGTAGTCTGCTGTTGTTGAGGGCCAGGTTGTGATCAGTAAGTGTGGAAACAGGCTGCTGTCTTGTCGGCAGGCGTGAAGACGGAAGATGTCCTTCACGGATTCACTCATGCACAATACGACCGCAAACGAATAGTTCATAACACTGTGGCCAGTCCTGTAGAGAACGGTAGACGCGGGTGTCCGGGAGCAGAGACGTTCTGGTAGAGATTGCCAATCCAGAGCACTGACTTTAGTGTTAATGTAAATGTACAACAAATAGAGATAAACTAATATTTTAAGAGAGAGAGTAACACATGGGGGAGAGAGTAAGTATAGTCAGCAGTGGCTAGAGTGTACATAAGTGCCCCAGGCGGGACCGAGAGTATATAATGAGCAAGCGTGCCTACGCTTGCAAGGTGGGCCATTGATAAGTCAATCGTTGTGATTGGTTGGTGAGTGTACAGTAAACAGCTGATTCGTGAAACAATGGTTCATTGGTCTGTCACTGTACTTGAATATTTTAATCCAGTAAGGAATGGTATTGTAGGCACTAGGCCGCAGAAAGAGATATAGAATTAATGCAGTATATACAGTTTAGTAAAATAAAGGCAAATATAGAGTATAAATTGCCCCAAAAATATATACATAATTATTGTTCAATAAAAGTAGCCTTTTCATATTATGCAATAAAAAACAAGTTATTTCATGCAATAATACTTAACATAACCTTTTCTAACAGTAGATATATTTATCCTGCTTTGCTTGTAGCGAGAGGTTTTTCAGATCAGTGTACACACCATTAGTGCCGTCCAAACACCATTAAGCATTAACGCATTAGTGTGAAAGTGTTATTAGTGAATATTGAAAATATTAATGATTGTACAAATACATCATAATTCTCAACATGTAAAAACATGATGCATTATGATGTGAAATTACACTCATTGTTTAACGGGAGTGAAGGTAACATCTCTTAAGTAACGAGTATATTTTTAAATTAGGAGCTATTTTATATACATTTGTTGTAAATAATCTATTACAATTGGATTTAATTATTTTTATTATTAATCACTTGTTTCTGCTGAACAGTTCCGGTAACAATACAAAAATTAGTAATTATATATATATATATATATATATATATATATATATATATATATATATTGCATTTTGTATTTTTAGGTTTGAAATAATTTTAATGTGTAGATTTTTACTTTGAGCTCATTTAATTTTGTGTATGTTATGAAATTTTTGTTATTTCATACTTAAATAGGGCTTAATAGCGCTAACTCGCCTCTTTTAAAAGAAATGTTTCATGAATTTTACAACTGTACTCATCACACATGTAATATTTAAATGGTAGAGGGTTATGTATAATTTGTATGTGGAAATAGAATAAAGCCAAATAAAACAGTGAATACTTTGGCAACTTTATCTTAGTTGAGTGTAATGGAACATGAACAAAATACTCAAACACGTTTTATTTTCATACTATCGATATTTACATAGACATTAAGATTTAATGTTAAACACATTTGCAACATTACACATAAGCTTAAACAATTTTAGGCGTAAGTTCATTTTGTTGTGCACTATAATTGTGAACGTTTTTTTACAATACCTAATGAGGAATTTGACGTAGGGTTCATGGCATGGATAGTGATATTTATGTTGTCACAGGTAATAATCATAGTAGGATTTCGGTCCTACTTCTACGAGTCTTAAATATAAGTTCCTTGCCTCTGAGTTTTTCTGTGTGAGTGGTTGGTAATTGAAATGTTTTTTTAATTTATGGACATTGTTCTGTGTTAAGCTACTAATAAGTTATAGATCTACTATAGTAAACATGGAATTTATGTATTGCCAATTATATGTCATAGAACCTTATAACCTAATATTAAATCCATCACTATATATCAGCGTTATTAACTGTTTCAAAATAAGTTAAGATACTTAAATAATCGTTATGACAGGTAGTGTGTAGAATAAACGCCGTCCTATACATTAGTAGTTCGAGTAATGTGGGATAAAACGAGTCAAGCTACACACATTTTTGTTACGTATCCCTTCAATGTGGGACTGCAGAATAATATTTTATGAATATATATATACGCATATTAATGCACAAAAAATGTTTATTTTCCAATTGAGGAATCAATTAAATTCAGTGAGTAGTAATGTTTAATAAAACACAAAAAATGTTTGTAATTTTTTTTTGGAATCTTACGAAATGGTATGTGTGGTAAAATATAATATTTATAAATAAACAATCTGCGCACATAATACCTATACGTATACAAAAAACTAAAAACTTATCAACTACACAAAGTTCGTGGGTGGCATTGATAAATCAGTTCTAGCTGAAGTAAGTATAAACGTACCAGGGGTTACAGAGACAAATGGCACCATCTTAACTTCTGCACTCAGTTTCCCTCATTTGTCACAATGCTTGAGTACAATACAAATATGCATTAAATTACAAGATAACGTTTATCAATAGAAAATATTAAAATTTTTAAAATATATTCTTCTAGCTTCAATAACTTTACCATGTAAATAATTTTAAATGCTTAATTGTTCAATTATTAGTTTTGTTCGAAAAACTTATATATCTGCTAAACGATCTTTTCTTGCAACCAGTCTGCGTCTCCGACTATTAAATGTGGCTCGCAAGTCACCATTAAGCCGTTGGTTCCCAGATTAGCACCTATTAACCAAAATTTAGTGTGGTGAAATACACTACATTCTTATCTTCCTTTTTAAAAGATATATTAAATAGTAAACTTTTATAAATTTCAATAATACTTGTTTTATTTTGTACACTCATTGATTTATAAACCACAAAAATGTAATAGATACACACATTTTCATGTGATAGTTCTTAATAAACCAGTTTTTAATATTGATTTAGTATATTATACAGCTAAGCATAAATTGATTTATTTTGTTATTTAGCAGGTACTTGTTTAGTTTCTAATAAAATAAGAAAGCATTTTTAAAACAAATTGTTGATTGTATAGTGATTAAATTTGGTACAAAAATTAATCGTAAGCATAATGTAGTTTTTAATTAATAAGGTTAGCAATAATTAAGTTTATGTTTCACAAAATACATCCTAGATACAACTTAAAAGGATATAATGACAAAAGAAACAATAGGACAAAGTGTATTCTCGAGGTAGAGGGCCTGACAAATCTACACATTACGTAACATGGCAACAGACAGAAGAATTCGGCTTTGTACTCTTACGTTGGAACACTTGAAAATAGAATCTCTATGTTTCACTTTTAGAGCTAATAATAATAACTATTTCAAGTGTTTTGTGTAGTTAGTTTATTAAATACATAACGCAAATTAAAATAAATATTCTAAGGGATACCGTGTTTTACTGAATTGAATTGGAGTAATACTTAATCGTTATTTATTTATTGGATATGATAAGAAAAATTTAATATAACACTATGCAATACCCTTTTTAGTATCATAGATATCTACCAATGACGGTTATGTTAAAATTTCCTTGGGAATATATAGGTCTTAGTCTATGTGTGTGCGTGTGTGTGTGTGTGTGTTTTTATGCATTGTTTCATGCAATATATCGTGAGTTTGTAAAAACAATAACTACCATAGCCTTTAATAGATCCAGACTAAACTTGTTACATATGCAGTATTTGCACATAGCTGTGAAGGAAGAATTTGAATTTGAATTGGTTAGAAAATTTGTACAAAGCACAATGTAGTATTTACAAGGTAGGGGAACGCTACACCACAACCGGCTATGCTGAGGTTGTATACAACATTTAGGTCTCTATCCCTCTTTATTCTTGTGATTTTCTACAGATAAACAGCCAATCATAAAGAAATTAAATCTTTTATCTCTCATGTAGGCAACAATTATAATGTTCCAGCGTATTTCGTGATAGTCAATTTGCATGAATAGACATGCACCTCATTTTTGTCAATATAGAAATGAGGTTTCAATTCAATTTATAGGGATATCTACGGTTATGTTATAGTTGTTATTATATAGCACAAGATGTTATTATAGATGGTTATGCTATATGTTTTATTGTTTCACATGTTCATGGCTGTACTGAGAAACTTGTTTGCTATCTGATTTCCTCGTAATTATCCATATAAAATATTTATTAACGCTCAGCTAAATCCCATGGAAAGACATGCATGGATATTGATTTCGTTGCCTAAATATAGATGTTTCATACTAAACTTAATAGTGCCATACATGGTTCTTGAGGTACTGTGTGGAAAGAGTTATAGTTGAAGATAAAATTGTATTTTAAACAATGAATCCATCCAAAACGAGTTACAAAAATACTGTTATCCATATATACAATCTATTTTTCAATGAAACTTTGCAAACTGTCGATATATACATACTATATTACTACGTTGTATACAAAAGAAATTTATTTCCCCTGTGAAATTAACTCTCCCGCCAAAATACCCATGCCACCCAGCTCGTCAGGATGTCACAGCTATTTACATGTTGTCTTTGTAATTACATGTAGAATCGTCCCATTCACACCCTCTCAATACCGACAACTTACAACAATTTTAGAATATTTACCGTTACTATGGTTTTGAAAACAATACGCAACATTCTCGTAACATTTGTATTAAAACACTATTTTTATAAAAATAGGACTATTATAAAAACTAAAATTACAATAATTTCAAAATATATTCTAAGAATATAGCTACGAATAATCAGTTTGCAATAGTTATTCACAAAAGTATTTTTACAGCAATATAGTGACAAAATAACCAAATATAAAATGCATTAAATTTTAATATTATAACCTAAAACAAATACCAGAACATAAAATGGTAGAAGCAGGTAAATAGATAGTCACCTGGAGTATAAAATATTAGTATGACATTTAAACACAAAAACTTATACGATACTACTCTTTATATAATTGATAACCAAATCATATGGGGCCTCTATAAGGAACATGTGAATATTAATTTTATTATAATATACAATAATATAATAATAATAAATTATATTAATATTATTATAATAAAATATTAATAATAAAATATAATTATTATTACTAGAAAAATTTCAAAATGATGTAAAGCAAGAAAGTTGGGCAGTAAAATTAGATGCCTCAATTAAAGTTATGGTTTCAACAAAGTTGTCTTTGAATCCTTTAGGAACTGTGAAGGAGCATCACTCGATATATTGCAAAGGCGAAGTTTATATTCTACCACTTATATTTTTTCTTATTTGATATAACGAATATTACTTTATATTATTAGCTATACTGACAATTTTCTTGGGGACAGTCTGGAAATTTTTATACAAAGGTGAGGCATTCTAGATTGTATTAGTTAATATATATTATTCAACCTCATTTTAATATCTTATAATAGTGGATTATGTGCATTATATTGCAACTACTCTAAAATAGCTACTTCAGCATGTAAATAGTAATTAATTGAAAATTAGCCAACACCAAGATATAATGTAAACTACTAAATAGTAGTAGCAGCAAAGCAATCATAATACAATCAACTACATCATATAGTTTACAAGTACCCACCTGAAATTCACAACGCATGTGTGTACTAGTGTCTCCGAGATGGGATACACATATTCTCTCAAGCTCCAATGACAGTGATCCATCAAGTGATTGTTCCTGTGAATAAGAGCTCGTTCACTGCAGGAATTTCATATCTCAAGAGGAATTATTGTGATAAAACAATGATTAATGGATCATCCTACTACAAACAATCTATATCACTCTCTTGAAATTAACAATTTTAATTCTAAAACCATTACTAACAATAATAAAAACAAACTTTCTTTTTCATTATATTAATATGAATAACATTTTTAAGATATTTAAAAGATACAAAAGATTTATATGTTAAATCTCTCATTTGAGTCAAATAATATAAATTTAAGATATACAAAACACCTCGAGTCGCGGAAGAAGGCTTTACTAGAGTTCGAAGAAACAAAAGTTGTCAATAGGTCAATACAAGTCAATAAATTATTTCATTATTGACATATAAAACTAAAAACAACCATACAGAAAAGAAATTTTTACATTCTCTGCGAAACAAACAAGAAATTTAGTTAGCGTAGTGACAGAAATTATGTGTGGCCTAAACTAATTCCATAGTTTGACATGGTGAAAATTAAGTCTGGTCTATTTAGACATGAGGTTTAGCGAGAGTCTTTGAAATCTACTAATAGAATATCTTAGAAGATATCTTGCTAAATGATAATTCACATGTTTGTTCATTATATTGGGTTAAAAATCCATTTGCATAATAAAATATAGACACTAGGTCGCCATAAAGTGGTATTTTACGTGTTAGGTGAGTTTGGTTAAACGTATTGTTCTTGTACTGAGTTTGCTTACTCGTTTGTTTATTCTGTATTATTTTTCGCTGCAATCAAGATCATTGCAAGAATATTCACTAAAGATCAGTTAAATTCAATAGCGTGACAAGCACCTTCATCGAACTCAGCATACCGCATATAGAAATGAATATTCGTAATCGAGTTAAAGTATATAGGTCAGATCGTTTTACAAATATGGTTCTGGAAAACAATTTTTTTTTTTTCATATGGACTGACAAAGAGACTGAAATGAAATTTTTCATGCCTCTAAAGTGATTGTATTTTGAAAATGTTAAACCTAAAATTGTTGTAATTAATAATATCAAACATAAATATACAGAAACAATTATACTGAAACAAGGTTTTCCAACCTATTTTCAATATTTAATGCAACGATCTATGATATTGAAACACTCAATCCATTCATTACGTAGCTTGAAATTTGTTTTAATTATGGAAGAATTTTGAATGTAACAGGACTTTCCGGACTTTCCATTGACATGGTGCAAAGGTTCAGGTAAAACAGTAACACACTACGTTTCAAGATATGCAATCTGAACTCTTCCACAGGTAAGTACTAACTACACAACTAAACAGACTACAAGATTAATTACAAACTAGGTTAAGATAAAACTAAATTAATAGCTTAAGCTTGGTATGCCATAAGCGTTGTAAAATAAGTAAGTAAGTAATTTGATGAATCACAAACACAACGCCTATGTGTCAATTTCACTAAAACATGCACTCATTCAATTAAAAAAACTAAACACTACAATAATTATTAAAAGTGAAGAAATACAGAATACAGGTGACACATAGGTCTGCATTGTGTAGTCTAACCACCTATGACTAATTCGCCGGCTAGTTGTAGGTGGTTACAAAAAAGTGTCATAGAACGAAAAAACGCTGTTAAACATAGTTAAACATAGTAATCTAGTTAATTCGTGTTATTTTCAGCTTGATTAGGACATTCATACAAAAAAAAATGAAGTAGACCAATTTAGAGAAACCAAATGAGAGGCAGACACATTAGGCCTTCCCGGAAATGATTGTGTACTGATCCCAATGTATCCACTTTTCACAATCCAACAACATTCACATCTTTTAATCACATACTTTGCTAACGCGTTGGCACACATCCAACAATTCGGGCGCTAATTTTTATTTGTAATGTGAACTCATGTTGTTCAATTGGATGTTTATTAAAAAATTTAAAAAATTGAAATTCAATATCTTGAAAATTATAATATCAATATCTTGTGAATAGTTTGTGTAAATAATTTTTTTATCAAATCACTAAAACTACACTTTTTGAAGACAATTCTTCTAGTAACTACTATAATAAGTAATTAGTAAGTATATGTTGTAACATTATTTCTGAATATCTAGTTATGATTGACGATCTTCTTCTAAATACGTTTCACGTACATGCGAACCAATGTACTATTTCTAATGTACATTACATTGAACATTTCTAGTTTTTAAAACATATTTTTCTTAGTTCTTACGATGACTATTTATATCAATAAATTCAAAGCATTCAGAAAATGAATGACGTGGTCTGCATGAAATTTGGAACTATGAAAGGTTCATTAACTCATATCTCGTCATCACTATAACCATATAACTGACAGCTATCGGCAACCCACAAGTAATTCCCACGAAATCAATAAATCAGAAAAGAATTTCCTATTTAATGAACAGTTTATAACGTATAATAAACCTGAGGATGCAAGCGTATCTAAGTAGATAGCTTTAGAATTTAGATAAATGTTCAGTAATTAGAATTAGTAAGGTAAATCCCTATTATAAAACAAATGTTCTACAATAATATCAGGGGAACTTTGTTACTTTCTCTTACATAAAGCATAATTACATTATCTAACATTGAGATATTATTTATGTTGATAAAAGGAAAATATAGTATTTGACCACTATTTAACTAAATATTAATACAGTGATATTTAGACCTGCTCAATAAAAAGTGAATCTGAGGACCTTATGCGAACGTAACATAACCGATTCAAGAACCACTCAGGCCATGTTTAAAAAGTATGTCCTTTGTGATAATTATATGTGTATTATTAGTTTATACTTGTCAATACTGTTAGTAAAAATATTCTATAGTTAAAGTGTTTCCAGATAGTTTTAATAGTAATATTGTAGCTGAACGACCGAATATTGAAGCCTCCTACTCAAGGAAGAGCAGGAATCACGTCGCGGATTAACCGTTTGGCCGCACGATACAATCACAACTTATCGATATATAAATATAAGAATTAATTTAAAATGTTGCTGAAATTAAATTGAAAATGTATCATTGCTTACATAAATTATTCCTAAACGAGAAAAAATTGTATGACAAAAGTATTATTTAATAGAATTATAAAGATGAACTCTGAATTAATGAAAAAAACTTAATTGTATTTATAGGATGCTTCCTATATTGTTTAAAAATATTTTTGTATTAAGAGAATTGTAAATTGATATAATAAGTGAATTTTAAGATTGTGATCCTTCCAGCAGTGCTGAATTTCTTGTTGATTCGGATTCGAGGAATGTCTAGAAGCTTCCTTTTGTCTCTAGGTATTGAGCATAAGTTACAGGTCTGGGTTAAATAGATACCATCCAGTTCAGACATTGCGTTTGCTCAATTTTGATTGGCCAATGTTAGGTTGATTAGATGGTGGGAGGCACTTCTAGATCCTTCCGGTGGATTCAAGCAGGTTTTCAAGAGAGTCTTTGCTGTGTGCTCAGAGAGAGAAGTTCGTGTGGAAGTGATTAGCTTACTCTTGCCGTATAGATTTTTCGGTATGAAGGTTTAGTATTAAGATTAAAATTCTTTTCAAAATTTAAAGTTTGTATTTTCAATTAAGTAATATATAACAGTTATTTTTGTTTGTTGGTGAAGTCTTCAGGAGATGTGTGAGGTACTGTGAAAGTTAGAATTTAACATTTAAATAGAAAATTGCTTGATGATATTTTCCTGTTCAAGTTGGTTAAATCAGGAATAGCCTACTGATAAAGAAAATTTATTTTATGTTCTGAGATTCTATATATATTTTTACAAGTTCCTAAATTTAATATTTAAAGCCAAGCAGATAATTCTGGATAATATAATAATCTTGTAAATTGAAAATTTAGAGGAAATAATTACTTTGTAATTGATACTACCTTGAGTTTAACTGATTGGACATTATCTTTGTTCATATATGAATTAGTTATATTACCTTAATTTGTTTGATTTTTATTTTGATAAGAAGTCTTATTTTATTATTTTTTTCATTTTATATCTGAAGAAGATTATTTTATTTTGAAATTTTAATAAAGATTTTTATTTTGAATTTGTGTTTAAAATATTAGCACTGAGAACTTGAAGGACACAATTATTGAATGATTTGATTCATTGTTACTTTTAAGGCTGGACATGTGAACATTGATGGCTTATAAATAATAAATAGTGAGAATAAATTAAATGTAAAAAAGATAAGCTTGGCGTTGATCTATTTTTGATGTTGAATTTTAATTAAAAATTTCTATTAATTTAATCATTGAATTCCATTGGAACTTGTGCATTGTTAAAATAAAGGGTTATTAGTTTGCAACCCAATTGATCGCTCTTATACTAAAACAAAAATAGTTGTAGTTGGTTTATAGAAATTAACCTTACTATAGACACGTTACAGTATTTAAATTAGTAATACATTTTAACATAAAAGTAGTTCCTAATACATTTTAGTGTACTTCTGGACAGTATATAAGATATTTATGTCAATGCCAATTTCCTTTGAACAACTAAACATAAGTTTCACTTATTTGATAGTGAAATGTAAATTACATTTAAACAGAAAATTATTGGCTCAGCGTTACCATAACTTAGTACCTTAAGGATTAATAAAAGTTCATATCTGTTCATCTGTTAGTCTTTCCACATATCTCAGGATAAATTTACCATTCAAAATTATTCATGAAGCTGCATTTATATTAAGAAAATACTATGTTTAATTATCATTAATGTTAACAAATAGAATATGGCTGAGCATTTGCAAATATTTTTAATTTTTTCATATGGATAAATACAGTTATACTTAAAAATAAAAAACTTTGTAGAAGGAGTGGAATACAATTATTCGATATTTTATCGTTTTATACTTGGTGAATAGGTTGGTAATTTATCCTTGTAATAGATTGGATCCTCTCATTCAAGATTGCAGCATTTCTATTTCTATTGATAAGGCATCGTTATACAATGGTGTTTAAAACTTCATAACACATTCCAAATTTAAAATAGTGAAAGCGTCTTTAAATAGTTAAAAAGTAGTAATATAGTTTAAAACGTAGTTTATATTGTATCATGTAACTATTTTGAAAAGCTAAGTGTAAAAATATGGCTAAAAGAACACAAACTCCACATATCTCAAAATGAAGATGTTATGTTTTGCGTTGACACATGAAACATGATTGTGATGATGTCCACTCCATCTAATATTATACATGCTACTACCTTTTTCGTTACCGTACTAATATTGAATGTGATATTTGTAGTGTGTTTCGTGACAGCTATATAGTAAATACCTACACTAATATTTTTATCCCACATAAAAACTGATTCCATAGTACACTATTTTGCTACTGATGATCGCGTTATATAGGGATTACGTGAAGTAACTTTAAATAATAATATTACTGATCATTACTTAGGAAACTTATAAGAACTTGAATACCAAGACAACTTTACAGAAAAAAAGACGTTTCCCTTTTATGGTCTCAATAAAGTTAAATTTTGATCCTTAGGAAACTGTCGTGGAGGAGGAAGACAATATACATTACTAAGGAGAAGTTATATCCTACTAGATGTTTTTTTTTTTTTTTATTTCATGTAAAGTACTTTATATGATATAGTTTCTGTCGACGTTTTATTTGGGGACAAGTTCAATTTAAGTGTTAATTGTATTGTTAAGTGACAAGTTATTTAAGTTATTTTTTCCAAAATTTAAGTAGATACACTGTAGTTGTTTTTGTACAATATAGCTAAGTTCAATTGTATGATATACTTAAAAGCCTTTCATTTCACAGTTTGAAAGCAACAAGAGATATGACAGACAATACTTATTTAAAATGTCCACATTACATACAATTCGAGTTGTGAGTCATTTCCACCGATTATTTTACATATATGTGGTTTAATATCAAAACAAAAAATAAATACACTATGTGTAAACTAACTCAGTAAACTTATAAGAGATGTTAACATGTTACATATTACCTGATATAGTTTATCTTCAAAAACACAAACACAAAAACAAACTAGGAAAAAACGCCTAATTTTCCCTTGGCAAATTAATGCAATTTATAATGTTTCTCAATTTCAACAAATATATTTTACACACAATTTACTAACGTTATCTAGCTGAATGAAAAATGAAATGCTTAAATTTATGAAATAATGAACTTATTTTGGAGTTTTGAGAGTAATCAACATATATGCAAAAAAAATCCGTGTAGATGACTCACAACCAGAGTTTGTACTTAATGTGGGTATTTTCAATAATTTAAGTTTATTATATTTCTTGTTTTCTATAAAATATGAAATAAAAGAGTTTTAAAGGTATTAAACATCTGAACTCAGGTATAATTTATACAACTCTCACCTAATACAGTCTAGACTACTTTAATTTAGAAGGAAAAGTTTCCAGATAGTCCTCAATGAAAATGTCAACAATAACTCTATTATATAAAGTACCATTCCTTTACATCAAAGAGAAAAAACATATCAGGTAGAATAAAACTTTACCAATCTATCCTGTCTTGCTCCTCCAGGACAGGTCCCTAAAGACCAAAAGAGAACTTTGCTGAAGCCATAACTCCAATTGAGACATCTTTTTTCTATAAAAGCTTTATAGAAAGCTACGCTGAAATGGTTTAATATATCACATTAATACATTTCAGCGTGTTCTTATCTCATATTTGAACACAAATTATACAAGTGAATGAACGCTAGAGCTAATGCAATATACTGTTTTGTAACCAAAAATTTTATAAAATTAAATTAAATGTGTATAACGATGTAATTATATACAACTTTCATAAATATGTACAATTTTGCATACTTTTATAATGTTAATAAATCTATATCATTGTTTTATTATATAAAATATGAGCAACTAAAACACGAAAAAGGAATATTTATTCTTGTGGATTATATATCAAAGAGATATATCATTGAATGAAACCTTCTATTCCCCAGTGGTTTTTTTAATTATTAGATCAATGTTACAATAGCGTTAAAATATAAACCTAAATACAGACGTACACTTTTGCTGAAAAGGAAGATAAATGATGTTTTTGCAAAGTTATTCTTGCTGTTATATCTAGCCAACAGAGTCGTTTCAGAGACGTGAAAGATTATTATTAAAACATAATTTTCTATTACTATCAATTTACATTTTGGAATAATACATGAGAAGAGGAAAGAGGTGGCTAGTGTCTCAACTTGAACAGCTGTATGAGGAAGGATAATGTTTGGAAACTAAATGGTAAATGTAAACCAAGCTCCAGAGAGCCTGCTTTAGAGACGGAGGGATGGGGTACGTAATAGCAAGGCTAGAGGATATCTAACTAGAAAGCAGGAGATGGGAGTTGCAAACGAAACATTCACCTGATATATTTCTCTTTACTGCAAGATTTAGCTTTTGTATTGATTTGTGATTGAAACCAATTTTTGATTGTGACTGACCTTAGCCCTCATTGCATTAGTTCAGAAGTACTATTTGTATGGTATTATGACCTATTGTTTCAGAAATATGTGCCTGAGTCAGCCCCTTCCGTCTATTATGGGGAATTTTCCACACCCTACACTCTGGTGTTTAGACAACCCCTAGAGAAGTACTAAACTCCATTTCGAGAAGGTCATCAATTTTGGTTTCGGTTTCAAAGTTATTTTGATTTTAATCATTTGTTAATACTGTTAGATAACCGGTAAATCCTAATATAATTTAAATGTTATAATACACTTTAAAACATTGTAAAAATAAAATATGCGCTATAAAAATGTTTCGAATAAGTTCAAACGTTCCAATATTCAAAGCGATTATTGGCTGAGTTTCAGAGAAAACAAATGCTAAACCACATATAATATCAGACGGAAAACAATATTTATCAGTGTATGTAAAATGCTGAGTTAAGTTAAGATTTCCAGAGTATTGTGTTTTAAAATTGTTAATGCCATATATCATATATCTCAACTCCTACAACAGCAATCATAACGTAAATTATGAGCCTAGCACAGTGGTTTTAATTTCAATGCTGTTCAAGTTTCGTTCAATACTTTGTTAATGTTATGATTACATTTTATTTTAGTTACATACACTTCATCAAAACTATATATTTGTTACAAATAATTTTAGTTATTCCTGTATAAGTTTCCTCTGGTTATTAGTAGTACTTCGGTTTAACTGAGTACTTTGCACCCTCTGAACCGATCTATTCAGATGTTAATTTTAACTAATTTATGACCTGGTATATTTAAAATATATTGAGGGTGGCTCTCGGACCCACCCACTAGTATAGGGAGGATTTTCCATACCTCCGACTCTCCAGTGTCTAGTACACCACCCAGAGAAGATTTTTGGGTGCGCCATTGCTGTTTCAAAGTTTTTTAATATTAATAATTTCCTGATACTGATAAATAAAAAATAAATATTACTACTATTACAATTTTATTAAACGTAATAAAATATTGAAGTACAATATATACAATTAAATTAAAAGAGTTAAAAGATTTTTTTATTAAAGGGATCAAACAATATTTAAAGCGGTTACTGTCTTTTCTATCTTTTAATGTGTTTATTCACATTACTATATATCATTGAGTTATTATGTTGCTACTTATTGAGCATTTTTTTATGTAAATTAAATTTAAGCTGTTTAACTTTATATTGATCATTGTTGAACGTGCTTAAATAAAAGTGATAACATTATAAATATAATTTTTGTTATGTACTTCTATTTCCAAGACTATACAATTGTGTACTACAATACCATATTAAGTATGTACCAAAAAATCAGGTTTTCGAACACAAGATACGCAATTAACACAAATTACCAGATGAAAACGTAATACAATCATACACTCATTTTCATTCTCTCCTCAACTCACCATAAGACCTCATGAGATTTTTTGGAAGTTGTAACGAGTTAAGGAGCGATAGTAATTCTTGGAAAGAAGTAGAGTACTCAAAGGAGAACAGGAGTCCAGAGAAACGATTCATCACGACAGCAGGAGCACAGAGCGTCACGGCCGCGAGTAAGTGACGCCCATCTTGTGAACAGCTTTAGTCTTAATTCTCGTATCAAGTACAATTAAATGTTTAGTTATAAAAGTTACGAAGAATCAACCTTAATTGTTTATAGTTACAATAGTTTTACCTATAGGTAACTTATTCTATAAACTATAATCATAACTGTTTTATACACATAACACTAGATATATTTAGCATACCTAGTATCCATAACCTGTTTTATAAAACTAATAGTGCGTTTAAGAAAAGTCCATAGCATTTTTTACAACTTATGACTTCATAGGTATATAATAAATTAAGTGAATTTTAAGTATATTTTACAAAATGCAAGTTACCATTTTACAATGTAGATAATACTATGCATAATTTGTTTTAAGGGCGGTAACTCAGAAACTGTACAATATTATACAGAAATAGTTATTTATAAAGTGATAGCTATTATTATGACTATTATATTATAATTGAGTAACTTGTTTATTTCTAATTAACGGTTGATGTTTATTAATAAATTACTTAAATGTTGTGAACTTAATGTCTTATGAACTTGTGATGGAAGTACCAAAGAAAGGAATATTAAAAGTGGAATTTTATGTTAACTAACGGTGGCCAGAGGGCAGAAATTTATAGGGTTTTCCCACGTCACATAACTGTTAAATTAAAATATATATAAAGTGCAATAACGTTTTAAATTTAATATACATTTTTTATTTAAAACATTGAGAAAACCATATAGTTTAGGTTTTCGCAAATATACACTGAGCCTGGCACAAGGAAGTCTTTATTAACGGATTCGGCATATCACCAGTTTCTATAGACTGAAAATGTTTATAATTTACTCAATAATTTAATTTAGTCTGATACAAAAAAAAAAAAAACAATGCTTTATTATGTCATAAATACTGAAATGGATTATTAACTTATAAGTTTCACATTTTTAGGAAGGGCATAATTAGCAGAATTAGTATAAGAAGGAAAGAGGAGGGCCTGTCTCTCCATAATATATTAAATATTAACATAGGATTATCACTAGGGACATCTGCTATCTGCATAGATTCGCAAGAGAAAATTCTATAAAGAAAGCTGAAAAAGTAATCTTAAATGAAACTACAAATAAATACTAGCCCACATTTTGAATACTAGGCAGAAGAGAAATCAGAATATCCATCATTAAATGTGGAGTGCTGAATTAGAAGGTTCCAGAAATTTGTGTTTTGAGTATTGTAATGCTATATATCGCAGTTCCCGCAAGAGCAATCCTAATTTAAATGTAAATTTTATTTTATACTATAATAGTATACTAGATCCAAACACGGTGGTTTTAATTTAAATGTTGAATTTCACTCTACTTCACTTTCCTTCCTTCCTTATTGCAACATCCGTATCTGACGCTATCTTAGACTTGATTCCTGATTTGTGCAGTCATGTTCGTCTGATGAGATGCGCTAGAAAGTCGGTGACAAAGGAGCTCAAAAAGAAAATCGTTACATCGTTTGGACATCATAGACTCATATGAATCGGTGAAGCGGCTGTTTTATTGTCTCATCAGGTTCACAATTGAGTTCGTTAAGATGTTTCCGACACGATCTCTAAGCACATTGGAAGAGCCAAGTTTTGTGCACGTACCGTACCTATGGTAGAAAGGGTGGATTCAATTTTAATGTTAGATTTAGTTCAAGTTCACCTTCGTTTTATTGCAGCGATAAAGTTTCAGATACCAGACGCTTGTGATATTTTTATTAACATATATTTATTACCCTAACTCCCTTTCATTTGGTTCAATTCGCAGTTTTTTTTATATCTAGAATTTTCCTAGCAAATCTTAAGATTTCATTAAAAGCCATTTAGAACAGGAGTAATAGTGCACGTTCACTTTCTCTATTTACATCATATAATTTATAACTAACAACACATTTGCTTTATTCAACAACTATAACATGTTTATTACGTTAGTAACATAAACCTAAACTATTTCATACTCGCAAAAACACTATAAAAACAGTCCATAACATTTAATACTCATGGGCATTTCATAGTAATACAATTCATACGTTTAAACATTTTTAAAGTTTTCAGTAACAAGTGTGGCTAAGAAAAGAGGGCTAGAGAAAAACTTATAGAAAAAAATTGTCACATCATTTTTTTAAATAAAGGACTTAAGGTTTAATGTTGATTAATCCCAGACAATCAGTTTATTTTGACCAAAAAGCTTGGATATGGTTTCATTGGCAATAACGTTTACGAAATATAAAAAGTTTTTAGAAAAAAATAATAATATTATTTGAGTTTACAAATAATACGAATAACTTTAATGTAATACACATATCTCAATTTTATAATTGCAGTGTATAAATAAATTAATTTCTTTTTAATACTGTTATTCTGCAGCTCTGTAATGCTCTTCCAATTTGTAATGGTTATAATTAATATTTATATTCAATATTATTAAAAATCAGTGAGCTATACTTCTTTTTAAAATTACGTTTATTTTCTATACATTTAATACTTACCTCTCCACCTTTAGTGAAAGATAAAATTAATTTAATGGTATGCCATCACATTAATAAATATTCAAATTAAAACATCTCATACTTTGCATTATTTTCTGATTTTTTTAATTTTAGATAGGTAGGTACATCTTATGAATTTTAATATGTATTAAACACCTTTTAATATTATTATTACATGTAATTATACATCAGAGAATAAATTGAACTGTCTAATGAGATATATCTCAAATATATTCTTTTACTAATAAAGCCTCTTCCGGATAACCTAGGGTATTTATTACATTGTATAATAATTTATATTATTTACCCGGAAACCTGGAATCGATTCTGCGTTCTCAAATAATACAAGAATCCATATATGTGTACGTATTCTGTGTATTTAGGTATGAATTAGAACTTTTCTAATGGAAAAGATGTTCAATACAATTTGAAAACATTCTAAAAAAAAAAACAACGGTTATCGTAATGCTACACCAATGTTTACGAACTAGAATACCATATTTTATTCTTATTTATTGTTCTGATAGAGATACAATTTTAACATGGTACAAATATAAATTTACGTAATTCAATGATAATATATAAAGGGGTAATAAGTGTTGGGTAAGTAGTTTTATTAATTGACAGAGCAGTAAACTTATGAGTCGGTTTGTTTGGTAAATTTATTTATTTCTGTCTGTCTATCCGCAAGGTATATCAAGTAAAGAACTTTATTTTAATAATAGGGATAATTATTGGAAATCCAGATCATCTCCAGGAATTTCCGTCATAAGGGCTATTGCAATTGCCAGGTTTCTAAGAAATCTTCATACAAATGTAATTATAACAATATTATTTAACTTGTCTTACGTTAGTTTATATTTTAATCAATGACGTTGAAAACAGATTCAAATATTATGCATTTGTAATTTAATGAAACAATAACACCTTTATTTACTCCTTTGAAAAGTGTAATTCAATCTGTAATTAATTTGATTGAAACAACTATAAAATATTTCAAAAAAGTATAAGTGATACTTCTAAAGGTATGAACTTAGTATGCTGAAAAAACTTTACAAATATGCTTTAAATTATTCAAAAGTGCTGGTGGAATGGTACATTTCTGAATTCCTCTGTTTGTAGCCAAGTTACGTAATGTGTACATTTGTCACGCCACCTCGAGTCTAAACTTTGTCTTGCTTTCCCTCTGTCCTTATATACTTCTAAGTTGTTCGAGACAAGCTGGTAAAGCCAAACATCAAGCTACAGCTGTTAGTTGCTCCCGGCTAGTGCAAGCATACCTTTAAAATTGTCGCGCTTGATTAAGCATTTTCGTTGAATTAAGTAATACTGTGTTGAGAAAATGTGCTTAAACGTTTAGTATGTAGTAATGTTTTCATACCTATACTGGTTATTTTGTTATTTTACTTATAAAAATGTTTTATAGAAGTTATTTAATTTATTATTAAACATTAACAAAATTACTCTAATCCATTCACACCTATAGGGCAAATTTAAGATTTTTGCTTAACTTGTTTGATAAATCATTTTTTATACAAAATAAAAAATGGCGATTAGAGGCAAAACGATATAACTTGACCTATATTTGTAAAGATTTTGGTTATTATGAATACAAAAGATTGTTTAGACATCCTTTTGTAGAAACATACATACTCGTATTAATATATATAATTATATATACATATAAAACACAGTAAATTAAGTTGTAAAATAGTTCTATTTATTTAATCGTTACTTTACTTCCACTTAGCAAGGCATCATTGTCGAACAGTATCAGCGAAAAACCAATACATACAAAAACACTATTCAAAAAATTAAAATCAATTACAATCATAAGTAATATAGTGAATTTTTTAGATTTTTACTTAACTATTTCAGTAAATACACTCCTTCTTTTGGACTTGTTTTAATATTTTTAAACGTTTACATAATTATTTCTCTGGTTGTAAACTTATGCTGATATGTACTATATTTAAAGTCTTGCCAATGTTTGCAGCGTGATTATTCACTTGCAAGATTAGTCAATAAACCGTTTCGTTTTTTTATATTTTTTTATAGATGAAATATGTAAATTATTTTATGACTTGTTGTTTTTACTATAACCGAGATATCTCGTTAGTAAAGTTAAACGAATATACAATAAGCAGTATCACCTAAAAAAGTGGGTATGGATTTTTTGGATAAAAATCAATTTATATATATATATATATATATATATATATATATATATATATATATATATACATATATATATATATATATATATATATATACATATAAGTTTTCAATATACATTAAATCACAAAAAGTACTTTGCTGTTACTCAAAACCGGATCGCTTATTTGCCTGGTGAATGTGCGACCACTACACCAATGAGCCCTTACGTTTTACGATTATATTATTTCGTATATAGCCGTATCTGTCACATTTGACTTTGCATAACCAAGCTAACAAGTGATCGGAAGACCAAATACACGTCAAATGACTTATTTTCATTAATCAAGTTTGTATAATAATGGCAATAGCTTAATGTAATTTTACAATGAACATTAAATCTCCAAAAGTACTCCACCGGGAATCATACTCGGATCTCTCAATGACCGGGTGAGTGTGCTACCACTATATGTTTCGTATACGTTACATATAAATTTAAATAACCAAAATAATATATGGATCTTCTTAGCGCCTGAGCCCTGCACTGTGCTACAAATCACACACTGACGAGTAGGGTGTCCTTCCCTGCCGTGGATGCAATGTATTCAGAGAAATGATGTTCAATCAACCTTACTGGGTTGTAAGAGTGGCTTTATCTTCCCTGTTTTGCCTTCATGTATGTACTCAAGTGCATGTTCTTTGTTCTTTTCATTACTTCCAGTCAAGGGGCTAAGTTGGACATCACACCTTTTGTAAAGCACATATGCATTCCACATACATAAGGTAATAAGATGGAAAAACACTGTTTTCTCCTTTGCTAGTAGAAGCGTAGTTGGAAACGTGCTGGTCCATACCGACAGCTCAGAACAAGGTTTGATTCTTTGATGTGTCTGAGCGTATTCAGCTGCGTACCGGTTGGTTTCGTCACATATCAGCTTACAGTGTTCGTCCGGTACATACACTTCAAAAACTTCGTGCTCGTCTGTGTCTTAATAGAAAGGTCCAACATTTAAACTTGGTATAGCTGAATAGAGAAATTGTAGAGAGGGGCTACCGCAGGGCTAGTTCTACTTATTTCAGTTCAAAATCGTCCATTGCTCAAGTCCACAGACTAATTGGATTCAAATTCGTACAAATGCTGTAACGAGTACACTTGGGTTAAACCATTAGTTGGTGAGATACAGCTATTACAATTTTATAAACGCTTTTTTTTTAGGAATTGCAAGAAATTACATAAAGATATCAAATACAGCATTGTTTTTAAATAATAATATGTTTTATGTAAATTTATCAAGGCCTCTCATGTAACATTGTTTGTTTCTATTCCTTATGTACTTGTATTCTTCTAAGTTTTCCTAGTATTTAAACCTTTTACAAATAGACTTATCAAAATTTTAAATAAAAATGTTGATCTAAAATTATAAAAATGTTAAAGAAAGGATGTAACAGCCGATTGGTTTTCCAATACTATCAAAACGAACCAGAACAGTAATAAAAACATTCCAGTAAATCTTTAGTTACAGTTATAACTTATTTAATTTTTACATACACTTTCTTATTTACCAAATGGTTATCTTAAACTTTTTTTGTCATTAAATTTGTAGTTAAATTGTTAAAGTATAAACACACATTACATGTTTTGTAACTCAGCCTTTTAAAAGCAGAGAATCTCCCTTATTTACTAAATGAAATTATTTAAATTCTTTTCCTTAAATCATTTATTAAATTGTATAGCTAAAAGTCATTTTTGTATACGGTTTGTTTTAAAACATGTATACTAAACGATTTTAAGACACCGTCATTTAAAATATTGTAATTAAATAGCTTGTAAAATTACAATATTTCTCTTTCATTATGCTTTCATGCGTAAAACTGTGTGCATAATCAATTTTATTTATTTGCATGAAGGCGTTATACAATTAAAAAAAAAATTATGGTTGCCTGTAAAGTCGGTTTTACGGGCGAAGATTTTACGTGACAACGTCTTTTTCTCGGTAGAATATTTATTGATATGAATATTATTAAATTGCACAATAGGAACAAGGAATTGAATGAAAATAAGAATTGCACAAATTTTAATTATAGACATATATTTTGTTTACTAAAACATTGTACATAATTTGAAATTAATTAAAATTTTTTATTGTAAATGGTAAAGTTGAATAAAACATTTACTAAAATTGGAATTTGAAATTCTTGCTAAACACAGTTAAATTCTAACTCCGCGTGTGGTGATTGGTCGGTTTAGTTCGTTTGTTTGGTCGCACTGTTATGACAGGTTAGAGGTTATAATTTGTTATTTTAAATGTTTGACAGCAATACGCGCTGTTTCTTCTCAATCGACTGAATTACGATTGATTGCAGAGTGATTTAAACTAATAATTTACTTAACACTATCAACATTTGTCAATAGTATGACATAACCTATAAACTCAGTTTCTCAACTTTTGTGTCAATCTAACAATTAATCAATCAATCATAGTTTACGATAATGAAATATCAGTGTACAATTATTTACCTTTATTGTTGTAGTTGTTGTAAATGACGAATCTAAGCATTCCACATTTTCACGAATAAACATAGTTATCTGCTTTATCCCGTGCGGCGGACCCACAGTTATCTGCTTTATCCCGTGCGGATCCCGTGCGGCGGACCCACTGGACTGGCATCGTAACGTTACCGGGCGTTACACTTTTTCATGAGTGACTCCGAGCCGCAACCTAATTTAAGACGTTGTCACGTCAATACTAAATAATGGCAATAGGGGCACATTCGAAAGTTGAAATATAATACTTTCAATTTTATTTAGTTCTGGAATAATATTTTAAAAGGTTGGTAGAGAGTTATGGGTCACTCAGTGTATTTATATTTTAATGAGTCATCCTAAAAGATAGAAATGATTTGGAAACATGCATGTAATATTATAAGTCACACTTAGCCAATGGAACGTTGAATAATAATTTTAATATGTTATTCCTTTCTTCTTTTGGACGTGTTATGCTTATTTTACTTACGACATCCATAGACTTTGCAAGTGGATAATATTGAAAGTAAGGAAAAATAACAAACGACAAAATAATGAAATAAATGTTGTCACTAGTATTATAATAATAAATTGATAAAAAGTTGAAATAACCATCAATATTAGTGATAATGGAAATTATACAAAATCAAATATTTTTCATATTTAAAGCTATATTATTATTTTATTTATGTATACCTTTATTTGATTTCCACTTTATATATAAAAAGAGTTAAATCTGTTTTGACAACATTTTCATGAAAAATAATATAAATTATATTTTTAAATGTATTGTTCGTCAAAAATATAATACGTATTCTGATATTCAATGAGATATATACAACCATTTTCTAATGAAAAGTAGTAGACAAACAGAAAATGTATAGCGTTACTGTAAGAAATATAGTGCTTTGGAGGGACATGCATCTACATTATACTCGGTCTTGCCTATAAAGAAGTTGACTCATAAAAATGTCGTCTATAGCTTACATCGCATTCAATATATTGCTATAAATGATTGTATGATTGTACCTTGCAAGGTACACAAGTCACTGAACATGTGATCAATGAAATATATCTGAGTGACAGCTCTGACTGCTGTCTCATTCATCTTCGTTTTAAAAAGGAATGTAAAAAGTTTAAGATTCTACAATTTAATCTATTGAATTTTCTGCTAAAAGGTCCACTGTAGAACACACAAGAGGCCAATGACTAAAATTTAACTTCATAACCACCGCCAATGACAGGATAGGTAGTCTACTTGTTAGGATAGGACCACTCGGCGGTCATCCGTCCCAGCAGTGTTTATGGTATTAAGGGTGCATGTTTAATCATTTACACACAATAAAGAAATATTTATATAATTATTTATTCTTCATTAGTATAAACAGCTCCAAACTTCATTAAGTCCATGCGCATAAGATTTCCTCCGTATAAGATGAGTTCATAAAAATTATGTTTTACTTTTTAGCAGTACATAGGAACTGCATACGAGCAGGATTTATTGCAGTAGAAGTAGAATAGTAATTAAATGTCCTAAAGTATATATTTGTGTATAACTGTTGTCTTGATATATTACAATAAGTAAAGAGTTCTCTCTTGAAAAACGTAACCTCTTATCCTAATGTGTAATTGTATTGAACGCCACCGTGGTAACAAATGAGGGAAACTGAGAGCAAAAGTTAAGATGGCGACATTTGTCTCTGTAACTCCTGGTACGTTTGCCCTTACTTCCCCTGTAACGGATTTATCAATAAGACCCAACAAGCTTTGTGTTATTGATAAGTTTATACATACAGAACCACAAAATCGTCCGATACAAGAAGTATTTACTTTGTAATTGGTCTAAAATAGAAAAATAATTTATTAGTTTCAGGAAATACCTTCCCTACCCTATTTGTTTCCTTTATTATTTCACTTATGTATCTTTTTTATGCCGGCAATGCTTAACAGTTAATTTCTATAAGTGGAAAGTTATTTTAAGATACTTACATCAGTTTATATGTCTGAAGTGGCATATTAATATAAAAAAAACCTTACATAAGATTTTAGTAAAATGTAACTACTTGTAATCCAACCAGATACTTCTTTTTATACTGAAGTAATTATGTAAATGGACAGTACAAAAGCAGACCGTTGTAGGGCTAATCAGTATGTAAATCCATACACTGTAACCCGCCAACAGTTTAACGATGAACTTCGTCTCCTCTGCCACTACAGCTCTCTGCCTGATAGGTTAAAATGTATAGTTTCCACAAAATAAATATTGTAATATACATAGTGAGATACATATAACTAGTATTATTAATACCAAATCATCTACACTATAATGCTATAATTCGATGTAATATATGATTGTACTACACTATATGATATAAATATCGGTAATTTATATTCAACAAAGATTAGTATACTATTTGGCAATAAACCAACAAATAATGTGTTTATATCTGTTATATCAAGTGATACTCCTTTTTTAAAGTTCTAAAACGTAAATTATTTGATTTATTACATATTTCAAAATATTACAGCATCTATTAACGACAAAGCAATATAAGCATACAGTTATGTAAGTTAATATTAACCCAAACAAGTAGTAACAACATTTGCGTTCTTTTACTCCTGATAAGTTTAGGAGTAACATATACACTTATACTGTGAATGTTTTATCTACTTAGGACAAAAATCAATGTAAGGTTTTAGAATTATTATGTAGGACTTAGTTTATTATAAAAATAATATACGAGGGAAGAGGGTGACTTTTGTCAAGACAAGTCAATTCGCCTTCCATTTACTGTCTAAAAATAAGAGCAGATTCAAACAATTTACTACAACTTAAGGTATTTATGCACTGTTTACTGGTTCCTCTGGGATATAAATGGTGCCTTGAGGATATATTAAATATATGTTTACTATACTTAAGCGTATTACCAAGGATTAAACAGTATTGTATGCTACTCGGATTTGAAACGAGATTGAACTCGTTACTTCCAATATAACTTATCAAAATACGAAGATCAAAAGAGCAATATATTTATTACTTAGGTAACCTTTGCCAATCATAAAGTTTTTATGTCATACCCAGGTACCTGGAAGTTCAAATATTTATCAGAGTCAAATCAAATTTACTGAAAATAACGTGAATAGAAAACTTTTTCATCTTTCAGCCCTTATACACTGCCAACAAGTGTCATCTTTTGTTACAGGATTTCCAAATATTACATGTTTTTATTGATAAGACGTAAGTATTGAATAGCCACCTCATAATACTCTGCTTATTATTCTGCTATTAAAACCCAAAAGTTTAACCTGAGTTATATTTCAAAAATAAAACTTTTAAAATATAAAAAATGTATATATATATATATATATATATATATATATATATATATATATATATATATATATAAATACATGACGTAAGTTTACGACAATTTCATATTTAACAATCGATAAACATTCCTGTATAACGTTTTATTTTAATCTACACTTTAAAGGGAAGAAAGATTTAGTTCTTATCTTAAAAATCTTACTTTAAAAGTTAATTTTAATATCACCCAGTGTATAGTAGGAAATTACGAAACAATGGTAATTTATTTATGTTTTACTTTTAATTACAACTAAACGAAGGTTTAGAAATCGCAATAGTAAGTGGACGATAAAACTGAATCAGAAGTATTCAGAGACGTAATGCCGTTAAAAGCTTACTGCCTCAGTCTTGTAAGAAACCCGAAGAAAATGATTCATTTAACATAATTATGAAAATTTGTTCCTGTTAACCTTAAAGTATAGTAGAACAATTATGTACTTGATATTTAAAATTATACTCTGAAAACGTTCAACCTAACGTTACAAAAATGTATTGCAATTTCTTTAAAAGCAATGATAATCCGTTATTTTAAGATAGCAATACGATACACCACGTGTGGCGTAAAAGATATTGTTTAAGTTACGAGAAAAATTACAATTCTGTAGCTCATATCATTCTAGACAAGTTGTATGGACACATTTTCCGTGAATCTCCATTCCAAATTTAAAGTCTATATGTCAGTTTGTCTTTGAAATTAAAGATTATAATATGCGAACTGAATGACAGACAAGGGTAGAATATTGTAATGGTCTTTAGTAATTAGCTTCGCTAACGCTCAAAATTACTTGCTGGAAGGTAAATATTTACTAAACTCTGTTCAATTTAGATGTTAGTGTTTAATGGTATTCTTATCATCAGTTACAGGTTTTGGATTTGGCCACGTATTCAGTAGTTAGAATGATGCCTAACCAGTTAAATCTCTTATACCATACATACACTAAGGTACGATATAATTATAGTTATTGTATTTAGTACTTAATTAGTGTTTATATTATAAATGAAAAAATGTTTTTTATGTAAACATGTAATTGTTTTAATATTACTGAAAACACGCAGGACAAGTAGCAAATGATTTGTCAGTCTATACAGTATTTTAATAATGAGTACCTTGAAGACTGTCGATAACTACTTTATTACTAGGTTGCACGTGAGAGAAATTTATTTCCCCTGTGAAATCAACTCTCCCACCAAACCACCCCTTTCACCCAGCCCGTCCGGATGTCGCAGCCATTTATTTGTTGTCTTTGTAATTACCTGCAGAGCCAACGTCACACCCACCCCGTAACTACAAATTCCAATAACTATAGATTATTTCTGTTTAATATTACTTCAAAAAGTGTAAACTAATCAAACAAATCATGAATTTTAAAATGATTTTGGTTATTTTTATTTATGTTTTAGTATTGCAATGAAGTATGATATATATATCCAAACATAGTCGTAAAATTTATCTAAAGGGATGGTATCAACATTATGTAAAACTTAATCTTAATTTTTCAAATAACGCACTTTCCTTAGGTTTTCAAATTGAAAATCTAGCTGGATAGTTTTATTTTTATTTTTCCAATTTGTAACTTTTAGATTCCATTTCTCTATTTTAAAATATAATAAAATGTTTTAAAAATTTACTAGTAAGGTAAATTTGCTTTGTTTTTGATATATATAAAAATGAAACAGTTAAAAGTAGGTCAAATTTGGACCTACCATATATTGTGAATATTGATAAACTTGTTATTATCCTGGTAAAATTAAAATATAAACTTCAGGATGGCCAAAAAATCAAAATAAATGTTGATATAAAATTTGGTCCCCGCCCCCTGAAGGGTCGAAAAATGATGTATTAATATTTCGGTCAGTTAATAGTATAGTAATTGCTCCCGCTATCGCATTTCGACAGTTTTTATGAAGTTTCTACCCAAGATAAATCTTTTAATAAAAGAATTTTGTAACGCTGAATTATATGAGTTAAGTGTGTAGTAATTTATTTAAAATTCAAAATGCTAAGGGTTTATAAAAGTTGATTATAAATAGTACAGTACATGTAAAGCACCAGGTCTGTTTTTAAATATAAGGCATTAATTTCGATTTGAAACATGTGGCTAGTAAGTTTATATTCTTTGTGGTATATTATTCTTTGATATTTTAAAATAAACATACAAATTATGAGTTTTACAATTTTAGAATGACCTAATGTTTTGAACAGAAAAATTCTGCAAGGAAATTATTCTTGTTGAGATATTACAAATAGTCTTGTGAAATCAGTATAAGTCATGGAGTCTAAGACTATTCTTGCAAAGAGATTTCTTCAAGTAAGTGATACAATAAATACGCAGTAACTTTAATTAATAAGATTTCGACCTTAAAGGAAAGGGATATTGTTTAGTTTCGAAGGCAAAATAAAGCTACAATGTAGGCTAACGCACTCTTTAACCACTTTAGATACGAGTAGGAAGTTAGGAGTTCCTGTTGATGTAAAGAATGTAACTATGTATGACCATATACCGAATAATTGTATGTATAGCCACTTCCATGAATCATATCACAATATTTAAGTGCTTCAATCTAATAAGGGTTTCCTTAGGCACTATTATGCTTTAATTCTATGTGTGTTATAATACCATTGAGCACTCAATCACATTTTCAAAACTTCGACATTTCAGAAAGGTAACCTATATGTCTTAAACGTATTTTATTATTAGCAAAGTGACCAAAAAGAAATAATCATAGCTTTAAAAACCAAATAAGCCTTTATCCTCCTAGTATTATGAGTATTATTATTTTACATTAACTTTTGACAAATTTAAATAGGTATTATTTTAATCACAGAAGAAGATTTTATGTTGTATAACTCTCAAATATCTTTCCTTTACTTGATTTTCTTACTGGAAATTAAATACCTTTAAAAAGGTAACTATTACATTGGTTGCAATGGCAATCGTTATTGTAGTAAAATTGATAAAAATAAGCACCAGAAATATACATGTGTTGATTAAAGCTAATATAAATTATTTTCTTTCGAGAGATAAACACAGAAGTGATAATCCACCGTTTGAGGTTATGTTACAGTTGGCTAGGTTTACAAACATCTTATTGTCAAAGGTGGCTATTTTGGTTCTAAGGATTTGATTCAATCTTCTTCCTTGGGATAGTTATTGTTTTTTGTAACTATTGAACGAAACAGCAAAATGATTCAACATATGATATTTGCCAAAATTCACAGACTATATGACAGTAATAATTTATAAATCACAGAATTTCGATTGCATTTACTAAATGGAATGACTAATACTAAAAGGGAATGTAAGTAGGCCGCTTTATTATTGGTTAACATCACACTGCTTCTTTGCATTTGTTTTGTTCAAATATTTTATCTGTTTGATGCTTGTAGTTGATATTGACTGATGCTTGACTGATTGGTTGGTATGCTAATGAATGTATAAAGCGTCGATTACTTTTCTTGTAAATGAGGTTTTAGAAGTATTAAGTTGGTTTAATTCGTAATACACATCATTATAAGTTTTCAACTTTAAACAAAAAAATTTACTAAACCGATAATAAATTTAAAAAATACGAACAACTTGAAGAAAATTTAATTTTTAATGTTGTATATTAATGTTTGTTTTTTAATGATTAGTAACGAAATTTGTTAAAATCGTAAGTAAAACTAATATGTAGTTAAGATTAAAGAAGGATTAAATGTAAGACATTTATATATATATATATATATATATTGCTCTGTGGTGTAATGGTAGCACATTCACCCGGCAAGTGAGAGATCCGGGTTCGACTCCCGGCGGAGCAAGTACTTTTTGCGATTCAATGTTTATTGAAATTATATATAAAATAGTGGAACGTCATATACTTCTAATCTCAGTTTCTAAAGAATGGAAGACCGTTTCTGATTCTTAAATGCTTTGTCATCAATATGAGCAGATATAATTGGAATGAATTTGAATTTCATTAGATTTTACCCTCTTTAACAGATTTTATATGGATTCAAGACAGAATTCACTACTTACTTAACATATTTTGTATTATCAATTAAAGATTTTAACTTGGTCATAATCATTTTTAAAATTATTCTATTTATAATTGATAGCATTATTAAAATATTTATATTAATATTTAACAGATTTTTCACTTATTATTATTGATTGCTTATATATTATGAACATGAATTTTTTTAAATTATTAATAAATTATAATCATAATGGATTTACAAAGTTTTTAAGTAAAGAAAATTCTTATTAAATAGACTTAAAAGAAGTAAACAGAGTTGATGAATTAAGGTTAAAGAACATAAGAAATTATTATAACTTAACAGATTTTAACTATGAAATTTGGAAAAAATAAAAACCAAATATATATTTCAAATGCCTTCATATTAAGAAAATATTTAAATTAATTGACTTAAGAGAATTGTAATATTTGAGGCTATATCTTATCAGTGAAATTATTTAAAATATTTTAAATGTCCATATTGCCCTAGGATGACACTTAAAGTAAAAAACATTTTAAAATAATTTTGTAGAGTAAATTAATAAAAAACTATTTATCAAAATCTACTGTTCCTCAAGAATGTTCTGTTAAGTAACTCTCTTGCTTTAATCTCAGAACAATTATGTATTCTGAGATTTAAAGAATATTCAATCTCTGATAAAACTGGTTGTAATAATTACGTAATTAATAATGGTTTTGTTATTATTTTTTATTAACAATATTCAAATATATATATATATCAACAAGATACTAAATTTGATGAGGACTATAAAGATAAAGACTAATTTATTATTTTACAGTGACAGCTGCATTTGATTATTACGAAAAATTTATGTTGTTAGTATACAGGTTTAGAAAGGTACTACAAGGTTATTCATATATTCAATGTTATTACAAGAAGAACTGCAACTACTACTATATATCCAGTACAAGTACTTCAATCTAGAAAATTATATGCTATGTGCACAAACTGATATAAACAATACCTTTTTCAATACTAGACGTCTCTCTTATTTTGCTTTTGAAAAACTGTATCATAATATCTAAAAATTTCGTTTAATATGTCTTAATCAGCAAAAGAGCGTTCCTTTAATTTTTCACTGACCACACAACATAAGGTATCGACCATTAGGTAATGGAAGTAATGTCAAAGTGAAGACGTCATGGAAAATCTCTATGATAGCAATCTTAAGATTGGTTTCTACATTACTTTAATTATTTACGTGAAGTTTTCCTTCAGCTTTCATCTTGTTGAAAGAGGCATTTTAGAACTACATTAACCAGCGATAAAACATATATAAAAACATATTTTATTTTATATACAAGGTGGGAGTACGCCTCACCATATTTCACATTATGGACTTACTTGGCGTTGTATACAGGGTGACCATTAAGTCTTAGGACGACTTTATAACTTTTAAACGACAAGAGATATCATAACCAAGTTTTGTATACCGTTACTGAAAAATTGTAAGCTACTTTTCTGTGTACATAGTGGTGGGATTTCACTTTGACGAGGGACAGCCCGTCGGGGGTTATAAGAAAATCTTTAATGACAGCCTATGTTGAGTTGTACATAATTTTAAATGTATACTTGAACTGAAAACAATGCCGCAAACCGGATTTCAAAAGGTTGATCTAGTCGGAAGAAATTCGCTGTTCAAAGTTAAAAAAAATGTTCAATACCAGTACTAAGAAATAACTAATACTGTAGCTGTTAGAAGTTAAGGGAATACTTAGTGAAGTCTTTTAAAAGTAGATGTTCAAAATTTTCACCATCGGTCGTCTGGCAATGTGCTAACCGGTTATAAAAGCCGGCTACTGCATTTTGTATGTATTCTCGTGGAATAGCTTGAGCTTCATGTGATATCCTAATGTCGGAGTTCGTTCAGATCTGTAGGCTGAGTTCGATACACTTTGTCCTTGATGTAGCCCCATAGGAAGTAGTCCAGCGGAGTTAGGTCAGGGGAACGAGCCGGCCATTCAATCACACCACGTCTTCTAATCCACCGGTGTGGGGAATACTGCATCTAAGTATTGCCTTACCTGAACACCATAGTGTGGCGGTGCTCCGTCTTGTTGGAAAAAACATGTTTGGAAGTCAGCGCCCAGAGTAGCTCGTAAAGCAGGAAACAATATCATTTTGGAGCGTATCAAGATACTTGTTGGCATTTAAATTTCCATCGATGAAAAATGGTCCTATAATTGAATTATGTACGATAACTGCCCATACGTTTAATTTTTGGGGATTGTTGTGTGTGACACTCACTCATCCAGTGTGGGTTAACATCATCCCAATACCGGCAGTTATGCCTGTTTAACATGGCCACTCAACATAAAAGTCCACTCGTCTGAGAATACAATACCGTCTAAAAGTATTTGGTTTTGGTCAATTTTATTCATCATAATTTCACTGAATTCCATCCGGCGATCAAAAATCATGTTTCGCTTAGTTCCTGCTACGGGGTAACACGATATGCTTTGAAACCAGACTTCTTTAATAATTTTGCGAACTGATTTACGACCTATTCCATGAGATTGTGCTGCTCATCTAACTGATTCGTTTGGGATTTTCAATGAAAGACTGAAGAATGTCTTATGAGCCGTCTTCGTCTGTCACAGTACTTGGTCGTCCAGATCTGGCTCAAATCCTTAACACTACCAGTGTCTACAAAGCGAGCAACTGTGTCCTGTGCTGTGGAGTTAGAAATAGGAGCTCTATCAAGAAAAGTAGCATTGAATAAATGTGTTACTTCTGCAAACGGTCTTACATTATCATCCCAGCCGCACATCATTAATAGAGTGTAATTCTTTCAAGCTCACTAAGCGACATCTCTTAAAACTTATAACTTATAGTAAAAGGATATGGCTGCAAAAAGTACTGTAGCTTGGAGTGGAAACTGATAAGTGAACTGCCAGACAACAGCCATTATGGGGAAGTCCAGTGGATGGGAAACCCTGACCTAGAGGCACTGCTTTCACTTTTCATTGTACTTCTTCATGAAAGTACAGCAGTAGGTTTTTTCTGATTACACGTAGCACATTGTCAGACGGCCGAAAGGAAACATTTTGAACATCTACTTTTAAATGACTTCACTAAGTATTCCCCTTAACTTCTAACAGCTACAGTATTAGTTATTTCTTAGTACTGGTATTGGACATTTTTTTTAACTTTGAACAGCGATTTCTTCCGACTAAATCAACCTTTTGAAATCCGGTTTGCGGCATTGTTTTTCAGTTCAAGTATACATTTAAAATTATATACAACTCAACATAGGCTGTCATTGAAGATTTTCTTATAACCCCCGGCGGGCCCCCTCCATCAAAGGTGAAATCCGACCACCATGTACACAGAAAAGTAGCTTACAATTTCCAGTAACGGTATACAAAATTTGGCTACGATATCTCTTGTCGTTTAAAAGTTATAAAAGTCGTCCTAAGACTTAATGGTCACCCTGTATAAAACAGTCTATAGCTAAACATATTGCTACATGATATCTTTAAATGGCACTTTTATGACCAATTTTAAAACGTTTGCTGACACTTATAAAAAACCCAAGGAGTGTATACCGAAGCGCGATAGTCCTTGAATAATTGAATATTAAATAGCTATGCTAACTGTCAGAAAAATAGAAAATTTTATGTTCCCACGAATAGTTTTCTTAGTGCAATAGACAACTTTTAACATAATCACGTGGCCCAAATCTGGAAACGCTCTCTTATGTATGTATTTGATCTAATCAAAATAACAAACTGTTTGTAGTCCTTAAAACAACTTTCAAAACTATTTCTCATATGGTAATACAACACCACATTGTTGAATTCATTATGATCCAAGGTATATAAAAAACTAACAATAATTTTTTACTTTGTTATATTTACAAACGTGAAAACTTCTGTTCATTGTGGTGGGTTTTATAGTGGTGTATATTTCCAATACATTAGCGGCTATAAATTCTTAAACGTCGTTATGTAGCACAAATTATACAGTAATATTGTCTTTGCAATATTAACTTAAAAATAATTGAGCACTATACACTTAATTTGTTTATTAAATATACATGTAAATAAATATTTCTACCCCTTTGGTGAACTGCAATTGAAAGTCTCAAAAACTATTTAGTGTCAGTTATACGTATAATATATTTTTTATTGCTTTTTAGAATGTATTTGGTAAAATAATATTTAGAAAAATGTTTTGAAATTTAGTTGAAAGAGGCAACAACTTTTTATTTTAGTTAAATTTTCAATATGTTTCCTAATATTATAAGTATTTTAGAAAATCAATACTTTTTGGTAGTTTTCTTACTTGTTTCATATACATTTACCTTGCACATCAATGAATACTCAAACAGTATGTGTCTCATTGCTTCAGCCGCTTTTAATGTAAGAGCTTAAAAACACATTTAGAGATTAATATTAATTTATAATATTATAATTTATCATGCTAACATAAGAAAAAGTAATTAATCCATCTTTATATTAAAAACGGCACCTACAGGCAAATTTCTAAAAATTTTATTCTTAGCAGTCATTTCAGGATGCTTGTACCTGTCAGAGTTTAGGGCATGATGAGGTACGAGGGTTTAATAATGTGAAAAGGAGAATTTTGTTCAAGGCAAGGGCCGTATGAGTTCAGGTTGAAAGAAAAGTTACGATTCAGGTAAATAAGTCTGTATGAATTTTAAAACCTTACAAAGTGTTTATTTGCTATAAGATTTTTTAATGTAGTGAGTTTTCAGGATTCCTGAGCTACATAACTAACAAACTGGAGTTATATAATAATGAAACCAACCCTCTCTACTTCCTTCCCTCTCAAGATGCCCCTCAGCTTGTCTGGATTCTCAGCCATTAATTTTCTATCTTTATAGTTACCTGGAGCCCCTCCTTCCTATGTAATTCTTGAGTATTGTCCAACATTTTAAGAACCTTATCTTTAAGAGACATAACCTAGTAATTTGATAGGAACAAAAATAATAGTAGGTTTTGAAAATACTGTCTGTATTCACGTTTCACCCGATCAATATCTTGCTCATTGCATTATTAACGAACACTGTTCGCAAGATTAAAAGTATTAAAAAATACTCTATTCAAAGTTTAGTGTAGAATACAGTGCAATTAAAAGTGTAAAATATATAAAGGCTTTGATTGTACTAGAACGTGAGTTTATGTTTTAATGCCTGTTTATGGGTATATATATATATAGAAAATTTTAGAATAATATTTTAAACACAAGAATATGCTGAATATATATTTTAAACATTTAAGATCCACACATATTTTATTAAATGAAGAGTCAAGTTATTCGAAATAAATGTGATTAAAAATGGAGTAATAAAGCTATAGGAGTTCTTGTAATTATGTAAAAACTCTTTACACCCTCATAAAAAGGAATTGATTTTAATACCAATAGAGGAGGAATATCCAATGGAAGAGATGAATTACAATTTTTTTATATATATATATCTAGACCTGACCAACAACAAACCTTAATATAAATAAAGGTTTTTCATTTTTCAGTCCTTGTTTTGTACTATAAACACAGAGTTTCCTCTTTTATTACAGGATTTTTAAATATCATGGATTGTAATCGAATAGAGGATATTATTTTATAACAAACAGGTCTAATTACAGGTCTAATGCTTTAGGTTTTACATTACTCATTGCATACGATAGGGACAAAAGTTTGGTAAATCCCTACACAAGTGGCTTTGGGATGCTAGAAAAACCTAATTTTTCACTAGAAATAACTCAGTTATATAAAAGGATAATTTTAGTAAATTTAAAAGCAAATATATTTATAAAAATGCAATAGAATATGTTTGAAAATATTCACACTATTGTATTTATAAGGTAGGTGTATGCGACCTGCTTTATTGAATTTCCATGCACAATTTTACGTTATTAATTTATATTGTTCTTCTGATCTTCTACAGATAAACAGACAATCATACAGAAATGTAATTTACTTTCCCTTGTAGATAGAAGAATAATTGTCTCAGCCTGGTGAGTGATAGCCTTCAAGTGACACTCAGTCAAATCCCATTGATGAATATAAAATTCATTCTTGTAAATATATAAATTAGGTTTTAATTGAACATTAAAGGTGTATCTTTCGGATAGAATGTTACATATGTTACTAGTCAACATGTTAAGTGGTTGCATTAGGTTTGTTTGCAAACTTGTTTAGTCACTCATTTTCTCATAGTTATCCATAGAAAACTTTTGCAACCGCAATTCCATGTAAGGACATGTATGATTATTAAAATCAATGCCTATTTAAAGATGCTTCATGAATGCGCCATGTACTGTATATAGCTAAATTTGTTGGGGTACTTTGCGGACATATAGCTTTAAGTAAACATGGAATGGTATTTAAAAATACTGAGTTCATCCAGAACTTGTAACAAAGGATCCAAATCAGTTTATCTAATATATTAATAAATTAGTGCTTTAAAAACTGTCATTAAATAATGTATTACTAAGTTGCACGTGAGAGAAATTTATTTCCCCTGTGAAATCAACTTTCCCGGCAAACAATGTAAAATTGCCTTCACTTAAATGCATTGTTTGGTTTTCTGATTTACCTTTTTTTAAATTAATTTTACAGAACCAATAAAATAGAATTAGCATATTAGAATGCGAATTTCAATTGGATTGCTAAGTATAAATTATGTATTAATGTACGGTAAGTAAGTATTGATTGTTATGTATAAATATACATAACAAGGAAGGTGAGGTAACCCTGACTCTTATCATAATTGTGGTATCACATGATCATTACTTACAGTTAACAGTATCACGGTGGGTACTATGTATTGAATGGCAATCACTAGGATTTCAGTCATTAAGTATGTGTGTCTATATCTATTAATAATCGGATAAGCATGAATAGTCAATATTTTACTTTCCTTGGGATTCATCTGCCTTACTGTTGAATCACTGTCCACCTGGGCCGTAGGATTGATTCCCCATTGTCGTCCTACAGATTCATCTACATATCTACAAATGGGGTGGCACCCATAAAAATATTATTAAATACCCTTGCATTCCATCAGAGCTTAGCTAGTGACATTACAGTAGGAGTAGATCTCAGTGAACTTAACCCACACCCTTCTCCACTGAACAAATCGGGACCTATAAATTTGGGGGGGGGGCGTTACATAGTATTCTTATTATCGGTTCCACATTTTGGATTTGGCCACGTATTCAGTAGTTAAAATGATGTCTAACGCGTTAAATCTCTTATACTATACGTCCACTAAGGTACGATATTATTATAGTTACTTTGTTTAGTGGTTAATTAATTTTTATATTATAAATGAAACAATGTATTTTATGTTTAAATATTACTGAATACACCCATTACAAATATCAAGAGATTTGTCAGTTTATACAGCATATTAATTAATAATTACCTCTAAGACTGTCGATAAATACTTTATTACAACGTTGCACGTGAGAGAAATTTATTTCCCCTGTGAAATCAACTCTCCCGCCAAACCACCCCTTCCACCCAGCCCGTCCGGATGTCGCAGCCATTTATTTGTTGTCTTTGTAATTACCTGCAGAACCCCCCTCACACCCACCCCGTACCGACAAATTCCAATAGTTTTAGATTATTCTCCTTCACTATGGTTTTGAAATATACGAAACACTCTCTTAATGTTTGTGTAAAAAAAATATCTATGCGTATAGACTAATTTGAATATTCTACAATTTATTAAAGTTTTAATTTTTCATTGTATAAATATGACTGCGCATCAGTTGTTTACAATTATTCCTAATATATTTTAACAGATATATAACTATTTTATAAGCGGAAAAATAAAATAATATAATTTTTTTTAATGAAAGAACTGGCTTTCATTAGATTGTGAAATTGAATGTATTCATGTATAAATTTACATGACTTTATCTATTTTCAATTAATGTGTATTAAGTATTTTTTCATAAAATACTAGTATTTAGTTAAATTTAGAAACTACGAACAGTTTGGGAGTAATACTATCATAAAACCTTAAATGCAAAGATGTGTAAGATTATAAAATAAAAGCTCAAGTACAATAACGTAGAATCGATGGGAATAGCTAATGTTATATGTAAAATATTATGGGTGACATTATTTGTAGAGGAACGTAATTTAGGAGCAAAACAAATGTCTATTGTTCTGAAATTTTATTTGGAGTTAAACGAAATAGGATTTAGCTTCCTAGCAATGCCATGAATCAAGGATTGTAAAAATAAAATACACATTTAATTACTATTCATATGAATTTAGAAATTAATTATATTTTACATGTCTAATCTTGTTAGACAAAATATTCTAACAAATTATAGAACATGGGCGATAAAAAAACTTTACCATGTATAATTTATAAATATTATTTCTAAAATTTAATGACTTTCTACTAAAGCAAACAAAATAACAGTTTTTAGTAGTCTTAATTTTCAACAATGTCCTTATATTATTCTTAGAAATATATAACCTAAACACACATTGTTGTCCTACTCATGTTATAGGTGGAAATAACGTTTACTAGAAAACATGGCAATCGAATGCTTTTCTCAGGATTTATTTATTACTAGGAGTAGTTAAGCGTAAGCCCACTGTGCATGAAAACTTGCTACATAAGATTGTGTGCTAACAAATATCCGGAATATATATCTTACGAGTAGGATCGCAATGTAATAAACGTTTAACATGTAACAAAAATTATTTTACATGAGTTTTACATTAACCCTAGAAGGTTTTTTTAAAAAAATTCATAAAAAATACTTAATATCAAGAAAAACATATATTGTTATATATCTTTTTTCTTCTCAGAAGTTTTACTATTTGAAAATATGAATAAATGTTTTGATATTCTTTGGTTTAGTATATACTTTTATGAAAAATAATGAGAAATTGCAAAAAGTTTTATATGAAGATTTCAAGTTTGGACCTCTGTAAGGTATTGAAATATTACAGTAAGGTCAAAATGTTAAGTGTATAAAATGTAGAGAATTTTTATGCCAAATTAAAAAAATATATTAAAAAATTCTATTAAACAAAAATTGTAATTTTGCAATTTTTCTTTTCACAAAAGCGAAAATGTACAAAAATGTACAAGGGTTTGGGCTTTTCATTTTTTTACCTCCAAATGTGATTTTATATTTATATGAAAAACAGTTTTCTATTGTAAATTATACATGCTATTTGAAAACACTAAAAGTAAAACAACAACAAAATAAACTGTTATTATATTATAAGCTTACAAAAAAAAAAATCTTTTGAAAAAATGAAAATATTTCGTAACAAAATTCAGAAACAAGCTACAAATTTTCACTTATACTTTATGTTTATGTAATTTTTGAATGTACCCTTAGTAAGTATGTTTGTTTGTCTAAAATAAAATATATAATATATGTTCAAATACTTTAAGAAGGAACTGAGTTATGACATTTTTTGTTAACAGTCGCACGTTGAAGAATTTACTCATAAAAAATAATCTGGATTGCAATGTAAAAAAAATATAAAAAACATTTTTTTTTTTTTACTTGTTATATTCTGTTAGCACATAATTTTTGAAAGAAATACACTCAATAATCTTTGAAATTGAGTAAAAAAATAAATTTTGTGCGTCAAATATTGTAAAACCTTGCATTGTAAAATTTTTGAGAATAGCCTATATAAACAATAGATAGTATAGTTCAAAATAACATTATTTTATAATGTTTTTGTCATTTCATATGCATTTATGCAGTAGAGTATTTTAACCTGAAAAAATAGAGACCTAAATTATGAAAATCGGTAAAAAAATAAGCTCGTGGTGAAATAAAATGGTCAACAATGGACGACAGGGATGGGTTGGGTTGGTCTTGATGCGACGCCGTGATTCATCTTTTTCGTTTCGCACTGCCGGAAACCTACTGAACTAAATTTACCGCTGAAAGATTGTACCGGTAGATCGTTTCTTTCACTTTACACTGTTTTTTTTATTTTCTTTATTGACAATAAATAACTGTGTGAATGAAACATATAAACAGTCCTAAAGTACGGAAAAGTAACAAAATATATGAGTAACACTAATAATATATGAGAATGTAAACAATAAATAATAGCGTAAAGGATTTACCAATCATATATTGCATTTATAGTTAGTGAATATATAACAGGACATTAAAGTACAAAATCCTTTTAATACCTATATAACTATTATTGTTGATCTAGATTGAATAAAAAAAAATTAAACATTATGCAATGAATATGACATGTACACAAACACAATGTTATGGTTTACCAGGAAAGTGATATGAGTATTATGAGATTATTTGAATAAAATAGCTTTCTGGCATTGCTCCACAACTATATTTATCTCAATTTAATCGGAAAATGTAATCGGCTTGTCTCAAGACACAAACAGGCAACTACCGGATCCTAGCCGGTCTTGCTACCCTCAAGGTACTTTCAAATAACCCCATAATCGTAGATTAAAGATAGTATTGAAAATGCACGCTCTCTTAAATATACACTATAAACATTAGATTAACTGCCAACTTAATACTAGAAATACACTAGCCCTAAACCCAATCTTGAAACGCTAGCCTTATGTTAGAATTTGGTATATATCAGTCTTGCTAGTATTTCCATATTTTAAACAAACGCGATATTAGATACACCTTTATTGTTGTGATTTATATATTAATAATTTAAAAAAGTATTGATAAAACATTGCCTTTCAAGTATTTCCAGATTATCAGTAGTATTACATATGTCCCCTAACTGTGTTTCTATGGAAGGTACTGTAGCCTTTCCAGCTAATATTAACAGTTATCACAGTAGCACATAATCCACGTGTTACATAACATGCCATTAAGCTACCATTTGTTTTATATTTCATGTTAGTAATAACGGGATAGGCCACACCACGTATCGCCTAACAGACGTCGCTGAGATTGTATTAGTTTCAAATCTATTAGTTTAGTTATATTAATGAATATTGTAATAGTTTGAAATGAATTATGTTTGTAGTTTTATGAACGTTATAAACATAAAAAAAATTCTTGGGTTATAGTCAGGGATTTAAGTGTGAGAGGGGGTATAATTTTATAGTTTTTAGAAAATATCCCAAAATGTATTAAGTTTAGCACGTAATTTATTATTTATCAAATGATAGAGAATTAATTTAACGAATTACAATTTCTAAGTTTTATAAGAAACTAACTTAAAATCTAAAATTATTTTAATTAATATGATTAATACAGCCTTAAAAAAATTTCACATTTACATTTTTCTCCTAAGCACACTTTCTATGGCGAGTTTGACTGGCCCAGGTTAAAAAAGTAGTACATTTGTAAACTACAGTCCTAATAGTAAAGGTCCTCCGTTGTGGGTATAAGCGAAAGATGCAGGGAGGTCAATGAATAGTAATTCTGTTTTTCGTAAATATAAAAAATGAGAAACCGTTCAGTTTATCGTTAAAACCTTTTGTGTAAATTAAAATAAAGTTACAAGTTTTGTAAAATCCATATATACCTCATAACAATATATGGAGTACCTCATAACAATGTAAATGAAAATTAACTAAAGCCCCATTAAAATTAAAACTTTTTATTACATACACGTGTTTCGGTTTTTAACCCTGGACCATAAAATTCAAACAATCAAAGATGATCTAATCAATTTAGAAACAGCATAAAGAAAACAGACACAGAACTCCAAGAACCTTCCGATACAATCTTATCCATGAACTAAACAAAAGTAATTTAAAAGTACAAAATCCTAAATCAATAAAAACGTCAAACAATGATATGAAGTTAGTAACATCCATATCAAGAAAACTAAAAGAAAATAATTGTATAATATCAAAGGCTGACAAAGGGAATACTGTAGTAGTTATCGACAGTCAAACATATCAAGAAAAAAAGTTGAAACATTCATTGACAGCAACAAAATAAAAAATTTAAAAAAGGATCCAACTCAAGAATACACGAAAACTTATAAATGCCACAATAAGTAAATGCAAAGTTTATCAAAAGCAGAACAATACCAACTCAAAATGACAAATCCAAAAGCTCCTACTCTAAAAGGTCAACCAAAGACACATAAACCAGATATTCCAATTAGACCAGTAGTAAACTTTCGTTAACTCTCCTACTTACAAGGTATGTAAATTTTTTAAATAACAAAATAAAAACCCACATATATTTTGAAAATAATTACAGTATATCAAATTCAAGTAATCTGGCAAATCAAATTCGAGATATTCAAATTCCATTTAAACTCTTTCTTCATTTCTTTTGATGTTAACAACATGTACTCAAAACATTCCAAATACAAGAAACAATTCAAATCCTAAAAGATAATCTAATAAAATACAGTAAACTAGATATGAATGAAATTGACGATATCTTATCATTGACAAAAGCAACTGTTAATCAAAATTATTTTCAATACAATAAGGACTTTTACAAACAAGAAGATGGGTTGGCAATGGGATCTTCCTCTTTCAGGCCTTCTTGCAACTATATATATGCAACATTTAAAAAAGAACAAAATAATGAGTGACACTAATCCATTTAAAGACAAAATAATTTATTGGTTTTAGATATGTGGATGATATATTATGTCTTTTCAATGGAGATGAGAACCAGGCAGAACACTTTTTAACATTTCTCAATTCTATATATCACCAACAATTAAGTTTTCTAAAGAAATCCAAAAAGTCAAAATTAACTTTCTTGATATAAGTATTTCTAAATCTTAATGGAAAGCACTCATTTGAAATTTATAGAAAAACAACCCAAACAGATCTTCTAATACCATCATCCTCTAACCATCCTTGGAAATACAAAATTAGCACGCATTTCACTCAATGGTAAACAGAATGTTAAATATACCAATGAGTGATGAAAATAAAAATAAAAGAAATAAAAATAATAAAATACCTAGCTGTCAAAAATGGATATCAACCCCAAATTGTAGACAAAATGATTAAAAAGAAAACAAGAAAAATTAATAAAACCAACAAAATACTACCTAATCATAATTACTACAGAAATTCAAAAATATATATGTGTACCATTCAATACTAAATTAAACAAAGATGTTCGAAAAACCTTTCAAAATTCAAAATTCTCCATCAGTCACCAAACAAGAAATAATACATTTAAAACTTATTGAAAAACAAAGTCAACCAAAATGATGACAAACAGGAATTATACAAACAATCTGGAGTATACAAAATTAACTGTAGTGACCTGTGAAAGCTATTATATTGGGCAAACTGGAAGCAATTTTAATAAAAGGTTTAAAGAACACATACAAGCTTTAAAAACAAATAACATGTCTACAATAAAATCAAATTTTGCTGAAACACCTATTGGAGACTGACCATAACTACACAAATATTGAAAAGAAACATGGAAATTTTAGATATCGAAAGGAAAGGAGAGAAGTTAAACACAAAAGAAGAATTACACATTTATCTAAATTATAATAAAGATCCTCATAACATTTTAAATAGTAATCTGAAAAATAAAGACAAATCCAATTTTTGAAAAAAATTAAAATATTAAATACAGAATTACTAATAAGAAAATTACAACTGTGTCATTTAAATTTAACATATGTTTAAAAAGGTCCACATGTATATATCTCATTGTTTATTATTTATTAATTATTTATTTATTTAGAGGTTAATGTACACTGAAGATGGTTAAAAACCGAAAACACGTGTATGTAATAAAAAGTTTAATTTTTTTTTTTTTTTTTTAATTTAAAGGGTTTTAGTTATTTTCATTACATTAATATAAATAGATAACCCTATAAGTGGAGTTAATAACATAATATATATATATATATATATATATATATATATATATATATATATATATATATTAGGAAGTATTACAGGTTTGATGTAAAAGAGGACAATGATCTTTCTATTTGCAGTATGTTTATATTTTTTCCCATTTTACAGTAACAATACATAAGGTAATTTTAAATAATAAATTGCAAAAAAGTAAATTCATTAAAAACTTTCTGGAACAAAAGTTATCATAATCTTTGCCATAACGCACGTCTCTCCTTCCAAGCACGGAAAAACTTAGATTACTGTATGTTGCTTTGTACACAAATTTTGTATCACAGTTGGTGTTATCATAAATGCTGAATTTTTATTGTAGCAGAAAAACATGATAGAGTTTTGAAAGTTAATAAGTTTTAGACCATAAACGTCTGAACTCAGAGATAGTACAAGAGATAATTATTAATTTTAGAAACTATATTTTCTTTCATAGTTTAAATATAAATTACGGAATATACTTATAAAATTTATACTTGGAAAATATTTATAAAATTAAATAAGTTTTGCGAGAAGTACCCGCACTATTTTCTGTATTTTTATAGCAAGTAGAACACGGTAAAAATTTTTTATAGTAATTTTTAGCGAAATATAAAAATAAATATCCCTTTAAACCTCATAAATGTAATTGTTTTCATAACTGGATTATTTGGATTGTTTTAAGACAATGCTCTACGTAATACATTAAAAAGTTATAAATTGAGGTAGTAGCAAATAATTAGGAAAAAATTTACACCTTTTAATTTACGAGTTTTCTGTTTAATACACAACATGTGTCTACAAGCGTCTCTGAGACAATATACTCATCTTGTCTGTCGACTCCGTAACAACAATGATCTATCAAGTGATTGTGTCTATGAACAAGAGGTCTTTCAACGCAGTTAGTTCATAACTCAAGAGGTGTTATTGTGATGAAATGATGATTAATTGCACATTCTATTGCAAACATGTGATAATACACCCTTCAACAAATAATGATTGTAATACTAAACACATTCCTCTTGCGAAGTTAGGGTTATCATACTAAAATCATTATTTCTTAATCTTTTCATTATATTTTTCAAGATTTTTAAAAGAAGTGAACGTTGAATATTTGAAGTCTTTATTAAAACTAATGTTATAATAGTTTTCATTCAACTACTTCGAACATTTAATTTATGTCCTTTTACACAATGATGTGTAAATCATGAAAATCTTTCCAAATAATTTTCTTATATTTACAGCAGTGATGTAAGTACTTCCAAACCCTACCCCTCCTTATAAGTTTATTTTATAATACAACGTTTAACTTTTATCACTAACTATGATTAGAGAGTATTATAAAGATACCTAGCATAAATACAAGTGTGGATAGTCAAAATATTGTATTACTGGGAGTTACAACCAATATTACGTTCTTATAGATTGAAGATCTTGATCAAAATGCTTTGGTTTTTCTTTGAAATTATTATTGTGGCATGGTTTATGACGAATTGCATATCTCTAAGACACCAAAATATAGAATAAAATAGTTTTTTTTTTTTTTTTTTTGTTTTTTTTTTGTTTTTGTTTTTTTTTTTTGGGAAACCACTTTTAAAGCACCTATGCTTGGTTGACCTTCATGAAACATGTAATATTTGGCTGTAGAGAGAATGATGCACGTGTGTCATCATTCATCAACGTAGTATATGGAGTAGTGGTAACAATGATATAGTTCCTCTAGGAGTTGTAAACATATGCATTTCAAACCCTGTGTGTAGTTGAGCTTCATGAAAAAGGTTATGAATGTCTCTTGAGAGTATGAGGCACATGTGTGTCAAATTTCATTTTTCTACGACATCGAGAAGTTAAAGAACAAATCATAATATTTGTGATGGTTTTAAATATATAGAACCAATATGAATCTCTAATCTTTATGGATATAGCTTACTTTTTTATACTTTAGTCGGGACATATATGTTCGAAATATAAAATTTCTGATGTATTCAATATTTATGATAATTAAGTAAGATATGAATTGAGTGATTACTTTGGCTTCTATATTCAATATTTCCTTTATCTTATGTAAATGTAAGTGGATATTTTCTGTAAGTAAAACTGATAACATAAAATCATTGCGTGTTTGGTACACTTTTATAAACTTATTGTAGAAACACATTAATATTTTGTAAAAGTAATTAGAAACCACAGAAACCGATTACATTTATATTGGTCCTTGGTGTCGTTGAATATAAACATTGATATTCTTTGCTTGTCAAAGGTTTGTATACAATTTCAAGCAAAACAAAACCAATGTAACATAATGTCATTTAGTTGTTAAATTTTTTGGGGTTCATTTTGTTTTTGAGACAATTGATAGGCTATATGTTCTAAACTTTATATTTCTGAAGTAGTAACTAATATATAACTGATATAAAATGTCAGATTTAAGAAAGAAACTCTAGAGAATCACCTCTCTGAGTGACATAGTGTTTACTAACTTACACCGATCATTGTGTTCCACATTTTAAACTCTAAGTTAACAAGTAACGGTAAATGCCATGTGATTTTGAATTTCGTATACATTTACTTTGTGTGGTACAAAATTTATGTGTAATAGACAATTAAAATTAACAAGATTTATTATTTTATTACCATGCTGCACATAACCTCTTGTTATTGTTACGTTTTCGGTGTTAGAGTGAATACAGTATAATGAAATTATTGAATTAAGATTTTAATGTTGTAATAGAAGAGAACTTATAAATAATTTTTAATTAATAAACATTACAATTCCCTATTACACCATTACATGAGGTGTGCTCCCACCTTATAATAAGTTAAAATAATATTTCGTGTATTATTAATTTATTACTGGTTGTGTCGGAGGATTATACTCATGATTTACCTAGTCAAAACTGATAAATCTGGATTATTAATTGTTTCTTAGTATATTTTCCCCTGCTTTATTTTATTTTTAAAATATATCCATGCACTGTTTGTAACTTCCATATTGTATTTTCCTTAGTACTTTTATAAGTACTATAATATAATCTTATAAAGAATCATATCATTATAAATTGTTTTTTATTTTATTTTCGCATAAAAATATTCTGTAAATCTCTCGGCGTTCATTATTATTTAGCTTGTTTAATAAAATCGTTATAAATCTATTACGATTATCTTTGTAGTAAGCTTCTTGATTCTCCTTCATATATTATAGTATCATAATTTATTATTTAATAAGCAAAAGAAAGTAAATGAATCCATATGTATTTAATTGTTATATTTTACATATAATGAATCAGTTGATATTGATCATTGCTGAGCTTTTTTAAATTGTAAATGTAAAATTATGACTCATTTTACTGTATATATGTATTTATTCTAATATAGATTTGTGCATCGTAAATATCATGTTAAGTATATATTAAAAACAAAATTGTAGCAGTAATTATAATTTAAAAAGTAACCAGTCATGTGATTAGTTGGTGGAACAAATTAAATACAGAATATCCTTTTCAGATACTACCATCACTAAAGCATACTAAACTAAATTGAAATTGACTCTAAACATATAACATTTCTGAACTAAGACTTCAAAATATTTTAAATTTAAATGATTTAAGGGCCGATAATAACTCTTGGCATGACTTGGAATACTCAAAGGAGAAAGAAAGTCCAGGGAGACGATCCATCACGAAAGCTGGAGCGGAGTTCGTCACGGTCTGAGAATGAGTAACACCTCACTTCCAGTGAAACTGATTTACTCTCTATCCTTGTCTGAAGTACAATTTAGTTTGAAAAATTATAAGAATATTTCAATTACGAAGGAAACAGAAATTTTTTTGTCACTATTTTACTACTATTTTAATATATTGCAATAAAAAATACTATATAAATTTAGTATACCTAAAATCACTAAATTGGTTATTATACTAACACTAATTTCCAACATGGGCAAACAGCTGACAATTGTACCACTTGTTTAAGTATAAGAGATCAAGTGATGTATTTTATCCTTGATTTAGGTATAAATAGTGGTCTTATAGTGGAACCACCTTATTGAAAATAATAAAGCTGTCTATATACATATCTCTCTCTCTCTCTCTCTCTCTCCCTCTCTCTCTCTCTCTCTCTCTCTCTCTCTCTCTCTCTCTCTCTCTCTCTCTCTCTCTCTTTCTCGATATTCATATAAGCGTAAAAAATATTTACTAAATATAGTAAATTAAATAGATGACAGTCCTCATGAGAATTGTAAAAACTTTACCAAAAACATCGTTATTTACTTTAAATAAGTTAACTTGGTAAAAAACAGACTGTTATTGCATTATAACAAGTAAATGAATAAATTTATAATGTATTGCAAAGTAATTACTGTGTTTGATTCATTGCTTTATTAAAAATTATTTTCAATCTGAAAATATATTAAGTCATCGAGTACAGTATTACAGAAAAGTGTATTAACTGTTAATACACTTTAAAACACTCTCAATACTCTTACACTCTCACTCTCTCTCTCTCATAATATATACATATAATTCTCCAAATCTTACATTTTCATAGAGTTGTATTAAAAAATCATACAATAAACAAATTTTATCTAATGTTCTAAAAAAATAAATAAGGAATCACAGTCCTCAAATTGTAAATCTTGAAAACATCGTTGTTGAACCTGTAAAATCATGATAAAGAAAACATTTTAAATTAATGTAACCAATCATGTATATCCTATCAAAAGACTATTAACTGTGACACAAAAACCCTTATTTCAATTCAACTGTAACTGTAATATATTATCAAATATACATAATTGGACAGATTAAAACAATTTTTTTTCATTTTATAATAATATTAAACGGGTTGTCTATATTTATAAATTATTTGAATTAATATGTATATAGTATTGTATTGTATCTTATTTCATTTTAAATAAATTGAGGTTTTCCTTTCGTCACAAATATGTATACAATATATTTCTATATTTATTTCTTGTTATAGAAATGTAAGAAATATTAATTATTGAGTAATTGTTTGCGGCTCTGCAGAAACTCTAATAATATAAAACACGTTTTATTTGATATGCATATAACCTAAAGGTCAATAATCTTAATAAGTTTTCTTTCTGACTCCTAGCATTGAAATGTCTGAATTAATTATATAATGTAATATCATTGAAATATATTGATAAAATAGATATGGTCCAGTAACTTTGTTTGTTTATTTTATGAGTGGCGTAACAAATGTATTAGAATATTTAAAATATTTAACCAAACAATGCGAACGCGAGAAGGTAGGTATGAAAATGTATATACAGCTTCATCTTAGCAATAGGTTTATATAACTTTAAATCGGATTGAAGTAAAGGTTTGATGTACTCCATTCGCTAGTTTAATTACATTTACTAGCAATTAACCACGGCCTCGCAATAAATCCCGTCTTAAAAAACAGGGATACTATGGAAATATTTTTTAATTAAAAAAACTTTTAAAATGACGTTCAACACTTGAGAGATAAACACATTCTCCTTGATCCGGTTTAGAATTAAATGGAACAGATGTTTTGAAACATTGCATTGTATTTCGCTGAATACATCCTACAATTTCCTACAAAACTATTTTAGGCTAGCATTTTAGAATCCTACAGTCAAAGTCTTTATCTTTTCTGACAACTCACTTATTATTTAAAAGGTGATGGGGTTATATGTAGTTCATAAACGGAATATTTGCGATTCATATTGAGAACTCAGACCTATGGTGATATGTATTCTGTAGTTTAGTTTTAATAATTAGTATTGTGCTTTGATATTCAGTGCATGTTTTAGAGTGAATTTGCCACACAGCATGATTGTTGTGATTCCTGACTTATGCGTGTAACAACGATATGGTATGACGTTTATTTTAACCTAATTAGTGATGTTAGGTTAGTTTTTACCTGAAGAAGAGATCAGACTGCATATCTCGAAACGTATTATTACTGGTTCTTTTCATCACACGCTAGCAAATGTTCGGAAAATCCTGTTTCCTTCACGACCATTCTATAGTTAAAAAACACCTAAACAAAGAATGAATAGTGATAGCCCGGAAAACATTATAATGGGTTTCTATGATAATTTGTAATCAGGAATATAATTTCACATATTACTCCAGTGTTCATTGATAAGAAGTTCAAACTTTATGCAAAATATTAATTCGGTTATAAATTCGTGTTATGTCATCTGGTGTTAATTATCTTATACAAAAACTGATTAAAGAGTTCAATTAGAGAAGGAAATGAGATGCAGAGACATTAGGCCCTCCCGGAAGAATTTTTTTATTCAAAATATTCCCTCGTCACGTCACAACCCATCAACATTCACACCTTTTAATCACCACATTGCTATCGTCGTGGTGCTTGTACAATGAGGACGTCTTTGATGTCACGTTTACATCAATATCTAAGCTAACATCAATATAACGTGAACTCATGTCGTTCAATCGGGTTTTATTTAAGAAAAGTCCTATGAGAAATTTTAATTTCCAAACATAATATTGAGTATTTGAAATATGGTTATTCATATAAGACTGGCTACTCTTTAAAAGAGAATTCTTTAAGTACCTTATTTATTAACGAAGTAGTAACTATATTTACTAATATTAAAAACAAATTAAGTTGCGATTGATTATCTTCCAAATACATTACCATATATATGCAAAACATTGTCTATCTCCAAAAATTACGTTATCATATATGGTTTCTATTTGAATACTTACCCTCCAGCCAATTTTTATCCAAAAGCAGGAAAGATACCACTCTTATAATAATAATTTAAAGCCTTAAATCATTTTAAAATTCCTAATACATGTAGTAAATATACATAGAATGAAGTGTATTAGACAGATATTAGCTTGTATGCCTTATTTTATCACTTTAATAAAGTGTTCACGTACAATAACACAGTTACGGCCCATATTTCACTTTATTTTTTTGTACAATGATTCTCAGAAAATGTTTTAAATCGCTATTTATTGAGAATATTTTTTCCTATTTCTTTATAATCAGTATTACAAGTGATTCTGTGTGATACCCTATTGTACATTATTAAAGTAAAATTGAAAACAATAAAACCATGAAAAGAGAAGAATATTATATCCATAATGATAGTAATTTCAAAACATGCAAGGGGGTGTGACATTAGTGACCACAGTAATATTCTATACTTACCATTATTCTGCAGGAACATGTTTTTCATGTACGAATACACAGACGTAATATATGAAACGTCTAATACTTGATTAAAAATACTACATGTTCCAGCTAATTTTTAACTGATATTATTTTTTCTAAAACCCATCTTTATGACGATTTTTCTATTTTAAAATTGTATGTTATACGTAGGTAAAAATTATTAATCATATCAAGTAGGTTTTCTTTCGAAAACTTTGCCAATTATCTCAGTATTAAATGTTGATTTTAAGGATATTGTATTTTTTATAGCTGCTCTAGGCTAAAATTGTTATTTACCTAATAATGTCAATTACCTCGATAGCATATTCACCAATAAAAAAAAACGGCAAAAGATTTATCCAGTCGTAACTTTGTGTTTTTTTTAGATGTCTTATAATCATATGTTTCTATGGAAACATTCAAGATGTTATTTAAACATGTGTATTTTTTAGTGTCAATTAGATCATAAAAAGTAAGCAGGAGAACGGTTTTAGAAAACTAATACGATGAGAATAATCACTAGAAATATCCTTGGGTTAATAATAAAGCTGGTGTATTTTTAGCCGAGAGATAAACACTTGAGTGATAATCCACTGTTTGAGGTTATGTTACAGTTCACCAGATTTACCAACCTCTTCATTGTAATAGGTGGCCATTTTGGTTTGAAAATTCTCTCATATCTTCTACTCGGATCTTTTTTCTAACTATTGAATTAAAAACCAGAAATGTCTACACATAGATTAGCTATGGTGGAAAGGTTTAATTTAATGTGAATATGCTTATTTCAAGCTCACCTCTCCCGCTTAGTGCAGAGTCTGGAATCTGATATTATAGTGCATTTAATTGTGCACCTGATGAGAATTCCTCTCACCTAGATGATATTATATTTTTAGTGTAGGTTTCTGAAAATTTTAAAACATTGGAACAAGTAAATTTGAGCTTCTTCGTTACCGACTTGTTCTATCTCTTTAGACGAACATCATTCCAGATTCCAAGAGGTGAGAATGTTACAGCGTCTAGACTACACTAATAGGTAGGTGAATTGGAGCTAAACAACATTAAAGTTGAACTAAACTGCAAAATGATGTAGCATATGCTATTTTCTAAATTCAATTTGAGTGTATTTTTTGTGTGCTTTGGCTCTCTTTTTATTTCCATCTGAGAAATTTAAAGTGAACATCTTTGAGATATGAGTACATTAACTTTTGAATTATTCAATAAGGATTCCCTCCTTTGGTGCATCTTGAAAATGTAAGACTTTTCTTTAGGACGATCACCTTTTATGTTCTTTTAACGTCAATAGTATAGAGCTGGTTATTTTGAAGAAGATTAAATGTACATGATTATATAATTTCATTCTACTTTTCTTATACTAAAAAATTTCCTGTTCAGTCTGCACTTATATTATGGTTTATAAAAATTGGTTTGGCTACTACAGGATATTACTTAATATTTTAACATATATTAATTTAAAGTAAAAGTAAAGTAAAAGTAAAGAATGTCTTATTTTACCAGGCGAAGTTAGGGCTAAGAAGCCCTCTCTAACACTTAACCTGGGGACCAACGGCTTAAAGGTGACTTCCGAACCACCACCAATGGCGGGCAGGCGGGCGGCTTGCAAGGACAGGATCGCTCAGCGGTCACCTGTCCAAGCAGCAGCCACGCTCGGCGTTGCTTGATCTGGTTATCTTGCGATAACCGCCGTACCCACTACACTGCGCCATTGGCGAATAATTTATTATGTCAAATTAAAATTACAGTGACGGATATATCTTTTGAGAGTTATTAAGAGTTGATATGTCTTTAGATATATCAATTTCTCTGTTAGGAAATACTTACGTAGCCATGTAATTTAAATAATTACCAACTAAGGCAATAATAAGCTAAAGAATTAATAAAACATTTAATCACTTAAGTTACTCTTTTACGAATTAGAAAACTAATTTTATGTGAGAAAAATATAATGTTACAACTATTCCACAAAACATTGTTGAACATATAGCCAGGTACGTGCTTTGCTAACATAACCGTAATAATTGTTAATGAAGAAGTAAATAAATAGATGTTCAGTGATAAAGTAATTTGAAATTAGGTTGTGTACAAGATTATGTCTAACTCGTTACTTAAACCGTCATGGTAATGTAGTGAATCGAATATTGAATTATACCCATCATGTTGTAGCTAAGGGTACTATTTATTATCTTAAGAGATATTGTTTGTTTTCGTTTAAATTTGTACATCTAGTGCAATCTCAGAAACAAAAACCGAAGCTACTGCTAAATATTTTGGAGAACCTCAGCCCAACTTTCTTTCTAGCGTGTTCTCAGGGTTTCTAGCTCACCGTCTTCTAACTAATCTCCTAAATGGCAAATAATATCCAAGAAAAAGTCCATTTACTAAAATGGAACTAAAATGAAAAGTGTCATTTAACTAAAATTAGTACGTTGATTACTAAACATAATAAAATTTAACGCTATTTATAACTATTAAAAAAGTGGACTTCTTACAAATCTTAATACATTTCTTCATGATAGTTCATTTTTCAAACAAAGCAATTAAAGAGCTTCAAATTATAAACCATTGCTATTTAGAAAATCAAGCAACTCTTGTATTCCACTCCATTTCCTTCGGATATTAAAATCTACATTATGAACTTAATTAAAACCGATATGCAATATACTTAACAACGTCGTCAGGGACACCTTTAACAAGTATTAAATGATTAATATAGTGTACAAATGTGACAAGTAGAGATTCGATTTTTCAAGAGTGGTGAGTGACAAAGACAATAGAGAATCCCCCTCTGTTTGTTGCCAGGTTACGTAATGTGTAGATTTGTCACGCCCTCTGCCTTGAGATTAAACTGTTCCACCTCCCTTTGTATCTCTATAAGTTTTATTCCAATTCTATCTGGTCAATATAAACTTAAATTCTGTTAATACCCTTCTATTTTCGTAGAATACATTTTATCTTGAGAGTAAATGTTTAAACTTATAATTTAATCACTATTGAATTCTAAATTTTTATGTACATTTGATAAGAATCTGTCTATTTCATTTGCCCACATGACGGAATTTCCTGGAAATATGTTGATAGCCATGATACTAATACACCATTAGCCAAAAATTTATATACATAGGAATATATGTATGTATTGTTGTATTATGTATGTATGTATAGACAAAGTGTACTGGTGAACACTATATTTGCTGTAATGTTTTTAAATATCTCGTCTTAACTAGGCATAGCTTATTGATGAAGAGTTTGTTAGATTCTCTTAAATAAATAAATGTTTCAAGATGGTGGCCATTCACACTTGAGCACATATTTAAACTTAAGTTTATACTAGTTTTACACAAATCACGTATTTACTCGTATAAACTAATTTTATTCTTTTTAGCGATATATCTTATGCTTTCAATATGACAGCTAAACAAAATTTGAAACATGAATTTTAAATATCAGTAAGAAGATACACATTTTACTATCTAATTTTATATCTTTTATATAAATTTATATATAATCTTTTAACTCCCATGGTCGATATATATTGCATTTCATTTATATTATATGCGATCAATTGACATTGTTTAAATGTCTATCAAATAATAAATAAAAGTTATTATACATAATATAGCAAAACGAGATAACCTTTCAACGTGTTTTGCATCACATATGGATTCAAAATAGCGGGAATACAAGGTCCTAATAAATCCAGACTAAACTTTGTACACAGGCTGTATTTATGTATAGTTCGGATAGGTTCGTTAGGCAGTTTTATTCTATAAAAAGTTTCAAAGTGGTGGTCACTCGCTTTTGGGCCCAATTGTTATCACTAGTAATTCACAAGATAACAACTTACACTTTTCAAAAAATTGTAAACTATGTTCAATAACGTATATTCCTCTTTGATTTTCTATAAAATTTAAGGTTTGAATTTATATAAGTACACAATTCAATTGTTGTAAGTGAATATTTTTACAAACTTAATTACGAAATAATTAAAACTAATTCAAATTCCTGTTTTTTTTCTTTTTTTTTTAAAGAAATGGATATCGTTACAAAACTCTTTTTCAGTATGCTTTCAAGAACATTGACTTTCTGGGAATGATAATTGTTTCAATAGTATTGTGTGAATCAAATACATAAATCAATAATGCACCTTGAATTTGATATTTCGAAACAACGACCTCTTGTAAAATCTATTGTTCTTTCGACCAAACCGAAAGGGAAATTTGTAAAGGCTTTCATATTTTATTACTATATTCTACCTATCACATAAAATGAACAGAAATAGACAGAACAATAATATTATAATTATGTTATAATAATTTTTATAATTATCTAAATTATTGTTAAAAGTTATTTTGATATGAAATATAACTCATAAGAAATGACATAATAAAAAGGTTTATGAATAAAAAAGTGGGACATAATAAAAAGTTTTAGTATATACAAAAGAAATAATGCCTTATTTCACCGGTCTAAGATAGGGCAAAATTTAACCTGGGGACCAACAACTTGAGGGTTATACCATTGTCCATCAGTAGCCCAGCAACTTATTAGTTCAAGATCGATCATAATCTACCCTCTCGACGTTGCGTTATTAAGCTTAATGGCAGTTAATAGCAATTTTAAACCAATATTTTAGAAGTATTTCTACACTAAGAGCACAGTATGTGTCTGTAAATTTTTACACACACACATGTTCATATATGTGTGTGTGTGTGTGTGTGTGTGTGTGTGTGTGTGTGTGTGTGTGTGTGTGTGTGTGTGTGTGTGTGTGTGTGTGTGTGTGTGTGTGTGTGTGTGTGTGTGTGTGTGTGTGTGTGTGTGTGTGTGTGTGTGTGTGTGTGTGTGTGTGTGTGTGTGTGTGTGTGTGTGTGTGTGTGTGTGTGTGCAACATCAAAAGGGGATGCTTCTTGAATGGGTACCTAATGACTGATCTTGAGAGCGATTTATATTGAAAACTTTGTTTATTCTTCGATAGAAATGACAAAGTTTCAAATTTAATCCTTAAATCAAAGAACTAAGTTATTATTTAACACACAAGTAGTGGTTATATAAATTGTGTTTTACTGTTTATTATCAGATCGCAATTCCATAATAGTAGTATTATTTAACATTATTGATTGCTTAAAGTTCTAAAGTTTCCTTTTGATAAGCATGACCTCTTATCCTAATGTGTATACGTAATGCTGTCGTAGTGACAAAGAAGTGAAACTGAGAGCAGAAGTTAAGTTGGTAACATTTGTCTCTGTAACTCCTGTTACGTTTACCTTTACCTCAGCTGGAACTGATTTCGGAATGGCATTCAACAAACGTTAGTGTTATTGATAAGTTTTTAGTTCGTTCATATAGTTATGAGCATAAAATACGTAGATTGGTTTCTTCAAGAAATCTTGTTGTTATAATTCAATTACTTAACTACCGCCTAGTACAATTCAATATAATAACTACAAGAAACTATCAATATAATACATGTGTTTAACACTATAATTCTTTTAATGATTCGTTAATAGCAAAATACAATTTCACGGGTATTAAATATGTATTTTTACATCCCACAAAACACCCTTCTGCGATGACTCCTCGAAGGAATATGTAATACACTGTATGTAAAGATTTAGTCATGTTTACACATAATTACGTAATATATTTTATAAGATTATTTTTTTCTATAGACAATACCTTTTGCAAAGAGAAGTTTAGTAGCTTAGTTTGAACCTTCTAATAACGCTATTACACAGATGTTTTAATAATAAAGTGATAAATATTTACCATATATTTTATTACCACCATCAAAAACTTCCTATTTCGACCATCATCACAGACCACAATTGTCACAGGGGTAGAGGAAATAGTGGATACTTCTCTTATTTTCCAGAAAAAAATGTAATTTTTTTAGAAGAGTTAATTTTTAACATTACTATATGTATTAATATTATTCCAAATGTTTGCCTGTGTTGATTATTTTAAACAAGCTATTTCACATCCTTGACAAATAGTCCCAGGTTCCGGATTGGGAATTAATAATTAAAGTAATATAATTATAGCCTATTTGTAATTTTTATGAACCTAAATCAATCTGTGTATTGCCCCTCTACAATCAGCAAATCCATGGAAACTAATGAAGATGAATTGTAATATATTTATTGCCTTGTGGTTTATTTCCAAGGATACGACTGTCTTTTAATTGTCATTTGCTCTGAGTTGGTGTTACAATATACATCCTTTGCGTAAGTTATCAGAGCATCTAAAAGGGATTGTTATAAATAATTGACAATACCCGCGTGTATTGGTGGTTCACACAGACACACACTACGACAGCAAAGAAATCAACGTGCGCATGCGCCAACTTTCTTAACAGCTGTTATAGGTAAATATGATTTATTCTTTTCGTACGTCTTCCACGTGTTACATTGTCGGTGTGCTTAATGTGTATATATTTGCTAATTAATAAACATTAACTTGATTATTAATCCTCTGACTATTTATTTACAACAGGTTATGGGCCCAGTAACGTTTGTGTGATAGCGTTGGGCATTAAAAGTTAATAAAAGTCAGTAAAAGTGAAATGAAGTGTGTGTATCACGTTGTGTTAAAAGGTGGTTTGTATAACCTAAAAAGGATGGCTGGTACAAGTAGCAATATACAAGCACTGTCGAAGGACAATTACGACACATGGAAAATTCAGATTCGGGCATTGCTGATTCAGAAGAAATTATGGCCGTATGCCGATGGAAGTCTCCAGAAACCGGCAGAAAGTGTTGAAAATGGAAGCGCTGTAGTCAAGTGGGAAGATGGAGATCAATCAGCTCAGGCAAGCATCATTTTGGCGATGGCGCCAACAGAGTTGAAAAATATTAAAAATTGTAAGACAACTCGTGAGCTTTGGCTGAAACTTGAAACGATCTACGCATCAAAAGGGCCGGCAAGGAAGGCCACGTTATTGAAGTCGCTGTTCGTGCACAAGGTGAAGGAGGGGGAAAGTATACACCAGTACCTGGACAACTTCTTCGACGTAGTTGACAAATTGGCGGAAATGGATATCGAGATTCATGAAGATCTGTTAACTACTATGATACTGCACGGTTTGCCACCAAGTTTTGAGAATTTTAGATGCGTAATCGAGAGTCGTGATCAATTGCCGAAGCCGGAAGAGCTCAAGATAAAAATCTTAAATGAATGTTTGGCCAGGGTAGGCGATTCACAAGACGCCGAAGACAAAGCATTCATGGCCAGATCCAGAACACGTAATTTTGGTAGACGTGGCAGCGGCGGCGAAAAAGGTAATTTCAAGGGAAAATGCTTCAAATGCGGCAAGGTTGGCCATTTTGCCAAAAAATTGTCCCGAAAAGGAGGATGGATAGATCAACACAAGGAAGTGCTAGGGTAGCACAGGATTTTTACATCTCGGAATTGAACCGAGAAGAGGTCAACAAGGTTCAAGGTCATAGCCAATCCAAGTGGTGTTTGGATAGTGGATGCACAACTCACATGTGCGGGCGACGAGGATATACTTGAAGATACGGTGACGTGCGATTCGGTGCTCAAGTTAGGAACAGAAGCATCGACAAATGCAAATATAAAGGGCGTAGCCAAGATAAATGTAAGTGGTGGAGTTATTTCAACCGCGATCTTGCATGGCACGCTGTATGTACCGGAATTAAGAACTAATCTGATGTCGGTATCGAAGATTACTGACAAAGGTAATACAGTAATCTTCAATGACAAATTAGCTGAGGTACGTAATACAGATGGCAAAACCGTTGATTATCGCCGATAGAGTTGGGAGACCTGTACTTTGTAAGAGAAGAAAATACTGAACATGCGCAGGTGGTTACGCGAGCGCAAGCCAAATTCTGAGGAACCACGTCAAGTCAAAAACCTTTTAGAAAAGGGGCAAAAATTTCACTCGAAAATTTGGCACAGGAGGTTAGGTTGGGCATATACACATGGATGCAGTCAATAAATTATTTGATGAGCAGCTGGCAACCGGGATAAATTTGTCGTTCAAGGGCAAAGCAACAGTATGTGACGTTTGCTGTCGCGGTAAGCAGGCTGCCAGACCGTTCACAGAAAGGGTTGACAGGAGTAGAGTGCCACTGGAGATTGTACATACCGACGTTTGCGGGCCAATGAGGGGCAAATTCCAACGGTGCGTGGATCGAAAGTACATGGTGACGTTTGCCGTATGACTACAGTACGTGGTGCGAGGTGTATTTCTTGAAGAAGAAATCCGAAGTACTCGGTAAGTTCAAAGAATAGAAAAATTTTGTTGAGACATTTACTGGCCGAAAAAATTAAATTTTTACAGTCGGAACACAAACGGTCGGGAATACCGAAATGGAGATTTCGACGAGTACCTGAAGCAGGAGGGGATCCAGAGAAGACTGTCAGCGCCGTACACACACCTGAGCAGAACGGTGTAGCGGAGAGGAAGTACCGAACGCTGCTGGATACAGCCAGATGCATGCTGATCGAGGACCGGGATGCTAGAATCATTTTTGGGCTGAAGCCATTGCGACAGCGAATTATATCAGGAATCGCTGTCCAAGTACATGTATTGGTGGAAAAACCCCCGTACGAGATTTGGCACGGCAAGTTTGCCGGACCTCAAACACATGCGTATATTTGGTTCGAGAGCGTACGTGTTAGATAAAACAGTCGGACTTGGAAAAATGGACCCGAGAGCCTGCTGCAGGTAGATTCATAGGATACGACCTGGAATCAAAAGCGTACAGAGTGCGGCTGGATACTGGAAAAAACGGTCGTCGTGACCCGAGATGTACGGTTTTGACGAGAATATGGGGTCATCGAGAGCCAACGTTGATCCACTGGAAGAGTCGATAAAAAAATAAAAATTTTGAGAATCAACAATCGAAAATTAAGGACAAGCCAGAGATAAATCTACGCGAAGGTCGAATTGGATCCACTTGAATTCGAAGAAGAAGAAGAAAAAGAAATCGTCAACGAGCAGGTAAACGGGAGATCTTCATCGTCAAGGGAAAAAAAGAGTCGGCAGACCGCCTAAGATACGGACCGGCAGCCGAGGCCGTCCACGAAAGTATCGTAGACCCGAAAGTGTCTCTAGCACTGGATCAGGCCGCGGAAAAGATATGAATACTGGTGACGACGACGTATTCATTGACGACGAGCAAGGTCGTGTTTTTGAAAAGGCCGTTAGAATCATCCTTTGTGCAAGTTGGAAAGAGACACCGCGAGCAAAAAGACTCCTGCGATTCTGATGCATGCAACAACGAAGATAGGCACATCTTCGAGGAGTTAGGTTTTCAATGATGACATGCAAACAGATAAAGCATTAACTGGAGATGAAGCTGAGCTGTGGAAGCGTGCTATCATGACGAGGTGAAGTCACATCTCGAATATGGGACTTGGAAAGTAGTTCCAAGGCCGGAAAACAAGAACGTCATCGGTACACGAACTGTACTCAAGAATAAATTAAATCCAGACGGTACAATCGAGCGCAGAAAGGCGCGCATCGTCGCACGAGGGTTTATTCAACGACCAGGATTTGATTACGACGATACATTTGCTCCGGTGGCAAGATTCGAGTCGATTAGAACTGCGATGGCATTAGCAGCAGGGTTGAATACCAAAAGTTCTCAGCATTGGGATGTCAAGAGACGGCATATTTGAACAGTGAGCTCAAGGAAGAGCTGTACATGGAACTGCCTGAGGGGCTAGCTGAGGCCGTGAATGACATCGTACGAACTGAAAGACGTGATTCGAAGACATACAAAGCAGCTATGGAGATGCAGAAAGCATTGAAGAAAAAGAACCAAGTATGCAGTTTGAAGAAGGCTATCTACGGGTTAAAGCAATCAGGGAAAATGTGGTACGACCATTTAAACCAAAATTTTAAGAAAAATTGGATTGCAAACCGACGGTATCAGACCCGTGTTTATTCACTGCGAAGCACGAAAATAATATTCATCGTAATTGCTGTCTGGATAGATGATATGTTGGTATTTTCGAACAATGAGGCGCTGCTGGATCACGTAAACATGAAATAAATAAAGAAATAGGCATCAGAGACCTTGGAGAAGCCAAATATTTCTTAGGCAACGAAATTGATCAACAAAACGGGATCAAAATGGGACCAAAGGAGGATACGTTCTGGAAATTTTGAAGAAATTTGGAATGGATTCCTGTAACCCGGTGGAAATACCAGCGACAGTCCAAGTACAAAAATCGAGGGAACAGCAGAAGACCAAGGAAAATCTTCAAATAATCATCCGTACAAAGAGCTGATAGGCTCATTGATGTACTTGGCGGTAGTTTTCTCTGCCTCGTGTCTCATACATGTGTATGTCCCGGCCTCTGGTTAAGGCACATTTGTACATACAAAACATGGATGTTTCTAAAATGTAGAGACACGGCAACGTCAACAGCTGCAATTTCTTGAAAACCGGCCTGCAAGACTCTCTGTAATTGGTTTTTGCGATGATTCGAATCGATTTTTTTTTAAGTCTGAAAACTCTCTGGAAGAGAGTGTTTGCACACGCTCCCCACAGAACCAGACCGTAGGACAGATGGGGATAAATCAAGCCGTAATACGCCGTTATCAGCACCTGACTCGGGTAGTATTTTGCTAAAGACCTCAGAACGAAAATTCCTGAGGAAATTTTGGCACAAACGTGGTCAATATGATCATTCCAGGTCAACCCTCTATCAAGGTGTATTCCCAGGAATTTTGAAGAGCAGACTTCGTCCAGTGTGGAGTCCCCCAAGAAAACTGCGGGTTCACTAAGGTTTTCCACCACACGCAAAGAAAAATTAAAACATTTGATTTTGATGAGTTTGCTGTGAGATTGAGGCTGTTGAAGTGTTGGACACAGTTTTTGATGTCCACAAAAGCCTGTTGTTCCAAAACTTCACTGGATTTCCCACTGAAACAGAGAGTCGTATATTTTAAATTAAATATATCGTATAATTATATCGTCGTATAATTATATTTTAAATTAAATTACAATAATATATTATTAACCCCTTCATCGTCAGTTGCTTCATTTTTATAATCACGACATTTTCTTATACGAAAGTTTTATTTAAAATTTACAATTCGTTTCGTTAATTTGATGATTTTCTTAATTCGTATTTCACTCTAATCGATCAATAAACCGAACGTATTTTTCTGCAATGGCGCCAATTAATGATAATAATGAGACTAATGATTTATTCCATAATAACTAAACAATTAAACAACATTACAAAACCTCGGAATTACACTGCCACGATTTCCAGTTATGTGGCAGCGCAACTAAAAATATAATATATACATAAACACGCAAGACTATGTTATTTCTCTGTGGTGCTTAATTTTTTTTAAATTTTATATTTCGACTAAATTCAAATGTGCTGTGCATTCAATGTCATTAAATATATTGCATGTTCTAGACGTAGTCTAGAGATATTACTGTATTACTAGAGATGCACATACTATTATAATATTTTGACAATTTCCTGCATTTAACATTAACTGCGAGTTTCAATGCCTATGGTGTTACAGTGCCTCTACGAAAACCTAGGAATCAACATTTAGCGTTAAAGGTGATCCACAACGTGAAATCATGCTGTTTAATTGGACTTTCAATTAAAGAAGTGCTGAAATAAATTTTGATCTCTATAGTTGTTGTAGTGTAATGTGAAATATTTATATTTATAAAGGTTTACTACTGTAAGTATCTAAGTAAGTTATATAATAACTAAGTAGCAATTACATTTAGAAATACTTTTTTTATTTAATTTAAAATTCAGACGATATAAATCAGATGATCTTTCTGCTATATTACCATTTACGTAAAACCATTATATGTATTTAAAGGACTTCATCCTAAAGAGTTTGAATGCCTTTCCAACCCTCTACTCAGAATCAGCTTTTATTTATCCAAAAGAATTTGACATATAGTGTTCTCACTTTGTTAGTATAATAATTGCACTTCAAGGATTACATCACATTAAATACCTTATACGTGAAGATAAAATAACCAAGTTTCTGAGATATTTAAGCTATGTAAAACGCCTAGAATAGTGATATTACTAATTAAGATGCCAGTCTATCTTATTACATCTATCAGAGAGACAACCAAATCCTCCGCAATAGGTAAAAACCTGGACCAACATCAATATGTTGGTCAAGGTTTTTACCTATTACATCAATATGATCAGTATCAATAGGGCAAGGTGTCATGATAAAAACAATTTTCAACAAGTCTATTAGGTTGGTTTTATTTGTTAGAAACGCCATATAAAATTGAACGTAGTAATATATTAGACCTAGATTGAAAAAGACACCACTATTCTTTTGAAAACCACAAATTCTATTGTAAAGGGTCTAGCTACTGCATAAGGATGCATGAGCATTGTTTTGCTAATATCATAGAAAATGTTTGAGAAAAATCCAGATTACTCACGCAAGGAAATACTTTTGAAAAATATATCCTTTTAATATTAGTAACTATTGTAAAATACTTGAGAGTGCAAGTATTCTTATAAAATTAAATTTATTATATATATATATATATATATATATATATATTATATATATATATATATATATATATAAAGCCATAACTTTCCTGTTTATAATAATCCACCGATTACAATTAATTCTGAATGATGCTTTTTTATAATTTATTATGAGTAAAATGAAAGAGAACAGTATACGAAAAAGTGCTGGATATTATGTGCATGTTGATTATGAAGTCAAAACGTGTTCGAGAGATTTAACTTGATCTCTCAAGTGGAAAAGGTTAATATTCTACATTGTATATACTAGCCAGAAAACAAATATTCGTGTATACAGGCGTCCTAAATGGGTATGATTTGATTTAAAAATCAGATCTAACACTTGCATGAAAAACCTAATCTTCTAGTTAGTTTTCATCTAACATTAGTTTTCTCTAAGATCCAACTTATGACGCTTTTGGCACTTTTGAGACTTTTGCCTAACACTTTTGATGACACTAATTGGCTAAAAAATATTAACATAAATAATTTGCAGTTTATTTTGATTGTGTATGGAATAGGTTCATTTCTGATCATATCAAAAGTTTTTTTGTATGACAAACCGTTACCATCTTGTTAAGTATAATAAAATGTAAATTTTAAGAAGATTGTATACACATAGAGCTTGCTTAGGCTTAAACCTATCATCGTAAAATCTGGAAAATCTATTCTGCAATGAAATTTCAGAACGATTCAATCGTTCGATATAACAAACTAATTTTTTTTTATAAAACCAATAGGTTAGATAAAGATTAATTTGATACAAAATGTATTATGGGGTTGATAAACAAGTAAGCCATTACACCACCAGCTGATGTGAATAACTACATTTCACCACCAACATATTTCAATATTAATTTGTTACCAAACCTCAGCAAGAATGTTTAATTTTTATACCTTCAATTATCTTTAATTATTTTTCTTTATACTACAACTAAACTTCTTGAAGTAGGTTTGTTACAAGTAATACAGTTAATGAAACTAATCTAACATGATGAAATAAGCTACAGGATTTATTCGTGTGTTAATAATAAAGTTGGTCTAATTTCATCTGAGGGATAAACACAGTGATAATCTACCGTTTGAGGTTATGTTACAGATGACCAGATTTATCACCCTCTTATTGTTAAAGGCAACCCATTTTGGTTCTCAGAATTCTCTTAAATATTCTAACCTCAGATTTTCTGTTCGACGAAACTGCTAAAAGTTTTCACATGTGTTATATGTCAAACTAACTTACGGTTTTCTAACTGTATTATTTATACTACGTGGATCATTTATACTTAGAAAAGATCTGCTGATATTTTGATGACACTAATTCTACAATTGTTTTCCTCTATTGTAGTAGTAAATGTTATAACATTTGAGATATTTAATAAAGGTTTTAGTATTCGGCGTACTTTCAAAACTCATGCCAAAATAGGTTTGATTTTAAAATATTTTTACGAAAGTGGTATATAAAAAAGTTATTTTATTGAGAGCAGATACTTTTATCCTAGTATCCTTATAATAATTTCCTTCAAAGTATCATCAAAAGAATGAACACGATATGGAATTAATCTAAAGATTGCTTCCATTGAACTGTTTGATGCTATCTTCACTTAAATTTTATAATGATAGATACTCTTTGTAATGTTGACGACGATATATTAAAGTAACTGTCTCTTACACACAACCAGAGAGAAGGGAAGGGGTGAATTAAATGAAAGCTATGTTTAGCTCCAGTTCACTTTCATCTTAATGCTTCGTCACAAATGTGATGCT